>NC_057864.1:417103092-418303092 GCF_019393635.1 Dromiciops gliroides
ATCATAAGTACTCTTACTATTTCTGTGGTTTGTTGCCTTCCTTCATAATTGAAGGAAATGCTAAACCTAAGTTAGAAGTCAGTAAAGATAATATATAATTTTTTCCCCCATCATTTAAGCTCCTTCCCTAAAAATTTATCTGTGGACCCCAGGCTAGGCACATCTGGCCTACATAATCCACAATTAGAATAACTTGTCCCTCAGTAACTGAAAAATGGAATGACATCATTTCTAAGGGAAAGAAATACCTTTAATTCTGCTTCCTTCAGTAACCACATGTGTGTAGGTAGAAATAAGTAGAACACATATAATTATAAACATCTTGATTATATCAATTAGAGCTACCTACATCATAGGAGGTGACATGCCTTAATAATGGCAGACCTCAAAAAGAAAAAGGATGGAAAGAATCTTTCTGATGATAGGGACGGTACCCACACGATGAATGTTAACCCTACCGACAAGAAGCTCATCCTTCATCCCCACCTCAAAATAATAGACTAAGTGCCTCTGAAAGCACAGCCATGTAAAAGAAAAGGAGAAAAGCCAGGGCAATTCTCCTGAGCCTTCCCTCCAGAAAATAAAAGTGCCAAGGTGAAGCACGAGACTGGGAGAGGACATGACACATTACTAGAATAGGTTTAAATTGCTATAATAAATTCAAATGACAGAACCAGCTTCCTTTTCATTATCCAACTGGAGCTTTAGTTGGCTACAATCACTTGGAAATGGAAACTGTATGTGAATCATACCACACACATGATTTGGGTTATGACCATAATGACATACCTTCACATATTCCATCACTGGGTCCAGGAGATGTGGATCCCTGCAAAGGAAAAACATAAATGAGTACAGTCTGGATTATTTTACATTTCTTGATTCACATTATAAAGCTGTAAATCCACATTCAGAAAAAAAATCACACAAACAAGCAAGCTTTCAGTAGAGATGTTCGATGTATGTTCTATCAAAATTAGGCCAAAAGCATTAATAATCCTGCAGCTAAATGAGACCTATATAAGTATAAAAAAAAATAACCTGAAGAGCTCAAGGCAACACAGTCAGAAAAAAAGTGTAGAATGCTAAGTGTCCCTTGGTTCTCCCTCCAACCTTTCGTACACTTGGGACTGACTAAATTTCTCAACCTACCCCCAAGTTCTTGATCTCTAAAACTGAAATAGTAGCATCTCATCTTTACTTCTCTCATAATGAGATGTAATGATCAATTCATCTATAACAACTTTTGATAATGAGGACTGGGGTGGGCTTTGAAGGCAGGGAAGCTTGAATTATTGAAGTGAATTCTCTTCATTCTTCATTTCTCTTTTCATGGGCAGAAACAGCTGAAAATTGACCTTTTGCCAAATACATTACAAAGTTGCCAATAATTAAATCACCAAGGGAACATCCAAATGATTGTAAAGTAATGAAAAGTGTGCCTTGTTAATGAGATGCAACTCAAGGAAAGAGATAGGCAAAACTCAGAATAATTGAATGGGTCTTAAAGAGGAGAGCTGACAATGACCTTAATGGAAAGGAGAAAAGAACAAAGCTTCCATTTCATTCTATGAAAAGGTTTTTTGGTTTAGCTCTGATATTGGCTTCCCTCTTTGCTGTACATTCATTTTTTTACTGTGATTACCAACTAATATTTTTGGATTTCTGCCCTATCCCCAATTAAGCCACCTATTTTTAATGGTACTTCCCTTTTCCTGAGAAGTAGACCAGAGGCTTCCTGGAGCCAAGGGAAGACAGAAAATTGCCAGAGGATGCATTTTCCATTTTTGTGTGTGCAGATGGCTGGCAGCACCAGAGGCTGGGGTCAACAACCTCTGTGGTCACAAATGTCATTAGTGACCTGTAGGGGTTGCTAGCAGGACATTGGTGGGAAAGAACCAATCCTTCCACATCCAGCCCCCAAACCACATCCTACACAAATCCTTCTGTGATAGGATTACTATCTACTAGGGTTCCCTACCCCAAAGGTAGGAAAACTCAAAAGGCAAGGAAGCCAAGATGTCCCTCAGACTCGACTGCTCAAGAGGGTCCACAGTTTCCTGGTGACCCCGGGGCATGTTGAAGTGATTCCTGGTCACCTGGACCCGGAAATACAAAGTCTGAGGCCTTCAAACTTGGCAGGATATCCCAACCTTCCCCCAAGTCACCATACCCTCCCCTGTATTGAAAGGAAGGGGACCACATATTAACAATAATAATTAGCATTTACATAGTGCTTTGAGACTTGTAAATAGCTTTTACAAATGTTATCTCACTTGAAGTAATAATGATAATGACAACAAAAATAATAGTGATAGCTTACATTTATGTAGTGCTGACTATGTGCCAGGTGTTGTGCCAAGAACTTTACAAATATTGTATCATTATCCCCACAACAATGAAGAAACAGACTGAGAGAGGTAAAATGATTGCTGAGGGTGACACAGTTAATAGACGTCTGAGGCTAAATTTGTACCTAGGCCTGCCTGACTTCAAGGTTACCACCCTATCCATTGGGCCAATTCTACCAGAGCTAAGTGCTCTAACTTTGTTATCCTTTCCATAACACGACTGACCAGACTGACCAAACCTCCTTTTGTTGCTGAGTGACCTACAATTGTCTTATTTCCTTTTACATTGGAGATTTTGTTTGTTTGTTTTGTTTTTTTGTGGGGCAATGAGGGTTGTGACTTGCCCGGGGTCACAAAGCTAGTGAGTGTCAAGTGTCTGAGGCCGGATTTGAACTCAGGTCCTCCTGAATCCAGGACCAGTGCTCTATCCACTGCGCCACCTAGCTGCCCCCTGTCTTATTTCATTTTAACACCAGACCTAAACTACCAGAGGACTAGCCCAAAGAGCCATTGCAGCTCTGAATTTAGGCTGCTGTTCTCATTTGGTATTTATGCCTCTGTAGTGTTTCATTTTGATGTGCCTTGCTTTCCTATGCCCATGCCAGTGAGATAGACTCCAGATTTCTTGAGAAGTAGATTGTTTCCTGTTTTTTTCTTCATGTCTCCAACACTGCCCAGAAGTGCCTTGAATAGAGTGGCCTTTGTCCATGGAATGGATTGTTGATGGATGGATTGTTGATTGAAATAAGGGGAAATAAGACACAAAAACAAAGGAGAAAGAGAATAATGAAAAAGAGGTGAATGCATATGGAGAATGAGGACTGATGAAGAGCCAATAACAACTGGTACTCAGGTCCTGGGTTGTTTACCACTCTCCTTTGGATCTCTCTCTCTCTCTCTCTCTTCCCGCCCCCCTCCAGGGCAATGAGGGTTAAGTGACTTGCTCAGGATCACACAGCTAGTAAGTGTCAAGTGTCTGAGGCTGGATTTGAACTCAGGTCCTCCTGAATCCAGAGCCGGTGCTTTATCTACTGCACCACCTAGCCGCCCCCTCTCCTTTGGATATCAATCAATCAGTCAGCAAGCACTTAAGCTCCTACTATGTGCCAAGCAATGAAAAAATAAGGCATCCTCCTGTTGTCAAGAAGCTTTTGTTTGGAGCAGCTAGGTTGTGCAGTGGATAGAGCATTGGCCCTGGATTCAGGAGGACCTGAGTTCAAATCCGGCCTCAGACACTAACACTTACTAGCTGTGTGACCCTGGGCAAGTCACTTAACCCCAATTGCTTAACGAAGAAGAAGAAGAAGAAGAAGAAGAAGAAGCTGCTGCTGCTGCTGCTTACATTCTACTAGCATGATACAATAGGTTCGACTTTGGAGTCAGGTCTCTGTTCAAATCTAGATTCTGCTACTCACTACCTGAATGACCCTGGGCAAACAGCTTTATGTATCTGCTTGTGCCCTCATTCCCTCATTCGCAAAATGAGGGGATGGGACTAGCTGACTCTGGAGATTCCTTCCAGCTCTCAGTCTACCATCCTATGATCCCAGGACTGAGGTAGGGCTGGTGGAGGAGGAGGGAGATCAAGAACTGGAAAATCAGGAAAGGTCACTTAAAGGAAGTAGGCATCTGCACTGAGCCTGGAAGGAAGCTGGAACTTCCAAGAGGCAGTCCAGGAGGGAGAGCCTTTTAATCCTGGGGTATAGCCTATGCAAAAGGTATGGAGGCAAGAGACAGAAGAAAATATATAAGCAACAGCAAGTTTGGCTACGGGGTAGAGTGCTAAGGGGAGTAATGTGTCATCCATCAGTCCAGAAAAGTGGAAAAAAATCAGCTCTGAAGGGATTTAAATGCCAACAGATAAATTTATATTTTATCTTTGATGCAACAGGGGGCCCCTGGAGGCATTTGAGGAGGAAGTGACATGGTTAAACCTGTACTTTAGGAATATAAATCTGGGGGGGGGCAGCTAGGTGGCGCAGTAGATAAAGCACTGGCCCTGGATTCAGGAGTACCTGAGTTCAAATCCGGCCTCAGACACTTGACACTTACTAACTGTGTGACCCTGGGCAAGTCACTTAACCCCCACTGCCCCGCAAAAAACCCCCCAAAAAACAAAAAAACCCCAAAGGGGCAGCTAGGTGGCGCAGTGGATAGAGCACCGGCCCTGGAGTCAGGAGTACCTGAGTTCAAATCTGGCCTCAGACATTTAACACTTACTAGCTGTGTGACCCTGGGCAAGTCACTTAACCCCAATTGCCTCACTTAAAAAAAAAAAAGGAATATAAATTTGGTAGCTGGGGTAGAAAAAGGTTTAGAGGAGGGACTAACTAGAGGTACAAGTCAAATGCATATAAAAAGCTAAGAATAAGGTCTTCTATCTGTTTTTCCATTTTTATTTTAGATGAGGTGATAAGATGAGCAGAGAAATTAAAGCTAGACAGGAATGTAAGAGTTCACAGAAATTGAAGCCTGTTGCTGGCATTGACCCACATCCTCTGTCTCCAAAGAGAGCACTCTTCATGGACCTACATACAAATTATATTGATGAATTGAGGCCCAAAGAATTTGACTCCCTGATTAATTAACTAATCACAACAAAAACAACAACAGGAACAATTAACTAACACATATATAGCACTTGAGACAGTTGGTGGCAAAGTGGATGGATTGCTAGGCCTAAAGTCAGGGGGAAATGTTCCTCTGAGTCCAAATCAGGCTTCAGACACTTACTTATTAGCTGTGTGACCCTGGGCAAGTCACTTAATCCTGTTTGCTTCAGTTTCCTCATTTGTAAAATGAGTTGGAGAAGGAAATGGTAAACCACTCTAGTACCTTTACCAAGAAAAGCTCAACGGGGTCACCAAGAGTCAGACATGGAAACAAGAAAATTTAGCAATTACTATGTGTCAGGCACTGTGCTGAGCACTTTATTGTTTATTTATTGATATCTCATTTTATCCACATGACAATGCTGGAATGGGGGATGGAATAGATACCATTTATAGACTGGGAAACTGAGGCAAACAAACCCTGGGAGGTCAGATGAAGACACTGAGGCAAACAGAGGTCAAGTGATTTGTACACATCTGGTAAGTGTCCAAGGCCACATCTGAACTCAGGTCTTCTTGACCTCAGGCCCCCCTGCCCACCTCCATCCACTGTGCCACATAGCCATATATTCAAGGCATATATATTCTCCCTAACTACCCTAATTCTTTTGAGGACATCATCAAATGATCTTCAACTCTTCATTCTCTCTCATTCCCAATTTCCAAATCATGTACCATGGCCTGTCAAGCCTGCCTCCACAACATTTCTTAGATCTATCTCCTTTTTTCTACTCAAGCAGACTCCTAACTGGCCTCTCTGCCAATTAGTTCTTCCCCTTACTGGTACCTCCTTGACAAAGCTGCCAAATTGATATTCTTAAAACACATCACCCCCTGCTCAAGAAACTTCAATTGCTCCCTACTGCCTCTAGGACAAGAAACAAACTCCTTTGTTCCAATAGATTTCTAGTATGATTTCACATAGCTTTCCCTCCCATTCTCCCCCAAAACTGGCCTACTGGCTTGTTCCCTAGACACTCTGCGTAACAATGTGTAGTTTAATACCTTTGGTGTTTTACAAATACCAATTGTCTTCATATCCTCATATTTGCGCCTAGCAACCCTGTGAGGCAGAAAGCCTATGTATTATCTTCATTTTTACAGTTGATGAAACTGAGAATCAGACTTGCGTAAAGATGGGACTCGAACCCTAAATTTCTAACTCTAAATCCAATGTTCTTACAGCCACACCATGTGCCAGGTACTGGGGATGCAGCCCCTACCAGCCAAGAGCTTAGATTCCAAACCATGCTCTAGGTGATCCAAAGGGTTCTTTTCTTTGGGATTCCAAGAGGAATGTGTGCTATTCCTCAAGATTAGGCTGCCATTTCTCATTCAGGGTGCCTTTGAGAACAATGAAAGAGCTAAACCTGGGGCCTTGAAGGTCTAGGCAGTGCCTGAAAGAGTGACCTGATGAATCCCTGAGAGTCTCTTTGAAAAGGCTATTGTAGACCTTGGACAACTACCAAGATCCCCAAGCCCACCAAGACCTCGTTCCACAGCACAACGAATGCCTAGGATGATGGCATGGAGAGAAGGGGAGAAAAAAGAGGAAGGGATGGGGAAGCTTTGAGAACAAATTTGTATAACTGTAATTAATAAGTTATTATCAAATAAATGGGGAAAATCATAGTCTGTAACCATGATTTCATCTCATTGGTTTAGGGAACGTGTAGGGCTACTATTCACTTGATTGATCAGGTAGCTCTTCTATAATTAGTTATCCCTTCCACATCTGGAGATTTAGGAGGCCAGTACACCTGAGATCTGGAAAATTGGAGTAAAATTTTTTGGTCCTCTCTTTGTACCAGAAGAAATCTGATTTTTTTTCTTTATCTTTTATGGGGTGTTTACAGCACCTTATTATAAAATTTGGGTCATGCATTTCTGAGTTTCTAAACATTTTCTGTCATCTGCTGGTCTTTGCTCATCATCTGAAGTTTCCACAAAACTACCCCAAAATTCCCATTTAATTTCTTATTGCTGACCAGTGATGTATAGAAACAGCAATGGGGAAAGTCTCAATATGGAAGGGATAACTGTACTATAACTGAGAGAATTTCTGGAGGACACTGAGAATGAAGGTGACTTGCCCAGGGTCACTCAATTGGCATTTGACAGAGGGAAGTACTTGGACTCAAGTAACCTGACGGTAAAACACAACCTCTGTCCACTCTGCCATGTTCTCTTCTTTTGGGGGGGGGGGTGTGAGGCAATTGGGGTTAAGTGACTTGCCCAGGGTCACACAGCTAGTGTTAAGTGTCTGAGGCTGGATTTGAACTCAGGTCCTCCTAAATCCAGGGCTGGTGCTCTATCCACTGTACCACCTAGCTGCCCTCCATGTTCTCTTCTAAAATAAAAAGAAACATCTTTTAGTCTTCAAGAGAGAGGAAGGAGTCACAAGACAAAGAATGCTCCAGGAATCACAAAATTCAGAGAGCTGGCTTAGATCAAATTAAGCTACCTTTATTTGAGGTTCAGTTGAAAAGAGAAAACCCTCTGTCCTATTCTTCACTGCAGGTTAGCCATACCAAAACAAACAAACAAACAAAAAATAATCAAAACAAAACAATCCAACCTTGTCCTATAGAACCTTCCTTCTCCTAAGAAAGACTATCTAATTATCCCCAAGAGACAAGGCAATAAATAGTCCTTGAAGCAGGGATTTACAGTCTCCATAAAAAGAACCTTGGAAAATAAACAGTATAGGCACAAAAAAGGTTTTGCTCTTAAACCAGTAACAAGCCCTCATGCCTATGAATAAAGTTGCTAATGAGGATGGGAGTCTTTATTTCCAAAGGTGGGGGGGGGGGCACCTATAAGAGGAAGTGCGGTCAAACTGACATAGTTGGTCTGTAATGAAAAAGCAGCAGACAAAGCAGGAGTGAAATCCTATTCTTGAGGCCTGTGCCTAATCCTATGTAAGCATTTCAGAAGAAAATGCATTGTCAAATTGGGCAGCAGGGCCAGGCACATGAAGAGTTTCTGCCAAATACTCAAGGCTGAGTACCCAGATAAGGAGAGGACAGGAACAGTGAGTAGGGAATGGGAGGTTTTTAGTCTCACACAAAGCAAATCAACAACAATGGGAAAGTAGCTATTTTACGAGACTGGGCTAATCAGGTGTCCTTGTTTTTAAGACTCCCTAAAACCTTGAAAAAAGGGGCAGTTAGGCGGTATGGTGGATAGAGTGCTGAGAATGGAGTCAGGAAGACCCTAGTTCAAATCCAGTCTCAGACACTTACTAACAAGTGACCCTGGGCAAGTCACTTAACCCTGTTTGCCTCAGTTCCCTCATCTGTAAAATGAGTTGGAGAAGGAAATGACAAACCACTCCAGTATCTTTGCAAAGAAATCCCAAATGGGACCACAGAGTCAGACGTGACTGAAAAAAAAAATGACATAACAGCAACAAAACCTTGGCAAGTCAAGATTCTGGGCACATTGTTATCATTCTAACACAGTAATTGTATCATTACAAATATAATGTTTTTTCTTTACAACCATTTGGCATTTTAATTTGCAGAGTTCATTTGTGCAGGATAAAACTGAGGGGTGAAAGGCAGGATGGCATTATTGATAAAGACTACCCTGGACTCAGGAAGTCACGGGTTCGAGTCTATTTCTGACCCAGACGAGTTTGTGTGACCACTGAACAGCTATGGGCTGTTCAACTCTAAGACTAAACATTGCAGATAAGTTGCTGATTTTACTTTTGTGGAGGAAGTTTTCACCTCTGAAATTACAGGTCTGAACCTCTACCCAACAACTCACTCTCTCCACCCTGCCCCCCCCCCAACAACCCGTATCACATCTCTAGCACAATGTCTGGATCCCAGAATTCCTAGTGCATACTTAAGCTTTGATAGCTTGTTATTGGGTTTTTGGGGGGGGGCAGGCAATGAGGGTTAAGTGATTTACCCAGGATCACACAGCTAGTAAGTGTCAAGTGTCTGAGGTCAAATTTGAACTCAGGTCCTCCTGAATCCCAGGCAGGTGTTTTATCTACTACATCACCTAGCTGGCCCCAGTAGCTTGTTATTGTTGTTCAGTTGTTGTCCAACTGTTGTGGCCCCATTTGGGATTTTCTTAGCAAAGATACTGGGGTGGTTTGCTGAAGAAACTGAGGCAAATTGGATTAAGTGACTTGCCCAGGGTCACACACCTACTAAGTGTCTGAGGCTGGATTTGAACCCAAGTCTTCCTGACTCCAGGTCAAACAAGCAGCAAGGTCAATGTCCCTGGTAGATCCTACATGGAGGGGAATTAAGTAGAAGAATACTGGGAAGCTAGGAAGGATCCAGATTGTGAAGGACTTTAAAAGCCAAACAGGATTTTATATATCATCCTGAAAGGAATAGGGAGCCACTGGAATTTATTGAAGGGGGGAGGGGGGTCACACCTAATAGTAAGGACCTAATAAATAAAAGGTATTTCCAAAAAGTATTAAAAGACCTAATAGTAAGATGTGATGAGAGCCAGAACCAAAGAGGAGTCCCCCCATTCCTTCAGTGGAAACTGCCTGTTGAAGGGTACGCCAAACTTCTTGAAAGTAAGTCTTTGACCAGCTGGCAAGGGAGCATTTAGGAACTGAATGCAGAAGATATCCCCAACCAAGCATACATGTGAGTGGTTGGTGGGACTTGCAGAACCTTATTGAATCAGATCCCACTAATTTGGAGATTTTGGTCATTGTGATAGGGACTCAGGCTAATGTTTCTCTATTCCGCATATTAGAAAAAAACAGTACAGAAAGCAAAGTAATAAAGTAAACAAGACATATAAGAGGAAATGTTTAACCTGTTAGATTTAGAGACTAGTTCTCAACCTCCCAGGTGGAGAGCTTCCGGGCCTTGGACCCAGTCTTAGTTCATCTTTGTACCGCCCCCCTGGGGCCAGTGTCTGTTTAGCAAGTGCTTAACTGTTTGTATTGTGAAGGCCAAACCTTTCATCTTTTTGTAGAAAACAATGTGCTAATTCTAACCAATCCTTATCTAATCAACCTCTCCCCGCCCCCACCCCCCATTCCACCTTTGGTTTTCCCTACCTGCCTCCTCCAGTTGGCTCCAGCATAGGTCTTTACTGCCCCTCCCTCCCCCCATTACTAGATTGGGTTGTTTCTCTCCATTAGAGTGAAAGCTCTGAGTTTTGTAACTCCACATTACTCTGTGTGTGTGTGTGTGTGTGTGTGTGTGTGTACACACACACACACACACACACACACACACCCTTATCTCTTCTAAGTGAATATAAAGTCCTAGATTAATGACTTTAATTTTTACCTCTGTTCCTCGCTAGCACTGGGCCTAGCTTAAATGTAAGTGTTTAATATATGGTTGTTGAATTGAATAGGATGAAGCCCAGTCAATAGGAACACTACTTGCAAGTTAGACATTTGGTGGATTTATTATGTATTGATTGATAGACAAGGCATCCCAAAAGTCTTAGTGTAGTTTTTCTTTTTCTTTTTTTTTTATTTTTTAGTGAGGCAATTGGGGTTAAGTGACTTGCCCAGGGTCACACAGCTAGTAAGTGTTAAGTGTCTGAGGCCGGATTTGAACTCAGGTACTCCTGATTCCAGGGCCGGTGCTCTATCCACTGCGCCACCTAGCTGCCCCAGTCTTAGTGTAGTTTTAAACTTTACACAAGCTGCACTAACACTTTTGGGACAACCTGTATAGTTATCATATGTAGGTTATAGGTAGATCATTTTAAAAATTAAGTCTTTATGAAAAAAATCTAAATGAGGTCACTACTCTCCCCCTCCGACCATCAAAAAACCCTCTATTGTCCATATCTTTTGCTGAGGGGAGGGGTGAGGGTTGGAGGGGGAGAGAGACAGAGACAGAGACAGAGAAACAGAGACAGAGAGACAGACAAATAATTCCAGTGGCTCTCTATTACTTTCAGGATGATATATAAAATCCTGTTTGGCTTTTAAAGTCCTTCACAACCTGGATCGAATTTGAACTCAGGTCCTACTGAATCCAGGGCCAGTGCCTTTTCCACTGCGCCACCTAGGTGGCGCTGTGGATAGAGCACTGGCCCTAACATTGGGAGGATCAGAGTTCAAATCTGCCCTCAAGCACTTACTATCTGTGTGACCCTGGGCAAGTCGCTAAACCCCAATTGCCTTAAACATTGTGCCAGTGCCAGTGGACCCAGATGGCTCTGGAGGAGAGAGTAAGGTAACCTTGCACAGCCCTCCCTCACTTAAATCCACTTCAGTACAAGTCATGACATCACCCCGAATGAAAGACAAACAGCTCAAATCCTACCTTCTGCAAAAGGATCTTCTCTGCCATGACTGCCTTCCTTGTGAGCATCTTCCCTCAGAAATGTCCTTCCATTGACACTCTATGTATCTTGTGTATATAATTTTTCCTGCATGCTGTTACCCCCCCCCCCATTAGAATGTGCACTCCTTAAGAACAGGGATTGTCGCATGCCTTTATCTACATCCCCAGTGCTTAGCATAGTGCTAAGTGACTCGCAGAAAGTGGCCAATAAATGCTTTTGACTAATTCCACATTAGGAAGGAAATTTGACCTGGGAATGAAGGACAGAAAGTCAGTAGTTAGATAAGTACTTACATCTCTATTCAACAAATGCTTTTCGAGGCAAAGAAGCTAATATCTCATTCCAACATTATTTGATGATATGAATTATTATAAATAAACCAAACTTGGGGCAGGTACACCACACCTGGCATATCTTCTCTCCTGTGCAGCATCTCAAAGAAAGATAGGAATTAAGGGGACAGCTAGGTGGCACAATGGATAAAGCACCAGCCCTGGATTCAGGAGGACCTGAGTTAAATCCAGCCTCAGACACTTGACACTTACTAGCTGTGTGACCCTGGGCAAGTCACTTAACCTTCATTGCCCTGCAAAATAAATGAATGAATAAATAAATAAATAAATAAATAAGTGATCTACCTATTGATAGATGAATGAATGAACAGAACTGAAAAGAGATTTTTTAAATTAATAGGGGCGGCTAGGTGGTGCAGTGGATAGAGTACCGGCCCTGGAGTCAGGAGTACCTGAGTTCAAATCCAGCCTCAGACACTTAACACTTACTAGCTGTGTGACCCTGGGCAAGTCACTTAACCCCAATTGCCTCACTAAAAAAAAAAAATTAATGGTGGGATCCTTGGTTTGTTCAAATTGGCCCATTCTCCCCTCTAAGCTATACCATTCAAATTAATTAGACCACAGGTTATCAAAATGCTAAAATTCAACCTAAGGATGGGGTCCCAAGTTTTTTTCCTGTAAGAAGAGACTAGCATAATTAAAAAAAAATTATCTCTCTTCTGCAGTGTTCCTTCTACACTCAAGAATAGCCCATCTCTTCAAAGGGAGAAAAAAAGGCATCATCACATCTCCTTTTCAGTGGCCAAGACTGATCACTTTAATAAAATAGTACTTAGTTATCTCTCTGTCTCGTTGTTCTTTCCATCTGTATTATTGTAATTATTATGTATACATGGATACTATCCTAGTTCTGCTTACTTCCTTTGACATCATTTCATAGAAGTTTTCCCATACTTCTCTGTATTCTTCATATTCATTGTTTTTCATCATACACTTATAGCTTTCTTGAAGTGTTACAAAATAACTCTTTATTAGGTTCATGCATTTCCCCCAGGGCCTTTACAACATTATAAAACGTGGAAACAATTTCCTTGAAACACTTGTCAATGCAACCACACAACCCAGTCATCACAACCTACAAAAATCTGTACAATTTGTTTAGGCATTTGACAGTCAATGGGCATCTATTTTGTTGCAAGTTCTTTGCTACTACAAAAAGTGTGGTTTTAAATATTTTGGTGTTTAGGGTATAGGCCCAAGGGTGTGCTAGAGTTAGATAGCTAATTGTTAAACTAATTGTTAAGCATAGCTAATTGTTAAACTAGCTAATTGTGAGCATTTACACCTTGGAGATTGTTAAATCTACAAAAAAGTGGCTTGATTGTTTTGTTGATTGTCTAGACAAGATAATGATTGAGAAAATGTCAATAATGCAGATTAAATTTAAAAGTGTGTTTTGCATATACCTCTCCCACTCCCCAGCTTGTTGTTAAACATTTATTATCACACTTCTACCTTTTAATAATTCCCCATTGCTTTCCAGAATGATTGGACCAATTTGGAGCTCCACCAACAGCTCCACTGCCAATGCATTAGTGTACATTGTTCTTCCCCAAATCTAGAAAGTTAGCTAGCAAAGGAGTGGCTATTTCGGCCAGCTTGGGGAGAGATCACAACTGATAGCTTCAATTTTTGGATTGGGGTGTTATTGGGGGTGAAGGGGACAAGCTATCAGGAGAGGTGCTATAATCATAAACAGCTTAGAGATCTACCAAACAAAGCTTTGAGGTCTCCTTGTAGATCCTGAACTGTCAGTTGGGGGCCTCTGACCTAAGGAAACTCTTTAAGATCAGAGCACTGAATTTGGAGTCAGAGAACTGGGTTTGAATCCCAGCTCTGCCAATTACTATCTGTGTGAACGTGGGCAGGTCATTTAACCTTTGGGGGGCCTCATTTTCTTTATCTATAAAATGGGGGGGGGAGGTTGGATTAGATGGCCCCCTTTCGAGCTCTAAATCTGTTGTCCTATGATCTATAGTAGTCTGAGCTCTCATTTTTAGATATGGTATAATGAGATCATGATTCATTTTATTTTCACCCAAGTGTCTCCCTAAAATGGAGTAAACACAACCTCTTCTCTTTTGGGTTTCAAGGCTTCTACAGGGAATAAGAATTTTGTGATGGGGGTGGGGGTGCTGGAGAATTTGGGCGGGGGAGGGGGGGGCTGATGGAGCAGAAAGTCATGGTTCTAGGACCCAGCACCATTACATAAATCATTTGGTGGTGAGCAAGTATATACTTGTTACTTAACAATGATACTGAGTTACCCACATAAATGGTATTCCATCTCCATCACTGGTAATGACTAGTCTGTTATCAGTCCAATCAAAGCTCTAGGCCTTTTCAAAGTGAAATTGAACCACTTGCTGGATCAGCTTCAAGTGAATATTTCCCTTTTTCACATTTCAGATGGGAACAGGTTTGAAACACCAGGAAGGGAGCTAGGTACAGCTAGAGTTTACTGGATTCTCTTTTCATGGGAGAGTGCAGAAGATGTTTGAAACCAGACTGGTTCCAGGGGAACAAAGGACGGACTTGTTGAGAGTGACTTCAAGAGTGACTTCATCATAGGAAGATTATTGGTAGGGCAAGGCTTAGATTGACAAATGTATCAATGGAGCAAGGAAATTGTTCCTAAGTTTTGTAACATTGTAAAGGGCCCGAGGAAAACACATAAAGGAGTCTAATAAAGAGTTATTTTATAGCTCTAGGAGGAAGTTAGAGTGTCTAAAAGCCCACACTAATTGAAAATGTGTTACAACTCTGAGGGCATTGAAATAGTAAAGACTTCCAGATGTGAGCTTTAAAAAATAAAAACAAAAACTGCTTTTCATAACTCGGATTATAAAACAAATGAGAAGAGACTCATTCCTTCCTAATCTCTACCATATACTAATTTGTAATATTTGTAATATTATATCAATTTCATTGTTGATGTTTAGTCATTTAGTCATGTCTGACTATGAACCTATTTGGAATTTTCTTGGCACAGATACTGGAGTCGTTTGCCATTTCCTTCTCTAGCTCATTTTACAGATGAGTAAACTGAGGCAAACAAGGTTAAATGACTTGCCAGGGTCACATAGCTAGTAAATCTGAGGCCACATTTGAATTCAGGTCTTCCTGACTCTAGGCCTGGCACTCCATCCACTGTACCACCTAGTTACCCATTATATTAATCAATTGTATTAATAAATTAATATTATATTAAAGGTATGCCTTGCTATCTGAGGAGCATGCACACAGGATTCCAAAAGGTCATTTTTAAAGAAGTCAAGAAAGTAGAAAAATGACCAGAATCCCATTAGATCCTGTAAGCTTCATCTCTGGTATTTCATAATCTCACTGACATTCACTAATGAGATTCATTCATATCTGTTCCTTTTCTGCTCTACAGCTCAGTTAAAGGAAGGAATGAAAACCAACATGGTTGGGTATCAGTGAAAAGTAGATATAAAACTATCTGCACATGTGATAGGGAATTTCGGAGACAGCTGTTAAGTCTGTCTTATCTTCAAAATGATTCTATAGGGATGTATGTGTAAATTTGGGAGACATAGTGGTGTCAAACTCTCCCAGATTCAGATTGAAATGGAAATGGAAGTGTTGAACAAAATAGAAATACAATACAACATAGATATTATTAATTTGTGGTTTTCTAAGTCTATATGTGGCCTGTAAGGATCCATTTCTGTTTTACGCCACTGGTTTAGCAGATAGGCAAGAAAAATATAGCCTCTATGACATCCTGGCTGTCCCAGAACCAGAGGACCTCATCTAACCTCTCAATGTCACTAGGCAACTCTCTGAAATGAATAAATTGCAGATCTGCATACCTACACTAATACAGAATCATAGACTCACTCAAAAATTTGTAAATGGAAGAATGTGTTGGTGAATGTTTAACAAGTGGCTCTCCAGAAGAAGGAAAAATTGTACTTACCACACACTTTTAAGATTAATTTGCATTATTTACATTTTCTTGATCACTTTCTAAAGTCTAGACAATCAACAACAACAACAAAAATCAAGCCCTGACTTGTACCTTTTGCCAATTACCAATGTGTAAATACTCACAATGAAAATTTAACAACTGGCACGTGCACCACTCTGTGTGTGTATGTATATGTCTGTCTGTCTGTCTGTCTGTCTGTCTCTCTCTATATATATATACACACACATAAGTGCATACCTCTATTAATATTTAAATTAATACATTTATTTGTCCAACATTTGAGAATTTACAAGGCATAGTGGAGAGAGGGCCAGCTTTAGAATCAGGAAGATCTGGGTTCAAGTTCTCCTTCTGACATATACTGGTTGTGTGACTAAGGGTGAATCACTTTACCTTCCAATTCTCCAGGCAACTCTCTATGGCTTTAATTGGCAAAAGAGTTGCGTGTTTGTACACACCAATAAAATTACAAATCTAGACTCCTTCCAATTTAAAAAAAAAAAAAGGAAGGAAAGGGAATATGCATTATATAGTACCTACTATGTGCCAAGATCTGTGCTAAGCTCTTGGTACAATTATTATCTCATTTGAATCTCACAACAGCCCTGGGAGATAGGTGCCATTATCACCCCCATTTTATGGTTGAGGAAACTGAGGCAAATTGAGGTTAAATGACTTGCCCAGGGTCACACAGTGTCATAGGCCAAATTTGAACTCAGGTCTTCCTGACTCCAGGTCCATTGCTCTCTATCCCTTGACCTGTCTAGCTGCCTCTATAGAAAAATAATTTATATGGAAAATAAAAACACACATATGCAGAAATGTAATACTTCAATCCTTCAAAAGAGCTGTGTTTTTTTTTAACCAGTGTGGCTACTCTCCTCTACCAGTGCTGAGGGGTAACAATGTTACCCCTCCATGACTTAGCATCTTTTCTTTTTTTTTTTTTAAGTGAGGCAATTGGGGTTAAGTGACTTGCCCAGGGTCACACAGCTAGTAAGTGTTAAGTGTCTGAGGGTGGATTTGAACTCAGGTACTCCTGAGTCCAGGGCCGGTACTCTATCCACTGCGCCATCTAGCTGCCCCAGCATCTTTTCATTAATTCAACCTCTATGAAGATGACTCTCAGATTGATACATCCAACCCCAGTCTCTCTTCTTAACTTCAGGCCTGCCACATCACCAGCTGCCTGTCCCATAAACAACTCAAACTCTTCATGTCCAAAACAGAACTCATTATCTTTCCACTAAAACCTTCCCCTCTTCCTAACTCCTCCATTTCTGTTAAAGGTACCACAATCCTTCCTGTCACTTCCTGTTCACCACCCCAGAGCCATTCCTGATTCTTCATTGTCTTTCACAAACACATACTGTCTCAATTTCCTCCCTCCTCATCACTTATACAGCCACCGCCCCAATGCAGGCCCTCTGGTCTATCATCTCTCCTCTGGATTGATGCCATACCTCCCAAATGGTCTCCCCTGTTCAATCCATTTTCCACACAGCCACCAAATGGATACCCCAAAGGAGGAGATTTGACCACATCATCCCCCAGCTCAAAAAACTGTATGGCTTCCCTTTTTCCTCTTGGCTAAAATACAATCTCCTTTATGTGGCTCTTTAAGTCCTTTACAATATGGCTCCAGGCTACTTTTAGACAACCACACCAAATCCCTCCACTTGCAGTCCCCATATACAATATTCTATCTTCTATCCTCCTTGCCTACTGACAACAGGTGCTTACCCATGCCTAGAATACAATCCTTCCCTCTTTTATCTTTGACTCACAGAATTCCTAGCGTCCTTCAAAACTTGATTTTTTTTTCACTCAAAACCCACTATTAGATTCACTTCTTTTCAATATTTCAAGTATCATCTGATTTTGTTGGGGAGTAAATACTCCCTCCTACATAATCTAGAAGATAGTCTTCAATAATTCCTGTGTGTGTGTGTGTGTGTGTGTGTGTGTGTATCTCCATCCTTCTGTGACTAACCTGGTGTTTGGATCTCTGAAATCGACTATTGTTTAGACCTGTATTCAAAGCCTTTTCAGGCTGAAGCTGCTGGAGCTACATTGTTGTTGTTCAGACTTGTCTGACTCTTTGTGACCCCATTTGGGGTTTTCTTGGTAATGATACTGGAGTGGTTTGCCATTTCCTTTTCCAGCTCATTTGACAGATGGGGAAACTGAGGCAAAAAAAAAGATTAAGTGACTTGCCCAGGGTCACACAGCTAGTAAATGTCTGAGGCTTGATTTGAACTTAAGAAGGGTCTTCCTGATTTCAAGCCCAAGTGCTCTATCCACTTCATCGTCTAGCCTGAGACCAAAGGATCAACCTCCAAGCCAAGATGAGCAACCCAGGAAGAATTAGGAATTCCTTTGAAACATTTTGTGGTCTGAGACTACAGCACAGGTATACACCAATTAGCCACTGGGTCACTTCTAAGATTTTAGGAAGGGCTCTGAAACCAGCTATTTGTAACTAAGATTCACAGTTCCACACACAATCTCTCTCCCTTTTCTGTATTTTTTGTACATGAAAATATTCATGTCTTTGGCTGTTTGTCAATTGCACGAAATTGACGGAGATAGGGAAAGAGGTACCTGTCTTGGAGGAAGCCTTAGGACCCCAGGAAGTCCAAGTTAGGATATGAACCTCTCTAAGGAAGAGATTAAGATAATGAGGAAATGACCTACTTTACTCACTATAAATATAACCATTTCCCCTTTCCCCATTCGAGACACCTATCTCCTTTGGGTGATTCTCCCTGTAGCCAGCCATCTTCTAATAAAACTTCGGAAACTGAATCACTGAGCTTTGTAATTCTTTGGGATGCCTCATGATCAATTTGATCAATTAAATCCATCCCTACAACAATATTAAAAACAACTTTTGAAAACCAAAGGCCTCAGAAACTCTCGCTTCTTCAGGATCTCTACCTCAATGTCCTCCAATACATAGGGTCACTAAGGGAAGCAACAGTGGATTGGCTCTCCACACTAACCCCAAACCTCCAGAAATCACTAGTAGCCTTCATGTGAAAAGGGCTTTAACTAGAGGATGTATCATCCTCCTCAGCTCTTTCAAGAACCTGGGTGTGGCACGGAAGGGAGTCTATATATAAACACAAAAAGAGATTATTCAGGGACAACAGGAGCTCTACTGACTGATAAAGAGTTGGGTGGGTCATAGGTTAGCCCCTCCTTAACCCAAAGTCTAGTCACTGTGGAAAGTGAGAATCTCTTCTCAGGGCATCATTCTGTCCATTTGAATAGGCAAAGGGTGAGAAAACTGGCATATCAAGGCCAGTGTGTCTTTTGGCTGACACTCACTGCCTGGCATCAGTGAATTGCCTGCCTTCGGGCCATCTGAGGCCAAGTACAGAGCTTTTTAGAAGTGAACATTGCTCCCTGTGTCTGCTATCTATGTGCCATTTCCCCCCTTCAAGGGTGTGTGTGTGTGTGTGTGTGTGTGTGTTTGTATGTGAAAGCTGACCATTAGATGTTTGTCGTCCCCCACCCACCCCTGCAAACTCAAAGCCATAATGAAAATGCTGGAGTTTTTTAAACTGAATGAGCGGGGGCAGCTAGGTGGTGCAGTGGATAGTGGAGTCAGGAGCACCTGAGTTCAAATCCGGCCTCAGACACTTAACACTTACTAGCTGTGTGACCCTGGGCAAGTCACTTAACCCCAATTGCCTCACTAAAAAAAAAAAGGTTGACCTTAGGATTTTGAGATCTTAGTTCCCTGAGTCAACCAAGTCTTAAACTGAATAAGCAATGTCATATTCCCTAAAGCACAAGAAAAAGGTCCTGTTGGATCCATCCCATGTATGTAGAAATATGTCCCCCAACAGATCCAGTTCTGAACTGGGAGGCAGGAAGAGCTGGGCTCAAACCCTGCCTCTGACTCTTATTAGCTACAAAAGCCTGGACAGGTTATTTAAGGCTGAGGACAGAGCTTCCTGCTGTTGCTCATACTATACAAATCTATCTCCCTTTCCCCAGGCTTTTGCATTGGCTTTCCTCTGGCTGCCCTGTCCAAATATTTCTCCCTGGCCAATGCTCTTCTTTGAGCATCCTCTTTCCTTATTAGAATGAATGCAAACTCCTTGAGGGCAAGGTTGTTCATATACAGTTGCATAGCACAATATCTGGCATATAGTAGGTGCTTAATAAATGCTTTTCCCGTTCATTCATTCCTTCATTCATCCAGCCAGTCAGCCATCTAATTAACAAAGGTGAGGTAGAACCCAGGTCTAGGACTCTGGTTGCTGCTACATGGCCCAAAGCCACCCCACCTCCCGTCTTCAAACAAGATCTGCAGCCAGATTCCATCCTCAACTGGTTCACACATTCTCATCATACCCAATTCAACTCAATTTGCCTTATATCCCTGCTCAAGCTTTCCCAGAGCCACCTTGCTTCATCTCCACCCACCCCCACCCCCGCCCCCGCCCCCGCCCCCTCCCCCCCCAAGCCATGAGTCTGTTGTATCATTCCTTCCTCACTTGCCCTACCCTTCAGTCCAAAGCCAGGTCACAAGATCCTATCTGGGTCCAAGTTGCCTCCTGTGTTGCAGATCCAAATTGCTCTCCTCAAAGCCTCCAGAACCCATTCTTGGCAGCATCTCTGAATTCAGTGTCCACAAAATTTCTTGTCTGCTTCTGAGACCAGCAGGCACCAGTGACTGCATTTCTCTAGCATCTTCCCTCTCTCCCTTTCCCTTCATCCCTTCCCTTCTCTGCATCTTCCTCCCCCAACTTTCATTCCATCCTACTACCGCCTTCAACCACCATTTGTCCAGTCTCTCTCCTTCCCTTCTGCCAAACTTAGAACAGCTGTTTACTCACTCACTCTACTTCCTTGCTTTTCTTTCCTTCTTCCACCCCTAACATTCTTCTCTGACCATTGAGAGCAAGCCTTGCTCCTCAAGATGAAGGCAGTAGGTGTGCTGGATTTAATAGAGGACCTAGTTCTTACTGCCTGTGTGACCATAAGCAAATCACTTCAACCTCTCTGGGATTCAATTTCCTCTAAACACAGTGCCTGGCTTAGTATATGCCTAATAAATGCTATCTCCTGACCTTGCCTAGTAAAATGAAGGCATTAGATTAGTCTGACCTCTAGGGACCCTTTGAGCTCTGAATCTAGGGTCCTTGGCTCTTGGATTCACCAGATCTAATCACTTGATCTCTCAGTCCATATTTTCCCAACCTTCAGGATAATCTTCATGCTTTAGAACACTCTTCTTCTTCTAGAAAGTTTCCCCTTTGTTGTTGTTGAGCCTCAGTCATGTCCACCTCTTCAAGACCCCATGGACCATAGCACGCCAATACTCCCCATTGGCTTTTCCTGGCAAAGATACTAGAGTTGTTTGCCATTTCATTCTCCAGTGGATTAAGGCAGAGGTTGAGTGACTTGCCCAAGGTCACACAGCTAGTAAGTGTCAAGTGTCTGAGGCCAGATTTGAACTCAGGTCCTCCTGAATCCAGCTGCCTCCTGCCCTAGCTTCTTAAACTATGGGTCTCCACTCCATATGGGGTCACATCACTGAATGTGGGGGGGGGTCACTGTAGCCTTGGTTCTGAACACACAACATATGAACTGTGCTTGATATCATGGAGTTGTGTAAAAATTTCTCAGGGGAAAAGGGGTTGTGAGTAGAAAAAATTTAAGAAGCCACCTAGCTTTCAAATTTTTCCTACTAGATTTCTATCACACAATGATGTTTTGGGTTTCTTCCTACTTCTCAGATTTTTTCCTTCTGTCCTATTCTCCATTTTTCTTCTTCCAGCCTCATACATTTGTTGGCTGCCCCACCTAATAAATTTAGGTATTATCAAAAGCTCTGGTCTCCATGCTTTATAGTCTCTTTCCCCTCCAGAAATCTTTTATACCTCTAGGGATTCAATTATCATATTATCCTAAGCCCTATATTTCCTTTCTTTCTTTTTTTTTTTTTTTTTTTTGGTGAGGCAATTGGGGTTAAGTGACTTGCCCAGGGTCACACAGCTAGTAAGCATCAAGTGTCTGAGGCTGGATTTGAACCCAGGTCCTCCTTACTCCAGGGCCGGTGCTCTATCTACTGCGCCACCTAGCTGCCCCCCAAGCCCTATATTTCTAACCATCATTTCTGTTCTGAACAGTAGACTGCTCGCTAGCCATCCTTACCCAGATGTCCCAATTGTGTATTTCTAATTAAATTTAACAAAACACCAAACTCTCCCCTTCCAAACCAGCTCCTCTTCCCTAACCTCCTCATTTTGTGAATGGTATCAACCACCTCCCATGTCACCATCCTAAAAACCATAGGGTTTTTGTTGTTGTTGTTGTTGTTTTTAGTAAGTGAATCCTCTCATTTCCTCTCCCACATGCCTAAGATCCATCCATCAGTTGCCAAGTCCAAAATCCTATCTCTACCAAGTCTTTTAGATCAGTTCCTTCCTAGTCATTCCTATTTGATTCAATTCACCAGTTTCCCTTTACCAATGAACTCACAAATAAATCCAGTCCCCAGTCTAAGACTCTGATAATGTCTTTTGTGGAAAAGGGAAAAGAGAATTTGGAACTCATAATTTGAAAGAAAAAAAAGAATGTTAAAAATTTTTGTTTACATATGATTGAGAAAAAATTAAATTAAATTAAAATTAAATGTAAAAAAAATGTCTTTTGTGCCACTTTCCAAGCACATTATAATTGTTCATGTGCAACATACTTCTAATCTTTAGTGATTTCAGTCACCATTAGGAATTCCAAATAGAAAGAACGATTATTCCATCCAGTTCAAGGGACTCTTAACCAAGGTGGTCTTCTGGAATTTACTTTGCCTAACTCCATAGATCTCCCATCCAGACCTCCCATAAGGACACCAGGTCCAAAACAGTGCAGGTGGTTTGCTAATGGACCAGGTATTTCCCTTCCCCCCCACCACTAGGAGCAATGGCATTCAGACCTCCAAGAGATTCAACCCACCCCCTCTCCATTAGGGGCTCAGTTTGGGACTTGCCTTGGAGCAAAACTGGGACCCTTTCATTCCCTAATTTCCAACCACTCTCTTAATCCATTGAATAGTCTTCCATCCGGGTGGCCTTCAAACACACCCAGATCTCCTGTATCTTTAAGAAACATTGGCTAGACCCTAAAATCCCCTGAAGATAGCCTACATTTGTCATCCTCCAAATTTCTAGAAAAAGGGGTTTACATTCACAGCTTCTATTTTATCTCCTCCCACTCACTTCTTTATAATCTGACTTCTCTTGGGAAAATGCCCTTCCTTTGCAAGGTCACCAAACATCTCTTTCATGCTAAATCCAAGGACTTTTTCTAGGTCCTCATCCTTCTGGATCACTTTAGTTCTTAACACTGTTGCTCCCCCACTTCCTTCTGGATAGTTTAGCCTCCTTCAGTTTTGACTCAGTCATGACTCTACCTATCCCATCAATTCTTCTCAGTCTCCTTTAATCTAAAGTTCATCAAACATACCATGCCATATCCATGCTATGAGTGGGTATCCCATGGCTCTATCCTGGATTCTCTACTGCAATGTTTGCCCTCTCCATCTGCAGCTCATTTTACAGATGAGGAACTGAGGCAAATAGGGTGAAGTGACTTGCCCAGGGTCACACAGCTAGCAAGTACCTGAGGCCAGATTTGAACTTGGGAAGAGAAGACTTCCTGACTCCAGGCCTATCACTCCATTCACTATGCCACCTAGCTGCCCCTCTGCATTTTACAGTTGAGGAAATTGAAAGAGATAGAGGTTAGGTGGCTTGCCTAAGGTCACACTGAGAGTAAGCATCTGAGATTGGGTCTTCCTGGCTCCAGGTCCAGTGCTCATTCCACTGAGTCACTTAGCTGTCATCTTAGACTGATGTTCCAAAATGGAACATATTATTCCTGTGTGTATTTATCTCTCCCTTATTAGAATATAAAATGTTTGTGAGGCAGAATAATATAAGGGAAAGGAGCTGGAGTTAAAATCCTGACTTTGATGCTTATTGCTGGACCTGTGACCTTGGTCAAGTCAGTTAACTGTCTTGGGTCTCAGTTTCCTCATCTGTAAAATAAGTAGATTAATCTTTTTTTTTTTAAGTGAGGCAATTGGGGTTAAGTGACTTGCCCAGGGTCACACAGCTAGTAAGTGTTAAGTGTCTGAGGCTGGATTTGAACTCAGGTACTCCTGACTCCAGGGCCGGTGCTCTAGCCACTGCACCACCCAGCTGCCCCAGTAGATTAATCTTAATCACCTCTAAGGTCCCTTCCTGTTCTAGCTTTCTGATCGATCCCTGAGAGCAAGGACTAGTTCCAATTTTGTGTTTGCATCCTCGGTGTTTGGCATTTTCCCAACAAGGGGAGAGTTGGGCAATCTCCAAGAGTAGGGGACCAAGGAATGACTGTCCTCACATACCCACATCCAGGGAGAAATGAAAGGATTTCATTCCTTGGCTACATGGACATCAAAACGACTTGGGTAAAAAGGAAAAGGATTCCTCTCAACCCAAGGAAGTTCCCAGATTCGAGTGAAAATGTCCCACAGGAAGGGAAAGGGATCAAAGGGATGAGAGCTCACACCATGGCTGTAATGTTGAGAGGAAATCCTGCCTGCAAGCCACCCGGAGTCGACATTTCAGTGCCCAGTGACCACAGCAACGCCTTCAGAACATTCAGGAGGTTGGAGGGCTCTGCTGTCCTGGCTTTGGCCATCACTCAAAACCATAAAAACAAGGGAAAGGAGCCAAGGGGAAGATGAAGCCAAGAGACACGGGTTCCTGAGGGCAAAGATCGACTCCTGGACCGAGATTCTTCTGCTTGGCACCCTGTGGTGTGGCCCTTGTCTCACACAAAGTGGAGAGAGGATGCTCATGCTCGGGCTCTGGGTACAGGCTCCATCGATCCTACAAAGAACCTTGGACCATGATCAGATGTTGTACCAATATCCTCAGAGGGCTGTTGATTTTAGAGGCCCTACAATATATGTGGGTGGGATGGCTCAGCTATTGGAACTGTGAGGTCAGTGGAGAAAACTCTTCTTCTCTGGTGCCTCCCACATTGCTGCTGTTTAATTTTTTTCTTGGTCTTTTAGATTGGGATGTAGGATTTCATCAGCAGGAGGAAACTCCATCCACAGGTGCAGACTGGCAACCCTTATAATTTAGGAACATAGATTCAGAAGCAGGAAGGACCCAAGACATCTAATTGAACCACACTTTACAGATGATGAAACTGAGGCTCAGTCACACAAGTAGTATCAGAGGGAAGATTTGAACCCAGAACCTCTGGCTCTAGAGCTATGTGGTCTTAGAGTGCTGCCTGAATCAGTGATTGATTAAGTGATTTGCCCAGGTCTTCCTGACTTGAAGGCTAGCCCTCCATCCACTGAACCCTTTTGCCACCTCTTGCCTTTTAGAGGCTGCTATGGTACTCTGTTGGTCTTGTTTTCAGGAAGGACCTGGGTTCAAATCCCATCCATGACACTTATTAGCTGAGGCCACTGGCAAGTTTCTTTATTGGTAGAGTAGGGATAATAGTATCTCTAGTGACTATATAGGGGCAGCTAGATGGCGCAGTGGATAGAGCACCGGCCCTGGAGTCGGGAAGACCTGAGTTCAAATCCAGCCTCAGACACTTAACACTTACTGGCTGTGTGACCCTGGGCAAGTCACTTAACACCAATTGCCTCACCAAAAAAAAAGAAAAAGACTATATATCAGAGGGGTTGAAAGTATCCAACATGATGAGGTTTAATAAATACTTAACATTCACTAAATGAATGACAACAATAATGATTTAGCCAGTATGGCATCATGGATAAAAGAATGGCCTTGGAATAAGGAAAACCTAGGTTCAAATCCTGCGCCATTTAAACCCTTGGTGCCCCACAGAAACAAGTCTGCAAATGAGCAGCTGATCTGCATGAGGGGTTGGCATTCCCAAAGAGAAGCATCACAGGCCTAAACCAAAACCATAATGATAATGAGGCAACTAGGTAGCTCAGTGGATAGAGCCCAGGCCTGGAGTCAAGAAGGCCTCAGTTAAAAATCTACACTCTAGGGGGCGGCTAGGTGGTGCAGTGGATAAAGCACCGGCCCTGGATTTAGGAGTGCCTGAGTTCGGATCCGGCCTTAGACACTTGATACTTACTAGCTGTGTGACCCTGGGCAAGTCACTTAACCCCCATTGCCCTGGAAAAAAAAAATCTACACACTAGCTGCGTGAGCCACTGAACAAGTCACCTGACCTGTCTGCCTCAGTTTCTCCATCTATAAAATGTGCATATGGTACTAGTTGATAGGATCAAATGAGAGAATATTTTATAGTTAAATGCTACATAAAAATGTTAGCTATCATGAGGATATGATAGTAATAGACATACTCTTATGGAAAAGGGGAGGAAGTTGTGACTGAGGATTCACAGAACCAGAAGGCATATATTTATTTGTTAGGTTGGTAGAAGCAGGATTTTCTGAGAAGGGCCTAAGGCGCTTTCTGCAGAAACCTGGCCCCATCCCCACCCTCTGGCTACAAACAAGCCAGGGCCTGGTCTAATGCTGCCCGGTGGCAGAGTCGGCCACTACCAACTGGAATGAAAATCCCCAATGGCATGAAATGACAGAAAAGATGACAAATCACAACTGATCTGGAGCAAACCAAAATCAATCACCTGGTGCTGGGCAGTCGGGTTCAGAACAGCTCCTCTTACCCTGCAGACAGGCAGGGCTGAGCCGCTCTCACATGTTCAAAAACATGGTCTGTTTCTCAAGACAAATGGAGCTCCAGGCTCTCAGGTGGGAGCCAAGTCAGGGAGTGGCTGGTATTTTTATAGTTCTTTGGAGCAGCAAAGCTTTGGATTGGGAACCACGAGGCCCTGATCTGATCTGATCTGATCTGATCTGATCTGATCTGATCTGATCTGATCTGATCTGATCTGATCTCTTCTCTTCTCTTCTCTTCTCTTCTCTTCTCTTCTCTTCTCTTCTCTTCTCTTCTCTTCCTCTCTCCCTCTCTCTCCCCCTCGTCCCTCTCCAGTTATGACTGTTTCACCTTAGGCAAGTCTGTTTCTGAGTATCCCACTTATAAAAACAAAAGTAAGGGCATATGCTTATTGGGATGTGTTTATTGGCAAGACTGACAGCAGGAAAGTTTATGCTGTACTTTGAATTCTTCTGAATTAAGAACTCAGGAGTTACCAGAATGTGTTGGGTCTATGACTAAACATACTTCCTTTAAAGTATAACTTGTTATATTTTCACTCAGACTCTCAAAATTACACTGGAGGTCAAAGGGTCATCAAATCTGGAGCTAGAACTCAGAATCTACCTGGTTCAATCCTTCCTTTATTATATAGATGAGGAAACTGAGGCTCAGAGAGTTTAAGCCAAGTTTAGGCCAAGGTAATAAGTGGCAGATTGGGATTTGAACATAAATTCGTTGACTCCAGTCAGTGTTCTTTTGCTTATCACACAAATGTAAAGTAATAGAGTTTTTCAATAACTGCTTTAGGACATATTTAGGACAAATTTCTCAAACTGATCTTTCTTAATTAGATCTGACCATGTAAACTCCCCTCTTTTCCATTCAATGAATTTCTGTGGCTCCCTATTACCTCCAGGATCAAATGGAAAATCCTCTGACATTTGTTGTCGTTCAGTTGTTTTCCCATCATATCCAATTCTTCATGATGTTATTTGGGGTTTTCTTGGCAAAGATACTGGAGCAGTTTGCCATTTTCTTTTCCAGCCCACATTACAGATGAGGAAACTGAGGCAAACAGGGTTCGGTGATTTGCCTAGGGTCACACAGCTAGAAAGTGTCTGAGGCAAGATTTGAATCATGTTGGGCAGCTAGATGGTGCAGTAGATAAAGCACTGGCCCTGGATTCAGGAGTACCCGAGTTCAAATCCAGCCTCAGACACTTAACACTAGCTGTGTGACCCTGGGCAAGTCACTTAACCCCAATTGCCTCACCAAAAAAAAAAAAAAAAAAAAAAGGAAAAAAAGGAAGATTTGAATCATATCTTCCTGATTCTAAGCCCAGTGCTTTATCCACTGTGCTACCTAGCTGCCCCCTCTGGCATTTCAAACCCTTCACAACCTGGCCCTTCCCTACCTTTCCAAGTGTCTAATATTTTACTCCCTTCCATGGACTCGGAGATCCAATGAGACTGACATCCTTGCTGTTCCTCACACAAGACACTCATTCCAGGCATTTTCACCGACTGCCTCCCATGCCTTGAATTCTTCCCCTCCTCCCCTCCACTTCCTGACTGCCTTGGCTTCCTACAAGACCCAGGTAAAATCCCAAGTTCTACAAGAAGCCTTTCCCAACCCCCCATAATGCTAATCCATTTCTTCTATTGATTATCTCCAATTTATCCTTTATATAGCAAGTTTACATATTATTTCTATGCATGTCCAACCTCCCTGAGAGCAGGGACTGTTTATACCTTTCTTTGTATCCCTGGACTTAGCACAATACCTGGCATATAGAAGGTGCTTAATAAATGCTCTATTGACTAACTACTGACCTTAATATAAATCTTGAATACAACATGGTGGCCAAAACTCAGCTGTCGATGCTTATTAAGTTATAGTACACACACACACACACACACACACACACACACACACACACACACACACACACACACAACATGGGTTCACCTCCCAAAGATTTTGGACTTCAAACCAAGGACTTGTACCCACCCTCAGAAGGATACCCTCTTCAGTGAGGAATGCCGACCTCTGTCCAAGGTGGCTTTGGAATCAAAGCTTTGAACTCCAGGCAGGATGACTGTGTGGACCTTGAGTGTTTATTAAGGACTTCCTCAAGATAGGAAGGGGGACTATTAACTGCCATTTCCCCTGTAAGAGTTGGCATCCTGCCCGGGCATCGGAACCTCAAGAGAAGGTGTCTGTACAACTCTTAGAGAAGCAGGTAGCTCTCCATAGTCATCAGCTGCCTTCTGACTTAATGCCTGTGACCATCCCAAGATGGCCAGCTCCAGCTGCCGTTGTTGCCCTTGTTAACTTTCTGCTCATCAACAGACACAAACTGATGCAAAGTGAAATCAGCAGAACCAACAAGACAACATCACAATGACCACCAGAACATAAATTGAAAGAAAAACAACACTCAAACTAAATACTGTATAATTACAATGACCAAGCTTGTCCCCGAGGAAGAGGCATGAGAACGTACTTCTTCCCTTCTATGTAGAGATGGGAGACTCTGGGTGTGGAGTATATAATATTCCATATAATATAATACATAATAAACATACCATATCAGATATCTGGTTGCTGACCTGCTTTTTTAATTTTTTTTATAAAGAATGCTCTCTCAAAAAGAGTAGGAAAGAGGGGCAGCTAGGTGGTGCAGTGGATAGAGCACCAGCCCTGGAGTCAGGAGGACCTCAGTTCAAATCCAGCCTCAGACACTTAAGACTTACTAGCTGTGTGACCCTGGGCAAGTCACTTAACCCCAATTGCCTCACCTCCCCCCCCCCCCGCCCCCCCAAAAAAGAGTAGGAAAGGGCATGTTGGACAAAGTGATATGAAAATATGAAAACAAGAAACTACCAATGATTTTTTAAAAATTATGCTCTTAAGTAGGGGGATGAGATAATTGTTCATCCTAGAAAGAGCTATCACTGCCTCTACTTCTCTCCCTCAAGCCTTTGCAATAATCTGGCTTGTGAGCTCATTATCCAACTGAAAGTACTCTTTCCCGGATCACCAATAATTTCTTAATTGCACACAGCTGCCAAAGTTATTTTCCTAAAGCTCACATCTGACAATGTCACTCCTTTCCTCAATTATCACCAATGGCTCCCTATTGCCTTGGATCAGATATAAACTGTTTAGCTTTTAAAAGCCCTTCCCAACCCAGCCCCCTCCTATCTTTCCTGCCTTGTTATATATTACTCCCGCTCCTGGACTCTAAACTAGTCAAACTTCTCTCTGTGCCTCACATACTACACTCCGTGTCTAGCCTCTCTGCCTTTGTTTGCACTGGCCATCCCCCATGCCTGGAATGCATTCCCTTCTCACCTTTGCCTTACGGAATTTCCACTCTTTTTTCAAGTCAGCTCAAGCACCATCTTCTCTATGAAGCCTTTCTTAGTCCCTGCAGAAAATTGGGCTCTCCCACCCAAACTCTCTTGTTCTTACTAACTTTGTGTGTATTGATTAACATTTATCCCCTTTATCTTTAGTCTGTTTATACTTAAAAAAAAATTTTTTTGGGGGGGGGAGCAATTGGGGTTAAGTGACTTGTCCAGGGCCACACAGCTAGTTAGTGTCAAGTGTCTGAGGCTGGATTTGAACTCAGGTCCTCCTGAATCCAGGACCAGTGCTTTATCCACTGTGCCACCTAGCTGCCCCGTCTGTTTATACTTATATACGTACTTGTTTTCTCCTCCATGAGATTGCAAATTCCTTATAAGTAGGATTGTTTCATTCTTTGTACTTGTATCACCAGTCCCTGTCCCAGTACCTGGTACACAGCATGTGCTTAATAAATGTTTATGGGATGAGCGATCCTCCAATGACAGGCCTTAGCTCCTTCTCAGAGCTATCAGAGTAACACTGGTCTGCATAGGGACTTGGTCTTTTTTCTCCTTTGCTTCCCTGGCACTAATCAAGGGCCTTGTGAAGAGAAGACACCTGATAAACATTAGGAGTTAAATTAGGTACCTCCTCACTAATTTGGAAAGTCGGCTTTCTCAGGGAGCTATCTGCTCTCTGATCTGTGGTGACCACCTATGTGGGCTCTGCTTAGATGATCAGTCCTCCAAGCCCCAAGCCAGACTTTCAACCTGGTAAGCTGGACCCGACCTAGTAGCAACTTGCCTCCCCATCTCTTCCTGAGAATACATGGGGTTCTTCCTCCATCTCTTTTGCTATCTAAAGCAGTTCAGACCAAACACAGCAGCATCTCTGGTATGACTACAGGTGGATGAACCAGGCAGAAAAAAGGACAGTGGCCCTCAGAGAGCCTACCTCCAGAGGACATCATATATTTCACCCGATAGCACCACAGGTAGATGGCTTTTCTAACTGATGGGGGGGGGGCGGGAAAGCCAGGGGTCTTTCTAAAACCAGCTCCAAGAGGCAGAACCAATTGTCCTACTCTAACCAGCCTACTCTGCAAACTCAGAGAAGAGGCATTATCAGGTCTGAGGCTTGTTTACCAAGATCTCCAGGAAATAGGTGCAAGGAATCCCTCTTCTTTTTTCAGAAACTAATGCAGTCCATAGATGCAGAGCTTTAACTTTTAGCTCCTAGCAAGATGCTTGGCCCCAAAAAAGGGACTTGCCCAGTTGATTCAAATGACACAAGAACCGAATCCTTTGGGATCCTTACCTAGATGTTGGGTCCCCTGGCTGAATTGAATGGATTGTAAAGTGATGACAAAGACACATTGAGGCAGATGCACCTTTTCTGTTTGCTTTCAGTGGGAATGGGTGCTAAGAGAAAGTACCTGTTGATAAGTTCTTGAGACAAGAAAGCACGAGTTAGAATGTCTTAGATAGAAGGAGTTACCTGAAGGTGGACTTTTCCCCTCGCCAGTCTTGCAGAAGGCTCTCCTCTTTGACATCTTGGGACAGAGGGGAGTTCTGCCGTTGGGTCTTAGAATAAGGGAGGGTTCCCATATGACTAAATGCGTCAGAAGACCTTATGGGAACGGGTCCTTTTTTCTTTCTCGGGAGGGTCCCATGTATGGACACATCCTGATAGGCATCCGAGCGGGATTCAGCAAGGGGGGACTTGCTGCTCAGAAGGTCCATGGAAGAAGCCAGGGGGAACTGATGATTCACCTGCATGTTTCTGGGAAGACTTGCGAATTTTCCAGCAGCCATCATTGTCAGCCCTAAAGAGAATAAAAAAGGGGAAAACTGAAGTATTGGCATGTCCAGACTTCCTGTGCACAAAAGGAAAGAGCTCTACCATTTCAGAGAATCATAGATTCAGGGCTAGGAGGGAACATCATGGCCAACAAGGCTTACCCCCCTCATTTCACGAATGAGGAAACTGAAGCAAACAGAGGCTAAGTGACTTGCCCAGGTCACACAGCTAGTAAATATCTGAGGCAGTATTTGAGCTCAGGACTTCCCCACTCCAGGTCCAGGATCCTATCCACTAACAAAAATAACATTTTAGAAGCTTCCAAAAGTAGATAAATTAGCAAGCTTAAATGCAGCCACGAAAGTAAGAACTTAGCTATACCTCGAAGTTTTATATCTTCTTTGTGATCTTACAGAAGAGTTCTCTTCAATAGAGGCAGCACCGGATGGTAGACAGGAAGAGTTCAAGTACAACCCCTGACATATGCCACCCATGTGTCTGTGGGCAAGTCATTAGACTCCCGATAGAGCCATAACTAGAAATGGTTTTACTTGGGTTAAAAGGGGGCTTGGAATGGGTATATGAGGAAGCAGTGGTGCAGAGGATAGCCTGGCCAGACTGCTGGTGCCAGGGAAGAGAGTGGTCTGGCCCCTTTTCCTCACTGGGAAGGGAAGGGAAGACAGGCCCAGAAGAGGGAGATGACATGACAGGATCAAGATGGGGGAAGTAGGGTCACATGACAGCATGGACCAGTAGAGTACAATTCCTGAACCTGGAATCAGGAACAGCAGTCACTATTGGAAGAAGCACGTTTCCTGGGGAGGAAGCAGATCCCTCATGCCCTGATGGATATCATGGGGCAAAACCCTGTTTACCCCATGACTGTTACAGCTCTATCTTCCAGCCTCAGTATCCTCATCCATAAAATGAGTATAGTAATATTTCTACTACTTACTTCATAGGGTTGGTATGAAGTCTGAGGGAATTTATTTTTATTTTTATACACACATTCATTGCTATCTATCTATCTATCCATCCATCTATCCATCCATCTATAACTTTACAAACATTAAAGCATTATATAAATGTCATTTATCATTAGCGGGAATAGTAAGTAGACAGTAGAACCTCCATGGGAACAGGTAAAAACATTCAAGCTCATTAGCTAAGGTAGCCAGCATATGTGTTCAGACAGAAAGTCAAAGCCAATGAGAGGGACACAACTGAAGAAAACCCATCATAGGAAGGAGAAAAGTTTATGTTATATCATAAACACATTAGAAAAAGCAGTTCACGTATTTCTCTCAGGAGCCTGTAAAGCCAAGGGTTCTATGTATCCAAAAGATAAAGGGCAGGAGGAGATGACTGAAATTCTTTGGCCACCACAGTGTCTTCATTGGCAGACTCGCCCTGCAGTTAAGCTACCCAGAGAGAGGGGGCAAAACTTTCTTTAGTTCGAAGCTGATGCTTGTAAATAAATCAATGCGCTCTAATTAATGCAGACAGGCTGGGGTCAAGGATCAGGAAGTAGGCTGCTCTCACACAGATCTATGTATGGCTAGGTTTCAGCAGAAATCTGGGGCGGGGATGAGAAGGGGTGGGGGTTGGGGAGAAGAGACACAGGGAGCCGGTGACCTTTTTAGCCCCAAGTCCCACCACCAGGATAGTATCTATGAGGGTCTGTGAGTGCCACTGGCAGCTAAACGGGGGGGGGGGGGGAGAGGGGAATGGAAAAACAGGGAAGAAAGAAGGTGGGAAAAGATGAGAGGAAGAAGAGAGTGAGAAAGGAATAAAAAAAATAGTGAGACACCTGATGGTTTGCAAAAAACCAAAACACTGTTTGCTCAAGGCATTGATGCTCCAGGCCCATTCAACCTCTGCTTATAACCATGGAAATATGCAGGCAGGGGACAAAATTCAGTGAGACCTGCTTTCATTGAGGCATAGCTGGGGGTTAACAGAGGTAGACTATCATTGTTGAAAATATTTATCTAATTGCACATGTATAACCTATATCTGATTGCTTGCCCCCTGAAGGAGGGAGAGGGGAGGGGAAAAAATGAGGGATGGAAGGTGGAACTCAAAACTTTAAATAAAAATGTTTATTATTATTATTTTTTAAAAAGAAAATATTTGGGGGCAGCTAGGTGGCACAGTGGATAGAGCACTGGCCCTAGAGTCAGGAGTACCTGAGTTCAAATCCGGCCTCAGACACTTAACACTTACTAGCTGTGTGACACTGGGCAAGTCACTTAACCCCAATTGCCTCACCAAAAAAGAAGAAAGAAAGAAAATATTTGTTATCATTAAAGATTACACAGAGAAAGGGAAAGGTGGTGTGGGATAGTAAATGCAGAGCTGGCCTGGAAGTCAGGGAGACATGAGTTCAAATCCAACCTCAGACCCTTACTAGCTGTATCACCCTCGGCAAGTCACTTAACCCTGTTTGCCTCAGTTTCCACATCTATCAAATGAGCTGGAGAAGGAAATGACAAACCACTCCAATATCTTTGCCAAGAAAACTCCAAGTAGGGTCATGAAGAGTCCAACAAGATTGAAAAATGACTGAATAATTGAAACCCCTGCCAGGTCACAACCTCATAGGGCCCCAAGCAACTGGCTAAGTAGGTGCTACTCTGCAGTGATAAGGAGTATCATCAGGAGTTCCCCAGGAAAAATTGGAAGAGGGAAATACACAGTTGGTAATCATAATTTTGAATGTGAATGGAATGAACTCTCCCATAAAATGGAAATAGATTGCAGAGTGGATTAAAAAACAGAATCCTACAATATTTTATTTACAAGGAGTTCCCCCAAGAAATCACAGATTTTGCCCCCCCAAAATGATAAAGTAGAAGCCCCCCAATATATTGAGTGTCCCCTCGGTTGAGGATTCATGAAAGGACTCATAAAAGGTAAATGGCTGTGATTTGCCTCACTGGAGGTATATCCCCATTAATAAGATCACAGACCAATTAAGAGTCTATCTGTATAATGTAAAAAAAAAAATAAAAAATAAAAAAATAAAAAAAAAAAAAAAAAAAAAAAAAGAGTCTATCTGTAGATCTTTCAACGTAGCCAGTAAGGCTATGATCTCATCTGAACAGGCATTCCCTTCATCCAGTCCAACAGTGAAGGTGGCCTTCACAAGGGGTCGAAGCTGTATATGCAAAGATACTGCTAACATGTAGATGCATTCACTCACACATACACATATATATATGTATGATATACACGCACACTCACATACATATACAACAGTGTCTGATCAGACTTAGGCAGGGTGGTCCTCAGAGGACAAATACAAATTGTCCATGGAGTCTGTCCCTGAAGCCCTTCTAGCTTGACGTGACTTGTCAGGGCAGGTATTCCATGGTCTTCAGGAAGCCATAGTCCCTTCCACACCAAGATGAAGCAATGGAGACAGGTTGATAATAGAAATTTTATACACACACACACACACCTACTTTGACCCTAAACCTAACAGTCAACAAGCCTTTCTTTCTTTCTTTCTTTCTTTCTTTCTTTCTTTCTTTCTTTCTTTCTTTCTTTCTTTCTTTTTTTTTTTGCAGGGCAATGGGGGTTAAGTGACTTGCCCAGGGTCACACAGCTAGTGTCAAGTGTCTGAGGTCGGATTTGAACTCAGGTCTTCCTGAATCCAGGGCTGGTGCTTTATCCACTGCGCCACCTAGCTGTCCCCATCAACAAGCATTTATTAAGTGTCTACTTATGCATTAGGGACTAAGGTAGTGCTTAGTATGATATAGGGGTACAAAGACAAAAATGAAACAGTCCCAGCCCTCAGAGAGCTTAAATTCTCATGGAAATGACAACGGTAACCGAACATGATACATACAATGTTGATGGATGGTAATCCTAGAGAGGACAGCTCTAGAAGCTTAGGAAACCAGAAAGAATACCCAGAAACTAGGGTGGGGGAAGGGAGAAGAATAAGTATTTCTGTAGCACCTCCTATATGCAGGCTCTGTGCTAAGCATATTACAAATACTATCTCACAGTGCAAGCAAGGGCTTTTAAAGCAACATTTGAGGAGTATAAGCACATACAAAAATTTAGGCAAATCCCCTGAAAATTGAAGATGTGAAACAATTCATCTCCTGGGTGTCAGATTTCCTTGTAACATGAGCATGTCAGCAGAAGAGACAGAAAAATGACTGAATAACTGAAACCCCTGCCAGGTCACTTAACCCCAAGCAGCTGGCAGAGTAGGTGCTACTCTGCATTGGTAAGAAGGGTCATCAGGAGTTCTCTAAGAAAAATAGGAAGGAGGGAAATACACAGTTGGTAATCATAACTGTGAATGTGAATGGAATGAACTCTCCCATAAAACAGAAGCGCACTCAGAGTGGTGTTTCTTTCTCTCTAAAGTGAGGGAGTTGGAGTATGTTATTTCTAAAGTCTCTTCTAGCTTTATAATTCTAATTGTTAGTATAGCTAACACCATTATTTTCCCCCAAAAGGAACTATAAATATGACAAGAAACTCCGCCCCAACTCTGAGCACCTTTTTATTTAGCAATATGGAGTAATAATATTGATAGATAATATTTATAGTAGCACTTTAATGAGCTTTACATATACTTTCTTATTTGATCCTCACAACAACCCTGGAAGATAGGTGATATTATTATCCCTATTTTAAAGATGAACAAAGTGAGGTTGCATAGCAGCTAAGTATTTGGGATAGGATGTGAACTCAAGTCTTTCTGATCTTCAAGATGCCACCTTGCTGACACAGTAGAGAGGGCCCAGCCTTGGACTCAGAAAGACATGAACTTGAATCCTATCATAGACATTTACTAGCTATGGGAATCACTTAACCACTCTCAGTCATAATTGAGGGGTCAGGCTCAAAGGTTGAGAAGCAAAGATCTGGAAGCTCCCTTCTAGCTCTCCCTCTCCACCCATGGTTCTGTTATGTTGCTCTCAAGCACCCCCAAGACAGCTCCCACTTTCTACCTGGTAAGTCGGTAAGACCCATCAAGCACTCCTGGGATGTCGGCACTCACTGTTCTAGATTCAGCTCTTCTCTGAAGGAAGAACACTTGGAAGCTTGGCCCAAAGGACACAGACCAAGAAGGACTTTGCCCTCCAAGAAGCTCACAATCTATGGGGAGGTGGAGGAAGATATGGACGACGAGGAGGAGGAGAAAGGTAAAACAAAAGAACAAAGACAAGAGAGAGTATAGGACAAACCCAAAGATGCAAAAACAGACCTAACCCTCCTCTGTGTGTGTGTGAGACAGAGAGAGAGAGAGAGAGAGAGAGAGAGAGAGAGAGAGAGAGAGAGAGAGAGAGAGAGAATAGAGACAAAGAGAGTAAAGAAAGGAATGACAGAAAGTATAGAGAGAATGGAGAAAGACAAGAGACAGGGAGAGAATATAGAGAATGGAGATAGAATATAAAGAATAGAGAGTAGAGAAAGGAGACAGAGAGGGACAGAGGGCACAGAAAGCTGGTATGGCACTCAGGGGGGTGAGAGGGGATGGGGGGGTGTGGCCACAAGGATACCAGGAACCCACTCCCTGTGCCAGGCACCCTCCATGTGTTCCACGGTGCCTGGCACACTGTCAGCACTTGCTAAATGTTAATCATCATTATTAAAGAAAAAACTGAATCCTTCAACTCCTCCCTGCCCTAGTTGGGATGAAGTCTTTACCCAATATCCTCCCCTACACATACAGACACACACACCACACAAAACCACTGCAGCTGTTAACGCTCTGAGATTATTCCAGTTATCAGCACCTTTCCCTTCCCTGAATGTAAACACTCTTAGGCACTGTCCTCCCTTCAACAAGAAGTCCTGGAATCTCTCAAAAGGTCCCAGTTGGGAGGAGCAGGGCACCCCCACAAGACATCCATTTCTTCAAAGAAACACACATTCCTTACTGTGGTTCCCTCCAGGACAGGAAAACCTGGACTCGGGGAGCAGGCTTTGAATCAAATGTTGAAGCGGGGAAGGCAGGACGGATCCTCTTCTCTTACCATAAACGGATAAAGGCAGAAGAACCTAGATGAAAGAATAAGCTCTGGGGAAAGAGAGGGACCCTGCTGAGCAGGACACCTTGAATTCAAATTCCACAAAAATGACAGGGACTAGAACGAACCTGTGAGTGAAAGTTATGGGAGTTGGGGAGGTAAGCAATGGAGGATGGGAAGGCGGTGAACATTGTTACGGGTGGATTTTGTTTGCTTGCTTTTCCTTGCTCCAAGGGAGAGGCTGATAGGAAGGGGACTATGGGAAATGGCTGGTATAAAAAAGAGCATTGACAAAACCCTCAAAAGGGGGAAAGTCCTGTTGAAGAAGCATTGATTCAGAGAATCAGAGAATTTTCAAGTCAGAAGGGACCAGAGAGATGATTTAATTCAGCCCCCTTGCTTTACAGGAATGAGATTTGAACTCAGGTCTTCCTGATTTCAGGCCTTCCACTCTATCCACTTTATCACCTAGCTGCCCCACCAGTTGTAAGAAACATCTGGAGCCATCTAGTTCTATCCATGCTCCTAAAAGAATACCCACTATGCCATACTGAACAGATGGTCATTTAGCCTATTTGAAAAGACCTCCCTCCAGTGAAGGAAAGTGCATTACTCTCCTGAGATGTGACTGAGGCAGGTAGGTAGTGGCAAATTAAATAGAGTGGGGAGGGGCCTAGAGTCAGGAAGACTTCTTCCACAATTCAAATCTTGCCTCAGACACTTACTAGCTGTGTGACCCTAGGCAAGTCACTTCACCCTGTTGGCCTCAGTTTCCTCACCTGTAAAATGAGCTGGACAAGGAAAGGGCAAACCACTACAGTATATCTCTGCCAAGAAAATCCCAAATAGGGTCATAAAGAGTTGGACACGACTGAAATGACTGAACAAAAGTACATTAAGAGTGGACTCTGAATCATATAATTAGGTAATAATGATGGCTTGGGCTTTTTCCTCAAGTCAAACATAATTAAGTTAACTGAAAAAGGTAGGTTCCTTCAAGTCAGAGATAAGGCTTAAAAATAAAAGTCTATATATAATGTAGATAAAAGATGGCCTGGGGGCAGCTAGGTGGCCCGGTGGATAAAGCATCGGCCCTGGATTCAGGAGTACCTGAGTTAAAATCTGGTCTCAGATACCTGACACTGACTAGCTGTGTAAACCTGGGCAAGTCACTTAACCTCAATTGCCCCGCAAAAAAAAAAAAAAGATAGCCTGGTCAAGCAGACAGAGAGCTGAAACTCTCTGAATCAGGAAGACTGGGATTGGACTGAACAACTGTATTGCCAGGAGTATACCCAACAGTATACCCATCGCTATACAGATGGAATAATAATAGTATTTATACTGCTTTTAAGGTTTGCAAAATGCTTTACAAATATTACCTCATTTGATCCTCACAACCATCCTGGGAGGTAGGCACTATTATTATCCTCACTTTACAGATGAAGTGGGTGACGCAGAGAGGTTAAATGACTTGCCCAGGGTAACACAACTAGTGTCTGAGGCCAGATTTGAACTTAGGTTTTCCTGATTCCAAGCCCAGAGTTTTATCTACCGCACCATCATAGCTGCCTACAAATCACAGGTCCATTCTCCCCACTCCCACCCCCAATACTCAGAAGAACTAGCATTTGAACCGAGGTCCTTTGACTCCAAATCCAGGGTTCCTTCCACTATTACCTCAGGACAATGCAACCTGACAAGAAAACAGGCTGAGGAACCTCAAAAGGGGTTAAAGGGCTTATCCTGGGTGCCCATGTGACTCCAAGTCCAGTGCTTTTTTCCAATACACTCAGGCTGTGACACAATGCCAAGGAATGTTGTGGAACAGAACAACAACACTGCTTTCCATTTTCTGATATTTAAATTTCTCAATAGGAATTGCACCTGGTTTTCTTTTTGACCTTACACTTCATTTTAAGTCACCTGAGTTTCTCGGCTGAACCCACTTACTTCTTTCTACCTTTGAGTACTTGATGATGTTTCTGATAGGATGAAAACTGGGGGGGAGGGTGTTATCTATAGCAAAGCTTCTTAAACTTTGTTCTTGACCCCATATGGGGTTGTGTATCTGAGTGTGGGGGTTGCAAAAAAGTTGGCAACAGTAAAAGGTTATGTATACCCATTTTATATACCTGTATATACCCTGGGTCAAGCAAAAATTTCTCTAGTGAAAAGGGGCTGGGAGTGGAAAAAGTTTAAGAAGCCCTGATCTATAGCTGTGATTCCATCCCAAGAAAAACACCTCTACTGACGCAGATCAACAACTAACCCTTAATGAGAAGCTGAATGACTTGGCCAGGGTCACACAGTCAGTATGCACTGGAAACAGCACCTGAAAGGAGGTTTTCCCTATTTCATTAGATTGCGGACTCCTTTAGGGTAAGGGCTGTCTTTTGCCTCTTTTTGTACACCCAGTGCTGAGCACATAGTAGTTGGTGCTTGATAAATGTTTATTGACCAATTGACCAACTAAAATTCTGACTCACTGCAACTCGGCTCTCAGTAACAAAGACTACAATGGGTCTCATATACATACCTACCTTCTCGTGCATCCCTGGTCCTTGGCTTCCCATAATCTCTCCAGAAGAGTACACATCCAATGTGTACTTTCCTTGATTTCTCTAGACACCATGAGGGTCCCTTTGGAGCACAAAGACTGCCTGTGGACTAGCTCACACTCTTACCATGACCAGCCCTCCTATTTATCTTTTTGATGAATTCTTTGACCCATTCTTGTGTAGAAAGGGTCACAACCTCAACTGTGACCATAATCTGAATCAAATGACTTGTTTTCTATTTGCTTCAAACATCCCACAGAACAGAAGGGCTTCCTTCTCTACCTCCTTCTTCAGACACTGTCACCCCTATGCTGGAATGCCAAGTAGTTTATCTTATCTTCCACACTAGAAGGGGAAAACTTTTATCTGGGAACAATATAAAAGCAAAAACATCAAAAACCAAGGACAGGAGGGAAAAAACCATCGAACACTTCATGGGGATTGGCCAGCACAAGACAAAAAGACTGAATGAGGCAAATCATTCTAGATGTAAGATTTCATCTCTAAGTCCCATGGCTAGCTCTATGTCAACCAGATGGGTGATGTAAGACCTACAGAAGCACTAACTGGTCTCTCTGACTTTGTTTAATTCCAGACCTTGGAAAGCATACAAAGGTCCAAAGGCTTGAAATGTTGAAACAAGAATGAAAGGCGAGAGTGCGCGCATGCACACAGACATACATACACAGAGAAGAAGGTTCAAAGATTTATAATTGATATCAAGAACAAAGGAGAGCGACACCTGTCAAAAGCATGGTGCTACCTATCACCTTGACACTGCCCAACGATCTTGGTTTCGAAATAGCTGGCAGGCCAGGCCTGCTAGCTTTACATAGCATTAGCTTAGTGAAATTAAATGAGAGTTAAATTGGGTTGGCCATCTGCCTGTTTGAACATATCTCTCTCTCTTTTTTTTTTTAAAGGAGATGTTTACAGAGAAAATATGATTATCCTTCCACTCTAGAGCTTATTGGCATATACACTTGAATATAATGTCTTCGATTACCCTTTTTATTCTGGAAATGAACCGTAGTTAACCCTTTAATTCTAGGAAGGAGAACTTAGACCGGAAAGACACGTAGGATCTGAGAACTGGACTATGGAGATCAAGGCAAACCCTCCTTGTTCTTGTTTTTTACAGTTGAGGAAACTGAGGCCCAGAGAGGTTGTGACTTCCATCACTGCAGCAATGCCTACACAATGGAGAGAAGACTGGACCTGGAATCAGGAAGAAGTACGTTTCAGGCTCAGTGGTAAAATGGTGAGAGCACAGGTTTGGAGTCCACAGATCTGGATTTTAATCTCAAAGCTTCTACTTAGTACTAGTAGACTTCAGCCAACTCAAAGAACCTCTCTAAATCTCAGGTTCCTGATATGCAAAAAAGATAGGACTGCACTGGGTGAACATCTCACCCACTTCCAGGTCCCTTCAAGTTCAAACTCTGTGACCCCATGACTTCTCAAACATTAGCTAAGCCTCTCTGAATGTTTCCTCATTTGTCAAATGGGAATAATGACTGGATTTCTTATCTTGCAAGGTGGCCATGGGACCTAAATGAAATGAATCCCAATTAAAATCGACAGAAATGTCTATTTTTAAATTTTGCCCCAAGCAGCTAGAGAAGGTAGTACAACCATCCTTTCTAAATTAACATATACATTAAAAACTTATACAGGGGGCGGCTAGGTGGTGCAGTGGATAAAGCACTGGCTCTGGATTCAAGAGGACCAGGGTTCAAATCCGGCCTCAGACACTTGACACTTACTAGCTGTGTGACCCTGGGCAAGTCACTTAACCCCCATTGCCCAGCAAAAAAAAACAAAAAAAAAACCCAAAAACAAAAACAAAAACAAAAAAAAAACTTATACAAATTGGGGGCAGCTCAGTGGCACAGTAGATAAAGCACTGGCCTTGGATCCAGGAGGACCTGAGTTCAAATTTGGCTTCAGACACTTGACACTAGCTGTGTGACCCTGTGTGTGGGCAAGTCACTTAACCCTCATTGCCCCAATACAAACAAACAACAACCTTATACAAATTGTTTTTACATGCAATTAGGGGGTTATTTTTATTTTTAAAATAGTATCCCATATGATCCTCACAAGAGCCAAAAGGGGTAGGTGCTATTAAAAAAAGAAAGAAAACAAAGGCAAAAGACAAAAACAAACCCTGAGCTTTACTGGAGGTTAGAATTAAAGGTGTATACCTTTAAGAACACTCCATTTTAAGCAGGCTTATAAAGTCTAGCCAAGAGATTAAAATGCTAGTAATCCCACCTCACAGTTTATGGATAGATTATACTTCAAGCAGTATAAAGTTATTAGGATTAGCCTTCACTTGACAAACGGGCTTCTCCTTGAATTCGGAGAATATGGATTTCAATTAATTATCCTGAAAATGTGAAGGCCAGAACGTTAAATTCCTTAGACCTTGGGGGTGGGAGCTGCTTAATATTATCATTAATACTTAATATGAATTCCGTAGCATTTTAGACTGCCGCTGCCTCCCCAACCACTCACTCAACAATGGTTTTCCGAGTTAATTATTCCAATTTAAAATTCACACTGATCTTGGCTGTGGAGTCCTTCCCTCTTCTTCCCAGATCTTATTTCAGTCACAGCCTTAATGAATGTGAGAGAAGAAAAGAGGGAGGGGTAGCATCAACTCTCAATCTGACCTTGCCTCTTTAAAGCCAGATAACCCCATTTCTTTCCCTTGGAGAAATCTGCAAAGCTGGGAGATAGTAGGCACGATTTAAAAGCCTCTTCTTTAAAAAAAAAAAAGAACAGATTTACATTAATTCATTTGCTGAGCTGGATCAAAAGAAGGCAAAAGGTTACTCAGAAGCTTCTTCCCCTTTTGCCCTCCCCCTTTAAAAAAAAAAACTGAAGTAGATGAATTAACGACCAGAATGAAATTCCAGGAAACAATTTCCACCACCTACCACCCCTAAAACAGCCCGATTAGAACCCGTGAACCTCGGTAGATGCTTCTAGACAACTGACCTTCCCACCCGGGGTACTATGCAATCTTGAAAACTTTGCCGAGTGTCAGTTGCTTAACTGTTGGGAAAGATGGGCTCAGATCTTGCTTTCCTTTCCAGACCAGCCCCCACCCCTCTCCCCCTCCCTTTCCAGACACTGAGGGACCCACACAACCGGCTATTCATTCTTTTCCTCAACAAAGAAAAAAGAAGCAGCAAAAGTTGTCAACAGCTTACAAGGCAGGCTCCCTCGCTTTCTTTGCAAACTTTCCAAGAGATTAGTAGAGAAATTTGCCTCCTCCCAACTCTCGGCTTCCAGCTGAGCTCTTTTCAATTCGTCTCATCCTTCCCTCCCCACCCCCACCCCAACCTTCTGAGCTGCATTTGATAAAATAATCCTGGCAACCCCCCCCACCCCCCCCCCCCCCAGGAAACAAGGGACGTGGGGGGCAACACAGATACTTTTAGGGGAGAAAAAATTTTCTGGAAGAGGGCAAAAGAGAAGCCCCCCAGTGCCGGTCCCCGTCCTAGTCCCCCTCCCTCCTGCATTCTAAATCATGCCTTCAGCAACCCCCCCAGTGAACCCAGACAAAGTGCCAGCCCTGGCAGCCACATGGGCAAAGGATGCTTCGGAGCAAATTGCTGGGCATCTATCTGCCCGACTGCAGCGACACCCCGGGGGTTATCAGAGGCCGGCCCAGGGCTTTCCCGAGGGCTACGGGAATTCCTGCCCCGACTTCAGCCCGGTCTTCTGCCCCTCTGGCAACTTTGTTTTTAAAAACAGAAGGGAGAAAGAAAAGAAAACTCAGCCCCCAAGTTGAGCCCCAAGGTTTCCATGCGGTGAAACTAACCTCAGCCAGTCCTGCCCGGGACGAGGCTGCTTACAGCTGCTTTTAGTTGGTCTGGAGCCCTCGGAACAATAAGCCGGAGCCCCCGGCGCAAGAGAGAGGAAAAGCTGCGTTCGTCCGCTCCCACACGCACACACGCACACACTGGCAGCTGGGCTCTCTCCGGCCTCTGCTAGACTTCCCTGCCGGACGCACGTCTAGGACCCCCGCGCGTTCTCGGTCCTTCCCTCGCTCGGGTTTTCGGTTCAGGGCTGCGAACTCTTCATCTCCGAGGCGGCGGGGCTGCCGCAGGAAGCCGAATCCCGAGAGCTCCGCGGGCGAGATCCGTTCATCCTCCGAAGTGGGGGATCCCGGGGCCAGCGGCTCCCGCAGCGCCCAAGCTGCCCTCCCCAACCCGGCTCGGCACAGCGCGCTCGCCCGGAGCTCCGAGGACAGCGAAGGCGCGGCTCTTGGAGAGCTCTGCCCGAGCTCCGACTGTCACGGGCCGACGCTCCCGAGCTGGCTCCCCGGCTCCACCCCTGGGGAGGCTGCCGAGGCGCGCGCCTCTGGGACCCCTCCCTCCCCCGCACCCCTCAACATTTACATTCCATGACCTCGCCTTGCCCTTTGAGGCTCGGATTGGAGAACCGGGCGCTCACCGGGGCCCTCGCGTGGAACTGCAGCTTCCTAAACGACCACTCTCCAGTGGGCGGCTCCCCAAGACAGTTCGGTCGGCCGCTCCACCTGCCTACCTGCTTGTCCTCTATCCCAGATCTCTCCGGCTCATTTACGGACACTTGGCTAACTCTGTAATTAAGGAGTATGCAGCCTGAAGGCGGTGTCGTTATAGTGGCCAAGCTTGTCCTAGGAGAAGATTGAAGAAAATGCAAGTCCTCGACCTCTTTGCTGAGGTGGGGGACTATGGATGTGTAATGCGGCAAATCTGTCGTATCTGTTTAATGGGCAGATTGTGTTGAACTGATTCAAACCCCCCCCCCCCCAGGCCTTTTAATCTTTGTATGAGAGAGGCTCTCTGGGGAAAGGAAGAAAGAGGAAATGAAATGATGAAACAAACTACAAAATCCAGTTCCTAAATAGAGAGCCAGGAGCATACTGAGTGCTTAATAAATGCTTTTTCATTCATTCATTCAACGTAAGATGATAAAACAAAGCATATTGAGTCCCTGGAGACTGTAATTCATGGGAACAGAAAACAAACGAACCACTGATCAATCAAGTACATTCTTCCCTCCAGCCTGGACACACATCCTTCACTGTTTAATGAATTGAAGTCAAGACACGGAAAACCTTTGCTGTCTTGACCTCTGTTTGTTGTAGTAAAAAGAGGAGGGGGATGGACCCTGAGAACAGATACTGTGGGAGCTCTGAAAACAGGTCTAGGTTGTACTCAGATCTATAAAGTTCTAAAGGCAGCTTACTCAGCTAGCTCAGTTTCATCATCCCTGAGAGAAAGTTCACCCACAATTTTTGACCTTTTATCTATGGGGGCAGAGCACCCTGTAATCCAAAAGAGCACCTGGGCACTTACCCCAGCTCTATACTAGTTGTGCAACCTTGGGCAAGTTATAGAAACCTCTCTGGGCCTCATCTTCATCTATCAAATGAGGGTATTGAACTTGTTCAGTAGTGTCTTTTTTTTTTTTTTTTGGTGGGACAATGAGGGTTAAGTGACTTGCCCAGGGTCACACAGCTAGTAAGTGTCAAGTGTCTGAGACTGGATTTGAACTCAGGTCCGCCTGAATCCAGGGCTAGTGCTTTATCCACTGTGCTACCTAGTTGTCCCTATAGCAGGAGTTTAATAAATGTTTGCTATATGATTGAATTGAATGGAATGCTTTGCTACTCTGCTCCACTCTATCCTAAATCATGGAGTACTGTAATCAAGTATCAGATCTTGGGAAAGGCCAGAAGGGTTAGCTCTCCCTAGATGAAGTAGCACTCCTGGGTTCCTCTGTCACCTGTTGAAGCAGCTCCCCATAGACCATCAAAACCAGAATGGATGGGAAAGCCACCTCTTGGGGGGGGGGGGCTCTTAAGCCTGTTGGCTCCTTCTCCAAATAATGTTTCTACATGCATAAAATAAAATAGATGAGAAAATACAAACAAAAGCAATTATATCAAAATAAAGTTAGAATTTTTTAAAAAATTTATGAACTCCAGGTTAAGAACTCCTGATCTAGTCTAACACCCTCATTTTACAGGTGGAGAAGCTCAGGCTCAGAGATGTTGTGATTTGCTCAAAGTCACATGGTAAAGAAACCAAGCAACAGGCATAGATGAGGGCCCTCTTTACAGGGTGCTTCTGAAGGTCATTGACACTCATCAATTACCCCAGAGTACACCATCCCAGGTGGTGTCCCAAGTGTGGGATGGATCGATGAAAATGTAATGGCCCGAAGAGAATCCATAAACTTATATGCCCACACATTTATTTAAGTTTTTTGCTGAGTGGATTTTTAGCCTTCTTGCCAGTATTACTTTGGAGGAAAGTAATAATGATAATGAATAGAGCAAGGGGGAAAAAGCCAAACACAGAAGAACTTAGATCACTAAACAGTAGAGGGGAAAAAATCTTACAGGGCAGTTTAATAAATGTCATTTAAAGGGGGTGGCTAGGTGGCGCAGTGGATAAAGCACCGGCCCTGGATTCAGGAGTACCTGAGTTCAAATCCGACCTCAGACACTTGACACTTACTAGCTGTGTGACCCTGGGCAAGTCACTTAACTCCAATTACCTCACTAAAAAAAAAAAAAAGATTCATTGACTGAAATTTCAAAGGGCAATGGACTGCTCACTCTTCTCTCTCTAAACTGAGGGCAGATTTAGAGGAGATTGACAGGAAGGATTTAGGGTGGACACCAAGGGTTGTGAGACTCTGAATTCGTTTCCATGGTTCATGAATCATAGATGGTTTCTGTGGGACCGTGCTTGGATGCAGAGGTTTGGACAAGATGACCTCAAGATCCATTCTAGCCCTATGATTCTATCATTAGTCAATGGTTGACAAAAAGGGAATATTGAGTTTTACTTGCCAATGTATGGAAACCTCATTGGCCTCTGTGTAGCCCATCAGTCAACCAACAAAGCATTTTATTAGGTACCTACAAAACATTAGGCACTATGGATATCAAATACTCAAATAGATCTGTGCAGATCTCAGTCCATCCACTGCAACCCATCCCATTTCACTCTTGTCCTTGGCCTCTCATAAATGGTTAAGGAATCTACCCAGAGTGCGGGAGTCCTTCCCTGATTTCTCTTGACATCAAGAGACCACATTTCATCCCTAGCCCTCACCACTTGAAAAGCCCAACTTCTCTTCCTCTCACACATTTCCTTAGTGACATCTTTTACTCCTTCAAAGTTCCTCCTTGGTTATATGTTTTTACTTGCTTTGCCTTCCACCATGCTCTTCCTTCACTGCATTCTGTGTGATAAGCAGTTTCTTTGGAGACTGTTGTGTCCCAGTTTCTCAGGGCAACACCAGTGGGGACACAGGAACAAACAACCGAAAAAAAGAAAACAAAAAACCAACCAACCAACCAAACAGTTCTTGGCCCCTTAGGGCCACGTGGTTGCTACTCAGCCCATACAATAATTCAAGACTGCTTCAGCTGCAAAGGGAGAGTGCCTTATGTCTATAGTCCAAGAAAGGCAGGAATAAAAATAACTTCCATTTCTATAGCACTTCAAAGTTTCCTCACAACTCTCTGCTATTAGTAGTATATGTATCAAAATCATCCCCATTTTACATATGAGAAAACTAAGGCCCATGGAGGCAAATGAACTTGCTTATGAGCAAAAAGCTAGTAAGTGTTGGAACTGGGGTATTGGACTCCAAAGACTCCTACATTCTTCTTTTTTTTTTTTTAAGTGAGGCAATTGGGGTTAAGTGACTTGTCCAGGGTCACACAGCTAGTAAGTGTTAAGTGTCTGAGGCCGAATTTGAACTCAGGTACTCCTAACTCCAGGGCCGGTGCTCTATCCACTGCGCCACCTAGCTGCACCAGGCTCCTACATTCTTGTCTACCCCAGGGTGTCTCTCAGAGTTACTGAGCCAGGATAAGAATAGAAAAGCTTCATTTTGTAACTTGGGTCCGTTTGACTCAAGTGGAACCCTCTGAGTACTCAATAAGTAGGAAATTGTCATTTGAGAATAATAATCACAGTAAGAGCCCACATTTATGCAGCCTTGAAAATAACGAAGTATGGAGGCATTCTCTCAGTTCCCCCTATGACACCGAGTCATTCTGTAACCAAGGCACCTAACTTCTCTGTTGTTGAGTTTCCCCATTTGCCAAACAATAATAATGCTCCCTGTCTTCTTCCCCTCCCCTCCTTCCCCCCTCCTCACTAATTTACCCATTTGGTAGATAATCACAGAATTTCAAGGATGAAAGAGACATCAGTGGCCATGGATTCCAACCCTAGCTGAGTAAGAATCTCATCTATAATTGTACCCAATAAATGTTGGTCTGAGATTTTCTTCAAAATCTTCCAGGAGGGGGGACCCACCACTGCTTCTTTTTTTTTCTCTTCTGTTTTTTTTGGGGGGGGCGGGGCAATGAGGGTTAAGTGACTTTCCCAGGGTCACACAGCTAGTAAGTGTCAAGTGTCTGAGGTCGGATTTGAACTCAGGTCCTCCTGAATCCAGGGCTGGTGCTTTATCCACTGCACCACCTAGCTGCCCTCCACCACTGCTTCTTGAGGCAGCTCATTCCAGTTTTGGACAGTTCTGATTATTAAGTTTTTTCCTTATGTCACTACTAAACCTGCCTTTTTGTGACTTCTACCCACTCTTCCTAATTCCCAGGACCCTCTAGAGTCAAATGGAATAAAGCTTAACCTTTTTTCCACATGGCATTCTTTCATATATTTGAAGACAATTATCGTGTCTGGCCAAGTCAAATTTGGAAGAGTTGGGAAACATCCAGATTCAGAGAGGCTTAACCCACAGCTCATTTCCCAACTTTCCCCCAATCCTTGGCATACTTGTAAATTTCAGTATTTGCTATGACACAGATACTTAGTGATAGGAAGAAAAAAAGTAGGGATGGAGAGGGGACGGGTAGGGAAAGCATTGGCTCTGAAGTTGGAAGAGCTGAGTTTGAGCCTCAGTACTGGCATTTACCAGCCTTGTAGCTCTGGGCAAGTCAGTTCCAGCTCTCACAGCTCAGTTTTCTCATCTATAAAATGATAATAATTTTACAATCATTGAGAAGTCATGAGGCATAATATTCTATAGAAATCCATAATATGATCCATAATATTCTATATAAATGAGAGTTATTGCACTACTAAGCATTATTATAGTACTAAGGGGACAGGAATTGGGGGAGGTCTCTGGAGAGAAAATGCTTCATACTATAATAGCAAGTAAAAGGTACAAGAGAAAGCAGCAGAAAAAAGGGGTCTACTTGGGCCAAGGAGCAGTTCACCATAAGAGCTTCTATCTGCCTTTGTTGGGGCTGACTATAGCTGATTGAGGTTGTAGAAGAGGACCTCAAACTATGGGGGGGAAGCTGATTCGTTCCTATCTACCAGTTAAGGTCTTTCAGATCCAAGGTGGTCTTTCAGATAGAAAGAGAACAAGCTATTTGTTAATTGGTGGGACTTAAAGGGGGGTGAGGCAGGGAAGTACAATAGAACAAGTGTTGAGCTTGAAGTCTTCCTGATTCTTGAGTTCCCTTATAATACTTATTGGCTATATGACCAAGAAGAAGTTACTAAACTTTTCTGTGCCTCAAGAAACTTTCTAAATCTTCTCTATTAAAGGATAAATAGGTTTCAACTTGAACTGTTGGAGGCAATTTTCACATGGAGGATACCAAGGAAGTCTGCAAGGCTGAACTGATTTGAGGGACATAGAGAAGCTATTTCACAACCTTATATCTTCCCTTTCAGTGGTAAACACCATCATGAGCTATGTGCTAAGCATTTGCTCATTTCTGCCATCTCCCCTTTAAGATGCCAGGGTTAGGAACCACTTTGTCACTAACACCTTAGGATGAATTAGTTGGAGCAGATGTTTTCCCAGCAGGGAAATCCAAGAGCACTAGTTCCTTAAGAATATGGATCTGATAAATATTGGAGGGGATGTGGGAAAATTAGGACACTAATGCATTGTTGGTGGAGTTGTGAACTGATCTAATCATTCTGGAGAACAATTGGAACTGTGCCCAAAGAGCTATAAAACTGTGCATAAACTTTGATCCAGCAAAACCACTGCTAGGTCTACATCCCAAAGACATCATAAAAAAGGGGAAAGGACCCACATGTACAAAAATATTTATAGCAATTCTTTTTGTGGTGGCAAAGAATTAGAAACTGGGGGGAATACCCATCAATTAGGGAATGGCTGAACAAGTTGTGGAATATGACTGTGATGGAATATTATTGTGCTATAAGAAGTGATGAGAAGGATCTTTTCAGAAAAAGCTGGAAAGACTTACATGAACTGATGGAAAGTGAAGAGAGGACCAGAATATCATACACAGTAACAGCAACATTGTTGTTGTTTTTCCTTCATTCTCAAAGAGGACCATGATATTGGAGTGATGTTTTGACTTGCAGTGAATTGGATTTAAGTGAAGCATGGCTGTGTAAAGTCACCAGCCTCACTCTTCCCCAGTGACTTGCCCAAGGTCACACAGCTAGTAGTGTTAAGTGTCTGAGGTAAAATTTGAACACAAATCCTCCTAACTCCAGGGCCAGTACTCTACCCACTATGCCACTTAGCTGCCCAACAGCAACACTGTACAATGATCAACTATGAATGACTTAGCTATTCTCAACACTGCAATGATCCAAGACAACTCCAAAAGACTCATGATTAGGACAGCTAGGTATTGCAATGGATAAAGCACCAGCCCTGGATTCAGGAGAACCTGAATTCAAATCCAGCTTCAGACACTTGACACTTACTAGCTGTGTGACCCTGGGCAAGTCACTCAACCCTCACTGCCCTGAAAAAAAAAAAAGTCATGAAAAATGCTATCCACATTCAGAGATAGAAGTGTTGGACTCTGGGGCAGCTAGGTGGCGCAGTGGATAGAGTACCAGTCCTGGATTCAGGAGGACCTGAGTTCAAATCCAGCCTCAGACACTTAACACTTACTAGCTTATGTGACCGTGAGCAAGTCACTTAACTCCAATTGCCTCACCAAAAAAAAAAAAAAAAAGTGATGGACTCTGAATGTAGTTCAAAGCATACCATTTTCTCTTCCTTTATTTTGTGTCTATGTATTCTTTTAGTCTGTTTCTTCTTTCACCAATATGGAAATATGTTTTACATGATATCTTAGGGAGGGGAGAAGTGAGGGACAAAGAGAGAAAATTTGGCACTCAGAAATTTTTTAAAAGAATGTTAAATATTAATGTAATTAGGAAAAAACAAAATATGATTAAAAAAAGAATGTGGCTCAGAGGACAGATAGGAGGCAGAGAAATCTAGGAGTGGGGAAATGACATGAGAGAGCAGGGTCTCTAAAGATGGATTTTGCCAGGGACTGACCATATTCAAAATGTCCCAGTGTGGGTGGGCAGGCCTTATTTCAATCCCTCAGAAGAAAACCATTGAAAAGCTACAAGGCTAGAGGACCATTATTCTCCCTGGGGGAAAAGATTTGAATAAAGTAGAACTCCTCACCTCCACTATCCATTGGGGTTGTTTGAGAAACTGACTGCCCCAAGATTTAGGAGCAAAGTGGATTCACTGCCAAATGTGGCAGACATCTCTCCCAGGTTAAGCCTGCACACAGAGTCCAGTTTCAGGCTATGCTGCTCATTTCCTGTGCTATTTATGTGGTGTTTATCTCTGTCCCACCTATTTGTTTTACAAAACAGGACACAGTTCGTTCTTCAAGAGGCAGGTGGCATCAGTCACAGGAAGGTGGATGTAAGTTCCAAAGTGAAACCTGGTTCATTCTTCTCACTGGGGTCTTCTTCCCTGCTTTCACCTGACTTCAATTGTTTTTGGTGACCCAGAGTTGGGGGAGAGGGCACTGGACTAGAAAAGTAGACTCCAGGGGGGCAGCTAGGTGGCGCAGTAGATAAAAGCACTGGCCCTGGATTCAGGAGGAACTGAGTTCAAATTTGACCTTGGACACTTGACACTTACTAGCTGTGTGACCCTGGGCAAGTCACTTAACTCTCATTGCCCCCCCCCCCAAAAAAAAGATTTACTGTTACATAGTTCAAAGCACTCTACAGGCCCATCCCAGAGAACCAGAATTTCCCAAAGTGAGGTAACTCATGTCTATAGACAGCATTTGCTCTTGAGGGAAAGGCCTGTTTTTTTACTTTTATTTGTATCCCCTTCACTTAGCACAATGCCTGACACTTCTCAAGTGCATAATCAATGCTTGTTAACTTGATTGGACTTCTGGTTTATGAAACACTTCACAGACATTATCTGGTTTGAGCTTCACAACATTCCTGTGAGGTAGGGGCTATTTTTTTAATCCTTAAGAAACTGAGACTCAGAGAAGAGACTTGCCCAGGGTCAGTTAGCTAGGAAATGTCTGAGTTGGGATCTGTCCCTAGGTCTGATTCCAAGTCCAACACTGATGGCCGTCTCTTCAGTATCGACTCTTTCTCAAGGTAACCTCTGAGAGCACCAAGGTCACAAAACAGTGCTGGGATTGTCCCAAGATGTCATCCTGAATCTGGTGGGTTTCATGCAGAAGGTGTTCATGGAGTGCAAGGGTAGGCATCAAATGTACTCAAAGCTCATTCCCGCCTCCCTTCAGAAGCCAGAGAGGAGAACAGATGCTTATAACCAGTGGTTTCCAATTGGTGCTTTCCAGCTATGTTTAACCCAGCAAGGCAGATGGGAAGAAGGAAAATCCTCAGCTGAATGCCTGATCATCAGAGGAAGCCAGGGATTCTTTATGTTAATAGTTTGCTTAAATGTCATTCGGAAATAACAGAGAATCCATCTTTTTCCTTCCCCAACTTTAAAGCCCAAATGTGACATTTAGGTAAAACTCTTAATCATGATTTCAAGCACATTCCTTTCCTCCAGAACATTTGGAAGTTTATTTTAACTTTCAAGAGATGCACACAGGGTCAGTCATTCAATCAGTCAGTAATTATTGTGTGCCGGTGATACAAAAAACAAAACAAAGCAAAAAAAGTGGAGCAAAACATTGTCCCTACCCTCAAGGGGCTCCCATTCTAGTGGTAGTGATAACAATCAAATAACATCTTATATACAAGAGTTAAGATCTCAAAGGTCTAACCTGGCCGCTTCCAAAATGAGCCATTGTGGGGCAGCTAGGTGGCCCAGTGGATAAAGCATGGGCCCTGGAGTCAGGAGTACCTGAGTTCAAATCTAGCCTCAGACACTTAACACTTACTAGCTGTGTGACCCTGGGCAAGTCACTTAATCCTAATTGCCTCACTAAAAAAAGAAAAAGAAAAAAAAAATGAGCCATTGTGCTCACAGCTAAAGGTAGTGGTCCATCAATCAAGCAGTCCCTTTGTCAGAAAGCAGGAAGAATCTACCTGTCGTTTTTCCCCTGTGACGTCATGGGGGAGAGAGGGAGCGTTTCTCTTTTCTCTGATCAAGCTGGCTCCAGTGATTCATCCTTGGAGAAGCTAAAAACATGACTCCCTCCCACTCCTTCCCCCTACCCCAATCAATAACTCCCTCCCTTTCCCCATATCTTGTTCTTATTCTTCCTCCAGATGAAGGGGAGGAGGCAAACTTCTTCGTCAACATTTCTAGGAAGTGCAAAGAACATTGGTAATAACCCCATGACCTCTTCTATATCGTAATTTATAGAAAGAAAGAAGTGAGAGGAGATTGTCCTGCCAACGTGATGAGATGACAAATGGTAAGAAATGACCCTGCAAGGTAATTACCATGTCATCAATAATTATTCTGAGGTGAGTCACACTCACCTGCTCTATGGCATCTGTACCCTAAGATAAAACTCTGAGTTCTCTTGGTTCGGATGAGGGCAAGTCATAGATTAAAACTTATAGAACACCTTTAAAACACAAGCCCTTATATAAGAAGGAAGGAAGGAAGGAAGGAAGGAAGGAAGGAAGGAAGGAAGGAAGGAAGGAAGGAAGGAAGGAAGGAAGGAAGGAAGGAAAGAAAAAAGCATTTATTAAGTACCTACTATGTGCTGTGCTAAGTGCTTTACAAATACTATCTCATTTTATCCTCAAAACAACCCTGGGAGGTAGGTGTTATTATCCCCATTTTGCAGTTGAAGAAACTAAGCAGACAGAAGTTAAGTCACTTGCCCCATGGTCACACAGCTAGTGAGTATCTGAAGCCAAATTTGAAAAATCAAAACATACCATTTCCGACATGATTCCTAACCTTGAAGAGGTAAACCAAGATAATCCCATCTACCTTATTTCAACCTTGATGGATCTCTGATCTCACCTATTGTTCTATTTCCTCTGACAGTACAGATTGAAACTGATTGACACCTTCTCATCCTGGACATTCTTGTACTGGTTCTTCCAGGAATCCACTACACCAATGGCATTAAGCTCAAATAGAAATGGAAACCACTAAATTGTACATAAGGATTCTGTGGCTCCGCATAGACTTAGAAAACCACACATTAACATTATCTATGTTCTATTGTATTTTTATTTATTTTTGTTTATTGTTTCCCAATTACATTTTAATCCTCTTCTGAATATTGCAGTATTGCAGGTATGGAGTGTTTGATAGCTCTGCTCTATATAGCCTCACCCAAAGTGCTTGGGTCAATAAATTACAAGAGAACCTTGGCCCTAGAGTCAGGAAGACCTAAGCTCGGATTTGGCTTTAGACCCCGACTAGCTGTGTGACCTTGGGCAAGTACTTAACCTCAGTTTCCTCACTTGTAAAATGGAGATAATGTAGCATCTACTTTACAGAGTTGTGAAGTTCGAATGAGGTAATATTTGCAAAGCATTTAGTAGGTATTGTTCAGCTCACAGTAATAAATGATATGATTATTTACATTATATATGTTATAATATATTACTATTATAATAAATAAAAGCTAGATATTATTCCCAGAGTCACATAGCTAGTAAATCTCTGAGGCTGGATTTGAACTCAAGCCCAGTACTCTATCCACTCTGCCATCTGGCTGTCCTGGGGGCTATTCATTAGTTTTCCTTTATTTTCATTATGTTACTGTTCTACCTCCTTTTCCTATCATATATCTCTTTAATGATATATTTCATGCCACTTCCTGAGTGTAATTCATGGAATCATAGATCCTCTGGTAGTGCTATAATTCAGTCTATTCATTGGTGGTGGCACCACCACCACCAACCCCTCCCCTTCTTTATTTTCTCTCCATCCATCCAATAGGATATTGGACAACAGTAGTAACTGTCTCTCTTTAAGGACAGCTGTGGACAAAGCATCTCTTACCTCGATGGCAGACACTACTGCAAGCAACTGACCAGCTCTTCTCCCCTTTGCCCCTCTTCCCTAAAGCTCAAAAGGAAATTGCAGATACAGCCGCCAACTTTTCAAGTGCTTCACAAATTGCCTTAAACTTCCATTCAATTAAATCCAATACATATTTTTTAAATGCTTACTATATTTAAGGCACTGGGATAAAGCTGTTCTAGAGAGTATTATTGGAAGGAACATTTAAACCACTTTCTGTGCACAATCATCCTTTGATAGTACAAGTTCAGAGGAGAAAGAGAGTAGGCTGGTGTTCTACTCCAGAAGGGAATATCAGGACAAGGAAGTAGAAATTTCAAAGGAGTGAATTTAGTCTCAACAAATAGAAGAACTTGCTAGCGATTCAGGTTGTCTGAGAGTAAAATGGGCTGCTTTGTTCAGTAAAGATTACCTCTCTCCTTCCCTCAAATTGAACAACACTTGCTAAAAATATTATAGAGAATTCCTGCCTCAGGTGAGAACTGAACTAGATAGTTTCAGAGATTCCTTCCAACTCTGGGAATCTATGCCTCCATGAAATATATACTGGCTAAAAGGGCCAGCAAAGAGATAACAACTTTACACCCAGGGCTATAGGGAGCACAGAGCTGCTAGTTAGTTCCTAGGCCTAGTTAGGGAACATCTGGACACGTTCTCCTTGTTAACATTTGCCAAGATGTTTGCTTGTAGAAACTAGACCAGTTTCTACCTCAGTGGATAGGGCACCAGACTTGGAGTCCAGAAGTCCTGAATTCAAATCCTGCCTCAGAAAGTTTGTAGCTTTGTGACCCTGGGCAAGGGACAACCTCTGTTGACCTGTTTCCCCATTTGTAAAATGGGGATCAGAATAGCACCTAACTCCCAGGGTTGCTGTGAGCATGAAATGAGTTTACTTCTGTAAAAAACGAATTGCAAACTTTAAAGCAACATACACATACTAGCTATGGTTATTAGATAGTTTTCCACAGTGGAAAAAAGGCTGACTCTGGAGTCAGAGGCCCTGCATTTGGATCCTACCCCCCTGACTATTGCTACTGAATGTATGACCTTGGGCTGCTCCCTTAAGTCCTTTGGAGGTTTATTTCCTCTCTGTAAAACCCTTAACTTCTTGGAGCCTCAGGTTCCTCCTCTGTAACGTGAGAGCATTGGTCTCCATGGTCTCTGAGCCCCCATCCAGCTTTAGTCTATGATTGGCTTGTAGAACAAGAGGACGGTGGGCATGAACTGTTTTAACTTAGTGTTGCCTGAGAGGACTCAGCAAAACCTATGGAATAGGAATGAACCTGCTGATAGGCCAGTGAGTGCTGCCCAACTGGGTAGGGTCTCTCTGCCCCTGCCCTACACTGAGCCTGGCCTCAATAATCAACAGTGTTACTAGCACCAGAGACTAGGGATGAAAGGCCATTCACCACATTTCATCTCTCATTCCACTTACCCAAATTAGCCTTTTCCCATCTCTCTGTGGTCTTTTCATGAGAAAAGGGAGCCAGAGGTGGGGGTTGGGGGGTGACCAGAGAGGGGAGGAGAAGGGAAAGAGTGCTGGTCCCGCATGTTGCAAGCAGACCCCAGGACACCAGTTGGGTCTGTGACACAACTTATTGATACAGATGCATGCTGAGATCTTCATCCTGCAGTCTCCCTTGTAATTTTCATCACCCCCTTATAAGCTGCATTTTTCGGGAACAGGAAGAACTGCTAGAGGAAGGGAGGAGAATTCAGCTAACTTTGCCACTGCTTTCTGTGTGATTTGGGGTGAGTCATTGGGTTCTAGAAAAAAAAAGGCCAAGAATCTCTAAGATGAATGAAGGTTGCCAATGATGGCATCAGACTAGGACCAGAGCCCAAATTCTTGCAAAATTCTTGGCTGCATATTTTTAGAATGAAAATAACAAGGGAATAGGGAAGCTCTTATGAAAGTCCATATTATTAGGTGGCCTGGTGCCCCACCTCCCATTCCACCCCCTTTGGAAACAGACTCCAAGGGTAGCTCAGCTGCCCATGCTTCAGATACTTTCTACTAGCCAGCTCTCATCCTGGGGTGGGGCAGAGGCCTTTGGGGAGCCAGGGGTGATACTAACAACTAGACCAAAAGCCAAGGTCCTACATGTATCTCCTTATAAAACGATGACCATATCAAGAGAGGTATAGGAAGGCCTAAATCAACATTCTCAATGTACAGTGTCCTTCCAACTTGTTCCCTGCTCTCACACCAGAAAGTCCATAAACCCTGATTAGATTCCCTACTATGCGCCAGGCACTGTGCTAAGTGCTGGGAATACAGAGAAAGGTAAAAGACAGCCCTGCCTCTTTTTTGTTTGTTTGTTTGTTTTGTTTTGTTTTGTTTTTTACGGGGCAATGGGGGTTAAGTGACTTGCCCAGGATCACACAGCTAGTAAGTGTATCCACTGTGCCACCTAGCCGCCCCCTAGCCCTGCCTCTTGAGGGACTCACAGTCTAATAAAGGAGACAACACAAACCAACCATGTGCAAATGAGATACTCACGGGATAAACTGGAGATAATGAAGAGAACGTAGGCAACACAGCTAATAGCTGAGACTTGAAGGAAGAAGCCACAGAAGCCAGGAGACAGGGATGAAGAGGAAGGACATTCTAGGCAAGAGGGTCAGCCAGTGAAAACACCTGGATTCAAGAGATGGAGCATCTTATTTAAGGAACAAGAAGGCCAGGGTCACTGAAATGATAAGGGGAGGCCAGATTATGAAGGGCTTTGAACATTAAACAGAAGATTTTATATTTGATCCTGGAGGTGACAGGGAGCTGCTGATGTCTATTTATTTATTTAATTATTTATTCATTTACTTATTTATTTATTCATTCATTCATTTGTTTGTTTGTTTACTTATTTATTTTGGGGGCAAGGAGGGTTAAGTGACTTGTCCAGGGTCACACAGCTGTCAAGTGTCTGAGGTCACATTTGAACTCAGGTCCTCTGGAATTCAGGGCCAGTGCTTTATCCACTGTGCCACCTAGCTGCCCCCTCTGATGTTTATTGAGTAGAGGTGTTGACATGGTTGGGCCCCATGCCTTAGGAAGATCATTTTGGTTGATGAATAGAGGCTAGATTGGAATAGGACAGACTTGAGGCAGGCTGATGCACCAGCAGGCTATTGCAACAGTGCAAATGTGAGGTCCAGGTGAGAACCTAGACCAGGGTGGTGGCGGCATCAGAGGAGAAAAAGAGACAAATTCAAGAGATGTTACAAAGCAATAAAATACTAAATACTAAATAAAACCTTCAGCATTGGATAGATCTCTTAGGGAGGATTTATGCAAAGACATGAATAAATTATGATTGCATAGGATTAAAAAAAACCATGGAGGGGGGCGGCTAGGTGGCGCAGTGGATAAAGCACCAGCCCTGGATTCAGGAGTTCCTGAGTTCAAGTCCGGCCTCAGACACTTGACACTTTACTGGCTGTGTGACTCTGGGCAAGTCACTTAACCCCCATTGCCCCACAAAAAAACCAACCAAACAAAAAAAAAACATGGATAGGTTGGAAACTATACCACTGCAAGGGGTAGTCAAGTTGATGAAATCTTGGATTCATCCAAGTATCAAGATAAGTAGACCACAAACTGCTTGGTTAGAGGAAATCAACGGTGAGTTCCTGAAGCGAATCACAAATCCAGAGGTAAATATCTGGTCTTCTCCTGGACATATCCCACTGTTAAAAATGCATACTTTGATGGATATGTGATGCCAATAATCCTTTTAGAGGTGCAGGTTACGATCCATCTATACTTCTTCGTTTTTTCTTTTTTTTAGTGAGGCAATTGGGGTTAAGTGACTTGCCCAGGGTCACACAGCTAGTAAGTGTTAAGTGTCTGAGGCTGGATTTGAACTCAGGTCCTCCTGACTCCAGGGCCAGTGCTCTATCCACTGCACCACCTAGCTGCCCCCTATCTATACTTCTTAACCCTCATTACTCATGACCATAAAGCTGCCACGGGGGGCAACCCCAATGTACTATGGTTCTTCCTTTAGCTCTCCCAGATTTACAAGAGTCTGAATGGAGGATACAGGTTATCTACCAGCTATCCCTCCCTTTTACTACACAACCAGTCCACTTCCTCTTTTGGTCCTACAACCCTTTGGGTAGCCCATAACTTTCATTCACTGAAGACTGTCGTGGTCCATGATTTTTAGTCATACAACATCACTGAGGGAATATTGTTTTTCAAAATCCAGGCCTTTGTTTTAGGAAGAAGCTTCAGGTTGTTAAAAGCAACTCCCTAAATGTATTCTAGTCCACTTTCCTATATTCAAGCCTGGGCCCATTTCATTGTCCCTCTGTAGGATCTTTCCAAAAGCTGTGTACCAACTCAAACTGCATACAATTGTCCGGACAATAAGAATTCTTCATTCTACTTGGTTTTTTGTTGTGTTCTTATAAGTGAATAGGAGGCTCAGCAACATTCCAGGCTTGATGAAATCAGCACCATACTTCTCCAAATGAGAGTATCCAAAGGATTTCACCAATTCTAGGGTATCCCATTCCAACTGGAGACTGAGCTGGACCTCCTCTGTGACAGGAACACATCGGGCAAGGATATCACCCTATATTGTACCTTGCTTAGTAGTAAGAATCAAATGTTCATTGAAGAAAATATTGTTGTATCACTGTTGTGTGTATTTCAAAGAGATTTGTCTTATTGTGACATAGGAATGGGACACCCCAGGTTGGAGGGAAGCCTTTAGGAGAATATTTTGCTCTATTGACCTCAAATGCTTTTATAAATTTTAGCAAATAATAAGCATAATGGAACAGAATGACACATACATTTCAGACACGATCAATGCAACGCAAATTAGTTTTGCTTGATACAAAAAAGAGATAATATTTATGATATTGAGGTGTAAAGCTTCTATCAACCAGCCAATAAAAACAAATGGTGTTATTTTCTGGGACATCTGATCATCTTGTATTGTGGGGCTACCTTCATGTTAGCTATTTGTAGACATTGTGATGAGCCCCACAATACCAGATGACCAAGTGTCCTGTAAAGTAATGCTGCTTGTTGTCTTTGGATGCAGAACAAAATCAAGCCTACCAACCTTTGTTTGTCTTTCCAAGGAGAGCCTGCAAACCACCCTTCCGTTTACCTGTAAATTCTCTTTGTCTTCTGTTTTCTCTGACAGTGAAAATGTCAAGATGGTGACCCTTTTCCTCCAGTCAATCACTTTGTGGACGATTCAAGGTCTTGTTTAGGGGACTGACAGTATATTCAGAGGTGGTCTGAAAAATGTGACTCAGCATGCTCTCTGCCTCCTTTTCTGCCATCCATCATTGTGGGAATGGAAAGGGACATTCGGGATGGAGGGTTGCTGTTGTTCTAGTTGTGGTTTTCTTGGCAGAGATACTGGCGTGGATTGCCATTTCCTTCTCCAGCTCATTTTACAGATGAGGAAATGGAGGCAAACAGGGTTCAGTGACTTACCCAGGGTCACACAGCTAGTAAGTGTCTGAGGCCAGATGCTCTATCCACTGCATCACCTGAAACAACACACCAACACCAGTGGTATGCTTTTCCTTACTTAGCTAGGTTGGACCTCAGAAAGTTAGTTGGTCTTAAGGAGAGAACAACTGATAAATTATTGACTTATTTTGTCAATAATTTCATTTATTTTAGAAGAGAGAAGGAACACTGAAGGAAGGTGCTAATTTGCACCTGATTTTGACCAATGGTGACAATTTTCTTGTCCAAGCTCCATTCCTGACTCTGAATTTATCCCACAATGTCACAGAGGTCTCCTCACCTTGAAAATTCACTCCACCCCAAGTATTCTCATGCTAGAAGTACAGATTGCCCCTGAGGCTCCTGCTTCCAATTGGTCTGTTCCTCCCAGAACCTTCATTTTAAGAAAAACGCACAGGCCAGTTATGTCTTTGTTCTTCTCTTAGCTCCACAATCAACTCTTTCAACTTTCTCCATTCTAACACTGTAGTGGGTACCTTCTCCCACCCCACCTTTCGATATTTTTTGTATATTGTATTCTCCCATTACTGTATAAGCTCCTTGAGGGCAGGGACTGTCTTCCTTCTACTTGCATTTGTAGCCCAGTGCCTCCAACATTGTAGGTGCTATAGAAATGCTTATGGCTCTCCCTTCCTTCCCATTCCCCCTTATTAGTATCTTTTGCTTATATGTTACTCAGGTTCTTCCTTTCCATCCTAGAAAACCATGCCTCATGGCAAGATCAGGATAGGGATAGGGATAGGGATAGAGACTGGTCATGTAATTTCATCAGGATAGGGAATTCCCAGTTAAGGGATGCGCCTCTCCCAATTCAGGTCAGCCCCTTCTATTCCTCTTTTTTTTCTTGTGGGGCAATGAGGGTTAAGTGACTTGCCAAAGGTCACACAGCTAGTCTCAAGTGTCTGAGGCCAGATTTGAACTCAGTTCTTCCTGAATCCAGGGCCTGTGCTTTATCCACTGTACCACCTAGCTGCCCCCACCTCTTATAGTCTTAGAAAATCACCTATGGCACAGAAAGACTAAGTAACTTGCCCAAGGCCACCCAAGTGTCTGAGATAGAACTTGATCCCAGGTCTTCCTGGTTTTGAGGACAGTTCTTTCTCTATCCACTTCACAAAGAGAGAAAATAAGATGGTTTGCAAAAATTAACACATGAACCAAGTTCAGTCTTATGTGGAGTGTTTTCCATCCATGGTGCCCTAACTCTTGCCAAGGGATTTTTTTTTTTTGTGGGGGGTGAAGCAATTGGGGTTAAGTGACTTGCCCAGGGTCATACAGCTAGTAAGTGTAAAGTGTCTGAGGCCAGATTTGAACTCAGGTCCTCCTGACTCCAGGGCCAGTGCTCTATCCACTGCGCCACCTAGCTGACCCCTGTGCCCTAACTCTTCAAAGAAGGCAGTTAGGGGGGTACAGTTGATAGAATTTTGAGCCTGGAGTCAGGAAGACTCATCTTCTCAAGTTCAAATTCAGCTCTAGACCCTTTTTTACTAGCTGTGTGACTCTGGGCAAATCATTTAAGCCTGTTTGTCTCAGTTTCCTCCTCTGTAAAATGAGCTGGAGAAGGAAATGGCAAAGCACTCTAGTATCTTTGACTAGAGAATTGCAGTTGGGGTCATGAAGAGTCAGACTAAAACAATACAACTCTCCAAAGAATTGTGGATGTGTCTTCTCATACATCTTCTTTGGGGTCAAGCTGGGTCAATATAATTTCACTGCATTTGGGTTTTTGTTGTTGTTTTTGGTTTTTTTGCAGGGTAATGAGAGTTAGTGACTTTCCCAGGGTCACACAGCTAGTAAATGTCAAGTGTCTGAGGTCAGATTTGAACTCAGGTCCTCCTGAATCCAGGGCCGGTGGTTTATCCACCGCACCACCTAGCTGCTCCTATCCATCTTTTAATACCTAATTCTTCCTACACCATTAAGCTGGAGGTGTCTAACACTCTGCTCATGGCCTCATGCAGCTAGCTAGCAACACTCCAGAATGCTGCCAAATCAGATTAAAATGAAATTGGGAAATATTTAACAATTTAATACTAAAGTACACTAAAACATAGATAACATTATGTTTTTTTGGGGCAATGGGGGTTAAGTGACTTGCCCAGGGTCACACAGCTAGTAAGTGTCAAGTGTCTGAGGCCGGATTTGAACTCAGGTACTCCTGAATCCAGGACTGGTGCTTTATCCACTGCACCACCTAGCTGCCCCAACAACATTATGTTTTAAAACTAAGTCAATATGTGGTGGGCAGGGATCCATATTTACAGATTAGTGGATCTCTTTCTTTTGGAGCTTGACAATACTACTTTAAACCACAACTCTGCCATCTTCTCTATGAAGTTTTCCTTCATTCTCCTGTTATTAATCACCTTCACCTCTCAACCCTCACATCACACTCTCTACTCCATTTACCTCATTTATCTCATTATTTTATATTATATTGCCTTATTCTCCTGTTAGTCTGCAAGTTTAATGAGGGCAGCAGCCATCTCTAATCTAAACTTTGTATCTTCTCCAGCCTAGCAAGGTATGAATAAAATTTTATTAAACTGAACTATAGGATGTTAGAGATGGAAGGAACCTTAGAGATTGCTTAAACGGTCTCTGGTCCATGTTTCATGTTTCAAACTTTTTTGTTAATACACAAATCAATAAAAGTTTTTTGAGCATGCATCTGTAGGTATGTAAATTTATATGTTTATAAATTACGCATATGTACAACTCTACATAGTCTTAGATATTTTAAATTTAAATATAATTTACAAATATGAATATAATTTGCTTGAATATACTTTTCATAAATTATACATATATACTACTGTACTGATAATGGTTCATATTATCAAATTTATCCAAAAAATAGACGTTAAAAAAGGATGAAATGGGGCAGCTAGGTGGCGCAGTGGATAGAGCACCGGCCCTGGAGTCAGGAGTACCTGAGTTCAAATTCGGCCTTAGACACTTAACACTTACTAGCTGTGTGACCCTGGGCAAGTCACTTAACCCCAATTGCCTCACTAAAAAAAAAAAGAAAAAAGAAAAAAAAGGATGAAATAACCTTTTGAAAGTAATATTTATTAATGGTACAAAACCCTTTTTTGCTCTCAAACTATTCATGGTAAGGATATTTTAGTGAGAGTAATATGAATGAATATATTCAGGGTTTTTTTGTTTTGTTTCATTTTGTTTACAATTTTGACTTAAAGCTGTGATATAGTGATTCAGAGGTCCAGTTCTAAGTTCAGTTTATTTTGATACTTGGCTTCAATGGTTGTCATAGCTACAAAAGGTAAGTTACAAAAACAAGTAGAACCAAAAAGAAGAAACCCATCATTGACTACCCTTGACAAATCACAACATTCATTTTTTTAATCCCATTCACAAATCATGCAAAGGTTTTTTGGGGTTTTTTTTGCTAAAAATCAGCTAGTACACACACACACACACACACACACATTTGGTAGGCAATGGGGTTAAGTGACTTTCCCAGGGTTACATAACTAGGAAGTACCTGAGGCCAGATTTGAACACAGGTCCTCCAGATTCCAGGACTAGTGCTCTATCTGCAGTACCACCTAGCTGGCCCCATTTTTATATTCCTTAACAAATGTATTCAAAGCCCAACCACAGTTTGTTTAGAAAGTTTTCAAACAGGTTAGAAGATTCTATTCCCAAGTTTCTGATGTGTACATGGATGAGAGCTTTTTAGGTGACACTCTTCACATGATTTTTAGCAATCCAGAGAAGAGAAATTAAGCATAAAAGGTAGTTGACAGTGACAAGTGCTGCAGAGAGGTAAAGAAGGATGAGAATGGAGAAAATGCCATGAGATTTATCAATTAGGAGATCATCAGTAACTGCGAAAAGAATAGTTTCACTTCAATGAGGAGTCAAGTATTATGATGAGGTTGATGATCTGGGAGACTAGAAATATGGTGGTGTACTCAAGGGAAATAGAAAATTTCAGAAACTGTGTAGGTTTTTTGGGGGGAGAGGTAATGTGATAAGGTGTGTAATGCAAGTAACAATGATCCAAGCCATGCCTGCTCATCCTATGCCTTTCTTTCTTTCTTTCTTTCTTTCTTTCTTTCTTTCTTTCTTTCTTTCTTTCTTTCTTTCTTTCTTTCTTTCTTTCTTTCTTTCTTTCTTTCTTTCTTCCTTCCTTCCTTCCTTCCTTCCTTCCTTCCTTCCTTCCTTCCTTCCTTCCTTCCTTCCTTCCTTCCTTCCTTCCTTCCTCCCTCCCTCCCTCCCTCCCTCCCTCCCTCCCTCCCTCTCTCTCTCTCTCTCTCTCTCTCTCTGTTAGATTCTAAGCTCCTTGAGGGCAGGGACTGTCTTTTGCCTCTTTTTGTGTCCCCAGTGCTTAGCACAGTGCTGAGCACAAAGTAGGCACTTAAAAATGATTATTGATTGACTGGATGATTTTATTTTCTTGGAAACAAGGAGTATTTATTGCAGTGTGGGAGGCAACCCATCTTCCTCTTCTCAGTTGGCTGATCATACACCTTTTTGTATCAATACCCCCCCCTCTTGGAAACCATGAATCTAATCCAATCTTTTCATTTCACAGATGAGAAAAGTGAAGTGTTCTCTTCCTCCTTCCTCCTATCAAAGCTTGTTGAAGGATCTGGTAAATTAATTCATGCTGAGGGATAAATGACTGATAATTGTCCTCCCCACAGATATTTGCATTTTAACAGAGATCAAAAAAACAAAAACTTGAGCCTAAAGAATCTAATTAGAAATGAATTTTAGAGCTAGAAAGATAGTAAATATTATTTATTCCAATCCTCTCATTTGTAGATAAGGATGCTATGAGAAATAAAGGTAAAATGATTGACCCAAGGTCATACAGCTGATTAATGGCACACCAGGGACTAGAATGCTGGTTTCTTGAGTCTTTGTCCCATATCTTTCTCATCATATGAAACTGACTTTGTAATTCCTGGCATTATGGGACAGGTGAGGTTGGTATTTGAGGATAGGGGTGGAGGAGGTAGGAAGGGCACTTCTCAGTTCCCCATGAAATCATACTATGCAGATAGTTGCTTACTACTCTAATTCTATTAGGAAAATCCTAGACCTGAGATCCTGAAAGAGCCTGTTGGAGAAAAGCTGTGTGGAAAGGGAGGGAAGCACCCTGGTACTTGGCCACTGGCACTTGTGCATGAGGTCAAGTCATGGTGACCAGCATTTACCATATGCCAAACTCAGTGGTAAAATCCAGAGATACAAAAACAGGGTCCCTGCCTTCAAGGGGCCTACCTTCTTTTTGCTAAATGTTAGCTTTTACAAAGTGATATCTACTTTGAAGATATAGCAATAACAGAAGTACAATCCTTTTGTCCCAACACCTGGGGTACACCCTCCCCTATATCACCTGATCTCTGAGGAAAGTGGGTTCAGACTTAGTGTACTTTTAAAAAACTATTCATTTGGGGGCAGCTAGATGGCGCAGTGGATAGAGCACTGGCCTTGGAGTCAGGAGTACCTGAGTTCAAATCCGGCCTCAGACACTTAACACTTACTAGCTGTGTGACCCTGGGCAAGTCACTTAACCCCAACTGCCTCACTAAAAAAAAACAACAACTATTCATTTAAAAATTTTTTGTTATCAATAGCATTTATTTTTAATTTTTTATAACATTTTATTTTCCCCAATTACATGAAAATCAAAAATTTTCAGGTATTGTCTTTTGGCAAGCTTTTTTATTTTTACTTTTTAGAAAACATTTTAATTTAAAGTTTTTAGTTCCAAATTCTATCCCTCCTTCCTTCTCCTCTCCCCTCCCTGAGGTGGTAAGCAATCAGAGATGGGTTATACAAGTGCAATTATGTAAAACATCACCATATTAGTAATTTTGTATAAGAAGACGAATAAAAGAAAAAGAAAGAAAGTGAAAAATAGTATGCTTCATTCTTTATTTAATTAATATCACTTCTTTCCCTGGAGGTGGATAGTATGCTTCAACATTGATCCTTTGGGATTGTCTTGGATCATTGTATTGCTGAGAACACCTAAGTCATTCACAATTCTTCATCAAACAATATGATTGTTACTGTCACAATGTCCTCCTGGTTCTGCTCACTTTACTATACATCAGTTCATATAAGTCTTTCCAGGCCTTTCTGAAATCATCCTGCTTGTAATTTCTTATAGCACAATAATATTTCATCACCATCATAAACCACAGCTTATTTAGCCATTCCCCAATTGAGAGGCATTCCTTTGATTTCCAATTCTCAGCTGCCACAAAAAGAGATGCTAGAAATATTTTTGTACAAATAGATCCTTTGCCCCCTGTTTTTGGATGTCTTTAGGATATTTTTGGGATACTCAGCAGTGGTATTGCTGGATCAAAGGGAATGCACAGTTTTAAAGACCTTTGGACATAGTTCCAAATTGCTCTCATAAAAACAATTGTTAACATCAAAAAAAAATTTTGAGTTCCAGATTCTATCCCTCCCTCCCTAGCCTCCCCCTCCCTGAAATGGTAAGTAATGTGATATAGGTTAGTTTAGCATATAATCTGATAAAAAGATGCTTGTTACATATCATTGGTCCCACCAATTGTAGGAGGTCACATTCTAATGGGGGAGAAAACATGACAATAACTAGATACACACAGGACATGGACAGAGTAGATGGAATCTCAGAGGGAAAGGTACTGGTAACTGAGAGGAGAATTCAACAGGCACTTATTTGAGGTGAGTCTTGAAGCCAGCCAGCTAAGGGGAAAAGGTAAGGTGGGAGAGAATTTCAGTCTTGGCAAATACAAAGACACGGAGGGTGGGGTGTGTGTGTGTGTGTGTGTGTGTGTGTGTGTGTGTGTGTGTGTGTGTGTGTGTGTGTGTGTGTGTGTGTGTGCGCGCGCGCGCGCGCTCGCGTGCTCTGGAAACCACCAAATAGGTGAGTATTGCTGAATTGTCAAATAGATGGAGGGGTGTAAAGTGTAAGAAAACTGAAAAGGTTTAATGGGGCTACGTGACAAAAAACTTTAAATGCCAAGCAGAGGATTTTAGGTTTGACTCTGGAGGTAACAGCCACATTGGGGTTTATTGAGTTGGGGGCTGGGGTGTGAAGAGACCTAATCTTTAGAATAATCTGGGCACTGAGGGGCACCATTCATCCTATACAGCTGGGATGAATGGTGGGAACTTGTTCTTCCAGAAGGCATGCATTTTATTATATTCTTTATTGCCCCCATGTGAAAACTGAAATAGATGAGATCGATTAAAGGCTTTCCTTTGTCTGGGACAGAGGTCCCAGGGTGTTTGCTATTTGCTTCTTGTGCAAGCAGGGATGAGGGGCAAACAAGAAAGACAAACAAAGCTGGAAAGGGTAAACTTTCGTAGGGATCTAGGAGAGATAGGGGAGGGAAAGATCTGGGAGAGTTCACTAGGCTCAGCTCTTTATAAGTGACAAGATTGCTTAGGGGAGAAAGTTATAGAACCGCAGCTACAAACAGCCAGGTTCAATTTTTGAAATAATTGTAATTATGTGCAACAGTTTAATTATTTAAATAATTGCAATAATTTACAAAAATTTAATCATTGCAATCATTTAATTATTGAAATAATTGGAATTGTTTGCAATCATTTAATTATTGAAATAATTGCAAATGTGCAATGATTTGCAATAATTTCATTTTTGAAACAATTATAATAGTTTACAATAATTTCACTATTGAATTAATTGTGATTATTGCAATAATGAAATTATTACAGTTACTAATTTAGGGGTGGATTATTTAATTTGTGAATTATCTTGGTCCCTGATACACAAAGACCTCTCTGGATCTGTTTCCTCATCTGTAAAATGGGGGTAATAACTTCTGCATTACTTACCCCTACTGAATCGTTGTGAGGTTGAATTCTTTAAACTGTAAAGCCCTATGTGAACGTCAGCTATCGAGCAGTCAATCAATCAACAAGCTTTTATTTATAGAGCCTACTGTTTGTTAAGCATTGGGAATATGAAGACAAAAATGATACTGTCCCTGCCTTCAAGGACCTTATATTCTATGGGGGGAAACAGTATATGAATAGACAGGTATTTACACAATGAATATGGGGTAATTTGGAGAAGGAATGGCACTAGCCCCTGAAGGAATCAGAGAAGGTTTCTTTTCAAAGGTCATGTTTGAGTTTTCAAGAAAACAAAAGATTCTTAAAAATCAGCTATTTCTCACTCAGGCTCCCAGCCTTTTGGCCCTTTCCCCTGCTGTTAGCCCCTTCACAAGGCAGTGTGTCCCAATAAGAGATGAAACTCACAGCCACCAGCTGCTTGTTTGGTGACCCAACCTCAGAATGTCTAAGTTAAGAAGGGACCTCAGAAGCCATCTGGTCTGACCCATACATAACCTGAACAAGACTCTCTTCTCCCACATTCCCTATCACCAATTATCAATCAATCAGTATTTCAACTAATACCCATTTATTAAGTGTCTACTATTTACTGGACACCGTGCTGTTCAACTTTTCTTTGTTGTTGTTGTTGTTGTTTTTGTGGGGCAATGAGGATTAAGTGGCTTGCCCAGGCTCACACAGCTAGTGTCACGTGTCTGATGCTGGACTTGAACTCAGGTCCTCCTGAATCCCGGGCTGATGCTTTATCCATTATGCCACCTAACTGCCTCTGCTGTTCAGCTTTTCTTTGAGGACCTCTGCTGATAGAAAGTTTGAAGTACCTTCCAAGAAAGTTCATTCTGCTTTTGGGCAGCTCTCCAAGTTTCTCCTTCCATGGAACCTAAGGTTGGCCTTTCTGTGACTGTCACTTGTCCCTTAGGACTCAACAGAATAAGTCTGATCTCTCTTCCACAAGACATCCCTTCAAACACTTGAAGATATCTTTATGTCTGCCCCTGAGTTTTCTCTTCTTGAGGCTGACTAACCATCTCCAGTTGGTTACATAGTGGACAAGAAGTTGGACCTGAGGTCTGGAATCCCAAGGTTCAAATTTCACCTTAAATACTTATTAGCTGTGTGACCCTGGGCAAGTCATTTTACCTCTTAGCTTCAGTTTCCTCCTTTACAAATGGGAGAGCTAGATTTGCTGGCCTCTAAGCTTCCTTCCAGCTCTAAATCTATGATCTCATGATCCTTCACTTTATATAGAATCACCTCCATCCTATGGATGAGTTTTCCAGCTTAGCAATCAATGAGCTTCCCAAAATGTGGCCCCCAGAACCGAACACAATATTCCAGGTGTGATGGTCTGTCTAAGGCAGAGCACAATGGGACCAACACTTCCCACCCTCTAGACATTGTTCTTGGGGGCAGCTAGGTGGTTCAGTGGATAAAGCACTGGCCCTGGATTCAGGAGGACCTGAGTTCAAACCCAACCTCAGACACTTGACACTTATTAGCTATGTGACCCTGGGCAAGTCACTTTACCTTCATTGCCCCATAAAAAAATTATCCATTGTTCTTTGTTGTCCTTCAGTTGTTTTTTCAGTCATATCAGAATCTTCATGACCCTATTTAGGGTTTTATTGGCAAAGACACTGGACTGGTTTGCCATTTGCTTCTCTAGCTCATTTTACAGATGAGGAAACTGAGGCAAACAGGGTGAAGTGACTTGCCCAGGGTCACACAGCTAATAAAGTCTAAGGCTAAATTTGAACTCTGGAAGATATCTTCCTGACTCCAGGTGCAGCACTCTATCCACTGCAGCACCCAGCTGCCCCTATTGTGAACATCAGGCCTCTTTTTTTTTTTCTGAATGAGGTAATTGGGGTCAAGTGACCTGCCCAGGGTCACACAGCTAGCAAGTGTTAAGTGTCTGAGGCTGGATTTGAACTCAGGTACTCTTGACTCCAGGACTGGTGCTCCATCCACTGCGCCACCTAGCTGCCCCCAGGCCTCTTTTAATATAGCCCAAGATGACATAATTGTTGCTTCCCCGGCTGCTATATGATAGGTCTGACTCATATTGAGCTTGTGGTCCATTAAAACTTCCCCATTTTTTTCAGACAAATGGCTTTCTAGCCATAGTAACTCCTCCATCTTGTAGCTGTGAAGTTGGCTTTTAAACCCCAAGAACTAGACTTCACATTTGTCTCCAATAAATGGCTCTTGGATTATGTAAACATTTTAGTTATCCCTGCTCTCCCTAAATAATGGAGAAGTAGCTGAAATTGGCATTGTCACTCACCTCCTCAAAAGACAGGATACAATACCAGCCCTGGGATAAAACTTTCCAACTTCTCCTTCTAAAGAGAGCCGGGGGGACCACCCAGGAAACCACTCCGTGTCAAACTGAGAGATCCCCAAAGGGAGTGGTCTCCCGTGGCTATTGGCAAAGACACCAGAAACTTGCCTCCAAAGCACGCCCTTCCAAACAGGTGGTCCCGAGGCTCTGGCGGGGATCGTGGAACTTGGGGCACAAGCGGCCACCTCCTCAAACCCCATCAGATCTCCTGGGCCAGGACAGGGACGGTGGATTGCTTACTAAGAAGCAATTGCCCCTGCTGGCTTTGAAAGATGCTTCCTTAGCCTCTGCCTTTGGCTCTCTGGCAGAAACTTCTGGGAAAAAAAAAGGGCTGAGCAACTCATTTATGGTAATTCTACAGGGCAGAGGAAGTGGTTGTACTCCCCCCCCCCCTACACTTTTAATTTTCCTTATTTTCAACTGCTCTTTAATTTTATCTACTTCCCTAGGGACATGCCCACTATGTGTCTTAACCTGCCTGAGGAACTTTTAGAAAGAGCAGGGCACAGATCACAGATGAGTGTCTGGTCACCTCAGGGCCCCTGGGAGTTGGTGGAGAGAGATAAACAGGCAGAAGGATGTACTTCCCTTCTCCCTTTCTTAGCTATCCTCTGTGGAGGGACATTGTGGGCCATCAAAGAGAAAAGGAAAAACATTCAGTCCTGAAATAGAAAAAAAGGAAAAGGAATTGTTTTGTGGGTATGGTTATTTGGTAAATAAAACATCAAACTCAAAGCAGGGTCCCTTTCCCCACACCCCCTACAGTAAATCAAATGAAAAAGGGTAGTATCTCTAAAGTGTTTTGCAAACTTTAAGGGCTATATGAATGTGAGTTATTATTATTACTGTTATTGTTATTGTTGTTGGTATTTGGTATAAGGAAATCCTTGTGAGGATGCTCTCTACCAATGCTGATCAATACATGCTCTGCAACTTACAGACTTGAGGTCACTCACTGAGAGTTGACATGACTTGCCCAAAGTCACACAGTCAGTAGGTATGTGTCAGGGGCTGGACTTGAACCCAGGTCTTCCTGACTTGAAGTCTCTCTTCACTATCCTGCACAGCTTGGTTACTTAGTAACTTTGCTTAATTCAAACTAAAACAGGCACCCCATACATATTTGCAAATGAGAGAATATATGTAAAGTATTTTTGTAAATTGTAACATTCACATAAATTTGATTTTTAAAAATAATAATTATTGCATGTCCCCAAGGCATATACAAGTACATACAGGTAAGCCATGGGCAAATTACATTGGTTGCTTCTTCTCCCATCCCCATTCCCAATATTTTTGCACCAGTGAATAACTAGGTAGAAGCCTTGTCTTGGAGGTAACAGGATAGGAAATGGGTTGAGTGTGAGTACAGAAGAGAGAGACAAGCCCAACAAAGAGAAAGTAACCACGGAGCAGGTATCAGAAAATCCCAAATCCTGGCTCTGCAACTTAATTACCCTGTAACTTTTTCCCCCCAGGGAAGCCCTAAGAACCTCAGTTTCTTCACCTGAGGAAGACTTATAGTAGTTTAGCTCACAGAGCCATTAAGAAAGAACCACTGTAGAAAGCAGAACTGTTGTTATGAGGAACTTCATCATTTTTAGGAATACCAGCTAGCAGGAACAACTAGCTTCTCTCCTCTGAGTTGCTACTTACCCATAGGAGTTCCCCCTTCCCCACTCCACTCCAACTCTAAAACAAAATAATAAAAAAATTTATTTTTAAAAAACAGTGGTTATCATGGAATAGAGGGGAAGATAGAGAAGGAGCAGGGGAGTGAGCGAGCCTAACTCTCATCAAAACTGGCTCAAAGAGAGAATAATTTACACACTCAAGAGGGGATGGTATTATATCTTGCCCTGTGGGAAAGTGGGAGTGGGAAGGAGATGGGGTTGGGGAGAGGCAATGGAAGGAAGAGCAGATTGGGGGAGGAGGCAGTAAGAAGCAAAACACTCAAGGAGGGATAGGGTGAAGGAAGATAGATAATAGAGTAAATATTAAGGGAAGGGATTAAAATGGAGGGTAATACAGTTAACGATAGTAACCGTGAAAGAAATGATGAGCAGGATGCTATCAGAAGGATGTATGAAAAATGCAAGCCATCAACAGAGATAGAACTGATGGTATCTGAATACAGATTGAAGTATAATTTTATTTGTTAGCTCCTCTTTTTGTCTATTTTCTTTCACAACCTGACTAATGAGAAGATGTTTTGCATAACTGCACATGTATGACTTTTGTTGAATTGCTGGATTTCATAGGGAGGGATGAGGGGAGAGGGAAGAAGAAAATTTAGAACACAAAGTTTTGTTTTTTGTTTGTTTGTTTATTTATTTATTTTTTGCAGGACAATAAGGGTTAAGTGACTTGCCCAAGGTTACACAGCTAGTAAGTGTTAAGTGTCTGAGGCCGAATTTGAACTCAAGTCCTCCTGAATCCAGGGCTGGTGCTTTATCCACTGAGCCACCTAGCTGCCCCTTAGAACACAAAATTAAAAAAAAAATCAATGTGAAAAGTATTGATGAGCAGGGGGAGTTTGGAATAAAAAATTTTTTTAAGTGGTTATCATTACCATAGGGACCATTCTGCATACCTCAACCTTTATTTAGGAGGCATGTCAATTGTATTTTACTCAGTTTCAGGATTTGGATATAATCTAATATTCCTAGCCAGAAAACTCTGAAACACCTAATTGTGTGGACCTATCTACAGCAGACATCTTCACTAGAGATATACTAATGGGTCATAAGAAGCTAAATATAGATTCCATTTGAATCTCAGGCTCCACTTACTGCTTCACGGTCAAACTGGTAGAAACATAAGCCAGGAGAAACAACAAGGCTTCTTCCAATGACCAGCAGCGATGGGGCAGACTTTAAATGATCCTTGAAAGGCAGGCAAATATTTGGATAATCTTTTCTCTTCAGGCTTTGCCTGTAGAAAGAGCCACTGGGTGCCTTCGAGAGAGATCTTGCTGCAGAATTCCGCCAGGAATTCAGATTGGTTTCAGACAGATTCATAACTAGAGAAGACTTTAAAGGTCATCAATCCTACCCTCTCATTTTACAGATGAGGAAACTGAGGCCCAAAAGGGCTTAGCGATTTGACCAGGGACATACAGCAAGCAAGTATTTGAGGCAGGAACCGAACCTAGGTTTTCCTGCTTCCAAATCCCGTGCTCTGTCTACAAGGAGTATAGAGAAGTACAGAGTGCAGAAAAGAATAAGAAGAAATGAATAATTAGGGAATCCTCATTTGCCATTATCGCTTTTTCTGCTGAGCAGAATCTTAAGAATACATCAGAGTCGTAGTGGGGCCTCAAATGTCTACCCCCGCCCCCTTCATTAAAATCCAACTCACAGAATAGAATCTAAGGATTAAAATGCCATCTCCTCACGAATCTCTGTCAGATCCTTCTCATTGGAAATGGTCTTCCCTTTCAGACCTCAGGTTGCACCTCGTTTTGTGATTCTCTGTTGCATTCATTTTGTCCCATTGTGTATTCATTCTAGTTATCTACATTTATGTCATCCACCAAAGGAAATTCAAGCTCCAAAGGAGAAGGAGCATATCTTATTTGCTCAGGACATCCCACAGTGTTCTGTACACAGTGGGTAAATAAGAAAGAAGGAGGGAAGGAAGGAAGGAAGGAGGGAGGGAAGGAAGGAAAAAAGGAGGGAGGGAAGGAGGGAAGGATGGAAGGAAGGAAGAAGGGAAGGAGTGAAGGAAGGAAAGAAGAAAAGGAAGGAGAAGGAAAGAATGAAAGAAGAAGGAAGGAAAGAAGGGGGAAGGAGGGAGGAAGATGAGGGACTACACTTTTGAGTCATTCTATCTACATTTGATGTATTCTGATCTAAAAGAAAAACAATTCCAACAAATTCCTGTAATTAAACATGTCTATACAAGCCATTTTGTTTTCTTTTTTAAAAAATTATCTTTTTATTTGTATCTTTTGGTTAACAAAAGCTTGACTTTTTTTTTTTACAAAACTTTTATTTCTGAATATATCCCCCCTTCCTACCCTATGAATTATCCTCTGTAACAAAGATAAAAAAAGCAGTTCAGCAACACCATCAGCACATTAACTGTGTCTAACAGTATATGCAACATTCCACATCAATAGTGCCCAATCTTAGCAAAGAAGGGGGGGAGATCATCAGATTATTTTTTAAATATAATTTTATTTATATCTTTTTCCTTATGTTGCCTCTATTTCTCCCTGTCTCTGTCCCAGAGACCTATCCAGTCACATTATTTTCAAAACAACAGGTCATTCCACTCAAACAAGTCTTAAGACAAACTCTAAAATCTTGGGCTCAAGCCCATCTGGAGGTCAATTACATATTCCTTTTCCCTACTCATTACTCTCTTCTCTACTTGGGTCCCTTCACAAGTGTTCCTCTGCTTTTATTTGCATTGTGTAATGGGTCTTAAGGGCTGCTCTTTTCTGAAGAATAAACTCTTTTTGTGAATCATCAATCAGATGTGAGAGGAAAGTCAGGGAGGGGCCCACTTCCGGTTGTACCTGAGATGCTGGTTATGCTAAAGATAAGAAGTCAGCTCCCTTTTACTGGGAAGCACTGAGTCATCTAAGTGCTCAGAAAAGCATGGGACTGGGCCCTGGAAAGAGCTATGTTAGAATTTCAGAAGAGGCTTAGGGATGTAGGCTGATCTTGTGCTAATTCAATCCCAACCCATTTATTAAGAGCCTACTAAATTCCAGGTTGTTAGGTTCCCAGGTACAAAACGAAAAGTAGTTTTTTCCCTTATGGAATTTACATTCATTTGAGGTGAGGGTGGGAGATATGATGTGTAAAGAGATAAGTGAATACAAGATGATTTGAGCGGGGAGAGAGCCCCAACAATTAAGAAGACCAGCAAAGACTTCCCTGAAAGAAATGGCACAGGAAAAAGTCTGTAAAGGAAAGGAGTTCCACTGAAATCTTTCCATTTAGTAGGAAACCAAGGATTCAACTATTGCTGACTTTATCTATAAGGGAAGCTTCTAGAAAGTGAATGATCTTTTTTGGACCCTCATTTTAGAAAAGAAAGCCCCATTAGTCTTTTTTTTTTTTTTTTTAGTGAGGCAATTGGGGTTAAGTGACTTGCCCAGGGTCACACAGCAAGTAAGTGTTAAGTGTCTGATGCCAAATTTGAACTCAGGTACTCCTGACTCCAGGGCCGGTGCTCTATCCACTGCGCCACCTAGCTGCCCCTTACAATAGTGGGGATCTCAATATACCTCTTGCAAACACAGATATATCTAACCCAAAAGAAAGTCCCATTATAAGTAGACAGATCTACATCCAGACAGAGCAGTAGATAGAGCACCAGCTTTGGAGTCAGGAGGACCAGAATTCAAATCTGACCTCAGACACTTACTAGCTGTGTGACCCTGGGCAAGTCACTTAACTCTATTTGCCTCAGTTCTTCATCTGTAAAGTGAGCTGGAGAAGGAAATGGCAAACCACTCTTTGCCAACAAAACCCCAAATGGAGTCAGGGAGCATCAGACAAGACTGAAACAACTCAACAACAATCCTGCATCCTGAAGCCATGCTAACACACGTACAAACACCTATACACACAGCCCACTTGCTATAAAAATAATAATAGCTCACAGCTATATCATATTTTAAGGTTTTCAAGTTACTTTACATTCCTCATTTCACTTCACTAGGATCAAAACCTAGGAGTCAACTTGGATTCCTCACTTATCTCTTACTCACCATATCCAGTCAGTTGCCAAGGCTTATCAATTTCACCCTTTGACCACCTCTCAAATATTCTCTCTTCTCTCTTTAACACCACTACTGCTCTGGTGCAGACCCTCATCACCTAACACCTTGAGTATTCCAACAGCCTGCTGGCGAGTCTGCCTGCCTCCAAACTCTCCTTATTCCCTTCCATTCTCCATTCTGACACCGAAGTGGTTTTCCTAAAGCCCAGGTCTGCCCATGACACCCCTCCCTACTTAACAAGTTCCAGTAGCTCCCTATTGCCTCTGGATCAAATAAGAAATCCTTTGTTTGATCTTCAAAGCCCTTTATAACCTGGCCCCTTCACCCCACCACCTTTCCAGGCTTTCTTACATATTACCCTGCCACCAACCTACTCTTTGATCCAGTGATGGTGACCTTGCTGTTCTTGGCCTCAAGTATTTTCTCCCCTGCTTGGAATGCTCTCCCTCTGCATCTCTGCCTCTTGGTTTCCCTGGCTTTCTTCAAGAACAGCTAAAACCCCACCTTCTACAGACCTTTTCCTAATCTCTCTTAATTCTAGTATCTTCTCTTTTTAAATGATTTCCTACTTTTCCTTGTATATAATTTGCTTGTACATAGTTGCTTGTTGTCTCTTCCTTTAGATGGTAAGCTCCTTGAAGGCAGGAACTGTCTTTTTTTTTTTTCGTTGTTGAAGCTATTGGGGTTAAGTGACTTGCCCAGAGTCACACAGCTAGTAAGTATCAAGTGTCTTAGGCCAGGTTGAACTTGGGTCCTCCTGAATCCAGGGCTGGTGCTTTATCCACTGCGCCACCTGGCTGCCCCAGGGACTGTCTTTTGCCTTTCTTTTGTATCCCCAGCACTTAGCACAGTGCCTAGTACATAGCAGGCATTTGATTAATGTTTTGCTTTTTGACTGACTGACTGACTTTCACAACAACTCCATGAAGTAGATGATATTATTATCCCCTTTTTAGAGATGAAGAAATAGACTCGGGGGGGCAGCTAGTGGCGCAGTGGATAGAGCACCGGTCCTGGAGTCAGGAGTACCTGAGTTCAAATCCAGTCTCAGACACATAATACTTACTAGCTGTGTGACCCTGGGCAAGTCACTTAACCCCAATTGCCTCACTAAAAAAAAAAAAAGAAAGAAATAGACTCAGAGACATAACATCACTTGCCCAGGATCAAAGGGGCAATAAGTTGCAGAGCTGGGATCTGAGGCAAAGTTCTCTCACTTGATATCCAGGGCACTTTCTAATATACCATACTACATTCTATTGGGACAGCTGGGTGGTACAGTGGATAGAGCACTGGCCCTAGAGTCAAGAAGACCTGAACTCAAATCTCACCTCAGACACTTACTAGCTGTGTGACCCTGGGCAAGTTAGTTAACCCAAATTGTCTTAAGCATTCAGGGCCATCTCCGGTCCTGGTGATATATATCTTGCCAATGCACTCAGATGGCTCTGGAGGAGACAGTGAGGTTGGTGACCTTGCACAGCCCTCCCTCACTTACATCCAATTCACTGCAAGTCATGACATCACCCTCATGGTCCTCTTTGAGAATGAAGGATAAACAACAACAACTTTCTATTGACAAAACCTTGTACATAGTAGGTGCTTAATAATCTTAATACCTTATTTTTCATTGGAATATTTGCTATTAGTCCCTCCCATCTCACTTCAATGCCTTTGAAATATTTTCAGAGTAACAAAACTTAGTCATTCAAGCCACCCAAAATCCACACAATCTAGGCATTCTTGGTGCCAGTTTATTTGTGGAATGTATCGTCTCAGCAAAAATGCCCTAAGAAATGTGCACACTTCATCTCAACAACAACTGAGGGGGCACTTGATGTTAAGTGACTTTCCTGGGTTACACAGCTAGTAGGTGTCTGAGGCAGGATTCAAATCCAGTTATTCTTGACTCCCAGTCCAGTGTCCTGTCCTTATGCTACCAAGTAACTATCAAATTACAAGTAACTTGCTACCAAGTAACAAGTAACTTTTTGAAGTCGGCTATCACCTATCAAGCATCTATCCCGAGGGTGGGAGTTATTGGAGGAAGGTATTCAACTGACATGAACTCAAAAGTATGGATGACAGGGCCTGAGGCAGTCAAAAAAAAAAAGGAAGCCAAAAAATTCTGATGTCCAATTTTTCCTCTCCTTCCCTTATCTCACCCTAGGTTTAAGTACTGCCTACTTTCAGCTTTTCCTAACAAGCCAATTTTGGTTTTTCTCAGACTCCAAACCAAGAACTGTACACAGTGAAAAGCCTTTGACCTCATCACTACTTGAGAGTCATTACACTAGGTCTCAGAGGGCCACAGATAAAGACCTCATTGGGTATTTTAGAATGTGACTTCATCCCAGGCCACGAGACTTGGGAGAAAGGCATAAAATTTCCCTGAGTTTGGCTCCATTGCTCCTAGACACATCGCTCTGTTGGGAACAGACATGAAACCAAAACAGTTCATGTAAGACTAGAGGTCAGATAACAGCAACTCATCCTAAGTATGAAAACATAGCAGCCAACAGGCAGTTCAGCAGAATGGAACTGCCTGGCTTGAAAGCCCCCGTCAGAAAGTTGAGAGCTAGGATTTCAGAGACATGAGTTCTAGCAGCTCCCAAGGGAAGGGAAGGAATGCTTGCTTCCCCACTTGTCTTTTGTTTTCAAGAGCACTGATATCCTTGCTGAAACAAGGGTGCCTTTTTTGAAGTTAAAGTAGCTGGAACCCATGGCCATTCTGGGCCAGGCCTTAATCTCAAACTCTTAATCTAAGCCTAGAGCTGCTTAACATGCCCCAGAAGACATGTTTATCTTTCAGTTCTGGGATCTGACTGAAGCTATGCAATATCAAATGGAGCAATACACAGGTGGTACTTGGTGTACTCAAAAGACATTATTTTAGAAGTCATGTGTAAATCATGTGACTTTCTTTACTTATTCATTTCAGTCATTTTTCAGTTGTCTGACTCTTTGTGACCTGCATTTGGGGTTTTCTTGGCAAGTAAACTAGAATATTTGCCATTTCCTTCTCTAGCTCACTTGACAGATGAGGAAACTGAAGCAAATGGGGCTAAGTGACTTGTCCAGGATCACACAATTAGTAAGTGTTTGAGGTTAGATTTGAACTCAGGAAAAATTGGTCTTTCTGACTTAAGGCCCAGCAGTGTTTCCATTGAGCCACCTAGCTTCCCCTCTGTGTAACCTTAGAGTAACATAATCTAATTCCCTCATTTTATGTTTTAAATCACCATCATTTTCCAATATATTCTTCCAATTCCCTTACCCCAAAACCAGCCCTTGCATCAATAAACAAAGAAGAAAAAACAGTTTAGCAAAACTAACTAAGATATCAATAGCATCTGACAATATATGCAATATTCCATATCCATAGTCCCCTACCTTTGTAAAAAAGGAAGGAAGTACATTTTCACATTTGTTTTTCAAGGTTAACCTTGGTTATTATAATTATATAGCATTCACTCATAGCTTTTTGGTTCTCTTCATTTATATTATTGTAGTTAATATCTATATTGCTTCCTGGGTTCTGCTTATTTCACTTTTATCAGTTCATGTAAGTCTTCCCATACTTCTTTTTTTTTAGACATTTTATTTTATTAACTATTTCCCAATTATGTGGGGGGTTTTTTGTTTTATATAAGTTCAACTTATAGCCTTCAAAGTGGTTGCATATGATTTTTTTTTCTTTTTGGTGAGGCAATTGGGGTTAAGTGACTTGCCCAGGGTCACACAGCTAGTAAGTGTCAAGTGTCTGAGGTCAGATTTGAACTCAGGTCCTTCTGAATCCCAGGGCCAGTGCTTTATCCACTGCGCCACCTAGCTGCCCCCCATACTTCTTTATAATTATCATTTCTTTTAAAATAAATTTTATTAATATTTTTTATTTTTACAACACCTACATTTCCCCCATACTCCCCTAATTTTCCCCAGAAAGTTATCCTATAAGCAAAAGAAAAAAATAAGAAGAGGAAAAAACCCTTAACAAAACTGATCAATTAATTGTTCAATTGGAAAAAGCTGACAATACATACAATGGTATAAATCCATAGACTGCTACCTCAGCCCCCATTCCTGCCCCCCACCTCTGCAAAGGAGGTAGGGGAAGTATCTTTTTATATCTCTCATTAGGGACAAAGTTTGTTCTTTGTAATTTTACAATGTTCATTTCTTTTTGTTCTGTGGTTGTTCTTTCACTGTTCTTTCCATTTACAGTGTTGTAAACATTGTATCTATTGTTTTCCTCACTTTGCATGAGTTCATGTGTAAAGACACATGAAAAAATCATGGAAAGCCATGATTTTCTAGATTCATCATACTCTGATTTCTTACAGCCCGCTAACATATCTGTATCACAAGTTGTTTGGCATTTTTAAGTTTGATAGGAATCTATTTGACTTCCATTTCTTTGATACTACAAAATGTGTTACCATGGATATTTTGGCTATTGATATAATCTCTGCTCTTGAGAAGTTCACAGTCTAATGGGGCAGACAACATGCAAACAAGTATGTACAAACAAAGTATAGACAGGATAAACTGGAGATAATCAACAGAGGGAAGGCACCAGCATTTAGGGACATCAGGAAAGGCTTCTTTGTAGAAGGTGGGATCTTATCTAGAACTTCGAGGAAGTCAGGGAGTGGAGGTGAAGAGGGAGAGCATTTGAGATGCCCAGAGACTAGAGATGGAACATCTCATGCAGAAGGAGGAAAGGCATGAAGATAGGAGAGTAGAACAAGGAATAATAAACTTTAGATGGAAGATAGAATAAATGAAAGAAAGGGAGGAGTATGAGATAAGACCCAATTGGAGCCTGATTGTGAAGGTCTTTAAAAGCTGTGGTGTAGGGGGCAGCTAGGTGGCGCAGTGGATAGAGCACTGGCCCTGGAGTCAGGAATACCTGAGTTCAAATCCGGCCTCAGACACTTAACACTTACTAGCTGTGTGACCCTGGGCAAGTCACTTAACCCCAATTGCCTCACTAAAAAAAAAAAAAAAGCTGCAGTGTGGAGCAGGTAACAGGGAGCTCCTGAAAGGTGGCATAGTCATAGAATTGTATTTGGGAGATTCCTTAGACTGCTGAATGGAGGATGGAGTAGGAAAGGAATAGCTTGGAGGCAAGAGGACTAGTTAGGATATTGGAACCATATGAGTTGAAAGTGATGAGACTGTGAACTAGGTGTGCTGCCAGGAATGGAGAAGAAAAACAAGATGGTAAAGATGTCATGAACAGAAACAATAGAACTTGGCAACTGGCTAGATGTGTAGAGTGAGGAAGAGGAGTTGGTGTGATGTAATGGAAAGAGTCTTGGATTGGGAACCAGAGGATCTGGGCATCAATATCAGTTCTGTTACTATGTGATTTGAATGTAGTAGAGTGCTGGACTTGGAACCAGGAAGACCTGGCTTCAAATGCCACTTCACACAGTACCAATGTGATGCTGGGCAAGTCTCTTAACTTTTTGTGCCTCAGGTTTTTCTCATCTGGAAAGTGAGAGGATTGGATTTAATGATCTCTAAAGCCTCCTTCAACATTTTTTTTTTTTAGTGAGGCAATTGGGGTTAAGTGACTTGCCCAGGGTCACACAGCAAGTAAGTGTTAAGTGTCTGAGGCCGGATTTGAACTCAGGTACTCCTGACTCCAGGGCTGGTGCTCTATCCACTGCGCCACCTAGCTGCCCCCTCCTTCAACTTTAAATCTATTGTCCCTGTGAACCTATGAAATCACATCATCTCTCTGGACCTTGGCCGACAAGGCTAGGCAAGTTTTGAGGGTACTTCCAGAGTGGGAAATAGACTAAGGAATGGTGGCAAAGCCCAGAGAGTTGGATTATCATTGGGACTCCTGGTCCCTAATTTTTCTGGGTCTGTTTCCTTACCTGTAAAATGAAGAGCTTGGACTAGATATTCATTAACATCACCTCCAATTCTAATATTTTCAGAAGTCTGTCAAACTTCTAGCCTACCTCAGTTACAGGACATTTATGAAGTCAATGGTCTCTGGAATCTGGGAAATTTGGCCAAATGGAGAGTAATCCTTCAGGGGGTGTCTTCCAACTTCAAATTTTATCAAATTATCCCAGGGCTATCCAGAGTGCCTTTCCCAGGTGCATTCAAAGGATGCATGTGCAGGAGAGAATTTTCTTCACAAATAAAATATAGTGTTTTCAAAAGTGATCTAAGAGCCTCATTTTGGAGGCACCAGGTGAATAGGCCAGGCTCCTCATTACAACTCTACTTACCAATTTAGCATGTGACTATGACCTTGACCTTGCTGGCAACACCACCATGTCCTCTGGGTTCTGGCACAGGAAATGGAAAGAATAATACTGATGTGCTTCCTAGGAGGGGAGCAAGGAACACTAAGGGATATAAATCTCTTTACCTCTCCTTCAAAGTTTCATTTGGCCTAAAGACAGCACCGATGAAGTGTTTAAATAAAAAACAGCCTCCAAGTGCCTCTGGCCCTGTTTTCTTTCTTCTTTAAAATTCCATGTTGCTTATTCACTTTTCTACTCTCCTACAGAAATGGAGGGAAGGGGCAATGGCTGCTATGGGTTTTCTTCCATCCATGCTCAGATTTTGAATCCTCCGAATCTCAGCCTCAGATGGGGATCTTGTCCAGGGTACTGGCTCCTTGCCAGAGTGTCATCTGTATCAGACCCTCTGGGTTCCTACAGGTAACGCACAGTAGTGGAATAGGCAAAGAAATTTGACTTAGGGGCTAGATGACCACTTGTAGAGGCTGGACCCCTACTTCTCAGGGATGCTTCAGGGGAGATTATTGGTCAGGTAACAGTTGGATTAGATGACCTTTGATTCTTTGGCCTGGGTTCAAATCCCAGCTCTGCTAATTGCTATGCCATCTTTAGAAAGCCACTTAACCTCTCTGGACCTCATTTAGGAAGTTTTACTAGATCAGAGATTCTTACCCTTTTTTTGGCAGGGCAAATAAGGGTTAAGTGACTTGCCCAGGGTCACACAACTAGTAGTGTCAAATGTCTGAGGCTGGATTTGAACTCAGGTCCTCCTGAATCCAGGGCTGGTGCTTTATTCCACTGCACCACCTAGCTGCCCTCTCTCAACTCCATTTTCCACAAGGCATCCCTTCAAATATTTGAAGACAGCTAGCACTTCACCCCTCTGAAAAGATAACATTGCTACAACTAGAAGGGTACCATGCTTCTGTTAGTGGATAGAGTGTTGGGCCTGGAGTCAGGAAGACTCATCTTCCTGAGTTCGAATCTGGTCTCAGACACTTACTAGTTGTGTGACCGTGGGCAAATCACTTAACCTTGTTTTACCTCAGCTTCCCCATCTGTAAAATGAGCTAGAAAAGGAAATAGTTTGCCAAGAAAACCCCAAATGGCGTCATGAAGAAGAGTTGGACACAATGAAAAAGGGCTGAACAACACCAAAAATTCAATAAAATAAATTCTTATCAACATGTCCAAGTACATCACAGGGTTAGAGTCAATGGTATCCTAGATTTAGAAATTTGGAAGGACCTTGTAGATTGTCTTATTCAACACCCTCCTCTCCCAACCCCTGCCCAATTTTGTTTTGTCTACTCATCTCAGTTATATCTGACTCTGTGACCCCATTTGGGGTTTCTTGGCAAATCATTTCCTTCCCCAGCTTATTTTACACATGGGGAAACTGAGGCTCAGGGAAGTTATGTTGCTTGCTCAGGGTCACACAGCTATTCCTCTGACTCGAAAGCCAATTTCAGTGCACTGTACTCTGCCCCTGTTGCTCCCCCTCCCCCCACCCCACTGCTTGACCTTCTACAATTACCTGGGTCTAAATTCCTTTCCATCTCTGAATCTTATCCTCCCAACCCCCAAAACTGACATGAGAAGAGCTAGAACCTGATGCTAAGCTGGGAGGGGAGCTAAAAACCTCTAGCATTATGCTCTCCCTCAAGGAAATGATAAACAGGGATGGCAGAGTCACCCAGGAAGTCACTTAACCCCAGACTGCCCAAAGCTGAGTCAGATAATCATCATCTCAGAGAGGTACCGATTAGTGAGTGGATGAGCTGGCCTGGGACTCAGGGAGTCCTGCATTCTAGTCTTTCTTCTGCCACATCCTGGTTGTGTGGTCCTGGGTAAATCAATTTAATTTCTTGGCCCAGGGAACTCTAAAACTGCCTCAGATCAGCACTGATAGAGGATGCCTCCAGAGGGAGATAGCTTCTTTTTTTTTTCTTTTTTCTGGGCAATGAGGGTTAAAGGACTTGCCCAGGGTCACACAGCTAGTAAGTGTCCAGTATCTGAGGCTGGTTTTGAACTCAGGTCCTCCTGACTCCAAGGCTGGTGCTCTACCCACTATGCCACCTAGCTGTCCCTGTTCCAATATTTTTTTTTTTAATTGTCATCTCCAACCTCTCATCAAAATCATATGCAACCGGGGCAGCTAGGTGGCGCAGTGGATAGAGCACCGGCCCTGGATTCAGGAGGACCTGAGTTCAAAATCCGGCTTCAGACACTTAACACTTACTAGCTATGTGACCCTGGGCAAGTCACTTAACCCCAATTGCCTCACCAAAAAAGAAAAAAAAATCATATGCAACCACTTTGAAGGCTATAAGTTGAACTTATATACTTTAAAAGAAAAAGAAAATTGTATATAATAGAGTTTGCCACTTTGTGCACAATCCTCTCGTTTGAATATCGTCATTGAGGTCCTTCACCATTCTGGTTAAATGGAATCTCAGCAAGTCAATTCTTTTCTAATCTATTATGCATATGAAAATGCTTTCTGTTTAAGTTTGGTATAAAAATAAAAATTGTTAAAAACATTTTAAAGTTATATCCAAGGATCAACAATGTCTAACAGCCTTAGCTCCAGTCTTGCTTGTTTAAATATTGTCCCCAGTTTCCCTGGCTTAAAGAAATAAAAGATAAGAAGCTTCTGGCCCAAAGTCTTAGCTGGCTGAAACCAATATGTATAGCAAATTCAGTTCGGAGAGTACAGGGATGGTCCAGCAGGGTTCAGACAGTTCTGCCACAGATAGAGTTGGGACAGGAAGGGACAGCCTCTCCCACCAGAGAGCTTTGATCCTTCTTCTCCGTGGGGTGGGGGAGAAGGCAGCATGCCACAGGGCTGGGACCTAGGTTTGACACTCTAAGAAGAACTGTAATCCTCTTAGATTTGGCACTCTGGCGTAAAATCCCATTTTACCTTGTGCTAGTTACAAATGTGCCTCTCCCTCTCTTCTCCTTCATTGAGGAATGGTGGGATGAGGATGGGCAGCTAGGTGGCACACAGGATAAAGTGGTCATGCCTGGAGTCATGAAGATCTGAGTTCAAATCAGCCTCAGACATTTACTAGCTGTGTGACCCTGGGCAAGTCACTTAACCCCAATTGCCTCACTAAAATAAATAAATAAATAAACAAATGAGGAGACTGAGGCAAACTGGGTGAAGTGACTTGCCCAGGGTCACACAGCTAGTAAGTGTTAAGTGTCTGAGGCTGGATTTGAACTCAGGTACTCCTGAATCCAGGGCCAGTGCTCTATCCACTGTGCCACCTAGCTGCCCTAGAGTAAGGTTTCTTAAACTTTTTCCACTCAAGATCCCTTTTCACCCGAGAAATTTTCACACGACGCAGGTACATGAAATAGGTATACGTAATCTTTTACTGTTGTCAAATTTCTCGAGACCCCCACAGTTTAAGAAGCTTTGTCTAGAGCCTGGTAGAATCCTGAGTCCTGTATCTAAGAGTTATTACAGCCCACCCCGGAAGAGTTAGTGCGGTTCTCATTGACCTGTGTCTGATCCAGAGGATGTTGGATAATGAGCAACCCAGCAGTGTCAGGTACACCTGCTCCTAAGCTTCTTGACTGATTAAAGGCAACTGTTGGGATATCCGGGACTCCCTCAAATAACTCAACCAATACCTGAATCAATTTTTTTGCAAGTTGTCTGAATAGTTGCTGATTTAATGATAAATAACAGTGACTCACCAGCCTTCAGCACCAGTGGCCTAATTACCAGGTGAGCCTTAAGTAGGTTAAGTCATTCTCCCAGGCGAGAGGAGAATCTTTCATCTTGGACAGCAAAAGGTCCCTAAGACAGGATGAGGCAAACATACCTAGTCTGAGAAAACATGCCCCCCAAGCTGAAGACCAGGGACAACAAGCACCCCATGTTTTATCTTACAAATAGATTTTAATCCTCTCAAAATCCCAAAACTTTTAAAAATGTTTATTATTTTTACACATTTTAGGCTTACATGGGTGTGGCACTGTGTCAACCCTAGTGGTAAGAGATCCTGCCTCCACCCTCTGGGATGTTTACCAAGTTAGACAGTCAATACTGAGCCAGACTGGCTTAAAAGTCTCAAAAAAAGGGTACAAACATCACTAAAACAATGAGCAAACAGTTATGTCCAAGGTTTGGGTGTGGGTAAGGCAGGGAGGGAGATTAGGATGTGGTAGGGAGTACTGAGTGAGGGGGTAGTCATGAAGATGCAGGTAGAGACAGGATAAGGAAGGGCGGGGAGAAAGGAAGAGACGTTTTTATTTAGTCTGGGAAGGCTGCTTGAAGGATTTCAGAGGAGTTTGTTTACTGGCCCTTGACCTTAATGGGGAAAAGAATAATATTGGCCAATGTTTTATATAGTGCTTTAGGGTGTGAAGACGGCATTTTATGGATTTTCTCATTCTATACTCCTGACAATTCTATGATATGGATGCTATAATTAGCCCCATTGCAAGTCTGAGAATGGAGCAGCTAAGCCATGTAGTAGATAAAGGTGCTGAGCCTGGAGGCAGGAAGACCTAAGTTCAAATCCGGGCCTCAGACACTTACTAACTATGTGACTCTGGGCAAGTTACTGAACCCTGTTTGCCTCAGTTTCCCTCATCTGTAAAATGACCTAGAGAAGGAAATGGCAAACCACTTCCAGGATCTTTGCCAAGGAAACCCCAAATGGGGTCACAAAGAGTCAGGCACGACTGAGAAATAACTGAACAACAAATCTGAGAATTAGTATATTTTAGTGCATGGCCTCCCCATTAGTAAGATCAGGGTTCAAGTCCCTCCTATGATTACTATTGACTGTGTGACTGGGGCAATTCACTTAACCTCTCAATGTCCCCTGGGAATTATGTAAACCTGAAAAGCTGAAGTGCTTTGGTAGAGGGAATTTCCTTCCTAGGAGTTACTTATATCATAGGTATAGTTGGAAATAAACCTTTTTTAAAAAAATTTTTTTACAACCCAGGAAACTGAGACTAAAGAGATCAAGGGACTTGCCCAGGACCACATAGCTGATAAGTGCCTGGGGCTCCCTTTGAGCCCAGTCAGGTCTTCTGGATTTCAAGGCCAGCCCCTTTGTCTTGTTGGCAGTCTTCCCCAAATGCTTTGGAAGCACAGCCACTTCTCACTTAACATAACAGGGGGCAGGTAGGTGGTGAAGTGGATAAAGCACCAGTCCTGGATTCAGGAGGACCTGAGTTCAAATCCAGCCTCAGACACTTGATATTTACTAACTGTGTGACCCTGGGCAAGTCACTTAACCCTCATTGCCTCACAAAAAACCAACCCCCCACCCCCAAACAAACAAATAAAAAACCACATAAGAATGACCAACTCACTGGTCTTTAAGGGCTTTAAGGTTTGCAAGCACTTTGCTCACTAGAACCTTGTGAGGTTCCCCAGAGGTCCATGAACTCCTCAGAGATCATTGCTTTCATTCTTGTCTTCCTACCCTTAATGCCCAGCACAGTGCCTGCTCTTTGATCAGCCATTAAATGCTTACTATGTGCCGGGCAGTGTGCTAAGTGCTGAGAATCCAAAGAAAAGCAAAAACACAGTCCCTGCCCTCAATGAGCTCACATTCTAATGGAGAGATGACAAGTAACTAGGAACATATGCGATATATACAGGGTGGATGGAAGATAACCTCAGAAGGAAGGCACTTGGGGGAAGGGGGAGGACCAGAAAGACAGCCCACAGAAGGTGGAATTTGAGTTGAATCTTCAGCAAAACCTAAGAAGCTTTGAGGTGGAGATAAGGAGATGGAGCATTTCAGGCATCAGAGGGCTTCATAAATGTTTGCTAGATTGAATTGAATTGGGATATCTAATAACAACCATCTCATATTTGAGTACTTTTGGGGTGCTTGGTTGGGGCCTTATCAATCCACCAACAAACTGTTAATTATTGACTACATGCCAGCACTGTGTTAAGTGCTGGGGATCCCAAGAAAAGCAAAAGACAGTCCCTACCCTCAGGGAGCTTACATTCTATTAGGGAAGAGAAGACATAGTACATGCATGCATACATGCATACATACATACACACATACAGATGTACAGATATGAAGAGAGAGAGAGAAGAGAGAGAGAGAGAGTTGGACTGGATGATCTGAGTTCTCTTCAAGTCTAGAACTATGATCCAGGGCTATACAGGATAAAGACAACAGTCAGCTCAATAATACAAAACAAAAATATTTTAAGAAGAAGGAAGCAAGCATTTATGAAGTTCCTACTATGTTCCAGGGCATTCTACTTAGCCCTTTCAAAGTATTGTCAGATTTTAATCTTCACAACAACCCTTGGAGGTAGGTGCTATTATTATCTCCATTTTGTAGCTGGAAACTGAGGCAGATAGAGGTTTAATAATCTACCCAGGTCACACAGCTAGTAAGTGTCTGAGGCTGGAATCTGAACTCAAGTCTTCCTTAATTCAGGTCCAGCACTCTCTCCAATGTACCATCTTGATACCCTAGAGTCAAGCAGAATAAATCTGGGTTCTTCCTTCACAGGACAGCTTTTCAAATACTTTAGATGTCAGTCAGGTCTATAAGAATTTACTAAGCACCTACTATGTGCTAGGCACTATGTTATTACTCTGTTTGTATGTTTGCCCTCATTCTCGTTTTTTTTTTTTAGTGAGGCAATTGGGGTTGAAGTGACTTGCCCAAGGTCACACAGACTTGTGTTAGGTGTCTGAGCTGGAATTTGAACTCAGGTACTCCTGACTCCAGGGCTGGTGCTCTATCTACTTGCACATCTAGCTGCCCCAAACAACATGGAGCAGAGCTCCCTGGAATTTGTTTTTTTTTTTTTTTTTTTTTTGTGGGGTAAATGGGTGTTAAATGCTTGCCCAGGATCACACAGCTAGTAAGTGTCAAGTATCTGAGGTCGGATTTGAATTCAGGTACTCCTGAATCCGGGGCGGTGCTGTATCCACTGCGCCACTAGCTGCCATGCCCGTCATTCTCAAAAGAGGGACACATGAGAGTGATGTCATGACTTGTAGTGAATTGGATGTAAGTGAGGAGGTCTGTGCAAGGTCACCAACCTCACTGTCTCCTCCAGAGCCATCTGGGTCCAGTGGGCAAGATATACGTCAGGGGGACTGGAGATGGCCCCCAGACGTTTAAGGCAATTAGAGTTAAGTGATTTATCCAGTTTCACACAAGCTAGTAAGTGTCTAAGGTGAGATTTGAACTCAGATCCTCTGACTCCAGGGCCAGTGCTCTATTCCATTCTGCCACCCAGCTGTCCCATGTTTAAACATTAGAGATACAAAGAAAGGCAATAACCTGCTCCTTGCCCTCAAGGAGCTGACATTTTACATGGGGAAGACAGTACACAGTCAACTGTCTGCCTAAAAGATATGCACAGGGTTATATTTCTCCAAGGCAATCTCAGAGGGAAGACAACGCAGAAGAGAACACCATGAAAAGAAGGGGAGATTTGGACTGAGTCTTGAAGAAAGTCAGGGGAAGTCGGGAGCAGGAATGAGAAAGGAGAACATTCCAGGCAAGGCGTGGTGGGCAGCCAGTGAAAAGACACAAATTTAGGAGATGGAGCACCATGTACAAGAAATAGCAAGAAGGCAGGTACTGCTGGAAGATCTACAAAAAGGAAAATATTCAGAGTGGACAGATGGGAATCAAAGTAAATTGACAAAGAGGTTTGATAATGTAAAATGTAGAATAAGAATGTGGTGACAAGGGGACAACCTGTAAGAAGCCTGGAAGATGGCGAGGGGAGAGAAACACTATCATATGCCCTGCCTGCCCCCCAAAAACCTTTTCTTCTCCAGAGTAAACACCCTCATTTCCTCCAATAGTCCTCATCTAGCATGAACTTGAGGTCCTTAACATCCTGACTGGATTCTCTCTTATTATTTTTTTCTAATTTTTAAATTTGTATTTATTTATTGTTTGTTTTTTGTGGGACAATAGGGTTAAGTGACGTGCCCAGAGTCACACAGCTAGTATGTGTCAAGTGTTTGAGGTCAGATTTGAACTCAGGTCCTCCTGAATCCAGGGCTGGTGCTTTATCCACTGTGCCACCTGGCTGCCCCCTGGCTGGATTCTCAGAAAATTACTCAACTGAAATTGACCCTCCCCGTGAGTACCTCAAGGCTTCCTCCACCGGCATGGCTTTATCCTTGGCTTGAGAAAATAGAAAATCTAGCCCCACTACACATCCCTAAATATTTAGAGAAGAGTGTTATAAAATATATAATCAATTCATCTGTTTCTAAGCATTGGGGGTCTAGAGACCCCCCCCAAAAGGTAAAATGAACAGCCTCTGAGTGTGGAAAAAAATGACATTTGTTTCGTTTTGTTTTTTTAAGTGAGGCAATTGGGGTTAAGTGACTTGCCCAGGGTCACACAGCTAGTAAGTGTTAAGTGTCTGAGGTTGGATTTGAACTCAGGTCCTCCTGACTCCAGGGTCGGTGCTCTATCCACTGCGCCACTCTAGCTGCCCCCCAAAATGACATTTGAATGAAACTTGTGATTCTTCCAGAAATTGGCTGCAATTCCTTTTATGTTTTTTTTTTAGATCTTTCCCACCATAAAGTTGTCTTCTTTATTCACTGTGACATTGAATCCCACTAGTTTGCCTCTAAGGTTCCCTTCTTTCCAGAGCAGAACAATAGAAGGCATTGCTATGGATTCTTTCATCCCTGCCAGGTTTTTGCTGGAGATGCAGGCACAAGTATAGTAAAATCTGTTCCCCATTCAGGGAAGACAGCAGCATTCCTCAGATCCAGGTGCATCCATTTTATGGGTATTGGCACCCAAACCTCAGACCCACAAGACAAAGATCACATTTCTAGTATCACTGTGGGGATTTATTGCACCATCTAGGGTAGGTAATTAAGGGAAAAAAAAACACAGGACCACCAAGAAAGGTACCAATCACAACCTAAAAAGTCTTGGTTCTGTGCCTGGGGCGGGGGGGGGGGGGTCTGCTGTGGATGCGGATTCCTTTTAATTCCAAGAGCATCTGGTTCAAATGCCACAGGAACAGAAGGCAAGAAGGCTGAAAATAAACACTCAGAACTGAAAACTCATCCTCACCTGATAGATAATGAGGGAGATGATGCTTCTTTGTCCCTCTCAGGAGGTTGGACTTCCTGACCCTCAAAAGATGAAGAAGAGTCCCTGATTTATGCTGAATTCCTTCTCCTTTTATTTTACTCAGCTCTCCCTTTGAGGCAGTCACTGTTCAAAGCACACTGACAGGAAAGAGGGATTCGTGAATCCAATCAAACGGGAAAATCGTTTGGAGCAAGCACCGCCATTCTGACACACACTTCATCTTCAGAATTGGTCCTTTTCCGCTCCAGTGGGAGCAGGGCTACCGACTGCCCAAGAGCTTGCCAAGGTCTCGAGTAATGGGAAGGCTTTTGTGTATTCAGGAGCCGATGACCAGAGCTAACCTGAGATCTCTGGCAGGTCTGGGAGAATGCCAATATTGATACATTAATGGTAACCGTGATGAATGGTAGAGAGGGGGGAGGACTCTCTTTCCTTTGTAGATGACCTCACAGATGGCTTTCTTAAACTGTTAGGATGCAGATGACCATTCATGGCAGTGGAAGAACCCATGTCTGGGCCTTACCACTCATCATGGATGCTGAAGATTAGTGAGGTGCCAGTGGGGAGGGGAGATACTTGCATATGAGTGACCTGAAATCCTCAGAGCAGTAGGCACCCAAAGTGAACTACTACCTAGACTGCTAGGCCAATCCCAGCCAAAATTCCAGCTCCCTGAGTTCTGGGGCTTTCTCTTCCAATCTTTTGAAGTTCATAGGGTCAGTGGATGGATGGCCCAGGCTTGGAGTCAGGAAGATCTTTGTTCAAATCCTCTGTCAGACACATACTAGCTATATGACCACTGGTTGAGCCACTTACTATCAGCCTCAGTTTCCTTTTTTTTTGTAAGGCAATGAGGGTTAAGTGACTTGCCCAGGGTCACACAGCTAGTAAGTGTCAGGTGTCTGAGGTAAAATTTGAACTCAGGTCCTCCTGAATCCAAGGCTGGTGCTTTATCCACTGTGCCACCTAGCTGCCTCCCTTGGTTTCTTTTTTTTTTAATTTTTTTTTTTTTTTTAGTGAGGGCAATTGGGGTTAAGTGACTTGACCAGGGTCACACAGCTAGTAAGTGTTAAGTGTCTGAGGCCGGATTTGAACTCAGGTACTCCTGACTCCAGGGCCAGTGCTCTATCCACTGCGCCACCTAGCTGCCCCCCTTGGTTTCTTTATCTGTATATGAGAGGGTTTGTCTCAGTGGCCTCTAAGGTTCATGCCAAGCTATATAAATCCATGATCCAATGTAGGAGATCAAGGGATAACCTGTGTTTTGTGTATTTCATTGCTATAATGCAATGTCACAAAAAGAGAGAAAGCCCCTCTTTGACCTCTGTGATAACCTCATGGGAAGATACGGACAAAAATTGAATGTCTTTCACCAGACATGGATAGATGTTGGAAAATACCAACAAATCCTGACATTGGCCAGGTCCAAAATGTAGGACTCAATCTGCACCTCTTGTCCATCACCTTTTTGTCCCAAGGTGGGTAGCATGCTTCATCAGTCCTTTGAAAATCATGTTTGGTCGTTGCATTGACAAGAGTTCTCAAGTATTTCTAGCTTATTTGTCTTTCTAATGTTGTTGTTATTGTAAAATTGTTCTCCCACTTCTGCTTATTTCTCTCTTCAGCAGTTCATAAAAGTCTTCCTGGCTTTCTCTGAAATGAAACCATCCCCTTCATTATTTCTTACTGCACAACATTCCATTATATTCGTATACCATAATTTGTTCTCCATTTCCTAATTGAGGGGCAATCCTTTAGTTTCTAATTTTTTGCTCCCACAAAAAAGAGCTGCTATAAATATTTGTGTTCCTATAGGTCTTTTCCCTCTTTCTTGATTTCTTTGGATATAGACTTCTAAGCATCTTTCTGGAGTAATGGTGACCTGAACAGTTCAGTGTATCCCAAGCACATTCATAGTATGGGTTTGAATAAAGGTAAGATTGATAGAGATTATTTTTATTTTTTGCGGGGCAATGGGGGTTAAGTGACTTGCCTAGGGTCACACAGCTAAGTAAGTGTCAAGTGTCTGAGGCCGGATTTGAGCTCAGTCTTCCTGAAGCCAGGGCTGGTGCTTTATCCACTGCACACCTAGCAGCCCCCGATAGAGATTATTTTAAAGGCAAAACAAAACAAAAACACCAAGAAAGCTTTCTTTACTTTTAAACATATTCCTGTTTTTCCCTCTCATCCTTCTCCCTCTAAACCTATATAGGCTTGGTTATCTTTCTCATTCCTTTGGTAGTGACATCTTAACAACCCTGAGACATCTTTTCTTCCTATTGTTGTGCTGAATTGCTATTTTACTTTCTTCATATTGAGAGGAAACAGTGATATGGTAGAATGAGTTGTGTGTGTGATTCTGACATGCCACTACTGTTTATGAAATCTTGCACTGGTCACTTCACTCCTTGTATCAGCTTTCTGATCCATAGAGTGAAGAGATTGGACACTGGACCTTTAAGGTCCCCCTTTTCAGTTTGTCATCTATAATCCTTATGTCTTGTCTCCCCTACCAAACGTAAAACTCCTGGGAGGGCAGGGGCCATACCTTATGTTACTTTCCAGGATAGAGGGCTGGACCCCAACCAAGGACTGAGCTGGTAAGTTTTAACAACCTGCTCCTCAGAAATGCATGGCACGCTTTAAAACTTGATCTTGGGGCAGCTAGGTGGCTCAGTGGATAGAGCACCGGCCCTGGATTCAGGAGGACCTGAGTTCAAATCCGGCCTCAGACCCTTGATACTTACTAGCTGTGTGACCCTGGTCAAGTCACTTAACCCCAATTGCCTCATCAAAAACAAAAAAACAAACAAAAAACCCACAAACCCTGATCTTCAGTATTAACATTTTCTTCATCACTTTCTTCAGTCTAAACAATCAACAGCACAATAAATCAAAGTACTGGTTTATAGGTTGCTGTTTCCAAGATGTAAACGCTCACATTGAAAATTTTTAAAATTGGGTCTCAAGAGTCATTTTGACTTGGCTCCAGCTGGACTTGAAGACAAGATGACCTGCTGTTTGAATCTGGCCTTAGATACTGTTGTTATTCAGTCATTTCATTTGTGTCTGACTCTTTGTGAGACTCTATTTGGGTGTTGCTGTTTTTTGGCAAAGATGCTGTCATGGTTCGACATTTCCTTCTCCAGCTCATTTTATAGATGAGGAAACTTAGACAACTGGGGTTAAGTGACTTGTCCAGGGTCACACAGCTAATAAGTGTCTAGGGCTGCATTTAAACTCAAGTCTTCCTGAGTCCAGGCCCAATACTCCATTCAGTGAGCCATCTATCTGCCCCCTTTGACACTAATTGGCAATATAATTTAAAGCTAGTAAGGCAAATCACTTAAGTTCTCATAGTATCAGTTTCCTCATCTATAAAAGAGGAGTAATAATAGCTTACCATGCAGGGTTGTTGGGAAGATCAAATAAGATAATGCATGGTAATCATTTTTCAAACCTTGAAGTTATATAAATATGAGTTGGTATTGTCAGTATTATTATTTCAATTAGATGTGTGGTTTCATCCTCTGCAGATTCATTTGTATTTAAGTTGTTTCAGTCATGTCTGACTCTTTGTGACCCCATTTTGGGTGTTTTTTTGGGGGGGCAAATATATTAGAGTGGTTCACCATTTCCTTCTCCTACTCACTTTGTAGATGAGAAAACTGAGGCAAACAGGGTTAAGTGACTTTCCCAGGGTCACACATCTAGTAAGTGTCTAAGGCCAGATTTGAACTCAGGAAGATGAATCTTCCTGACTCCAGGCTATCCACTCTTCCTCTAGCCATCCCCAACAAAGATTCATACCTGCTGTGAAACTTATGGACTGAAAGTTTGTTTGGGCCTCAAAAAGTTAAAGATAGCCAGTATGTGTGAGAGGTAGAACTTGAACTCACATCCCCCTGACTCAAAAGACAGCTCTCCATCCATTACCCCATGGTACTTGAATAATGTATTTCATAGACACTTTTATGAGCACATAATTTCTCTTTTGGTAGAATAAGCTCCTTACAGGAAGGACTGCATCAGTTTTGTTTTCCCAAATACCCCAGCACAAGGTCCTGGATCAGAATAGATGTTTAATAAAAGCAGATAGCTATAAAGATAGATGGATGGTTGGGTGGATGGATAGATAGATGGATGGATGCATTGAATATATAGATATAGATGATAGCTAGATTAGATAGATTAGGACTATAGATGATAAATTAGATAGACAGACAGATATCTAGATAGATAAAGCATTTATTACCATGTACCAGGCACTGTGGTAAGCACTGAGGATATAAAAACAAAAAAAAGGTCCTTATTATCAAGAAGTTTACATTCTAATAGGGAAACATAAAGGTTCTGGGAAGCAAGGGTTTGTGGAGAAGAGATGGGTAGCTTGGGGTGTGGGGAGGGAGCAGGCCGAGAATGAACAATACTGGAGAGTTTGACCATGTGGCTCTTGTGACCTGGAGATTCCAAGCAGGGACTTATCAATCACTGAGCCAGCCTCAGGATAGAGTCATGTTCAAGGGCCAGGAAACTGGTGTGGATGTGAAGCAGATCTGAGTGGACGGTAAAGCCAGCCAACGTGGAAAGTGAAGTAATTAATTAAAGGTTGTGCTTAAGAGAGATATTTGCGGGGCAGCTAGTGGCGTAGTGGATAGAGCACTGGCCTTGGAGTCAGGAGGACCTGAGTTCAAATCCAGCCTCAGATACTTGACATGGACTAGCTGTGTGACCCTGGGCAAGTCACTTAACCCCAATTGCCCTCACCAAAAAACAAACAAACAAACAAAAGAGAGAGAGAGAGAGAGAGAGAGAGAGAGAGAGAGAGAGAGGAGAGAGAGAGAGAGAGAGAGAGAGAGAGAGAGATTTGCCAGAAGTGGGATATGAGCCAGGTCTTACCTGACTCCAACACCATCTTCTCTAGGCTATACCATTCTGCCTCTCATTATAGTAATGTTATTCCTTTTTCAGGTAAAAATAATCCCCAATTAGGGAAGCTAGGTGGCACAGTGGAAGCTAGAGCACCAGCCCTGGGAGTCAGGAGGACCTGAGTTCAAATCCGACCTTCAGACACTTAACACTTACTAGCTGTGTGACCCTGGGCAAGTCACTTAACCCTTATTGCCCAACCAAAAAACCCCCCAAAGCCCCCCAAACAAAAATAATCCCAATTAGCAGATTATCGCAACAGGTGGATGAATAGCTATTTTTAAAAAAATAAAAGTATTTTTATTATTTTCCGTTACATGTAAGAATAGTTTTCAACATTTGCTTTCTTAGGATTTTTAGCTCCAGTTTTTTCTCCCACTCTCCCTTCCCTCCCTCTTCCCCAAGACAGCAAGTAATCTGATATAGGTTATATATGTACATTCACATTAAACATATTTCTGCATTAGTCATATTGTGAAAGAAGAATCAGAGCTCAAGGGAAAAATCTCAAAAAAGAAGGAAAAAAACCAGCCAAAAAGTAGAAACAGTATGGTTTAATCTGCATTCAGAATCCACAATTCTTTTTTCTGGATGTGGAAAAACATTTTCTATCATGAGTGCCTTAAAATTGTATTGGGATCATTGCACTGCTGAGAAGAGCCAAGTCTATCACAAGTTATGATCACAGTTGATCATAACATAATGTTGCTGTTACTGTGTACAATGTTTCTCCTGGTTTTGCTCCTCTCACTCAGCATCAGTTCATGTAAGTCCTTCTAGGTTTCTCTGAAAGTCTCTTGCTCATCATTTCTTACAGCACAAGAGTTAAATAGCTACTTTTTTGTTTGTTTGTTTTTGCGGGGCAATGGGGTTAAGTGACTTGCCCAGGGTCACACAGCTAGTAAGTGTCAAGTGTCTGAGGCCGGATTTGAACTCAGGTACTCCTGACTCCAGGGCCGGTGCTTTATCCACTGTGCCACCTAGCCGCCCCGAATAGCTACTTTACCAATTAGATAAAAATATTGGGATGTAAGCTCATCTTCTGTAAGCTCCCTGGAAGGGTCCTTCTGGACATACTCCCTTAGCAAATAAGATAAAAGGGATTCAATGTACCTCCCCCTATCTCCCACATGATTTTAGTTTCTTTCTCTAAGTCTCTATATTTTGAAAGCTTTGTTGTTGTGATATCAGCTTAAAATGCTATCTTACATTTTTTATTGCACTTACCTTGCAGGGTCTTTGTGAGCATCAAATGATCAAATTAAAATCAGATTAAATCAATTTGTGAAGTGTTTAGCACAGTGCCTGACACATAGGAGGCATTACAGAAATGCTTGTTTCCTCCCCCTTCATACTCTTATGGATCTGCACCCCTGTGGGTGTGATTATGTTCCAGTTGCCCTACGGTTTACTTGTTGAATTCTCATGAATGCTTTGGGGTCTGTATTTGTAGGACGCGGGTTATTATTCTCTTTGCACTTCCCTGTTTCTCCACCCACTGGCCTTGGATACAGTGCTCAAAAAATATTTGTTGAAATGACTTTGAAAGACTTGGGAAATCTGATCAACGCAATGACCAACCATTATTCCAGAGGACTCATAAAACATGGTGCCCATCTCCAGACAGAGAGGTGATAGACTCAGAGTGCAGATTGAGACATATATATATTATATATATGTGTGTGTGTGTACATATATTACACATGCAATATACACATATACACAATATGCATATACACATATGCATATATACAATCTACATATATACACATAATATAATAATACATTATAACAAAATTATATATGTATATAATGTGTGTGTATATACATATATTTGGACATAGCCTATTCACGAATGTGTTTTGCTTGATGATACATTTGTAATGGGTTTTGATTTTCTTAAAATAGGATAGAGGGATCAGGGATGGGGAAAGTAGGGGGAGAATTCAGACAGGAAAATAAAATAAAATTGTATTTTTTAAAAAAGAGGAAAAAAAGAAAGATTTGCTGATTTTGATTTGCCAACTTGGCAGGGGGGCAGGACAATAATAATAAGTCTGACAGTCTTTTATCTCAGATGGTAGACAGATGGTTGCCCTTCGGGAGAAAGTTTAAAACCAAGGGGACATGAATCATTATCTCTTTCTCTCCACAGCTCCGGTAGATAAAAGCTGTGGGCTCTGGCCTTGATAGTGCCCTTTTCGGATTTCTGTCAGGACCTGCCAAAGCAGACGTTAATATATCTGAGCAGAGCTCAGCCAACTTTCAATTAGGTCATAACAGGGGCCAGAGATAAAGCGTAAGTGACAAAGTCCACAAATAATCCCCCAATTTAATTTTAACCAGGATGCCTACCTCTTTCTCTCCCATACCTTTGATGGTAAACTGTTTCACATGTAAAGGAGCAAAAATAACCTGTCCCTTGTCCGTCCTTGGATACCTAGCATCAAAAAACGCAGTAGGTGTTTCATGAATGCTATGTTGAATTGAATCAAATAGGCAATCAGGTGACAGGGAAATAAGCATTTAAAAAATATCAATCAGTAAACGTTTATTAAGAGACTACTATGGTGGGGGGCAGCCTAGGGGCGCAGTGGAGAAAGCACCGGCCCTGGATTCAGGACTTGAGTTACAAATTTGACCTCAGACACTTGACACTTACTAGATGTGTGACCCTGGGCAAGTCACTTAACCCTCACTGCCCCACTCTAAAAAAAAAAGGATTTAGAGATGAACAAAAGACAATACCAGGGGGCCAGCTAGGTGGTATAGTGGATAAAGCACTAGCCCTGGATTCAGGAGGATCCAAGGTTCCAAATCCAGCCTCAGACGCTTGAAACTTACTAGCTGTGTGACTCTGGGCAAGTCACTTAATCCTCATGCCCTGCCACCACCACCACCACCACCACAACAACAAACAATGAAAATACCAGGAGCAGAGAGCGGGAGAATCTTGTCATAGAACAGCCAGGAAGCTCGTGTCACTGGATTGAAGAGTATATGTTGGAAAATGGAAAATGTGATCAATAGTACTGCTACTGCTGGTAGCAGTAGCATTGTGACTGATGCCAACAACCTCAATAAATGGGCCCTTAGTGAGTGGTGTAGAAAAGTCAATTTTTGAAATCTAGCAAATATTTTGTGAGTCAATTAAAAAAAAAAAAAAAAGGCACTACTCAGGGCAGCTAGGTGGTGCAGTGGGTAAAGCACCAGCCCTTGAATTCAGGAGGACCTGAGTTCAAATCCAACCACAGACACTTGACACTTACTAGCTGTGTGACCTTGGGCAAGTCATTTAACCCTCATTACCCCGCAAAAAAGAAAAAAGATGCTACTCATATCTGCAGTATTCACTAGAGAGGAGCTCACACATTCTTTCCCTTTTAGAAAGAAAAGAAAAAACACTTTTGTGTTGATTCTACCCCAACCTCTCCTGCTTGCCCCCTCCAAAGACCTCATTAGGATGAATGGGAAGTCTGGTACTGTTTTGGATGAGACAATGAACTACAAGATGGTATCTGATTATGATTAAGGGAGCCATCTTCTATAAGTGCATGATGATATAACACTGGAGGGATCCTGTTCCTTATCAGAGTATGAGCAGGTATCCTGTATGCTTACATTGTGGAAAAGAAAAAAATACCTTTTAATTAGCTGCTGAACTGTAACGAAGGGTGCATGCATGCAAAAGGTTACAAAGAAGGGACTAGATCGTTCTTCCTGATGGCTGCTGAGTGAGAAGGGAACTTCTTTGGGTCCCTGGGAAGGTCCTTAGGGTTCTCTCTTCCACCAGGACCAACATGCATCTGTAAGTACATGATGCCTCTCTTTGCTGTTCTGTGTTTATTTTTCCCTGATCTTAGGTGAAGGCATATTAGAAATGGAATAACCAGGCTGCATCCTAGTGAGCTTCAAAAGATCAGGGGAGCAGCGGCCAAGCCCAGGAAGGAGCCAACCCTGAGGAGTGACCTGCTTGACCCACCTAGGCAGTCTATCGGAACTTAATAGCTGAAATCCCATGTCCTGCAAAGAAGGGAGCAACTTCCCCACTGAATAAACTCAGTGGCAAGAAGAATGGTTTTAGCTACTGCTGCAAGCTTGAGCTCACTTTCCATGTGTAGAAAGGAGGGTGTGCCCCAGTTCTGGGAAATGTTTTTGTATCTTGTTTTTTACTAGATTGTTTCAGTAAAAACTCATGAAGTTAGTTAATCAACCTTGAGGAGAAATCAACAACTTAAAATGATACTAGGGTGATAAACTGGCACTGGGCAGTTCATATCAGTAGTAATGTATACCAGGATGGGGGCTTGAGCCACTACTAGTATTAGAAGGGCATTCCCCCAACCTTGAGGGGGAGATGAAGTCGGACACCCTCTGGAGACTTGATCTGCCAGTGTAGAGGTGAGATGGAGAGCAAGTCCAGAATTTTTTCAACATAGGGAATACCCAGGGGAGGAAACTTCCTCTGCCTATGTAGCTCACCTTCACGGGAGCTGACTAGGGCACTGAGATTAAATAACTTGCCAGGGTCACTTAGCCTCTGTATGAGAGGTGACACTTGAACTCACATCTTCCTGGCTCCAAAGTCAGCTCTCCATTCGCCACACCATGCTGTTTCTCATATTGTGTGTATGTGATATATAAATAAACAAGTACATACATATTGTGTACCCCAAATCATGACTAATAGAGGGATAAATACAGCTTTATAGCATTGTTTCTACAGGAAAATTTCATTGCACGTTCCCCTGGGATACACCTCCTATAGGCCCCAATGGCCAGGGGCTCCTACCCATACCCCTCTCCTCTTCTCCACTGCATCTTCAGAAGAGAACTCTGAAAACAAGGAATGTTGGGGCAGCTAGATGGCACAGTAGATAGAGCACCAGCCCTGGAGTACAGGTGACGTACCTGAGTTCCAGTCTGGCTCAGACACTTAACACTTACTAGCTGTGTGACCCTGGGCAAGTCACTTAACCCCAATTGCCTCACCAAAAAAAAAAAAAAAAAAGTGAATGTACAGAGAGGGGTGGGAAATAAGGCTAGGGATAGGAGAAGAAGAGGAGGTTTTGAGGATATCTGTTTGCCCTGCCCTAGGATTTCAGCAGAATTAGATGGGTCAGGAAAAGGGGAACTGGAAGAGTGGCAGGACCCCTATAATATAGACTTAGAATTGGACTTGGGTGGTTACCTAGTCTAATTGGGAGGCAACATGGGGCCATGGAAAGAATATCGGATCTATAAAAAGGAAAGCATAAAAGGGAAAAGGACCCAAACGTACAAAAATATTTATAGCTGCTCTTTTTGTGGTGGCAAGGAATTGGAAACTGAGGGGTTGCCCATCAATTGGGGAACTGGCTGAGCAAATTGTTGTATATGAATGTAATGGAATTCTGTTGTGCTGTAAGAAATGATGAGCAGGAGGAGTTCAGAGAAAACCTGGAAGGACCTTGCATGAACTGATGGATGATGAGTGAGATGAGCAGAACCAGAAGAACATTATACACAGTATCATCAACATTATGTGTTGATCAAATGTGATGGACTAGATTCTTCTCACCAATACAATGGTACAAGAAAGTTCCAAAGGACTCGTGATGGAAAAGACTCTCCAAGTCCAGAAAAAAAAAGGAACTGTGGAATATGGATGCTGATTGGACCATACTATTTCTTTTGTTTTTGGTGCTGTTGTTTTTCTTTTTTGAAGTTTTTCCTTTTTTGCTCTGATTCTTCTCTTATAACATGACTAATGCAGAAATGTGTTTAATGTTATTATATATATTATATATATGTATAAAACCTATATCAGATTACCTGCTGTCTAGGGGAGAGGGGGGAGGGAGGGGAGGGAGGGAGAAAAATTTGAAATCTTATATAAACAAATGTTGGAAACTATCTCTACATGTAACTGGAAAATAATAAAATACTTTTATTAGAAAAAAAGGAAAGCATTCAGAGCGTACAGATGGGAATAAAAGAGGTTGATAAGTAAAAGAATGTGACACTGAGGAGAGAGAAGGAAAAAACAACACACTTCACCATTAGAGTTATACAATAAAGGGTAAATATGGATCCCCTGAAGGATAAACAAGAATCCATTCTCAACAGAACACTAAGGCCTTTATAGAGAAACTAACAAGTGAGAGAAATCCAATTTCTACTCCCAGCAGGAAGAGATGTGTCCTAGTGTTTAATGAAGCCCTGATAGGGGATATGGACACGGACATATGTAGATTTCCCATGGCTACATGGAAGGATGTGCCAAGGCTTGTCAAATTATCTGACTGATGCCCACTTCTGCTAATTCATGAGTAAGCAGAAGATATGATCAGATGGAACGTGTAATGTCCCTAGTGACTTTAAAAGCTGGAGATTGATAGATTCAGGGCCAAACATCACACTTGGAGCTCTTCAGATGGGAATCTGGGATTTTGGAAGAGAAAAGAGGACAAGGGAACTTTCTAGTTGGCTGGAGAGATGGTGTCAAAGAACCGTGTTTGGCTCAAAACTCTGAAATAATGGGCTGCCAGAAAGGCATACAGAGCATCGCATAAAAACTCAAAGAAAGCCTTTGACAGGAATCTCCCCAATGTGATGAAGAAGGGTTTAAACTGAAATTTGATGGGAAAGAAGAGAAAAAATACCAGATAAAGTTAGTAAAACAGACTCCTACAGAGAATGAGTATGGCATGGAAGCATAATGAGCTCCATAATTCTCAATGTAACAGTGGTATTTCCCATACCCCAACCCAATTAATGTAACTACCAGAATACTCTATCCCAGGAATTCTTAATCTTTGTGTGTGAGTGTGTGTCTGTCTAGTAAAGTCTATGGACCCCTTCTCAGAGTCATGTTTTCAAATGAATGCAATATAATACATAAGATTACAAAGGAAAACAATTATATTAAAATAAAGATGTAATTTCCCGTCCAAGATCAGAAACCCCTTGAAATCTATCCAAGGAGTCCTTGAGGGTCTATATACCCCATGTTAAGAACACTTGGATACCTTTATCAGGTAAAATAGTGTCTGATTGAGTTAGAGAATGAATTAAGTATATGAACTAGGTTTAAACAATTCCTATATACCCTCAGTTGAATTGGTCAGACAAAGGTGTAAACTAGATGTGAGGAGTGAAGTATTTTGAGCCACAGGATGAAATCAGATAACAAAACATAATGAGATTGGTGGAGAGAATTAGACACCTGCCTGGGTCTGGGTATATACCAGAATGAGATTGTAAGAGTATTTGGGGGGGGGCGGGGCAATGAGGGTTAAGTGACTTGCCCAGGGTCACACAGCTAATATCAAGTGTCTGAAGTCATATTTGAACTCAGGTCCTCCTGAATCCAGGGCCAGTGCTTTATTCACTGCGCCACCTAGCTGCCCCCAGGAGTATTTCTCCAGCAATTGCTTCAGGAGCCAATCTTGGGAGTACTTTGAAAAGGGATAGGGGCAGCTAGGTGGCGCAGTGGATAGAGCACCGGCCCTGGAGTCAGGAGTACCTGAGTTCAAATCCGGCCTCAGACACTTAACACTTACTAGCTGTGTGACCCTGGGCAAGTCACTTAATCCCAATTGCCTCACTAAAAAAAAAAAAAGAAAAGAAAAAAAAAAAGAAAAGGGATATCCTTTGGTACAAGTACCGATAGTATGAATAGGAAGGGGGAGTAAGCCCAGGGGGAATGTCTCACTCTTCCTTCCCTCTTTCCCCCATCTTTCTCCTTCAATTTGATTATCTTATTGGAGAGATTAGAACAGTAACAAATAGAGCATTGAACCAGGAGCCAAGAGAGGACAAACTAGACATGCAGAGAGAAGTACAGCATCAGGACTCTAAAATATCCAGATTCCCAATCAAGGAATTCCATACCTCAAGGGAACTTCTTGAGAATTCCACAAAAGGAAAAAAGAAGTTCTGTCCAACCAGAAGCTAAGAATTGCTTCTTTGCTATAAGTGCTTTCTAAGCTTAAGCCTACTTTCCCCTGCACTGTGTGAGCACTCGTAGAATATATTGTAGACATTTGGGGAAATGTTTTTGTACTAATTGTTCTTACTATAATACTTTAATAAATACCCTTTTCTAAAAGCTAATTAACTCTGACTGGCTAATGAACATCAACATGTAATTGATAAGTAAACCTATGGGGGCTCATGAGTGATAGTACTAGAACTTTCCCTCTATACCTGACTCTGTAGATCTATGATTACCCCTGAAGCCCATGGGACAGAAGTAATCAGCTGACCTGTTAGTGTGAACTGGGGTTGAGTAAGCCCAGATGAAATGATACATCGAAGGAGAAAAACAATAAAGGAAAATAGGATAAGTATTTATAGACTCAACTATCTATATAAAAATTAATTGATTATAGGTATTGAGTGAGATTTTCCCCACCCCTTAGTTATGAGATTTATTATATTTAAAAGTGATTTAATTATGATAATAATCAGCATATTAATTGAAAATTTGTTACTTATTATATTTAGATATCTTATTTTTAATTGTATTAGTAGATTAAGTCTCTCTTCTTACTATTTAATAATGTCAGATGATTCTTTCCAATGTCAAGCATTAAGTAATATTGGAAGATACAATAGTCAGCAATATAATATTTTAGAAACCACGAGTGTTATGCTTGACTCAAGGGGGTCATGCAGCTTACCAGTGATATGCTTGACTAGAAGGGGTCATGCAGCAGAATTATGACCCTGTTGCCACAAGAAGATTGATAATAGTATTGGAAAATGCTGACATTTGTCACATACGCAGTTTCAATATCTCCTAAGAAGATGCTTTAATTTTAGATACTTTTAATCAGTATGATATAGAAGCATTCAAGCTCTGTAGGGGTATAAAAACCCATGGATTCTGTAACTCAGGATCTTTCAGGTCCAACCCCTGATTGACCGCCGGCTTTATTGTGAGATTGATTTTCTCTCAATAAACCTATTTGCTTCAGCCTGGAGACTTCTTTGTTTCTGTTCCTCCGTCGGACTTAGAAATTTTCCCGACAGTATGAATAAACATATTCAACTAGAAATATTAACAAAAGAAAAAATATACCTCAATGGGTTCACAGACACTTGGGGATAAAATTCAACGCTGGAAAGAGATAGCCTGGAAAAAGGACACAGCCTCAAAGCTTGGGCTACAAGTGAGATCTGCAGCAATGGTGTGACTTCCATTGACTACATACACAAAAATAAATTCATGATTGCATACTTACTGCTCCTCCTCTTCCTTTCTGGCTTTTCATCTATTTATTTATTTGCTTATCTGCTCATCTGCCCATTTATTTATTTATTTCACCATCTGTCTATCTGTTTATTCATCTGTTTATTTACTTATCTATTTGTTTATTTATTCATCTATTTATTTGTTCATTCATTTGTTCATTTATTTGTTTGTTTATTCATTCAGCTATTCATTCATTCACTTATTTATTTATTTATTTATGTTTTCCTATTTTTTTTTTTTATTTCTCAGGTTCAGATTCTCTTCCTCATTTCTTCAAGGGCAGATTATTGAAATAGTCTCCTGATACTCTCCCTGCATCAAATCTTCCTCCACTGCAGTCCATTTTCCATTTAGATGCCAATATGATCTCCCTAAAGCACAAAGTCTGACTATGGAATGCCCCCCTCAAAAAAAAAGGCCCTATCCTCTAATGGCTCCCTATCATCTCCAGGATCAAATACAAACCCCTCTTTTTGGCATTCAAGGCTCTTCACAAAATGGCCCTTTCCTACCTTTCCAATCTGTTTCTACTTTACTTCTTTCCATGTAAATATGCAATCCAGTGACACCGGCCTCTTTGCTGTCCTCCCCACAAGATACTCCATCTCACAACTCAGGACATTTTCACTGACTGGCTGGTCCCCATGAGTGGAATTCTCTCCCTCCTAGTCTCTGTCCTCATGGCTTCTTTTATATTATTAATTTTTTAAATTTTTTTGCGGGGCAATGAGGGTTAAGTGACTTGCCCAGGGTCATACAGCTCTTGTTAAGTGTTTTGAGGTTAGATTTGAACTCAGGTCCTCCTGAATCCAGGGCTGGTGCTTCATCTACTGCACCACCTAGCTGCCCTTCCTGGCTTCCTTTAAATCTCAGCTTAAATCTCACCTTGTGCAAGAAGACTTTTCTGATTCCCCTCACTGCTAATGCCTTCTTCCCCCTGTGATTATTTCTAGCTTATCCTTCTCTCTGTCTCTATCTGTCTCTCCTTCTCCTCTTCTATCTCTGTCTCTATATGTATATAAATATATATAGAAAATCTCATATATTGATAGCTATGTTCATGTTCTATCTATGCCCATTAGAATGTGAGCTCCTCAAGGGCAGGGACAGTATTTTAGCCTTTCTCTGTATCCCTAGTGCTTTTCACCGTGTAGGGTATATCCATTGCTGATCCACACAACCATTCATTAAATGCCTTCTCTCTCTACTTTGCTTTCTTGGCTGGAAGAGAGCCAAATATTTATTATTTTGCTAAACAATAAAAGGGGAACCCACCTGATGGGGGCTCAAACTGATGAAAGTAGAGAAGAAGGACCCTAGACACCCTGAAGGGAGATGTAACAGCTTGGTTCTAGGAGAGTGTACTCTCTATCTACATATGAGGAAATCAAGACTCAGGGAGAAAGAATTTAAGTGACTTGCTCAAAGTCATAATAAATGACTGAGCTAGAATTTTAACACATGACCTCTGAACATTCTCTCGACTGTACCTCATGATTATCCTCAGAATAAATGAGGTGCTACATAACTGTAAGTTATTATTACTCAAGGGCATGATCACAATTGGGGGAGATACCAGCTGCCTCTAAAATACCTGTTCCCATAGAATTTCTAAAGAAGCTTGCCTGAATGTCTTTCAGCTCTTTGGCCTCTTCTTCCCTCCTCTTCTGAGACCAAACTATTTTAGGTAGCAGTAAAAATAAAATTTGGATTAACCCAGAATTTTTGGCCGTAATACAATACCTTAATTATGTGCTTTTAGTTGTTGCTAAGCAAACCAACCTCCTCGGGGTGCTTTGAGGTTACTGGGAGTATTTGGAATTCAGCAGAACCCAGTCCATTTACTCCACCCCTCTTACACATGGCCCCACAGGCATCCAAGGAGGGTATATTGAAAACCTGGCCCAACTCTTATACCTGCTTCATGAGCCTGGGCAAGTCATTTAATCTCTATGTGAATCTATGTGATTTGATCTGAATTATAGAAGGAGTTAACCTCATGCATTGTATTATAGCATAACATAGAGGAGAATCAGCCTGGTCCAATATATCATTAATTGTCCTTGAAGCAAGAGTTCAAGTCCCAGCTCGGACCACATATTGGCTTCAACGGGCAAGTAACTAAATTTGCCAATGCTCTTCCTAGGCTCCTACCTAAGTTGAGAGAGTTTCTTCATTCAGAAGTTTTCCTGTACCAGTGAAATCATGGGTTCAGTCCCTATCCTATAACAGATTAAAGCTAAAAGGGACTTTACTCCCACTCCCTCATTTTACAGAGCTTCATTTTACCTGAGGCTAAAAGTGATCAAATGTCCATGGTCACAGACACTCGGTGTCTGAGTTGAGATCAGAACCCAGGCTTTCTTGGGTTTGAGTTCAGCCCCCTCTCTATGCCTCTAGCCTGTAAACTAGGGGTGGCCTTCCTGATGTGCTGTCTCATTGTGTTTCTACCAGACATTTTAGACTTCCTCAGGTTGAGTTCTCTATTCTTCAGATTTAGAATGAGCTGAACTACACACAGCACAGTCTGCCTTCCCATTCCATCACATTCAGGGACCGAGAGCATGATTTATGATTTTCTTTATCGTAAACCCTTCACCCAGATTGTTGCGGCCTCAGTGAAATATCATCATGGAGAAGAACAGAGGAGGCTTGTATTCCAGATTGAGACTTTCAGAGCAGGGAAATCACAGAGAGGAATGTGTTTGTACTTTGATGGCTAACAAGGGGCCTGAACCCACTAGAGCTGCAGAGACCCAGCCTTTCCTTCTAGAGGGGGAGGGAGGGAAGGGGTTGGGGGGGAGAGAGAGCCACTTATTCAAAATGAGGCAGGCAGGATTAGGCCCCCAGAGAGTAAAAATCCTTCAATTCAAGAAAAGGGGTGGGGAAGGATGGGAGATTCAAATAGAGGGGAGTTCTGATGATGTCAGTTGGAGTCACCATCCGTAAGAACAAAGAGAGACTAAGCAAGGCAAAATGATGAGCTTCTGAGCCATAAAAGGCCCAGTAGAGAGGCAAGGAGCCATGAATACCCCCCACATCAGACCAGTCCTTAGAGGTAGAGACAGCAGAGAGCAGGACAATTGAGAACTGGACCCACTCTAGGAAGACCTGGGTTCCACTCCTGCCGTCAGCTTAGCTGAGGGATCCTGAGCTAGTGAGTTCACTTTTTCAGGGTTCTGTTCCTTCTAAGTGGAACAAGATGCCCTCCCAAGATTCCAATCAGTTCTAATCTAGGATATTATGGGAACTCTCTTCCATAATTCAAGAAAGTCAATTGATCAAAAAGCATTTATTAATCCTATTATTAAAAGTCCTATTTTGATAGTTGTGTGACCCTGGGCAAGTCACTTAACCCCAATTGCCTTACACACACACAAAAATCCTATTTTGCACTAGGTGCTAGAAACAGTCACAGTGTTTGAGAGCTGGAAAAGGACCCTTGGCCATCTGGTCCCATGTATACACATAAGCAGTACCTATCCTCAAAGGACTTAGATCTCCGCAGAGGAGAGAACATGTACGGACATAGACATAGACTGTCTAGGATGCTTCAGCTGAGTCTCATCAGGAACTATAGAGGCTCAAAAAGAATCTTCTATAGGAAGCCTTTCCCAACCCCTCTTAATTCTGATGTTCCCCTCTTTTAATTATTTCCTGTTTTCCTGTGTATAGCTTGTTTGTGCATATTTAATGATAATAATAGCTGACATTTACATAGCACTTACCATGTGACTAGTGTTGCGTTCAGTGCTTTCCAGTTATTATTTCAACAGATCCTTACAACAAGGACAGGAAGTGGTGCTTTTTTTTTTTTGGAGGGCAGTGAAGCTTAAGTGACTTGCCCAGGATCACAGCTAGTAAGTGTCAAGATTCTTCAGCTGAATTTGAACCTCAGGGTCCTTCTGAATCCAGAGCTGGTGCTTTATCCACGGCTCCACCTAGCTACCTCTAAGTGGTGTTCTTATTATCCCCCATTTTACAGGTGAGGAAACTGAGACAGACAGAGGTTAAATGACTTGCTCAGGGTCACATGGCTAGTAAGTGTCTGAGGCTGGATTTGAACTCAGATCTTTCTGACTCAAGGCCAGGCACTCTATCCACTGTGCCACCTATCTGCCTAGCATATTTGCTTGCATGTTGTCTCCTCCATTAGTTTGTGAGCTCCTTGAGGGCAGGGACAGTCTTTTGGTTCTTTTTTTGTATCCACAGCACTTAGCACAGTGCCTGGCACATAGTAGGTGCTTAATAAATGTTTATTGAGTGACTGACAAAAGGGCAAAGGTGATGGGGGGAGTTACAGCCAGTAAAGGCCAGGGGCTTTCCTGACTCCAAACCAGTACTCTATTCACTGGGCAATTCTATCTGTTGTGTGATTAGTTGCTTTCACTTAACACATTGGCCAGCAGACTCAATTCTTTAACAAATGCATTTATTTACTCAGATGACTTAGCAAGAACAGTAGTTATAAAGCATTTTCCCCAAACCAGAGGCCCATTCTCTCACAAATATACACAAAGGTGTGGAGGAATAACAACAACAACAGCATTCATCCTTGAAGGTTTGCAAAGTGCTTTGCGTGTTATCTCATGTAATTCCTGCAAAACATTTAGGAGGTAGGTGCATTATAGTCTTCATTTTACAGAGGAGAGACTCATTAAGTAACTTGCCCATGGTCATACAACATTGAGGCAAGATTTGGAACTCGGGTCTCCCTGGCTCCAAGTCCAGCATTTTATCCACTGCACCACCTGACACCGTCTAGAGGAAAGCTGACAGAAACATAGACTATGACCAATATTGAGGCACTTGTGGAGGGACTATATATGACCAAAGCAAGACACAACTCTGGAACCCCAGGCACTTGCTGTTTCTTTCTCAGGAAGGTCCACATAAAGGTTGCTTTAAGGTGTGACATCAGGCCATCAGTGAATGGAAAAAAAATCACACTACTGCTTGTCTGGGTGACTCCTGGAAGGGACGCTTGGGTCACTTGACTTCTGGGAAGGTGCTGCTGGGCTGAACTAGGCAGGATATTTGGCTTTGGGATAGCTGTCTCTGGACAGAGCTGAGCAGGTGGCTTAGCTGTTGCTCTTTCCTGGGGGTGTAAACTCTGTTGATGATTTCCAACTTACCCTGTGTGATGTTTAAAATCTAAATGTGTGGTCGCCTTAAATTAGAAGATTTAGCATCAGTCTTTGGACATTAAGCATTTATTAAACCATACCAGGTATTCACGTGGAGTTCAGAAAGTTAAGAAAAGGCCTATCAAGCCTAGAGTTCCAGCCTGGTCGGGTTCTTCCTCAAGTCCTCCACCATGAGTCTGCTTCAACCATGAACTCCCTCAAACTGAGTGTGGAAGCTTTTTATAGGTCTGGAGCAGAGGCGGTCCTTATACACTGCTTAACGATGATTGGTTAGCATCATCCAAATCCATTGGTTCACTGGACTTGAAGGTAGTCTCCAGGTAAGTTCAAAGTCCTTAGCTTCTGAGAACAATACCTCCTTAAGGGCTAGCCAGGTGTGCTTACAATCTAATTAATTTGAAGTAGGCTAATCAGCAGTCATCACTATCACTTAATTCAATCAGTTTAGATTAATCTGCAGGTGGGCCTTTCAGTATCTGCTAAATCCCATTATTTTATCACACCTGCCTATATCTGTACAACAGCATTGTTTCCATTTTGTCTCCCCCATTAGACTGAAATCCTTGAGAAAGGGGACTGACTTTTGTCTTTCTTTGTATCCCTAGCTCTTGGCACAGTGCCTCCTCCCTATACTGTGTAACTATTGGAATGACGCCACCTGCTGGAGACTTACTGCAGGACGCTCTGCCATGAGGAGAAGGCGTCTGAGGGCAAGACATGCGGCTCTTTGGCATCAGGAAGTGATGTTTGCTTGTGGGAGGAAGAGGAGGTGAGGCTGGCGCTCTCGCTTTTTTTTTTTCTGTCAGGACACTAGTTGAGAGTGGAGCTAGGAATGCTCTCTCCCTTTAATAGATAGATGAATGTAGGCTTTTCTCTCTCTCTTTACCAAATTCTTATTCTCCTTAATAAATGCTTAAAAGTCTAACTCTTGCTAAAGCTTATAATTTATTGGTGACCACTCATTAGATATTTTAGACAGACTAGCTAGAATTTTAGCCCCTTACAACTGGATGGGGTGTCATGGTGGACTCCCTGGGCTTACTCTTCTTCTTCCTTTTTTTTTTTTTTGTGGGGCAATGAGGGTTGTGACTTGCCCAGGGTCACACAGCTAGTAAGTGTCAAGTGTCTGAGGCTGGCCTTGAATTCAAGTCCTCCTGAATCCAGGACTGGTGCTTTATCCACTGCACCACCTAACTGCCCCTGTGCTTGCTCTTCTATGGGTAGCTGTAGAATCTCACCCTCTTCAACTATTGGCTCAGCTGTTTGGTACCATGTGTGACCTTTAGCATAGGACTAGCAGAAACTTTTCATGTACTGACTCCCTTATAGCCTCATCCCTGAGGTTTGTCACCTACAAGCAGTAGGTGGGAGAGATTTAGCTTCTAATCAACAATCCCTTCTGGTTCAGGGCCCGTTCCCTCTATCTAGGACTCTCCCTTGGTTTATGGGGATCAGTCCTGATTCATCAATTTGCATTTTTCCTGAGTCTTTTTGGGCATCTTAGAAACTGGAATGTCCAGCAACAAAGATATGCAAGCAGCCTGTGCCCTAGAGGCAACTTCATTATCTTTGCTGACCTCTTCAAAAGTAATTCAAGTCTGAGACCCTTTCCTAGGTAGAATTCTTCATTAGCTCCTGAAAGGACTTTCCCTTTATATTTTAAAGTCTCTCTTTTCCCTTTTCCTATCCTTTCAGCTTTGCTGAAGTTTCACTGGGGCATGCTATTATATTAGATTAATATAAAATAATTAGTATTCATTAGAGCTAGAAAAATACAGTCACCTTCTGCCTATTTCCTATCCAGGACTGTGGGCTGAGGCAGGCTGGAACCAGCTGTTACCTGCTTGAGGACTGTTAAATTTTCAGTGAGCATTTACACCTGGGTAATTAGCAAACACTACAAATCAAGTCGACCTATCATTTTATTGATTGTGTTTAGATTAAGAAAGTGATGGACTAAAAAAACCAAAAACAAACAAACAAACAAAAAAGAAAGTGATAGAGAAAAATGTTAGTGGCAAATTACTTTACCTCTCAGCCTCAGTTTTTTCAACTGTCAAATGAGGCTACTAAAGTCTACCTCACAGGTTTGTGAGGATCAAATGAAATAATGTATGTTGTTCAGTCATGTCCAACTTTTTGTGATCCCTTGTGGGGTTTTATTGGAAAAGATACTGGAGTAGTTTACCATTTCTTTCTCCAGCTCATTTTACAAATAAGGAAACTGAGGCAAACATGGTTAAGTGACTTGTCCAAGGTCAAACAGCTAGTAAGTGTCGGAGTTCAGATTTTAACTCAGGAAGATGAGTCTTCCTGATTCCAGGACTGGCACTTATAGACAGTGGCATTTAGCTGCTCAAAATAATATATGGAAAATGCTTTATAAACCTTAAAGTACTATAGCAGTGTCTATTTTTAGGCAGAAAGGGAGGGAGAACAATTCAGAACTCAAAATCTTTCAAAAAATGAATGTTGATGACTAATGCAGAAATATGTTTAATGTGATTGTACCTATAACCTATATGGGATTGCTTTCTGTCTTGGGTGGGGGGGGAGGGAGAGAGGGAGAAAATTTTGGAACTAAAAATCTTACGAAAACAAATGTTGAAAACTATCTTTGCATGTAACTGGAAAATAATAAAATAATTTTATGATTAAAAAAAAGAAAAAAGAAAATTGAAAATTACCTTTGCATGTCACTGGAAAAAAAATACTACTAATTAACAAAAGAAAGAAATGTTTGTTATTCATACCATAACACACTTCTGAGGTGGGGTATGTCAATACTTTATCTTGGCAGAAGTGATTCTCTTCCAGGCCCCTGTTCCAACGTGGAAATTCACTTCTTTTCTTCACTTCATTTCTTCCCTCACTCCCCCTTTCCCAAATGGCTATGCACTTATTTCTCTGGCCTGAGAGGGTCTGAGGGAGATGCCCTTTGGGGCTGTAACTTATGAATTGTGCCCCAAGGAGATGGAAATTGAATGGTCATCCATGAAGCATGTGAATGGAAAAGAGACAGAAAGCCCTTTAAGTAGGTGGGGCTGAGCATAAATCAGGTAAATACTTTGTTAACACATGAATATAATGTGCAGAAAGAAATGACAAATATGATGAACTCAAAGCATAAGAAGACCTCTATGAATTGATGCAAAGTGAAGTTGTCAGAACCAGAAAAAAAATGTACAATGATCACAACCATGTGAAGGGAAAGAACAACAAAATGAATGAAATTGAGTACTTTGGAATTATAATGACCAAACTTGACCCTAAAGAAGAGATATGAGAAGGCACCTGCTCTCCTTCATTGTTGAGATGGAGGACCATGGCTGTGGAACTCTGCATATCAGGTTAAGCTTTTTCCATATTGTGGTTAATTTCATCAAACTGTGCTTTTCCCCCTCTTTTATTCTTTGTTATAATGGACAGGAAAGAGCTACATTGGGCAATATAGATGATATAAAAACAAATGATATCAATAAAAACTTATTGGGGCAACTAGGTGGTGCAGTAGATAGAGTACCGGCCCTGGATTCAGGAGGACCTGAGTTCAAATTTGACCTCAGACACTTGACATGTACTAGCTGTGTGACCCTGGGCAAGTCACTTAACCCCAATTGCCTCACCAAAAAAAAAAAAAAAGAAGAAGCCTATCCAGGAGGCAGCTAGGTGGTACAGTGGATAAAGCACTGGCCCTGGATTCAGGAGGACCTGAGTTCAAATCCAACCTCAGACACTTGACATGTACTAGCTGTGTGACCCTGGGCAAGTCACTTAACCCCAATTGCCTCACCAAAAAAAAAAAAAGCCTATCCATATGCCAGGTCTTTAAATGAGTTCTTCTTTAAATGGGCTTCCCTAAAGCCCTTTAGATGGGCTTAAATGGGATTTTCCAAAGAATGTTGTGGGCAGTGAGGTGGCACAGTAGATAAAGCACTGGACCTAGAGTCAGGAAGACCCATCTTCCTGAGTTCAAACCTGATCTCAGACACTTATTAGCTGTGTGACCCTGGGTAAGTCCCTTAACCCTGTTGGCCTCAGTTTCCTCATCTGTAAAATGAGCTGGAGAAGGAAATGGCAGACTACTCCAGTATTTTTGCCAAGAGTTGAACACAACTGAACAACAATAACAACGACAAAGAAACACTCTGCTGAGCTCTGGAGATAACAAAGAGAAATACAAAAGAGATCCTGCCTTCAGGGAATTTATAGTCTATTTGAGAGAAATAACATTCAAACAAAATATAAACAATGCAATTTCTAGGAGGAGGGCACAGGTTTAGGACAGTTTGTTAAAAATAGGGCAGGGTTTACAGGCTCCATAGTGGAAAGTGCGGGACTAGGGACACCAGAGGTCTGGTTTAATAGGAGCAGAGAATAGTGGTCAGAGAAGGGAGCTCTAGGTAGACCAAGAATCAGAATCACAGGGATTCTTAGTGGAGCCAAATGCAGTAGACTGATAGACCCTCCAGAGAAGAAAAACTAACATTGATTTGATTATCAATCCCTTATAAAAAGGTAGAAAGAGGGACTGGGAGGAATAGGAAAAGCAAAAATCTCTAGCTCTGTCTGACCTTTAATGCAAGATAGAATTCTGGGGCTACTGAGGTTCCAGAACAGTAAGGCGTGTTTGAGGTGCTCATACTCAGCTTAGGCAGCTCAGCTCTGTACCAGGGCTCACTCCAGTGTTAAGTAGATGATCTGCTCTTGGTTTGGTGGGGGTGAGGGCTCCACTAAACCAGGCTACCTCTTTAAAGTGGAACTATGGAGTGCTGATACCATGTCAATTTGTAAGGGAGCAGGGAAGGGTTGGAAGTAATTCTGCTGTTAAAATAGGGGCATCATTAAAAGATTTTCAATATGTTTTACAACCACTTCTTTCTTTCTTTTTTTTGGGTGGGACAATGAGGGTTAAGTGACTTGCCCAGGGTCACACAGCTAGTATCAAGTATCTTTGGCCGGATTTGAACTCAGGTCCTCCTGAATCCAGGGCTGGTGATTTATCCACTGCACAACCTAGCTGCCCCCACAACCATCTCTTTGTATATTTTTTAAGCCTATAACTCAAATTGAGAGCAAGAAAATAAGCAAAAGATGCTGGCTTCAGGAGAGGGGAGGGAAGAGAGGGTGGGAGAAAAATTTGGAACTCAAAAAATATCTTTACACGTAATTGAGAAAAATTAAAAATTTTGAAAAAAATTGGGGGGCATCTAGGTGGTGCAGTGAATAGAGCACTGGCCCTGGAGTCAGGAGTACCTGAGTTCAAATCCAGCCTTAGACACTTAACACTTACAAGCTGTGTGACCCTGGGCAAGTCACTTAACCCCAATTGCCTCACTAAAAAAAAATTTAAATGAAGGTAAGCAAAGAGCACCCGCAAAACGGTCAAAGATCACCAGCTTCTTCCTGTCAATAGTAAGGCATTCAGAGGCTGGCCATTCAGTTAAAATGATGCTTCAGGTAGTGCCAGTGTGAAAGCTGCCCAAGTGGAAGAGAAATGTGTTCTCCCTTCTCCAAAGACAATTCTCTCTTTTTTTTTTTTTGTGGGGCAATGGGGGTTAAGTGACTTGCCTAGGGTCACACAGCTAGTAAGTGTCAAGTGTCTGAGGCCGGATTTGAACTCAGGTCCTCCTGAATCCAGAGCCAGTGCTTTATCCACTACGCCACCTAGCTGCCCCCACTACGCCACCTAGCTGCCCCCCAAAGACAATTCTCACACGTCCTGTTCATTTCATTTCAGTTCTAGGAACACATTCTGGGCAAGGCACTGGTGCTAGAGATACAGAAACCAAAAATGAACTCACTTCCTCTGATGCTACTTGGATTCTTTCAGTCTCAACTCATACTTGGGTTAGGGCCAGAAAATTCTTTTTAGAACCTATTTTATCCCTGGATACCAGCCTGGGTCCTACAAATCCTCCTGGAACTTTTTGGGTTTTTTTTTTGGGGGGGGGGGCAAGCAATGAGAGTTAAGTGACTTGCCCAGGGTCACACAGCTAGTTAAGTGTCAAGTGTTTGAGGCCAGATTTGAATTCAGGTCCTCCTAAATCCAGGGCCAGAGCTTTATCCACTGTGTCCCCTAGCTGCCCTCTCTCCTGAACTTCTAATGCAAAGGACCTAGGGAGAATTCCATTTCCCTGATCAGGACTAGGTTCTAGTCTAGGTCCATGCAAATCACTTTAAGGGAAGGTTATGAGTAGAGAGGGCTGAGTGGAGCTTCCTTGAAGTCCCACCTAAAATCCTACCTTCAACAGGAAGCCTTCTCCAACCCCTCTTACTTCCAGTGCTTTTCCTCTTTTAATTATTTTCTATTTGTCCTGTACATAACTCACTTTGTATATATTTATATGGGAACATGTTGTTCTCTCCATTATGACTGTAAGATCCTTGAGGGCAGGAACTATCTTGTTCATCTCTTTGTATCCCTGGTGTTTAGCACAGTGCCTGCCCCACAGTAGATGCTTAATAAATGTCTATTGAATGAATGAATGAACGAATTAATTAATTAGCTAATTAATTGATTAATTGGTGAACCTTATAGAACTGGTGACCTTCGCCCTACTTCATCCTTCCCAGCAACCAAGTTGCTTGTTTCCTTACATGCAGATTTCAAAATAAGCATGGGATATATGGTTTTATACAACCTTGACAAATGTGTCAGACACCACAAAGCCAAACACAGATTCCTGGAGCACTCTAATGGAGACTTCCTAACAAGTCGACACCAGCTGTGCAATTGTCTAGGCCGCATCTTTCCATGTTGTTCACAAAACCAGAACAATATACTTTATCAAACACTTTGCTAAAATATAAACTATATTTATAGAATTCACCTTAGGTAAAAGTCAAGTAATCTAGTTAAAGAAAGAAAGAAAGAAAATGAGATTAGTCCTCCTCAGGATTCAGCAAACTTTTTTCTATAAAGGGTCAAATAAATATTTTAGGCTTTGTGGGCCAAGAGGCAATATAGAGAGTATTATAGGAAGAGCAAGAAAAACAATTTTTACAAAATTTTTATTGATGAAAATCAAAATATAATGAACACAATATTAGCAAAATTAACTTAGTAAAAGTAAATTGTTAACTTAATATTAACAAAAAATATGATGAAATGCTTAAAAAATACTGGGCTACTAATATGAAGTATTTTGGAGGGATGATATTTATGTTATTAGAGTTCAAAGTTAGTGTTCCTTATCCAAATCAATCGGAAATGTTCATTGGTTAATACTAATCCAAAGTGAGATTTTATGTATTTCATCTTTGAAAACATCTTTCACACCGATGGATACTGCTAAGTACTGATATTAATGCACGAGCATATGATTTCGTCTGAGCATATTCATCATGGAAAGTATACAATTCTATTAGATTCCCTCAATATTTGCCTTTTAGCATGTCTTGACATTGCAGATTAATCACTTCCAATTGAAGATTAGGTGGAAGCTTTTCAGTTACACAATTAAATGGATTTTGAAATATGGAAATTTCTTTTGCATTTACATCAGTCAGAAAAACACTGTTGGAACTGTAGTTGAAGCTAGGGAAGTATATCTGCTGCACATTGCTATGGGAGTAGAGGTTTGGCTTTCTGTTTTAACCTTTAAAAGAAAGGGAAGTGGGGGCAGCTAGGTGGCATAGTGTCTAAAGCACCGGCCCTGGATTCAGGAGGACCTGAATTCAAATCCGGCCTCAGACACTTGATACTTACTAGCTGTGTGACCCTGGGCAAGTCACTTAACCCTCATTGCCCCACCCCCACCCCTGCAAAAAAAAAAGCTTAAAAAAAAATAAAAAAGAAAAGAAAGGGAAGTGTATAAGGCAACTTGATATTACTTGTGATTCAAATGATGTTAGAGGCAGCTAGGTGGTGGCAGAGTCAGATCTGGCCTCAGATACCTCCTAGCTATGTGATACAGGGCAAGTCACTTAACCTCTATTTGCCTCATGGGATAATCATAACACATACCTCCAAGAGTTGTTGTGAGGATCGGATGAGATAATATTTGTAAAGCACTTAGCATAGTGCCTGGCGCACAGTAGGGGCTATATAAATGTTAGCAATTATTATTATTATTGTCATCAAATTGACTTTACCACAGCATGTTTTACAAGTGCTATTTTGCCTTGCGATTTTAGGTTGAATTTATCACAAAATATTCTTGTCTGCAGCAAAAGCTAATTTCCCAAAGCCTTTCAGTGTTCAATAATAATGATTGAAAGTGATTCTCATTCAGAAAAATTTCAGTCTCAGCTCTAAGCTCAAAAAATCATAATAAAACTTTTCCCCCCTCTTTTCTTGTTTTGACATTATGGTTATGCATTGGTAATAAAAAATATCACAGCATGGCAATAGGAGTGACACTGTCAAGTTATAAATGCATCACTGTGATTTGTGGTGGGCCTAGTAGCATTTGGGAGAGATTAAAGTGCCACATACTCTATTGCAACCAGTCAACTCTGTCTCTATAGATCAAAAACAGCCACAAACAAAATCTAAATGGCTGTGTTCCAATAAAATTTTTTTTTAATGTAAAAACCTTTCTTAGTTTCCTTTGCTGTCCCCTGGTTCAGCTCCTGACCTGCTCTAGATGAAGTCATGTTGGCTCCTTGTGATCAATGCTTCCTTTACTAAATATTCACTAATAATCATCCTTTTAAAAAAAAATGTTTTTGGTGAGGCAATTGGGGTTAAGTGACTTGCCCAGGGTCACACAGCTAGTACTTGTTAAGTGTCTGAGGCCAGAATTGAACTCGGGTCCTCCTGAATCCAGGGCTGGTGCTTTATCCACTGTGCCACCTAGCTGCCCCAAGACAATTAATTTTGAAAGACTTGGGGACATTGATCAACCATGATTCAAGAGGACTAATAACAACACAGATCATCCATCTCTTGAGAATGAGCTGATGAGCTCAGAGTGAAGATTGAGACTTTTTTTGGATATAGCCAATAGAGGGATTTGTTTTGCTTGTTTCCTCAATGTGGAGTGAGTGGAAAGGTGGTAGGGAGAGAAGGCAGATCTTTGTTTGAAAAAGAAAGTTTTAAGGGGAAGGAGTCAGAAAGTGAACAATAGGGAAAAAAAGCAGGGGTGGGGGGAGCCAGTCATCACTCTATTTTAGGGCCTCATCATCTCTTGTCTGGATTTTTGCAGTAGCCTGCCAATTTGGTTTACTACATCCAGCGTCTTCTATCTCCAATTCATCCTTCACCCAGTTACCAAAGTGATATTCCTACCACAAGTCTGAACATAACATTCTCCTTGCTCAAGAACCTCTAGTGACTCTCTACTAGTTCTAAGATACAGATTATTCTCTGTTGTATTTAGAACCTTTTACACTTTGTCTCTAGCCTACCTCTCCTGGCTCATTAGATGTCTCTCGTGGTCAGGGGAATACCCTTCTCCCACAAGGGACTCTCTTTACATGCTTAAAAAACCAAAAAACCCTACAAATTTTAAAATGTGAACCAGGAAATACTCACAAAGAACTCACAGAAGCTTGTAAACAGGAAAATACATGAGGCCCTTAAAGGACCCATATAAGCTCACAAATGGCTATAGAAATATTTTTACCTGTCACTACTACTATACTCTTCCAAAGGTAAAGAATCCCAGAATATTTATGAGACTACTGAACAGATTTAACATTTGGCTCAGTCTACACTGTTCAATCAGCATCTCAAGCTCCGGATCTTCTACCCAACTGGGTCATGGCTAAGGATTTCAGGTTTTAGGATGATACTATTGGTGGTCATCCCCTCTTTTAAGAACTGTCTCAATTGCAGAAAGTGCCCCTCTATGCTAGTCATCACTCATACTCTGAAACTTACAACTCCTTAAACTCAACTGCAAGTATTCATGTCTAGAAACATCCACCTCATGATTGTCATTTGGTTACCTGCTCTCAGGAAAAGAAACTAAAAACAGAAGCAGCAGCTTCGAACTAGAGATCTGGTTTTGAGGCTTTCTAAGCAAGCACATGTTCTCACTGATATGATGGACCATCTGTTTGGGAAATGAGGAAGAAGAAAAGGAGAGAGAAACCTGCCCCTTATTCTCCCCATAGACATCAGTAGGAGAACTATTGGAGTCCCAAGACATATGTTCAAAGAAGAAAAGAGAGAGATACACAGAGAGACAGACAGACACACATACACAGAGAGAGAAATGTTTGAGATATCCACAAGATAGATATATTGTTCAAAATGTCCAATGGACAGCTTATGAGACCATATTATTCATGGAGTTTTTTATCATGGACTCCAGAGCTTAACACAATGTCTGCCAAATAGTAGGTGCTTAATACATGCTTATTGACTGACAAGAAAGAACAAAATAAAAATGTCTAATGAGCAGTTCATACCAGATATGAGTAAGGTGATAGTTAGAGAACGGCTAGCTAGCTTTCATGAGTTCAGTTCACCAGAACAAGATGAACTACTTTCTAGGGTCCTGAGAGAATGGGCAAATGTGATTCCTGGACATCTGTTAGTAATCCTTGAAAGACTGACAGTAGTAATACCACAGGCCTAGAGAAGGACAAAGGTGGTCTGGTTAGGAAGTAGAGTTACCAAACTATAAACCATTGAGTTCAATTTTGATTACTGGCGAAATGTCTAGAATGTTTTGTTAAAAAGGATGATTATGGGGGCAGCTAGGTGGTGCAGTGGATAGAGCACCGGCCCTGGATTCAGGAGGACTTGAGTTCAAATCCGGCCTCAGACACTTGACACTTACTAGCTGTGTGACCCAGGGCAAGTCACTTAACCTTCATTGCCCAGGAAAAAAAAACCAAACACAACCCCCCCCACACACACACACAAACAAAAAACAAAACAAAAAAAAATTGATTGTCTTTACAAAAGGGTTGTTATAGTATACATTGTTCTCCTGGTTCCACTCATTGCATATAATTCTACCCAGATTTTTCTGAAACCAATCCCTTCATTTCTTACAATGCAATAGTATTCGATCAAATTCACATACCATATCTTGTTTAGTCCTTCCCCAATCGATAGGTTTCCTCTCAGTTTCCAATTTTTTGCCACTAAAGACGGAGCTGCTATAATTTTTTGTGCGTATGGGCCCTTTTAGTCTTTGTTTGAGCTCTTTGGGACATAGACCTAGTAGTGGTACTGGTTTTCCCCTTTGATACTGGCTTTCCTGTGGGAAACTCTCCTCTCAGACTCCTCTCACTCAGGACAATTCACATTTCACAGGCCTTGGGCTCTGCCCCAAGTAACTTCTGTTAGGGCAGAACTGAACCAGATGGATGCAGGACTCTTTCCCTCAGGATTAGCCAAGTGCCAAGCACACACACACCTCTTGCCCCAGTTCCTTCTATTCCTTAGTTGTTTGGCTAAGTTTTATTGCAGCACAGAGTGCTGACACACTGCTATCCCAGGCAGGACAGACTTCTGCCTTTTGGTTTTCCTTGGCACTGGAAGGAGGCAGTAATAGAGTTGAGTTCTGTTGCAAGCCCGTGTGTCCAGCTAGTGAATCTCTGCCAAGGTGTGGTAGACAGTGGAGGAGGGATGCTGGGTGAACCAGCCTTCTCTGCTTTTAGCTCACCAGTTTGTTACTTTCTCAGGGTTCTTGTCCTAGACTTTGGAGGCATCTGACATTGCCTTGTCTCCTATGCAGAATTCCCACTTTGGAAATGCTTGAGAGGTCATGAGGGTCTAAGAAAATGTCTAATCCTTCATCTTATTGTTCACATGATCTGGAAGTCCTTAGCAGTTCATTAGATATATGGGGTGATGGGTAGTAAATTGTTGAAGATGACTCCAAGGTTACAAGCCTGAATGACTAGAGGACGGTAGTCTCGTAAGGAGACCTCACTCTAAACTCTCCCTGTTAAAAGCATAAAATAAAGATTCTTCATTGGGTTTTATAGTAACTTTATTAAAATAAAAACCCTAATTGTTAGGGAAAAGTCAGTTTCAGATATGTTGAGTTTGAGATGTCTACACAAGATAGATATATTGTTCAAAATGTCCAATGGGGCAGCTTATTATATGGGACCGTATTATTAATGGCATTCTTGATCATGGAAATGGGGGAAAAAAGGGATTTTAGTGAGATCATGAGTTATGACAATGGATGATTTGGGACCAGCTCAGAAGAGTGATTAAAGCTAGCTATAAATAATTAGAAGTCATCTGCATAGAAATCATTGAAGCCCTTGGAGTAGATGAGGTCATTGAAAGAGAAGATATAATAGAGCACTGGCCCTGGATTCAGGAAGACCTGAGTTCAAATCCAGCTTCAGACACTTAACACTTACTAGCTATGTGACCCTTGGCAAGTCACTTAACCCCAATTCCCTCACCAAAAAAAAACAAAAAAGAGAAGATATAGAAAGAGAGCAGAAGAGAGTTTCAGGAACCTTCTTGAAGGAACACCAATAGTTAAGGGGTGGGAAATAGATGATGAACCTGCAAAGGAGACTGAGGCATGGCCTGACAGAAGAGCCAGGAGTGAGCAAGGTTACAAAAATCTGGAAAGGAGAGCATTTTCAGGAGACAGTGATCTGCAGTGTCAAATGCTTCGGAAAGAGCAAGAAGGATGAAGATTGAGAAAATATCACTGAATGTGGCACTTGCGAGCTCACTGGTAATTATAAAGACAGCAATTTCAGTGGAGTGATGAGGTTATAAACCACAGATTGCCAGATTACAAGAGTAAAAAAGAGAGGAAATGAAGCAATAGGTTTAAGCAGCTCTTTCTAGAAATTTGGTTGTGAAATGGTGGTGACATTGGGGAAGATAGCTTGATGGGACCAAGTGAGGGTGTTTTTTTTTAAAGATGGAGATCTGGACACATTTGTAAGCATATTTGAAGGAACAGATTAAAAATTATTGTGGGGGCAGCTAGGTGGCGCAGTGGATAGAGCACTGGTCCTAGAGTCAAAAGTACCCGAGTTCAAATCCAGCCTCAGACATTTACTAGCGGTGTGACCCTGGGCAAGTCACTTAACCCCAATTGCCTCACACACACACACAAAAAAAGATTGTGGAGGGGGTGATGATTGTGATCTACTAAGAGAGACAGGAGGGGATGGGATCAAGAACTTAAATAATATAGAGTGATTGCCTTGGTGAAGAGAAAGTGACCTTTTCTTCAGAGAATAGAATAAAGGAGAGGATGGGGACTGCATCAAGAGATTTTGAGATGTATAGAAGGGGAAAAGAGGAAGTTTATAGCAAATGGACTTCCCCCCACCCCCAGTAAAGTATAAGTTGAGGTCTTCTGCTAAGATATAGAGTGGGGAAAAATGGTATGAGAGGCTTGAGCAGAAAAGAGGAGTCTTGGAATAGATGTGGGGAGTGTAATAGAATCAATCAAAGAAGAATCAAAGCACTGACCTACAGCAATGAGGAGCCAGGTGAGATTAGATCAGATTTGTAGTGTACCCAGTCAGCAAAATTGTGTGACTTCCTCTAGCACCATTCAGTAGCACATATGGAGTGGAAGCAGCAAATGGTGGAGGGAATCCAGAGTTTGCTTTTGGCATGAGCAGATAGGATAGAGGCTCAAGGGCTTGAAGAGTAGAGGACAGTGAATAGTAGAAGTGATTGACTTGGGTCAGGATTTAGAAGGGAGAAAAGTAAATCCAGGGTAGGGTTGATGGCTTAGGAAAGCAGTGACAAGAGGAAAAGGGAAGTGGGGGTAGGGTGGGGAGAAGGTGCCTACTAAGTGCCAGACACAATGTTGAGCACTTCACAAATATTATCTTATTTGATCCTCACGACAACACTGGGAGGTAAAAGGCTATTATTATGCTATATTTTATAGTTAAGGAAACTGAGGCAGACTGAAGTTAGCTGATTTGCCCAGGGTCACACCACTAGAAGTATTTGAAGCTGGATTTGAATTTAGATCTTCCCAATTCCAGGTATGGTATTCTATCCACTGTTCCACCTAGATGGAGGCAATAGAGGTCATGGTGAGTCATCATTTGTTGTCTGACTCTTTGTGACCCCTTGTGGGGGAGGTTTTGGCAAAGATACTGTGGAGCAGTTTGCCATTTCCTTCTCTAGGTCATTTTACAGATGAGGAAACTGAGGCAAACAGGGTTAAGTGACTTGCCCAGGGTCACACAGCCAGTAAGTATCTAAAGCTAGATTTGACTCCAGGCTCCACACTCTATTTACTTTGCCACCTAGGCAAGCTAAGAAAAGATTAGATGTTCTGTTTTCAGCAGAGATAGTATTTCAGCAGACATCCAGACAATTGAAATCTCCCTTCTCTACTATATCATGCCTCTATGCCAGGCTTGGGATATGTTTCCTGAATTCTTCATCAATTTCCTTTTCCTGTCCAAGTGATCGGTGCCAGATTCTGGTTGTAATATTTTTCTGTTTCTGCCTCCATTCATCTTCACTAAGATGCTCTCTACCATCTTTCTTCAGTACAATCCCCTGGCTTTCTTCACACCAGTATATTTTCTTAACTTGTACAATGCTACCAGATTTTATGTATGCCTTTCCTTCAACAATGTATTTATTCCCTTCTGGAGAATAAGGATGGAGAATATGGAGTCATGGGCTCCATCCGGCCAAGTCTCAGTGATATATATTAGGTCAAGTGCACCTTCTACCCCACAATCTGCAATTCATCTTGCTTGTTTTCTGTTCTCTATGCATTTGTGAATAGACACCTGAGGCAATGATTTGCATTGCTGGCTTTTTTTTTTTCAATTTCCTGTATATTTCTGGTTATTCCATGTCACTGCAACCCTAAAGCCCCCTACACAAACTCAATAAACGCCAGTGGCTCCCTATTACTTCCAGGAACAAAACCAAAATTCTCTTTTTGGCTTGTAAAGCCCTTCACAACCTGACCCCTTTCGATTTTTCTCAGTTAACCTCCTTCCACATATTTTGCATACTCTATGATCCAGCAACACCTGCATTTTTGCAGCTAGGTGGGCCTGGAACCAGGAAGACCTGAATTCAAAGGCAAGTCACTTAACCTCTGTGTATCTGTTTCCTTAACTGTTGTTTTTCAGTCATTTCAGTCATGCCTGATTCTTCATGACCCCATTTGGGGTCTTCTTGGCAAAGATACTGGAATGGTTTGTCATTTCCTTCTCCAGCCCATTTTACAGATGAGGAAACTGAGGCAAAGAAGGTTCAGTGACTTGCCCAGGGTCACACAGCTAGTAAGTGTCTGAAGCTGGATTTAAACTCAGGAAGATGGATCAGTCTTCCTGACTGCAGGCCCAGCATTCTATCTACTGTATCACCTAGCCACCCACGCCCAAACACAAAATGGGGAAAACTAACAGCACCTACCTTGCCTTTTTGTATGGTTTTTAGGAGGAGCAAATGAGATAACATTTGTATAGTGCTTAGCATGGGGACTGGCACATAGTAGGTGTTATATAAATGCTTATTCCCTTCCTTATCTCTCAAATATGATACGACTCTGCCTTTTCAATGACTGTACCCCATACCTACAATGTGCTCCCTCCTCACCTCCACTTCCAATTCCTAATTTCCATGACTTCTTTCAAGACTGAGCTCAAATCTCAGCTTCTACAAAAGGTTTTTCACCCATCATTCTTCCCCACCCCACTGCTAGTACCTTCTATTTGAGATTACCTTCCATTGACACTGTATGTATAATTTTGTGTGTGTGAGTTTAACTTTTTTTTTTTTTAGTGAGGCAATTGGGATTAAGTGACTTGCCCAGGGTCACACAGCTAGTAAGTGTTAAGTGTCTGAGGCCGGATTTGAACTCAGGTACTCCTGACTCCAGGGCCGGTGCTCTATCCACTGTGCCACCTAGCTGCCCCCGTGAGTTTAACTTTTAAAGATTAGATTTTTTTTTTGGAGAAGACCAAACCAAACCAAATGAAACTCAGAAAAAAAAACGGAAAAAAAACCCCTACCAAATCCCACAGCTGAAAAGGTGGGGGTTTTACATCATAAGACAGCTCCAGGTAGTAAATCTACAGATTACAAATAAATCAATAAATCTTTATACAGTTTTTTGCATGTCATTTCTTCCATGAGGACATGACTTTCTTGAGGTCAAGGGCCATGTTTTTGTCTGTCTTTATCTCCCTGGCACTTAGCATAGAGCTTGGTACACAGTAATTGCTTAATAAATGCTTGTTGACTGTCTGATTCCTTCTGCTCTTATTCTTCCTACATTGTAGTTAATCTCTATGTTATCTACCTTGAAAGTAATACTTAAGGGGGGCAGCTAGGTGGCGCAGTGGATAGAGCACTGGCCCTGGAGTCAGGAGGACCTGAGTTCAAATCTGACCTCAGACACTTGACACTTACTAGCTGTGTGACCCTGGGCAAGTCACTTAACCCCCATTGCCCCGCAAAAAACCAAACCAACAAACAAAAAAAGAAAAAAAAAAAAAAAGAAAGTAATACTTAAGCAGTTTTCTCTGTCCTCTTTCCTCTTTGGTTTAGAGCCCTTTTGATTAGATTTGTAAGACTCCAAGCAAATTCATTATCATCCCTCTGTCTGACACATTCCTTTCCTGGCCAAGAACAAGTCATTCCAATATTTTAAGCTGTATTCTAGAGATCCAAGTTTTATGCTCAGGTACTATCTTCTTAAGTAGTTGTTCCATTGTTCACCAGACTCCTCCCATCTAAGTAAGAGGAGGAAAGCAACTCAGATCTGGACTACTGCAATAGTGGGTGGGTCTGCCTGCATTAATTCTCTCCTCATTGTAATCATCCTTCCTCTCTGTCTCTGTTTCTCGTCAGTCTCTGTCCGTGTCTGTTTGTCTGTCTGTCTATGTCTCTATCTCTCTGTCTCTGTCTCTCTGTCTGTGTCTGTCTGTCTGTCTGTCTGTCTCTCTCTCTCTCTCTCTCTCTCTCTCACACACACACACCCACACACACACCATTTAATAAACTCCAGTGTTCCTATTACCTTCAGGATCAAATATAAAATCCTGTACTTGGCATTCAAAGCCATTCAAAATCTGTCCCCTCCTACCCTTCCAGTCTTCTCACATCATATTCTTTGCCACATACTCTTCCATCTAATGACATGGCCTCCTGGCTATTCCACCAAGATACTCCATCTCTCAGTTCTAGGCATTTTCTCAGGCTGTCCCTCATGCCCTGAATATTCTCCCCCTCCTCATCTCTGAATTCTGGCTTCCTTTAAGTCCCATCTAAAATCTCATCTTTTTCAGGAAGCCTTTCCCAACTCCTAATTGAGAGGCCTTCTCTGTTAATTATTTCCTATTTATCCTATACAAAGCTTGTTTGTTCATCTTTGTTTACTTGTTGTCTCCCTCATTAAGATGGTAAGTTTCTTGAAGGCAGAGATTGTCTTTTGCATCTTTTTGTATCCCCAGCACTTAGCATAGTGCCTGATAATAGTAGACACCTAATAAATGCTGACTGATTGTACATATCTGTTTGCTTGTTATCTCCCCCAATAGATTGTGAATTCCATAAAAGCTAGGATTATCTTTTGCCTTTCTTTGTATTCCCAACACTGAGCACAGATCCTGGCACAATGCAGATGCTTAATATTTATTGATTGACTGTTTACTTCCCAAATTGCCTTTCTCTTCTGAAGCCCTTTCCTTTCATTAGCAGCAGTGATTAAAAACATCCCTCATGCCCCTAAAGTCTTCCATTTCCCACCAAGACTTCTTAACCCCTTGTGTTTCCTCCAAAACATCCCTTTTAATCTCAAACTCATGGCCAAGGCTCTCCCAGGCCTCTAGACCGACATATATTATGGTCTATACTGGGGCCAACCCAATGGGTTCAATATTTCTATTTGGCTTATTTTTCCCACCTAGAAGTTTCTCTAAGAAAATTTCCAAATATAGCTCATGTCAAGTTTTCACTAAATGTGGTTAACAGAAGTCCCAAATGCCTATACATGCTCTTAAGGTAACAAACACAAATGCGTAGAGGACAGCTTTTATGTCAATCCACAGAAAATGCAGAAGATGCAAAAGACTCCCTGATGGCTATAAACAGATAAAGAGAACACATAAGGAAGTCATAATATTAGGCTCCTTCTAAAGAAGGAATTGACTCTGGGTTGACATCAGGGACATTCATTGACATTTTAATGAATCTCTAGTTCTCCTATAGTGTCATACAACATCCTTCCAAGACCATAGTGCCACTATGTGGTTTACAATCCCTCTGAAAAGCAAACAAACTTTGGGACTGATAAACAAGCAAAAACCTTTTGTGTTGTCCCAAATGCTCTGAATAATTCACCATAATAGCAGGAGGTAGAAATGAGCCTACTCTGTTGGCCACCCCCTGACAAGGCTTTAAGCCTTATTATTCTTTCTCTAAAAAGGAGGCTGCCCATGACCTCCCCTCCTCTATGGAAAGCCAAGTCTCCAAACCTTGGTATTGCTTGCAAGGCTGGCGCTGCATGAGAAATCTCCCTTGTATGGTTATCTGGTTAGATTCTGGGATCACTTTACCCAGAAAATCAAAATTATTCTTCCTTTATATGAGAGGGTGGTGTTTAAGAGTGTTACTATGAACTTCCCTCTCAGGCTGAATAATCCATCACTTTTTTCCCCCTGATTTTCAGGTACTTCTCCCCCAGAATTTCATCCACTGGCCTAATTGATACCATCCCTTGGTAGCAATCCTAGAAAAGTACTCTATCAAAAATGTTTCCCCAGAGTTGAGTGGACAAGAAAGTAAACACCATCCCATGTGTTCAGGCCCCAAGGCAGCCAATACCAGTTTCTGGTGGGCCAGGACACAGTATGCATACAAGCTTCCTTACCCTTTTCTTTTAGAACTCAGGTCTTGTCTGTTGTCTTCTGTCCTCTGAACAATGAAAATGTGAAAGAAGGTTAAAAAAAAAAAAAGGGTGTGTGTGTGTGTGTGTGTATGTGTGTGCACATGCACACACCCACAAATTGAGCAGGCCTGTCAACTCACTTTTTTTTTACCGATGCTCTTTTTCTTTTTGGGTGAGGCAATTGGGGTCAAGTGACTTGCCCAGGGTCATACAGCTAGTAAGTGTCAAATGTCTGAAGCCAGATTAGAACTCAGGACCTCCTGAATCCAGGGCCAGTGCTCTATCCACTGCGCCACCTAGCTGCCCCTGTCAACTCACTTTGTAGGCAAGTACCAAGAAATAACTCTAAGAGTATCTACCCCGGAATCTTACCCAATCATCTTGGACGTAGCTCCACTCATTGGAAACCAATCAGAAGTTGTCTATTCTCTCAAGAAAATGTCAACATACCCTCCTTGTTAATGTGCCTGTTAGATGCCCCCAAACAAAGCATCATACGCTGAACCTTGTCAAATTAATCAGGGAGCTTATCAAATTGATTAGAGAGCTCTCCAAATTGATCCCCCCTAGCTTGTCCCCATTCTGTAGATGAGGGGTTCCAACTCATCCCACTTTTATTATTTGCAGTAATGAGCACCCCTCGGAAAAAGTCATCTAAGCCTCATTGGTCCCCAGAGAATAATGCTGTCATGGATGCTGATAAATTGGCACTCTAATATGCTCCTGGGAGAGTTGTGACTTGTTATGAACTTTCAGAAAAATATTATGAAATCATATAACGTGGGGCAGCTAGGTAGCTCAGTGGATAGAGCACCGGCCCTGGAGTCAGGAGGACCTGAGTTCAAATTCGGCCTCAGACACTTGACAATTTACTAGCTGTGTGACCCTGGGCAAGTCACTTAACCCCAATTGCCTCACCAAAAAAAAAAGAAAAGAAAAGAAAAAGAAATCATATAATGTGTTACAAAATGGTTAATATCCTTTGACCCAGTGATTTGAATTATTGGTACTATGTTCTAAAAATGCTATTGATAAGAAAAAAGGTCTAATAGTATAAAGATACTTTTTATAAGTATTATCTGTAATAGAAAAAATTAGACACATATTCAACAATTGGGGATTGCAGAATAAATTGTGTCATATGAACACATGGAATATTATCATACCATAAGAAATTACAAAAATGAAGAAAATGAAGAAATATTGAAAAGTCCATAATGGCAAGACAGAATCAAGAAAGTAACATCAAGAGAACAGCTTGAAACTGGTTATAACAATGTCAGTGAACAAGTGCTTGTTAAATGCTTACTATGTGTCAGGCCCTGTGCCAAGTACTGGGAGTACAAAGAAAGACAAAAAGCACCATCCTACAGTATTTGCTAATAGGGGAGACGCATATTAAGTAACTACATACATACAAGACATATACATACATAGCAGATGGAAATTAATCTCAGAGAGGAGGCACTAGCAGTAAATAACAATCGTAGCAATAAAACCTGGATGGTATGCAGAAAACAAGGAGAAAATTGAGGGGCAGCTAGGTGGCACAGTAGATGCAGCAGCCCTGGATTCAGGAGGATCTGAGTTCAAATCTGACCTCAGACACTTGACACTAGCTGTGTGACCCTGGGCAAGTCACTTAACCCTCATTGTCCCACCCCCCAAAAAATTGGGGGAGGGGAGAATGTAAACAAATGGGACAAATATGATAATACTTTGTTAACATATTTTACTAAACCATAAATGAGGAAGCTTATTATTGTATTCACAGTTTTAAAAATGCGCTTGTGTAATTTTAAGGTCTATGTTTGTTGAGGGTTATCAAATTTATAATAAAGACAAATTTTTACTGAGAAATAGAACAAGCTTGTTTCACTGAACCCAAACCCTTTGCCCAAGGTCACAAAGCTAGTAGGTGTCACAGCTTCAACTTGAACCCAGGCCTCCATGATACAAACTGGATGTTCTTTCCCCCAAACTATATTGCCTCTCCTTGAAGGCAAGGGTCCAGAGTGTTTAGCCGAGCGCTGAGCTTAAATAATTATGTAAATGTGAATTATTATTAGTGTAACAGCTCACTGGATGGAGATGAAGCACACATTAAGAAACCCTACCTCTTGCGGGGCAGCTAGGTGGCAAAGTGGATAAAACACCAGCCCTAGATTCAGGAGGACCTGAGTTCAAATCCAACCTCAGACACTTGGCATTTACTAGCTGTGTGACCCTGGACAAGTCACTTAACCCTCATTACCCTGCAAAAAAACAAACAAAAAGATGATTGCACAAGAAACCCTACCTCTGGGTCCAAGGAGGCCAGGTTAAGTGCTGGCGGGACCTGGGCCCAAAGAGGAGAATCAGGTTCTTCTCATACTCTCTGGATCTTCACACACCCACAGAAGAGCTCCCAAGGGGAAATCCCCTAAAGCTTAAGTATGGTTCATGTCAAATATCTTCCCAAAAGGTGTGATCAGGGTGCCTTCCAGAAAGCCACTCAGGTAGATCATGTTGTTGTTCAGAAACTTTGCAATCCCATTTAAGGTTTTCTTGGCAACGATACTGGAGTAGTTTGCCATTTCCTTTTCCAGCGCTTCCATTTTACAGATGGAGAACCAAGTGATTTGCCAAGGGTTATACAGCTAGTAAATGCCTGAGGCTGGATTTGAACTCACAAAAGATGAGTCTTCCTGACTCCAGGCCTATCACTCTATCCACTGTAGCACCTAGCTGATCAGATATGGGACATTTATTTCTTTCCTCCACCACAACAGAAATGCTTAAACCACAAAAGACTCAAAAGCACACATTGACAAGGACTTAAAATATAAAATATACTCTCCCAAGAGATGAATACTTAAAATATGAAACATATTGTAGGATGACTAAACAGCTTCACCTCAGCTCTGCATAGTACAATAATATCCATCAAGATCTGTTATCTTCTGACAAGACAGGAAGAGGCTTGGGCATATCTCTTCTTTGAAGAAACATTAAAGAAAAAAATAAAAATAAACAACATTAAAAATGTATAATCTATGTCAAATTGCTTGCCTTCTCAAGGAAAGGGGTAGGTAGGGAGAGAATATGAATAATAAGAATATAAGAATATGAATACATTATAAGACTATATTAGCATATCAATATGAGATTATTAAGATGAGAATAATATGAGAAAATAAAAAGAACATAAAAGAAACATAGTAGTTGTCTGTAGGGATCAGCTTTTCTGCTGCTAGTTATCTACACTCCTCAATGGAGCCTGATCTCTTGAGTCCATGTGATAGCTACTGAGGCTTGAAATCTATCTATCTATCTATCTATCTATCTATCTATCTATCTATCTATCTATCTGTCTGTCTGTCTGTCTGTCTGTCTGTCTGTCTGTCTATACATCTCTCTATCACCTACCTTTCATCCATCCATCTATCTGTCTATCCATCTATCTCTATCTATCACCTACCTATCATCCATCCATCCATCCATCCATCCATCCATCCATCCATCCATCCATCCATCTATCTATCTATCTATCTATCTATCTATCTATCTATCTATCTATCTATCTATCTATCTATCTATCTATCTATCTCAGGATTACTATTCAGTCATTTGTTCTCGGGGAAAGAAACACAAAACAGAAGCAACAGCTAGAGCCTTGAGATCCAGCCTCAGACGTACTTAAATGAATAGCTGTCATAGTTGCAGGTGGGGAGGAGAGGGGGGATTCCTCCTTTTCCTCACAGAAACTCCAAGGGAGAGCTGTCCAAACCCAACACTATATATCCATGCAGAAGGGAGGAGGAAGAACACATGTGTGGAAACTGTTGCTCCCTTTAAAGTCTACTGGGTAGGCCAAGGACTCCCACTGCATCCAGGGCCATCTCCAGTCATCATGACCCATGTCTTGCCACTGAACCCAGATGGCTCTGGAGGAGGGAGGGAGGCTGATGATTCTGCAAGGCTCTGCCAATTCACTTGTAACTTAAGACATCACCTCCTAATGTCATTGTTCCTTTTTGAGAACTGAAGGACAAATAGCTGAGTGCTCTGCTCTTGCTGCTCAGTCACCAATCCTCCTCAAAGCAGCCCCTGTGAGTGGGCCAGAGGGGAAGCTCTTTCAGAGTTGGTTGTATCTATCTTTTTATTAAGAAACCTACTAGAGAGGGGCAGCTAGGTGGTGCAGCGGATAAAACACTGGACTTGGATTCAGGAGGACCTGAGTTCAAATCCAGCCTCAGACACTGGCTGTGTGACCCTGGGCAAGTCACTTAACCCTCATTGCCCAGCTGAAAAAAAAAAAAGAAAGAAAAAGAAACCTACTAGAAAGAGTCAGGGCAAATAGGACAGTAGAAGGCCCTAGCTCCCCAACCCCAGGTATGCTCTCCAGGAGGAATGGCCACTGTTTCACAAGGATCCTAGATGTAGAACTGGAAGGGACATCAGAGGTCATCCAGTCTAGCTCCATTTTAGACTTAAGGAAATGGAGGAGACCCGAGAGGTTGAGCAATTTGCTTAAGGTCACACAGGTAAAAAGTGGCAGTTAGAATTTGAACCCAGGGCCTCTGACTCCAGAGCCCACACTCCTCCCATGGTATCTTGCTACTTCTGTGTCAAATGTGGTATAGTATCATGCTGCCTCTATGTCAATTACTGAACAAATACTTTTTGATCAATGCTCCAATATAAAAAATGAGTTGGTGCAGTAGATAGAGTGGCAGGTCTCGAGTCAGGAAGATTCATCTTCCTGAGTTCAAATCCTGCCTCAGGTACTTAGTAACCGTGTGACCCTGGGCAAGTCACTTCACCCCGTTTGTCTCTGTTTCCTGAGCTGGAAAAGGAAATGGCAAACCATTCCAGTATCTTTGCCAAGAAAATCCCAAATGGGGCCACAAAGAGTCAAATATGACTGAAATGACCGAACAACAACTAATACAAAAAATCCACTTGAAAACTCATGACAAACTTCTCCCTTTTCATTCTCTCATATCCTCTTGAAATTTCTAGGCAACAAAGAAAGTCTCTCTAAGGTGGATGTGTTTCCCCTCAATGTCTCATTTCCTTCATGTTCTGTTAGGTGGCTGCTCACTCCCCCTTCCCCCTTGCAACCCCAGGAACTCCTCCCTATGTGGGATATTTTAAGGCTGCTGCAGAGAGAGAGGCACTTGTAAGCAGGGGGATTTAAATGGCCACAGGCATAGTCTCCAGCCTGCTATTGTTCTACAGGAGGACACCAGATCTGTCTGTTTGGATTCCAGTGCCAAGGCTGTCTCCCACTGGCTTTCCCAACCGTCTTGTCTCCTGGTTCCTTTCTCTGGACACCAGTTTCCAAGAGCAACAAAAGGAGGCTGATTTAACAAGTGCCCATCTCACTTACAGGCTGGAGCGACTGCGAAAGCAGTGTGTGGCCTCAAGATTAACAGTCAGCTGGGAAAGACAGCGGGAGGTGAGGTCTTTTCATCTCCCCCTCTGCCTGCTGCCTGACTCACCGAAGACCTCAGGCTGGATTCTTGTTCATTTCCTCTGTGCTTTTCTGCCCCCTCCCCTTCTCTGCCTGCACTATCATAAAAGTATAAACCAAGGCACATAAAAAATACCAGCTATTTCCTGGACAACACTAAAGTCCTTTGATAAAGCAAAATGCGTACAAGCTCTTAACTCAAACAGCACTCATTGCTGTCTTTCAAAAGTCCATTGGTTAGTCTGTTACTCAGAAATGAATACTTTTCCCGAAGAAACATTGTTATAAATGATACTGGACTAGTCCACTAAAGGTGCCTGAAATGTGTGCAGTCCCCCTAGCTCACAGCCCATTTGAATGGCACTCTCTTTATTGGTAGAGATTCATTTGTCAATGCTTTGAGTCTGCTTTGAGTGCAGAGTTGGTGAGATCTGGGCAAAAGAGAGATACTGGTCTTCTGGCTTCCAGCTTTGGAAGAGATGGGAGATTCCATAGGCTCTTCAGGACCCCAAAGAGAGAGAATGTATATATAGCCATACAACATCACTGGCCTGTGAAAACAGATGTCTAGGGGTGGGGGTGGGGGCAATCATGATTCTAATGCTGCAGATTTGCCAACTAATGTCCTTGAATGGTGTTATCCCAATGACATGCTTGATCTGAGGTCCTTTTCGCCACTGTTTTCATTGCCTTAAAGGAAATTAGGTGACCAGCTTGGACTCATCTTCCCGAGTTCAAATCTGGCGTCAGACAGCAATGGGCAAGTCACTTAACCCTGCTTGCCTCAGTTTCCTCATCTGTAAAATGAACTGGAGAAGGAAATGGCAAACCACTCCAGTATTTTTGCCAAGAAAACCCCAAATGCAAGTCATGAAGAGACACACATGACTGAAAAATGACTGAATACATCTCATCACCTTGCTGCCCTTTGCTGGATGGATACTTTGCTGTGCTCCACATACTGATCTTAAGGTCTCAGGGGAAGGAGTCTACCAGCTCTTCAGGTTGATAGTCCCAAAGACTTTGATTAACTTTTTGTGTGTGTTTGTAACACAAATACCTAGGTAGACACAGCCAGCCAGCAAGTTAAAGAAGCCTTTAGACATGTTTAAATCTTCTTTTGGATTCTCTCGGTTAAACTCTTAACTGAATTATGCCCAGAAAATTTCTTTCATATTTTATCAGATCCCTGGTCCAGGCCATTCATTTTCAAGGGTTCTATTGAGTAAAACTGCTTCAATGAAGGAACCCTCCCCAGCTTCCCTCGTATTGTAGCCCACTTTTCATGCAAAACACAAGGATTGGATTGGTTAGAAAAGACTAAAAGGAACTGGTGACCTTTGCCCAAATCACACTACCTTCCAAGGTAGGCTCTTTAGGTATTATTATTCTCACTTTACAGGTGAGGAAACTCAGGTTCTGAGGATTTGAGGGACTTTCCCATGGTTACACAAAGATATATTCATTATCACAGGCAGGATTCACTCTAGGTCTCAACTGACTCAAGGTGCAGTGCACTCTCCAGGACACTATAATTCTTTTCAGCCAAAGGCACTTAGCCCAAGAAAAGGCATGTAGGCTACTGAGGTCTGCTTGTGTATTTAAGTGATTTTCTCATACAGAATAATTATTTTAGACTCAAACCCCTCGCCCCCCAGTCAATGACTTTATTTTTTTATTTTTTATTTTTTGAAAGGGCAATGAGGGTTAAGTGACTTGCCCAGGGTCAATCACTTTAAAAAGAAACATGTAGGGGTAGCTAGATGGCGCAGTGGATAAGGCACCGGCCCTGGATTCAGGAGGACCTGAGTTCAAATCCAGCCTCCGACACTTAACACTTATTAGCTGTGTGACCCTGGGCAAGTCACTTAACCCCAACTGCCTCACCAAAAACAAAACAAAAAAAAAGAAACACGTAGGAAACTGGATTCCACATTGAAAATAATATTAGTAAAAATAGCCAACATTTATATAGCCACTTTAAGGTTTACAAAGTACTCTTCATATGTAACTAGGGTCCCGTTGGTATGGGACTCTTTCCTCATTGATGGAGATCAGAGTCAGCAATAAGTATAATATGCTATGGGGCAGCTAGGTGGCTCATTGATAGAGCACTAGACCTGGAGTCAGGAAGACTCATCTTCCTGAGTTCAAATCTGACCGTATACATTTACTAGCAATGTGACCCTGGGCAAATCACTTAATCCCATTTGCCTCAGTTCTTTGTCTGTAAAATGACCTACCTGGAGAAGGAAATGGCAAATTACTCCAATATCTTTGCCAAAATGGGGTCATGAAGACTCAGACCCAAGTGAAAGGACTCAACAACAACAATAACATGCTATATATAGCAACAACTTTTTGAGATATATCTTTGGAATCACACCATGCTTTTAGGTATCCCTTCCATTTTTATATGCACCAGTCTTAAAACCTGCAAGTTCCCTTGTTCACCCATGATGCTCAGGCATCGAGAATGGTTAGTTTTTCTGTTATGTGAGATGGCTGTATTTTGGAGTTTATAGTACCTAGAATCCTTCACAATCCAAGTACTTATAAAGACCTCTGTGCAAGAGGGAGCTTCTGGTTACCTGCAAAAATATCATTGGGAAAAGTTCTAAAAAATGCCTTCTATGAAGGAGAAAAGTCAAATGATATCCCACATCTGATACTCTCTCTCCCCCTGTTTAAAGTGAGCTAAATAATTGTCTTGTATCTCATTTTATTTGGATTGGGGGGGGGGAGGTACAAAGTCTGAGAGCCAATCATAAGCATATACAATACTCAATGGGATCGAATTGTCAACAGGAAGCCTGTATTTTTCAGATCTGCTCAAAAAGATACAGTGTTCGCTGAAACCCACTTGACCTTGTCACAGTAGCCTTAGAACTCTACTCTATCATATTAAAATAGAGCCAAAAAATTGTTTTAAGTCATTGAGTCTTTTAGGTACCACCTGAACTTAAGTTGATTGCTCTTTTTTTTTAGGTTGCTCTTTTTCAACCCAGCACATAGAAAAATGTCTTTGAATAGAAACTCACTAAATACACACTCTATTATACCAACTCAAGTTTCAGCAGCATCATCACCCAGAACTGAGGCACAAACAGCTCTTTTAAGAGGCTAATTACACCCAAAGCCACAGTCAAAATCCAAGATTCAAAACTGTCTAACGAAGAAAAATCTTACTTTCTACAAGTTTCTTTCCTGATCCAGAGGGGTTCTGATAAATGTTTGACAACTGGCTCTCTGGGGAAAAGAATATAATTTAAAAATTTATATGTGTGTGTGTATATGTATGTATTCACACACGACACCTTAAAGCTTAATCTACATCATTAACATTTTCTCTATCACGTTCTTAAGTCTAGATCAACAATGACCCACAGGCCAAATCTGGCCCATGCTTCCTATTTTTGTACCACCCATAAACCAACAGTGGTTTTTATATTTTTAAGTGATCAAGAAAAAAAAATCAAAAGAATAATATTTTATGGGGCAGCTAGGTGGCGCAGTGGATAAAGCACTGGCCTTGGATTCAGGAGGACCTGAGTTCAGATTCAGACTCAGACACTTGACACTTACTTGCTGTGTGACCCTAGGCAAGTCACTTAACCCTCATTGCCCAGCCAAAAAAAAAAAAAGAATAATACTTCATGATACGTGAAAATTATATGAAATTCAAATGTTAGTGTCCATAAGAAAAGTTTTATTGGAACACAGAATACCTCAGTGCTATAATAGCAGCATAGGTGAGGACAGAGATTACAGGTAGCACTCTCATCATTTAGCATGGCTGTTCAGTGTACTACAGGTGGCAGCGATGGGGAGGGGGGAGACAATATGAAAACAAGTATGTACAAACAAGAAACAAGATATAGACAGGGTAAATGGGAGATAATCTCAGAAGGAAGGCATTAGCATTAGCATTAAGGGTATTCAGGAAAGGCTTTTTAACAGAAGGTGGGGTTTTAGCTGGGCCCTCAGCTCCATTGTGAAATAAGACTAAGGAAGACAACCAAGGGATCTTTTTCTAAGTCTCAGGAGGTCTAGGTGAGACATTATATTCTGCAGGGAGGGGGAGAAACAGTAAAGGGGACAAAAAGGGAAAGAAAAAAATAGCATATCAGAATAAAAGAGGGGCAGCTAGGTGGCGCAGTGGATAAAGCACCGGCCCTGGATTCAGGAGTACCTGAGTTCAAATCCGACCTCAGACACTTGACACTTACTAGCTGTGTGACCCTGGGCAAGTCACTTAACCCCCATTGCCCTAAAAAAAAAAAAAAAAAAAACAAAAAAAAATAAATGTCATTTAAGATTCATTGACTGTGGGGCAGCTAGGTGGCGCAGTGGATAGAGCACCGGCCCTGGATTCAGGAATACCTGAGTTCAAATCCGACCTCAGACACTTGACACTTACTAGCTGTGTGACCCTGGGCAAGTCACTTAACCCCCATTGCCCTAAAAAAAAAAAAAAAAAAAAGAATAAAAGAAATAAGTCTGCAGAAACAGCTTCAGAAGGGATCGCCAAATCAGACCGGGGAAGCCGCAAAGGATGCGGGCCCAGAAGATAAAACCTGTTCGTAGACAATTGAACTCAACATCGGAAGATGCTTTGTAACATCAACAAAGCCACTTTATCTGATAGGAGAGCCTGCATTAAGCGGTGGGCATGGAGAAAAGCTAATTTCAAGGAATTGACAGCTTTTTAAAAGACCCTAAGTAGTTGGGCGTTTTTATGCTTGATTTTATTTTAAATTAAATTTTATATTTTTCAGTGAGCAAAACGTTCTCTTTTCTTTTTCTCCCACCTTCCCCTTGTAACAAATATACATAATGAAGCAAAATAAATTCCCAAAGGTGCCATGGCCAAACAATATGTCTCATTTGGTATCATGAGTCCATCGGGCTGAGGAGGTAAAATCGTGGTTCCTCATTACTGTTGCTCAGAGTTCTTCAGTCTTTCAAAGATGTTTGTCTTTATAATGTTGCTATTGTATATATTTCTGAGTACTTATCGAAAAGCCATCTCATCTAGGCTCCAGCCTCCAGATAATGCTCCTTTTAACGCATCCTCCCAGCCCTGTCTGAATCAGACAATTGCTGCCATTGGAGGGAACTAGCCATGGAGTTCATCTTGGCCGAGGATCCAAAGTCCCCCCAGAGTAGGCATTGGCTGCTGCAGGAGCCAACATGCTTTCCCTGTCTCACCTTTTCAGTCTGGCTTCCTTCTCCATGGAGTGGTTCTATTACAGGCTGGGAACAACACTGTTCAAATCCCCTGATAAGTGTCAGTCACAGAGAGAGCATTCTTTGCATAGTAGAGCTCCTGGCTCTTCTCCAATCCCTTTTTATCATTCATAGCAAAGGTCAGTGGAGCACCATCAATCCACAGGGAAAAGACTTGGGTAAAATCCTAAGCATCTCCATCAGCAATGATTAGTCTCTGTACCTACACTCAGAACCTAGACAGGCCCAGAACAAATATGCAAGACCAAAAGAGTGATGTCCAGTCCAACACCTAGGGCATGAACATAAAATGTGCTGGTTGTTTTTCAGTTGTTTCTGACTCTTCGTCACCCTATTTGGTGTTTTCTTGGAGTGGTTTTCCATTTCCTTCTCCAGCTCATTTTACAGATGAGGGAACTGAGGCCAACAGGGTTAGGTGACTTGTCCAGGGTCACACAGCTGGTAAGTGTCTGAGGCTGGATTTGAATCCAGGTCTTCCTGCCTCCAGGCCTAGCACTCTATCCTCTATGCCACCTAGCTTGCTCCAGGTCAAACAGTGAGGAAGGAACCCTCAAACTGATTTTTAAAATAATGTCAATAGCTAGCATTTATATAGTACTTCGGAATTTGCAAAGTGTCTTACACATATTATTTCATTCAATCCTCCCAACAACCTTATGAGGTAGATGCTATTATTATCCCCACTTTAGAGATTAGGAGGCTCAGGCTGAGAGAGGTTAAGTGACCAGCTCAGAGGCACACAATTGATAAATGTCTAAGGTAGAATTTGAACTCACCTTGTTCACTTTAAGTAAGGTGCTCTATCTATTTAGCCACCTACCTGCCCTTCAAATTTTTTAAAAATTAAACTTTATTTTGTTTTCAGTTCTGATTTCTTTCTCTCTCCCCTCCTCCACATAAGATAAAGGCAAGAAAAACAATTCCCATTATAAGTATGTCTAATCGTGCATAAAAAATGTTCACATTAGCCATATTGAAAGAAAGAGAGAAAGAGAGGGGAGGAGGGAGGGAGGAAAGAAGAAGGAAGGAAGGAAGGAAGGAAGGAAGGAAGGAAGGAAGGAAGGAAGGAAGGAAGGAAGGAAGGAAGGAAGGAAGGAAGGAATAAAGGAAGAAGAGGAAGGAAGGAAAAGGAAGGAAGGAAGGAAGGAAGAAGGAAAGAAAGAAAAAAGAAGGAAGGAGGAAGGAAAGGAAGAAGGAAGAAGGAAGGAAGAGGAGAGAATGAAGGAAGAGGAAGGAAGGGAGGGAGGAAAGGCTTCAATCTGCTGAGTCCATCTCTTTTCTATTTAGAGGTAGATAAGCAGGCTTCCTAATGTGTCCTTTGGAAACCTAGTTGGTCATTGGCTTGATCAGAGTTACTAAGTCTCTCAAAGTTTATAATGTTGGTATAATTGTATAGATTGTTCTCCTGGTTCTGCTCACTTCACTTTGCATCAGTTCATAGGGTCTTCCTAAGTTTTCCTGAAACCATCCCTTTCATCATTTCTTATAGCACAATAGTATTCCATTATATTTACATACCATAATTTTGTGCTTCCATGGTCTTTGTTTCTGTTGTGTTTTATTGAAAGTTATGCTGACTTGGTGACCCCATTGTTCCCAGTCCTGTTTGTCAATCAGTGTTGGGGAGGCTTGATTGAGGGAGGCTCTGCTTGGGGAAGGGTTACCCATTCTGCAGCTTTTGTGTTACCTGCTATCCTGCACATAGCAGGTCATCCCTTACCTGTTAGCCAACACATAGAAACCCATTTCCCTTATCAATAATTTCATTTCCTTAGGGCAACTGGGGAAGAGCTGAGAGGCAATGGCCCATCCCCTTTGCTGACATTGACCTATCCAAATTGTCTTTATCTCATTACAGACGTTATCAATAAAAGCTGGCTCTATCCTAAATCCCTTGCTGATCTCTAGTGATCAGCCCATCAACATGTTGCTTCCTTGACATATTTTTAAAATAAACTCCTCTTAATTCTCTCTTTCCTGAGTTTTGCCTCATTAATCAGGATGAAAGTTTGAACAAAGAAATTTCCTCTTAACAGTGCATTCTTTTTTTTGTTTGTTTGTTTGTTTGGGTTTTGGTGAGGCAATTGGGGTTAAGTGACTTGCCCAGGGTCACACAGCTAGTAAATGTTAAGTGTCTGAGGCCGGATTTGAACTCAGATCCTCTTGAATCCAGGGCCAGTGCTGTATCCACTGCACCACATAGCTGCCCCTTAACAGTGCATTCTTTTCCCTAGTAATTCTATTAGCAAGAATAATCAGCCATGGGTCCCATACCAGTAATCTCCACTACTGGGGAGGCTGAGGCTGTGGGTCACTTAAACCCAGGAGTTTTAAAACTACAGTAGAAAAAAAAAACTACAGTAGAACTAAAGCTGATAGGGTTTCTGCCCTAAGTCTGGCAGGGGGCACCAGGCTGTCTAAGGAGGAGCAAACTGGACTAGATCAAAATGTAAATGGGTCATATTGAACAAAAGAAATAAAAATACAACAGAACATATATAATGATAACTTGTGATTTTCTAGGTTGATATGCAGGCTGCAGGGATCCTTATGTTCAGTTTAGTGGCCCTTGTTCCTATTAGAGTTTGATAGCCCTGCTCTGGGAAATTTTTTAGGACCCTAAGTTGCAGAGGGGGCACAACTTGAATTGGTAGATGGAGTTCCCTCCTTGAAGAATTCCCTATACCAGTAAAATCACAAGTTCAATCCCTATCCCCATTCTTGCTGACTAGTTGAGGCTGGCTACCTCCACCTGTTGAAGGAATCTAAGTTCTGCCAACCCTTTATAAATGCCCCTCTCCCAAAGACCAGATTGCTCTTTAGTTCCCTCCAGCTGAGGGGCTTAGGAATATGAACTCCTCCTGACCACAGCCCTAGTATGTTTAAAAAAAAAAAAAAAGGTCACCGAGGGACCATCATCTTGGCATTCCCACAGGAAGATGATAGCAAACAGACCATAAATCACACCACTAATCATCAGCCAGGGATGAAATGACCAAGGCTCCAAAAACTTGGAGGTCAGGATCCAGTTTTAATTAGCTTAGGCAGAATTAGCCAGCTGTGTGATTTTCAGTCAGTCAACTTATCTCTCCAAACCTCAGTTTGCTTATCTGTAAAATGAGCTCTCCACGATTATAACTAGCATTTATATAGTTTCTTGAGGTTTGCAAAAGTGTTTTACATATGTTAACTCATTTGATCCTCATAACAACCTTGAGAGATAGGTGCTATTTTGATCTGCATTTTACAGATGAGGAAACTGAGGGTGAGAGGTTGAGTGACTTGCCCAAGGTCACAAAGCTAGTAAGTGTCTCAGGCCAGATTTGAACTCAGGTTGAAATCAGGACTCCAAGGGTTAGGTGGGATAGAGTGCCAGGCTAGGAGTCAGGAAGACCTGAGTTCAAATCAGGCCTCAGATACTTACTAAATGTGTGACCTTTGGCAAGTTATTTTACCCTGTTTGCCTCAGTATCTTCATCTGTAAAATGAGCTGGAGAAGGAAATGGCAAACCACTCCAGTGTCTCTGCCGAGAAGAGTCAGACAGGACTAAATAACAAGAACAAACTTCCTGACTCGACCTCCCCTTGTTGGCACTAGAAGATCTTAGGTTATCTTTCTTCTCCGATTAATGTTTCAAGATTCTAGTTCCATTGAGAATAAGAACCCAGATAGACTTCTCCTCAATCTAAGGAGAATCAAGCCAACAACCACCAGACTAAGAGAGATAATTGCCTTCGGGGAAAACCCTTAGTCTTCTGTTCTACTCTCTTCCCCTCCCCACTCCAATCTTCCAGCTCAGCTCAGTGTGGAACTTTAGCAGGAAGGGATTAAGAACAAACCCCACCACTGCTGGTGGGGCCGCAGTTTTCAGGAAGGATGTGTTGTCTCCTGGTTACATCAGAGTCTTGCTAACCAGACATCCTGGGTTCTATTCTGAGTTTCCCCAGGAACTTACTGAGGGAGCTTCGGGGCAAGCGTTCTCAGTTCTCTTCTCCCCAAGAAGTCCCTTGTCCCCTTCACCACGGGGGTGGTGGGTGGGTGGAGGATTAATCAACTGAGAATTCCTGCCAGGACCTCTGAGTTGTTCAGATGAAAGCTTCCCTGTAAACATAAACGTTTCCTCTGTCACAGCTGGGAGAGTTTTTCTCCCTTTTCCAGTAGTTCTTATTTGCTTAAAATCATGGACCCCAGTGGGACACTGTTTACCTTCAGTATGGTCAGAAATATTTTTTTCAAAACAAAACCAAAAGATCTTTGGGCCAGATGTATCTGTTAGACCTTGGATAGGTGGTTGGGGAAGAAAATAATAAACAGACATTACACGTTAGTGGCTTTTCCCACAGGACCAACAGCTTTGTGGAGTTTCCCTGGGGAAGGTGCAACAAGTGTCCATATTGAAGAAGGAAGGCAGATTCAGGCTGCTGATGTTTCATTAGAGCAGGATGCTTCTCTGTGGGTAGTAGACATCATGGACATAAATAACAGTGTGAGTTTGTAATTACATAGTCTCTATCTTCCCTGTGGAGTTCAAAGTGTCTTGGAGACACCGTCTAATTGATATTTACAATCCTCCTCAAGTAGGTGAGAAGTAGGTGGGTCCCATTACTGAGATGGGGAATCTTGAGGCAGAGAGATGTGAAGAACTCAGTCCCAAGCTGAGCTCCTATATTATATAGTTGAGGAAATTGGGGCGATAGAAGTCAAGTGACTTTCCCGGGTCATAGAGCTAGGAAATGTCTGAGACTGGATTTGAATTCAAGGCTTCCTGACTCCAGGCCCACTGTGACACCTAAGTTTCTGGAGGCAGAACAAGTTGTTGCTGAGTTGTGTCTATCCCTCTTTATTCCATTTGGGGTTTTCTTGTCAAAGATACTAGAGTGGTGCAGCTAGGTGATGCAGTGGATAAAGCACCAGCCCTGGATTAAGGAGAACCCGAGTTCAAATTTGACCTCAGACACTTGACACTTACTAGCTCTGTGACGCTAGGCAAGTCACTTAACCCTCATTGCCCCCCCCCCCAAAGACACTGGAGTGGTTTGCCATTTCTTTCTCTAGTTTATTTTACAGATGAGCAAACAAGGTTAAGTGACTTGCCCAGGGTCACACAGCTAATAAGTGTCTGAGGCCAGATTTAAACTCAGGAAGATGAGTCTTCCTGACTCCAGGCCTAAAGCTCTATCCAATTACCCACCTAGCTGCCCTCCTGGTACATAGTAGGCATTTAATAAATGTTGATTGATTTGACTGATTCAAGTATAGTCTGGGGAAGCCTATATTTCATTGGTTGTGAATTTTCATGGTCATTTACTCATCAGAACAGCTCTGCCCCAGGGCAAAGTCCTCAAACTGAGTGGATTAACTCCCTTAGGAAGGAGAAGCATGGTCTCTGGAAGTGTTGTCGATCAGTGGCTATTCTTGTCGGATAGAAAAGGGCAGCAGGCAACATGGAAAAGCCTTCAAGAGCGGGAGAAACCTTACTCAGTCCCTTGGGTGGAAAGAGGGAGTTAGAATAAATTGAGATCCCTCAGGAGGCCTAGGGAGGGAATCAGAGCCAGGAGGAGGCCTTTAACTAGCATCTTTTAACCACAGTAGCAGCTTCCCTCCCAGCCAGAGCCCACCCTGAAGGCTGGGGAGGCCACAGCAGTTTGCGCCCAGCCCTCCCCTCAGCACTTAGTCTCCTTTGTGGGGATGGTGCCAAGGATGAGCTGAGCTGGAAAGGAATGCTCCCCAGCCTTCTAGTGCTGGCTACGGGTCAAAGAGGTGTCTGTGGCTGGCACCAGGAGACCGAAACAGGCTCTTGGCCTGTGATTACTGACTCTACATGAAGATCCAGACATTAGGTCTGGGTAGGAGGTAACACGGTGAACAAGAAAGGGCCCTGGAGTGGGTGAGAGTTAGGAAGCCTCCACAGTTGGTGGCTGGCTACCTGTGTGATCTTGGCCAAGGGGTGCTTGGGCCTCAGTTTCCTCATCAGACAAACTGAAGTGTTCTGAAGACAAAAAAGCTAAAACTGAAAACTGTGAAATACTATTCACCAAGCTTAAATCCTGAGAAGAACGGAGGATTTGTGCTTTCTTCTTTTCAGAAGCAGGGGGCTATGGGTATGAATATGGTATATATTGTCAGTCAATGAGCATTTATGTATCTGAACTGTGCTAAGCACTGGGGATAAAAAAAGGGTGAAAGGGGCAGTGGTAAAGCACCGGCCCTGGATTCAGGAGGACCTGAGTTCAAATCCGGCCTCAGACACTTGACACTTACTAGCTGTGTGACCCTGGGCAAGTCACTTAACCCTCATATCCCTGAAAAAAAAAAGGGTGAAAAACCCCAGTTCCTGCTCTCAAGGAACTCCCAAGTCTAATGAAAGAAAAAATAGGAAAATTACTAGGTACATATATCCAGGATAAATAGAAGATAATCAGCTGAGTGGCACAGTGGATAAAGTGCTGGGCCTGGAATCATGAAAACCCGAATTCAAATATGACCTCATACTTTCTAGTTGTGTGACCCTGGGCCAGTCACTTAACCCTGTTGCCTCAGTTTCCTCATCTGTAAGATAAGCTCAAGAAGCAAAGGGCAAATCAAGCCAGTATCTTTTCCAAGAAAACATCAAATGGGGTCACTTAGAGTCAGACATGACTGAAAAATGACTAAACAACAAAACTAAGCTGAGGAAAGGAAAGTGAAATAATGTTGGTTGGTTTTGCTGAACTGCTTTCTCCTCCACACTATCTTTCTTTTCTTTTCTTTTCTTTTGCAGGGCAATGAGGGTTAAGTGACTTGCCCAGGGTCACACAGCTAGTTGTGTCAAGTGTCTGAGGCTGGATTTGAACTCAGGTCCTCCTGAATCCAAGGCCAGTGCTTTATCCACTGCACCACCTAGTTGCCCCTCCACACTTTCTTTTAAGACCAGGTAGGTGGCCTAGGGGATAGAGTGAGGGGCCTGGAATGAAGAAGACCTGAATTCAAGTTTGACCTCTGGTACTTGCTAGCTGTGTGACCCAAGGCAAGTCTCTGTCTCTGTCTCTGTCTCTGACTGTCTGTCTGTCTGTCTGTCTGTCTGTCTGTCTGTCTGTCTGTCTCTCACACACACACACACACACACACACACACACACACACACATGTATCTGCCTCAGTTTTTCCACTGGAAAATGGAGATAATAATGATAGCACCTGGTTGTTGTGAGGATCAAATTAGATACTATTCATAAAATGCTTTGCAAAATTTAAAGTACTTTATAAATGCAAGACATTATGGTTATTGTAAACAAATAAGTATTTGAAAGTTTCTTCATTTAAAGGCTACAAATGGTTGTAGCTGGGAGTTGAACCTCTTCTCTCCCAGCCTTGATGAGACAGGAGAGAGGTGAATGGTCAAACTGGTCTAACCAGTTTCTTCTCCAGGGAAGCAGTGGGAAGTGAATGATCCCTTCTCCTGGAAAGCAGTGGCTTTCCAGAAGGAGGAAGATTCTTCTCCAGGGACAAGAGCCCCAGACATAGGGGGCACTCTGGGTAAAAATTACGAAATGTTGGGTGCAAAAACAACCCCCTCAGCCCTATGAGTCTCTGCGTCAATGTCTCTATGGGGAGGGGCTACACATCAGAGGAAGGGCTCTTGAACAGATAAATGGGGGGGGGGGGGAAGTAAAATATAAGAAGATCTGTTCCAGAATCACCCTGTTGGGGAAGAGATTAACACTACTGTATAGCTATTGGCATTGAGACCTTCCCAAACTTTTAAGTAACTGAGGTTTTGGAATATATTGGCCTCCTTACCTACACCTCTGAAAAGCATAGTCTTCTCCAGAACTCAACTCCAATGGTACCTTCCACATTAGGCCTTTCCTGATTCCTGTTACTATTTCTCCTCTCCACCCCATCCCACTATAAATTACCTTGCATTAATTTGTTGTATGTGCTGTATAGACTTGTGTATGTCATATTTTTGTCTTTGTATGGCTCAGATATAAAGCAGCTAGATGTCACAGTAGATAGAGCACTGTACCTGGATCCAGGCAGACCTGAGTTCAAAAGTGACCTCAGACACTTACTAGCTGTGTGACCCTGGGCAAGTCACTTAACCCTGTTGGCCTCAGTTTCCTCATCTGTAAAATGAGCTGGAGAAGGAAATGGCAAACCACTCCAGTATCTTTGCCAAGAAAACTCCAAATTGGGTAGGAAGAGTTAGGCACGGCTAAAAAATGACTGAACAATAACAACAAAAAATCCTCAGATTTACAGTATACATGAAGAGAATGATTAATAAATTTTTATTGATTGATTAGAAAAAGGCCATCAATGAGGTTTTTTTTTTTAATTTTTAAATTTTTTGGTGAGGCAATTGGGGTTAAATGACTTGCCTAGGGTCACACAGCTAGTAAGTGTCAAGTTTCTGAGGTCGGACTTGAACTCAGGTCCTCCTGAATCCAGGGCCAGTGCTCTATCCACTGAGCCACCTAGCTGCCCCCCCCACCCCAATCAATGAGTTTTTACAGAGACCAATCAGTCAATAAGCATTTATTGAGCACTTACTCTATGCCAGACAGCGTGATAGGTTCTGGTGATACAAAGAAAGACTTAAACAGTCGCTCGCCTTCAAGGATCTCACAGTCTGATGAAGGGAAGAACATGCAAATAACTTTGGAGATAATCAGCAGAGAGAAGGAACGGTGTACTGTTCACTCGTGTATACCCCTCCCCGCCCTTTAAAAGATCATATAGAGTGGTGGAGGCAAGAGAAGAACAAGACTCTAGGAATGCCAAATGAGGCTTTTCCTCTGATAAATTGTAAGAATTAGTCTATGGTATTTCCTGTTAGAATAAAGATTAAAGTAAAGAATAAAGATAGCAGCCAAGAGGCTTGTAGGGATTTTAACCTCCAGCCAAGCTGGTTCAGGGATTTGGAACTGAAGGAAAGCTTTGGACACCAAGGAAGGTTTCGGGTAAATCAGTAATATAGTTCTACTCTAGTTTGAGGGAAAAACCCAGGATTATATGAAATATTTCTCATAAACAGCTAAATGTTAGTGAGTGACAAAGCTAGGAGTTTGGTTTTCCTTTAAATTTTGCTCTACTATTACATTTTTATCAATAAGGAAAGTTTTTGCTTTTCTATTGTAATGAATATTAGTATTTTGATAGAAAAAAATAACTGAGTGGGAATATATATCATGTAATCCTTGACTCATTAAGCATGACCACAGAAACCTCATCATCTGAACCATGAGGTCTTTGTCAAGCCATTACTGTTAACTTGGGGGCCACTTATTTGTAGACAAAGTTCCAAGGAGAAAATAAATAGTTTCTGAATTTCAGCCTGGAAAAACAATCCTATAAAGTGATGCAAAGTCATGGATGTGAAGGCCGTTTCTTATTTATGGAGGAAAACAATCCCATTATCCAGCTGTGTCCAGGCTACTCAGCTTGATGCTACTCTATGACATGGTAGCAGCTACCAGATGTGCTCTGTCAAGCCTAGAAAAGTCAACATGTTCAGAAAGAAGCATTTTACTTTTTCCCACAGATATGTGCAGAAATAGCACATACTCAGTGGACATCCTGTAGAGAGGAAGCCTTTTTGACTTAAGGCCACAGGTCTGGGAGTTTCATTTTATTCTAACCGTGAAGACAGCGTCTAGCCAGATCCATCTTTAAAGCCTAGCTCTCAGGGCTATATCAGCCATATACTGTTTCACTGATCTCCTCCTCTGTGGGAATGGATCTTCCTATGTTGGACAGTGCTCTCCAGAGGAAGGGAGACCTTCTGGCCTTATTTCCTCTCCTCCCTCAGGGCCTGTTCTCCTCTTTTGTACTCTACCCCTCTTCTCTTACTTGAACCCTCATAACCTCCAGTCCAGGACCGTGCATCTGGATTCCCACAAGCTCAGTTGCTCAGGATGGAGCAGAGGTCATGAGAGGGAATGCCCTTTCCCATCCTTGTTTGTTCTAGTTCATCGCCTAGTCTAATATCTTTGCTATCTTAGGTGATAGGCATCAGAGGATTGCAGCCAACTCAATAGGACCTACTGGGGAATTTGGTAGATTTTTTTTTTTTAATTTGCTTTCAGTGGGAAATTTGGAATTACCCTGGAACACCTGCTGTTTTTCTATCTGACAGGCACCTGGGTTTAGCTCTGAGATAAAAGAGTTCTCACTAATTTCTACAGGGTCTAGCCCTGGCCTGATTGATAACAGCAATGCATCAGGAAAGGCAGGATTTGGCTCTTGATCTGGGTATCTCCACTCACATATTCCTAGTTTAGCAGATACCAAATCTATGGGTCGACTTAAATGAATATGTTGGATAGAAATAGCTCATAGATCTAGAGCTTAATGAGACCTCAAACCTCAGTTCATCCAACCCTCTCCATTTGCAGAGAAGTAAACTGAGGCCAGAGAGGTCACCCATCTTGCCCAAGACCACATAGTTCATAAGTGGCAGAGCCGGGGTTCAAACTGAAATTTGAACTACAAATTCCATGCTTTCCCCACTGAATTATGCTACCACCTACTTTAACTCTGAATTTCTATATGTGGGAAGAATCCCGATCCCTGGATTGGTAAGGTGGTCTCTAGACCCATGTAGCCAAGGAGGACAAGGAAGCTATTTCCATAGTCCAGGTGAGCGGTAATGAAGCCTTGAGCAAGGACGGAGGGAACAGACGCAAGAGATTCTGCAAAAGACCACACATGTTGGCAACTGATTGGATATGGGGGCTAAGTGGGAAGGAGGAATTGAGGAGGATGAGGAGATCAAGAGTCTGGGTGACGGGAAGAATGGCGGTGTCCTCAACAGCAATGTCAAGTTTAGAAAACAGATAGATTGGGGGGAAAGTTGAGTTCTGTTTTGGACCTGAGGTTTATGGCTCTGCTTCTGACTGTAAGGCTTTCCACTCTGTCTCAGCTGCCTTTTACCCTGGACATCCCCCCATTCCTTTGGTCCCCCCCTCCTTCTCCCACTGTAGAGTTCCTCTTCAGTCTTCCATTTTGAGGACAGGTTCACACCAGTCATCCTTCATTCCCCTCCTAGCTGTGCTCAGACTCTGGAATTTGCCACTATGTATGAGTACCTCCCCATGCTCCTTGCTTTTCAGATTCCATTTGCATGTTGTCTCCCTCATTAGACTATGAGCTCCTTGAAGACAAGAACTTTTTTTTTTTTGCCTTTTTCTTGGTGAAGTGGGGTTTAACTTAAGTACTTAGTACAATGTCTGGCACAAAGTAGGCATTAATAAATGTTTGTTGACTGCCTTACAGATCATCCAATTTGAAATATCCAATAGGCATCTGGCAATAAGGGACTGGAACTCAAGAGAGGTACTAGAAATAGATATACAGTTCTGGGAATCATCGTTGCAGAGATCACAAGTGAATCCATGGGATCTGTCCTTAGAAAAAAAAGGTGCAATAGTGATAGATAGCGGGGCAGCTAGGTGGAGCAGTGAATAAAACACCTGCCCTGGATTCAGGAGGACCTGAGCTCCAATCTGGCCTCAGACACTTGACACTTAACACTTACTAGCTGTGTGACCCTGGGCAAGTCACTTAACCCTCATTGCCCCACCCCACCCCCAAAATAGTGATGAATAGAACCTTGTAGTATACCCACAGTTAGGAGGCACGATATGAATGATGATGACTCAACAAAGCAGAGTAAGAAGGATAGGTCAGAAAGGTAGGAGGAAAACCAAGACACCAGTGTCTTAAAAACCCAGAAAATAGGGTATCCAGGAGGAGAGGGTGCCCAACAGCGTCAAATGCTACAGAGAGGTTGAGAAGGATGAAGACTGATAAAATGTCATCAGATCTGGGATTTAAGAAATCACTGGTGACTCTGGAGAGAGTAGTTAATAATTGAAGTTTTAGAGAAAGCAGGATTGATCCCTGATTGGATTAACAAAGCATTAGTATACTTTCAAATGATCTCAGAAAAAAAATCATCTTTACTTAATGTCAATCTTAAAGCTGCAGGTGCCTCTACCTTTTCTCCCCCTGTTCCTCCTTGCCTTGTTTTTTGTGTGTTTTTTGAGGGGTTCCCCTAGATCTATGATTTCATTGGTGAAGGGAATTTCTGGGGTTTGGTTTTTTTTTTTTGCAGGGCAATGGGGGTTAAGTGACTTGCCCAGGGTCACACAGCTAGTAAGTGTCAAGTGTCTGAGGCTGGATTTTGAACTCAGGTACTCCTGAATCCAGGGCCAGTGCTTCATCCACTGCACCACCTAGCAGCCTCTGAAGGGAATTTCTAATGATGAAACTCCCTTTACTAATGCAGATCAGCTTTGACTGCAATTTTCAATCTCAAGAGAGTTGACTTTGGCATTGGGAAACTAAGAGAATTATCCATGGACATACAACTAATAAAGGTCTGAGGTGGGAATTTAACTCCATGTTAACTCTTGAACTCAAAGCTCTACCCATTCCCTTATGTTGCCTCTCCAATTTATTTCCTATATGCATTTATGTGGATCTGCTGTCTTCCTGGTAGACTATAAACTCCTTGAGGGCAGAGAATGTCTTATTTTTTATTTTTGTAATGTCAGGAATTTGCACAGGCCTGACAAATAGTGGGTGCTTAATTTGCCTGTTGATTGACAAAAAGTTGTGCATGACCCATTTATTCCAAAGGTGAATTCCTCCTCCCACTTTCCCATCTGTGGCCTGGAAATCATGGGTCCACCTGACTGGTTGCACTGACTACAAGCGGTTTTTCATTATACACAGACTTTAATGAGTGTGCCTGTTTAAGAAACTCCACCACTTCGGTATGAATTAGGCTAGACAAACTGGTCTCTTTTTCATGTGTTTCAAAGAACAACGGGAACCCTCCCAGGCTTCTGCTGAAATGTGTTATTTTGAAAAACTGAAACAGGAACCTTTTCTGCAAACCCACTATTTAGAAGACAAACAACAAGAAGAGCCGCACACATCTATTTCAGAAATGCCACTACAGTGAAAAGCAATCCTTTTGGCCAAAATGCCACTGGATAAAGAAGGCAATTGAAGAAATCCCATCACTCTGAAAAGGGCACTTAGGAAAATGCCACCTCCCTCAGAGCAAGATGAATTAGAAAGAAAATCAGCATTTTTCTGGACTTGCTAAACCTTTTCCTATCTTTCTTTTTTTAAAAAAAAAAAATACTCATTTCTCATCTCTTTCCTGGACTACTCCTCTCTTGCATTGCCACCTAACTACCTGGTATTCACACTTCTGCCCAAGTGGTTTGGTACATACAGAGTAAAGAGTATGAGTTTTTCAGGCAAAGGACCTGGGTTCAAATTCCTATTTAAAGTCATGAGCTTTCAGTCTGTGATTGCATTAGAAAGTTATTCTCTCAGGTTACACATTATCAGGTCAAGTCTTGGTTTGTTGGAGATGGAGATGGGAGCCAATTCAATTCAACAAAAATTTACCCGTTAGTTTGGAAAGCGACATTAGAGGAAGTCTAGGCTAATGGCATTTTTGGTCATGCCATTTGTGGAGATAATTCAAAAGCAACTGAACTTTAAAAATTGGAATTTCCCAGTGTGTCTGAGAATATCTGAGGTAAGAGAAGGGTAATGGAAGGGGGAGGAAGCAAAACGGAGAGTCACCCTTTGCTTTTTATAACCAGTGCTCCTCTCCACAGTCTTCTTTAGGAAGAGAAAGCGAGAGTAAGCTCAGCTGGTGCAGTTAAAGAAGTCCAGGTCAGTCAATCAACAAGCATTTATTAAGCACCTACAATATGCCAGGCACTGTGCTAGGCAATAGCATATAAACATGAACAATGAAACCATCCCTACTCTCATGAGTTTACTTCCCCCCCTGGGAAGATATAGAGATATACACAGAATTAATATATGTGGAATAAATCCAGAAGAAATATAAGATCATTAAATACAAGTTAGTGAGGGAAAGGGGGTGTCAGCAGTTGGAGGTAGGGGGCAAACGAGGAGAGGTGGTGGCTAAACTGTATGTTGAGAGAAGAGGGGGTGGGGCAGCTAGGTGGCGCAGTGGATAGAGCACAGGCCCTGGAGTCAGGAGGACCTGAGTTCAAATCCAGCCTCAGACACTTAACACTTACTAGCTGTGTGACCCTGGGCAAGTCACTTAACCCCAATTGCCTCACCAAAAAAAAGAAGAAGAAGAAGAGGGGGTTCTATGAAGCTTCTGAGTGTTCTCCTTCCTTACCTGAGTGCATTTCGTGCATGGGGGATCACCAGTGCAAAGTCATGGAGATGGGAGATGGAGTGACATGTGTGAGGAACAAAGAAAAGGTCAGTTTGGCTCATTGGAAGAGAATGGGGAAAGGGAGTCATGTGGAATGGAGAGAGGTTGGAGCCAGATTGTGAAGGGCTTCCAAAGCCAAATGGAGGAGTTTGTATTTAATCCTAAAGGCAACAGGCTTCATTATTGTGGAACTTCCAAAATTCTGGAGCATTGGCTATAGATCCACCCCTAGAACAACAGTGGCATCCATGAACACTGCTCCTCCCCCTCACTTAGGCATACCTGAGTTGTTGTTTGTCCTTCATTCTCAAAGAGGACCATGACATCAAGGTGATGTCATGACTTGCAGTAAATTGGATTTAAGTCAGGGAGGGCTGTGCAAGGTTACCAACCTCCCTCTCTCCTCCAGAGCCATCTGGGTCCTGTGGCAAGATAAATATCAGGACAACTGGAGATGGATCCAGATGTTTAAGGCAATTGGATTAAGTGACTTGCCCAGGGTCACACAGCTAGTAAGTATCTGAGGTGACATTTGAACTCAGGTCCTCCCAACTTCAGGGCCAGTGCTCTATCCACTGCATCACCTAGCTGTCCCTACATACCCAAGTAGGGAAGTAGATTAGCAAGACCTATTACCAAGTAAACACCAAGGCTTCTACCATCAACTAGCATTCATTAATCACCCATTATTTTATATTATATTACATTATATTATGTTATGTTATGTTGTCATGCCATATCATATCACATCACATCACATCACATCACATCACATCACATCATATCATATCATATCATATCATATCATATCATATCATATCATATCATATCATATCATATTGTGCTGATCACTGATTCCAAAAAAAGGGCCAAATACAGTCCCTGCTCTCAAGGAACTCTTAGTCCCATAGTCCTCTCCTTGTCTGTCTTTCCCCAACACTCCCTTTGCTGACTTTCTCCAAACATTCTCTCGGTACCGAGCAGAGGTATAACTAGGATTTTTTTTTCCACACAGGGGAAAAAACAGTTACTAAAGGATGTTACACAGAGAATTGTCTTAGGGGAGGCAGTGGCTGCACAGAAGACAATTCAGTGGAACAACCCATCCCTTCTCTTTCATTCCCTCATTTCTGCGCACCTATGGCCCCAGACCCATGTCCTTTTCTGGTCTGCCATCGTGCACATGGAGGAACAGGGAAGCAGCCTATCTCCTTCCTTCCTTCTAATCTCCAAAGGCACAAGGCCCCTTGCCTTGATTTCTCCCTGCACCCACTTCCCCACCCCACACCAGTGCAGGGACTAGCTCCACTCTAGTGATAGCACAGCCACCCAATGGCTCCAAGAACTTTCCTATTAATCGGCTCACCCATGCTTGTCAAAGTCCCAGTTCAATCAGGGAGTCAATCAATTCACGAGTTTCCTAAATAACTGAATCAGCCTAGAAGATCTCAAGATCTCCTGCATTCTATGAAATGCAGTTTACACTATCTTCCGTCCCCTTTCCCTGGAGCATCCTATTCTCCTGACTTCTCTTCAATGAAAGAGAGAAAGGAAAGAAGGAAGGAAGGAAGACACACAAGACTTGAAATCACAATAATCCCTCAATTCAGGGAGGTTAGAATAACACTATTTGATACAACATATACCAGATACCAACTAGAGAAGGAGTATGACATAATGGACACAGTGCTGGGCTTGGCATTAGGAAGATCTGAGTTCAAATCCTTCCTCTGATACTTAACTATCCCTCTGGCCAGATGCAAGTTGCTCAACTTCTTTGAGCCTCCATTTCCCTATCTGTAAAATAGGAAATTAGTATTTACCTCACAAAGTTGTTGTGATGAAATGAAACACCTGACATAAAGTGCTATGCAAACTTCAAAGTGTCAGAGGAATGGGAGTAATTATTGTTACTCTGTGCAAGGCCCTGTGGCCAATATTATCTATTATAAAAGATCTCTGTCCCTATAGAGCTTGTGACTAGGCCTTCAGATCCTTTCATCTCAAAGTAGATGAAGTACAGAATTTGGGTCCCTTAGTTTCCCACATAAACCTCCCTGCCATTTTTTAACTCATCCCACTGGCCCATGCCAAAGAGAAAATTGAGTACCAGGTGAAAATCGTTTGGAAGTGACAGTTAATTTCAGGATCGACAGCTAGTAACTCTCCAAGAGCCAACAGTGCCATAAACAGCCCCCTACCCACACCATAAATCTATCATCGCTCAGCTTCACTGCCCCAGCTCTGAAATTTACAGTAGCTGCATCAGGCCTTTCATAAAAATAAATAAATTTAGTTCAGTCTTCTTTCAATGGGTCCTTTCACCATAAAATGATGGGTCATAAAGAAGAAAATGCTGATGTTGCCTTCCTCCAGGACCTTGTCTTTTGTGGATGCCAAGTAACTGGGCATTCTCTAGACTGACTTCTTTGTTCAGACACAGCCTTGGTGTAGTGGGCCAAAGGCTGGCTTAGGGTTAAAAAGACGTGGGTTCAGACACTTTCTAGCTATGTGACATTGGGTCGGTCATTTAGCCTCAGGTTCCTCATTTGTGAAATGGGGTTAGTATGTCAGAGGTTTGAGTCATAGTGAAGTGACAGCTGGCCTTAGGGTCAGGAAGACCTGGGTTCAAATTCCACCTCTGACACACCGTGGCTTTGTGACCCTAGGCACTGGCAATGCCTCAGGCAATGCCTCAGGCAAGGTTCTAAGTTGCAAAGCAACTGTCCTTGGGCAGGGGTAATAGAAGATTCTCACCACTGACTCAGACCCAGCCCAAGTATAATAGGGGCCTGCAGCACTCCCCTCCCAGGGTTGTTGTGGAGATCACACGCGATAATGTATGTAAAGTACTAAATAAAAGGCAGTTATCATCTGGAAAGGGCTGTAAGGACAGAGGAAATGCAAGCAAGAGCTTATCCTGATTAGGAAGGCAGGTGATCCTTCAATAGATTGACCTTATTCCTTGTATATAGTATTGATGCTTAATTAATTTAATTAAAATTTAATTAAATATAATTTATTAAGTGTGCTAGGCACTCTGCTAAGCTCTGGGCATACAAATACAAGCGGGCAAGACAGTCCCCGTCCATTAAGAATTTATATTCTAATAAAGGAAGACAACATATATAGGGGCATGGTGACCCAGGAGTGATTTGGACAAAGAAGTTGCCCTTTGGGCATAATTCCAAATTTCTCTCCAGAATGGTTGGATCAATTCACAACTCCACCAACAGTGCATTAGTATTTCAATTTTCTCACATTCCCTCCAACATTTATCATTTTCCTTTTCTGTCACATTAGCCAATTTGATAGGTATGAGGCGGTACTTCACAGTTGTGGGTTTTTTTTTTTTTTCGGTAAGGCAATTGGGGTTAAGTGACTTGCCCAGGGTCACACAGCTAGTAAGTGTTAAGTGTCTGAGGCCGGATTTGAACTCAGATACTACTGAATCCAGGGCTGGTGCTTTATCCACTGGGCCACCTAGCTGCCCCCACAGTTGTTTTAATTTGCATTCCTCTAATTGATAGTAATTCAGACCATTTTTTTATATGACTATAGATAGTTTTGATTTCTTCATCTGAAAACTGCCTGTTCATGTCCTTTGACCATTTATCAATTGGGGAATGACTTATATTCTTATAAATTTGACTCTGTTATGAATGACTTAGTTATCCTCAACAATATAAAGATCCAAGCCAGTTCCAAAATACTCATGATGAAAAATACTATCCACATCCAAAGAAAGAATTGATGGAGTCTGAATGCAGATGGAAGCATGCCATTTTTCACTTTATTTTTTGTGTCTTTTTCCTTTTTTTTTTCCTGTGTCTTTTTTCACAACACGATGAATATGTTTTCCATGATTGCACATATATAACCTATATGAAATTGCTTACCATGTCAAAGAAGGAGGAGGTAAGAGGAGGAAGAAAACTTGGAACTCAAAAAATTTTTTAAAATGTTTAAAATTGTCTTTACATGTAACTGGGAAAAAATAAAATATTACTTAAAAATAAAAATAAAATACATTTGACTTGATTATATATTTAAGAGCTAGGGCTTTTATTAGAGATACTGGCTGTAAAAAAACCAACCCAGCTTTCTGCTTTCCTTCCAATTTTGGCTGCATTGGTTTTGTTTGTGCAAAACTTTTTAAATTTAATATAATCAAATTATCCATTTTGTATCTCATAATGGTATTTCTTGTTTTGGTCATAAATACGCTGAATTTTAGGAAATTTGCTTTAATAGCACTGTGTAGAACAGATTGGACTCTCTCTCTTTCTCTGTCTCTGTCTCTCTGTCTCTCTCCATGTCTGTCTGTCTATCTCTTTTTTTTTTTTTTTTGCAGGGCAATGGGAGTTAAGTGACTTGCCCAGGGTCACACAGCTAGTAAGTATCAAGTGTCTGAGGCCGGATTTGAACTCAGGTCCTCCTGAATCCAGGGCCGGTGCTTTATCCACTGTGCCACCTAGCCGCCCCTGTCTATCTCTTTCAAAGGCACTTTGGCATAGCAGATAGAGTGTTGGACTTGGATTAAGGAAGACCTAGGTTTATACTCCCCACTCTGAGGCTTACTGGCTATATGGACTGGGACAAATCTTCAAACTTTTCTACCCTTTCCTGTGCTAACTTTGGTCCTGATTTAACATTTGTTCATTCAAGTCCTACTCATGGTGGAGAAAGTGACTCAGGCACTTGAAGACTGTGCAAGCTATGACATGACCACTTCTACCAAGCTGGGAAAACTTTACATTTGGTCCTAGTGATGGGCTGAGTGTCTGCTTTTTTTTTTTTAATGTTTATTTATTTATTGATTGATTGATTTTTTGGTGGGGCAATGAGGGTTTAAGCAACTTGCCCAAGGTCACACAGCTAATAAGTGCCAAGTGTCTGAGGCTGGATTTGAACTCAGGTCCTCCTGAATTCAGGGCTGCTGCTTTATTCATTGCAGCACCTAGCTGCCCCTGGGTGTCTGCTTTTTAAGAACCAGCCTAAGGATATTCAGAGAGGCTCATGACCAGAAGGTCTGCCACTTGCTAAGGAATCTTATTGCCCACAGCAAACCACAAAGGCTGTAAAGGGCTCATGGTTTGCATCAGCAGCATAAAGGAAATCATAGATCTTTTGAAGTGTTCAAGGTAGTAGGCCTTTAATCTCTTACATTGTTTTTGTCTTCTAAAATGTTAAGTTTCCTCCTAGCTCTGAGAGATAGCACAACACCATGTGCAACCCAGTCATCGACATGTACTTTTGATGATGGGGACCATGCAAAAGATGAAAGAGGGGCCCTAGGCTAGGCCTGCATAATTAGCCTGGGTCCACAGGCCAAGGCCCCAAGAGGAAGCAAGCTGAGATAAATGATAAGAGTCTTTAAACCAGAGACACTCAAACCTAGGACCTGGTGAGAAAACTCAAAGTTACTCATTCCTATTGGAACGCAAGTAAGAGAACAGATAGAGCCCTATCTCTAAGGTAGGCCAAGTTTTTCCTTTCATCCTTTCCCCTCTCCCATTTAAGCATCATTCTCTTCCCAGTGACTCCCCTTCTTGTGAAACCAGTGGCCACTGCATTTATGTAATGATTTAAGGTTTGCAAAGTGCTTTACAGATATCATCTCATTTGATCCTCACATCAACCCTGGGAGGGAGGTACTGTTATTATTCCCATTTTATAGGCGAGGAAACTGAGGCAGATAGAAGTTAAGTGACTTTGCTAGGGTCATGCAGTTAGTAAGCATCTGAGGCCAGGTTGGACTCAGGTCTTCCTGACTCCATCTTTTTCACTTTGTCCACTGGAGTCTCTTAGCCACTCAGAAACCCACAATCAGCCCTGCTCTCCCTGGGGAGTGCCTTACACTCTGGACCTATTCACCTCCCCATCTCTTCCCTTTCAAAATTCTCCTCGGAGCTCACTGTCAGAAACTGATTAAGACAAAAGAGCTGACACCCGAGAAGCCATCTCCAGGGGCATTTGCTTTTTAATAGTCCATCATTGGGGGCAGCTAGATGGCACAGTGGATAGAGCACCAGCCCTGGATTCAGGAGTACCTGAGTTCAAATCTGGCCTCAGACACTTAACACTTACTAGCTGTGTGACCCTGGGCAAGTCACTTAACCCCAATTGCCTTACCAAGAAAAAAAAAAATAGTCCATCATTGTAACAGCCAGCATTTATATACTGTTTCCCATGGAGAATAGTTGATGTGGCAAGAACAGTAGATTTGGAGTGAGAAGACCTCCTCTAATACTTCCTACTTCTATAACCTTGGGCAAGATATTTCTTCTCTCTGGGTCTCAGTTTCCTCTTTGTATAATGAAGGAGTTGGACCAGGTACCTTCTGAGGTCCTTTCCAGTTCCTGATCTATGACTGTGACCTGGATTTGAAACCCAGAGCTGCCATTTACTCCCCGTGTGACATCAGACAAACTCTCCATCCTCTATGGGCCTCAGTTTTCCTCATCTGTAAAATGAGAAGTTTGGACCAGATAACCTCTAATGTCCCTTCCCGCTCTAAATCTGTGAATTTATGAGACTATACGGTCTCATATCCACACTTTGTCTTTGTCATGACATTTTTTTTTTCAGGGCAATGGGGGTTAAGTGACTTGCCCAGGGTCACACAGCTAGTAAGTGTCAAGTGTCTGAGGCCGGATTTGAACTCAGGTACTCCTGAATCCAGGGCCGGTGCTTTATCCACTGTGCTACCTAGCCACCCTTGTCATGACATTTTAAAGCATCATTGGAAAAGGCATGTATAGGAGGGAAGGAAGGAAAGAAGGGAAGAAGGAAAGAAGGAAGGAAGGAAGGAAGGAAGGAAGGAAGGAAGGAAGGAAGGAAGGAAGGAAGGAAGGAAGGAAGGAAGGAAGGAAGGAAGGAAGGAAGGAAGGAAGGAAGGAAGGAAGGAAGGAAGGAAGGAAAGAAGGAAGGAAAGAAGGAAGGATGACTTTTTTGGTGTCCCTCAAATGGGACTGTGTTCACAAAGAGGAAACAGAACACCTAGGCCCCTTGTAGTGTCTGATGGCACAGACAATAGGCATGGAGAAAGGTCTCTTTGTGGAGAAGCCTTTTTGTGGTTGTGAAGCCTTTTTGTTATTGTCATTCAGTCATTTCAATGGTATCTAATTCTTTGTGACTGAATTTGGGGTTTTCTTGGCAAAGATATTAGAGTGGTTTGTCATTTCCTTCTCTAGGTCATTTTACAGATGAAGAAACTGAGGCAAACAGGGTGAAGTGACTTGGCCAGGGTCACACAGCCAGTAAGTATCTGAGGCCACATTTGAAGTCAGAAAGAGGAGTCTTCCTGACTCCAGGCCTGGTGCTCTATCCACTGGGCCACCTAAGCTGCCCCATTAGATTAGATTAGACAATGTCTAAAATCCTTTCCAGCTCTAGAGGTGATAATTGAATCCATGAGAGCTGATGAAATCATCAAGTGAAATAGTTTAGAGGGAGAAGAGAAAAGGATCCAAGACAGAGCCCTGGTGGACAGCCAGGAATGACTTGGAGAGAAATACAGCAAACAAGACTGAGAAGGAGTGGTCAGATAGATAAGAGGAGAAGGGAGATAGAGTAGTGTCACAGAAGTCTAGAGAGGAGAGAGTTTCAAGGAGAAGAAGGTGATCAACAGTGTCAAAGGCTACAGGGAGGTCAAGAAGGATGAGGATTGAGCATTTGGCATTTAAGAGACTGTTGGTAACTTTGGAGAAAACAGTTTCTTTCTTTCTGTTTTGTTTTTTGCTGAGGCAATTGGGGTTAAGTGACTTGCCCAGGGTCACACAGCTAGTAAGTATTAAGTGTCTGAGGCCGGATTTGAACTCGGGTCCTCCTGAATCCAGGGTCGGTGCTCTATCCACTGCGCCACCTAGCTGCCCTGAAAGCAGTTTCAATTGAACGACTTTGTCAGAGGCCAGACTGCAGAGAGTTAAGCAGAAAAGGAGAGGAAAAGAAGCGGAGGCATCTTTTATAGACTACTTTCCCAAGGAGCTCAGCTGAAAAAGGAAGGGAAAATAGGGGATGATAGCTAAAAGGGATGGATGGATCGAGTGAGAGAATTTTTTAAGACATGGGGATGTTTGTAGGCACTAGGAAAGCAACCAGTAGACAGTAAAAGATTAAAGATAGAGGGGGCAATCTGCTAGAGAAGTACTGCATACTAATATTTAAGTAATATTAACCCAATACAATGCTAATACTACAAGCTAATAGACAGAGATAGCTAGGTGATACAGTAGATAAAGCACTGGGCCTGAGTCAGGAAGATCTGTCTTCAAATCTGGGTTCAGACATTTACTAGCTGTATGACTTTGGGCAAGTCACTTAATCTTGGGTCAGCCTCAGTTTCCTCAACTGTCAAATGGGACTCATAATAGCACCTACATCCCAGGGTTATTATAAGTGAGGATAAAATGAGGAAACATTTGTAAAGCCCTTAGCATGATGCCTGGCACATAGTAGGTGTTCTAGAAATGCTAGCTTTTATTACTTACATTGATGTTTCTAGTTTTTTGTTACTGAAAAAAGAACAGCTATAGATACTTTGGTGTATGTGGGTCCTTTTTTTTATCACTGACCACTTTGAGGTATATGCCTAGCAGTGAAATTTCTGTCAAAGGGAATGGGCATTTTAGTCACTTCCCATAATTCTGACTTGCTTTCCAGAATCAGTGAACTGATTCACAAATCTATCAACAACACATTGGTAGGCTTGCCCTTTCAACAAATCCTCCACCACTGATTATCCCCCTCCTTTTGTCATCTCTGCCAGCTTGCTGGACATAAAGTGAAACCACAGACTTGTTTTGATTTACATTTCTCATATTTTTGGTGATTTGGAGCATTCTTTTCTATGATTGTTAACACTCAGCAATTTTTCTTTTGAGAAGTGTTTGTTTTCATCTGAACCAACACTAAATCTTATTACAATGTTGGTAAGATCATTTAGGGCAACCTCCAATTTTATAGGTTAGAAAACCGAGATACCAAGAAGGGAAGTGACTTGTCTAATGTCACACATTGAGTACAGTAAGTAACAAAGCAGGGATTTGAAGCCAGCTCCTCTACGAGAGCATTGTGTTTTTGTTTCTTTGGGGGTTTTTTGTGAGGCATTTGGGGTTAAGTGACTTGCTCAGGGTCACACAGTGAGTAAGTATCTGAGGCTAGATTTGAACTCAGGTCCTCCTGACTCCAGGGCTGGTATTTAATCCACTGCACCACCTAGCTGCCCCTTGGGGGAAGGGGTGGGAGAGGGACCTTGTAAAAAGAACATGAGCTTGAGGGCAGCTAGGTGGCACAATGGATAAAGCACTGGCCCTTGATTCAGGAGGACCCGAGTTCAAATCTGACCTCAGACACTTGACACTTAACTAGCTGTGTGACCCTGGGCAAGTCACTTAACCCTCATTGCCCTGCCCCAAAAGAAGAAGAAGAAGAGAAGAAAGAAAAGAACATGAGCTCTAAAGTCAGAAGATCTGGGTTCAAATCTTACTTTCAATGCTTACCATCTTTGGGGCCAAGTCATTAAGTCACAAAGACTTTGGGCAAGTCACCTGTTCTCCTTAATCTTACTTTTCTCATCTGTAAAATGAAGGGAGTGGATGGACAAGATGACCTCTAAGATCTCTTCCAGCTGGACATCCATGATCCTATGAATTCCAAATTCAGGGCTGCATACTAAGACCAGAGGTCCTAAAGGGGAAAAAAAAAAAAAAAAAGCTGGACTGTGGAAGCAGACCTGGAAATGGGCTGGGGAGGAGACAGCGGATGCCTCCCTGCAGATCCAGGACTCCCTTCTTGGCCTCACCCCTCAAGGTAATGAGGTGCTCCATGCAACACAATACCCTGAGTCCTGAAAGAAGCTTCCCCGGAGGTAAAGGCCTGCCTGCCCCATTCCTTCTGGTCTCACATGTAAACCTTATAAGGTATAGCTTTCAAGGACCTCCCTCACTGACGCTGATTTATGGCCTTAATTAAACAGGATATTTATTCCAATTCAATGGATGTAATTTCTCTCCCACCAGGAAATCCCCTTAGGAAGCAAATTGACATGATGTCTGAAAGAAGAAGAAAGCAGAGTCAAACCGTGAAGTTTCTTCTTTCCCTCCCAGCCCTCCTTCAACTTTAGATTTAACTGGGGCCAAGTCCTGCAGGCATTTATTTTTTAAGGCAAAAAACCAGGATTGTCTCCTACTAACTCAAACTGGAACCCAGGCACATATTCCTGACTCACCTGACAGGTACTTACTTGTTAGTTGATTCTGGGTCTAAGGGTAAGTTAGGGCTTTAGTGGGTGGAAGAGGATCTCGCTTTTTTTCACAAACAAACAGACCCCATTCAGAAATCTGGTGATGAAAAGTCGTCCAGGTGGAGGCACTCATGGAAAACAGAGGTTTAGCCTCGGAGTCACTCCCCAGGGTTGGACAGGGGACTTTAAGCAATAGGAATTAAAAATACAACAGAAGAGGAGGGATGCTATGGGCTCTTATGGGGGGCAGTGGAGAGGGGGGGCTGAGAGTCAGCCACAGCTTCCTTGTGCCCTCCAGGAGGAGTCAGACTCCTCTGTGACAGATCATTTCACTCTTCCGGAATTGAACAGGGCCTTTGTTAAGCAGGCTTTGTGGAGGATGTCCAGAAACTGCACAGTTAGAGTTATGTAGTGAATACTTCTTTGGGGGTCTTTCCAAAATGGCCACCATTCCACTGGGGCTGAAATGTTTCATGTCGTGATTGGATGGGAGTGAAGAAAGTTTACTTATTATCACTTACGGGCGCTTCCCTCAACTCCCTCATCCTTATTGATCAAAGAAAGACAATTGAATTCTCTTTCCCCACTGCAGACACAGACTCACCGTGTCCTCAGATCTTTCTCAGACAAGTCTCTAATTATCCATCCTCCGTCTTGTATCCTTGTATCCTTGTACCTACCCATGGGCAAGGCATGACATTGGTCCCAATTCAATTTCTTCTCATTAGACTCAGTCTAATGTTCTGATAAAACCATTTAGATATTTTTTTGGAATCTGACTCTGCTTCCTCCTTCTGGTTTATACAATTTCCTTACGTGAGTATATATTTGGAATATATAGGATACTCCTGAATCTTTCCCACCCTCACCTGCTACCTGTCTTGCCTCTTTTGAAGGGAAAAGCACTTATTAAGCACCTACTATGTGCCAAGCACTGTGCTAACCACTTTACAAATACTGCTATTATTATCTCATTTTACAGCTGAGGAAATGGAGACAGAGGTTAAGTGACTGGTCCAAGGTCGTATAACTAGTAGGTGTCCAAGGTCAAATCTGAATTCGGATCTAGGTCTAGTGATCTCTCTGCTAGGCCACCTAGATACCTGGCTTTTTGTGTAACCTATTCCTCCTGGCATAATCTAAGACATGGTTCTATGATCCGACCCTTCTGGAGAGCAATTTGGAACTATGCCCAAAGGGCTATAAAACTGCGCATACCTTTTGATCTAGCAATACCACTGCTAGGTTTATATCCCAAAGACATCCCCCAAAAGAGAAAAAAAAAGACCTATTTGTACAAAAATATTTATAGCAGCTCTTTTTGTGGTGGCTAAGAATTGGAAATCAAAGGAATGTTCATCGATTGGGGAATGGCTAAACAATCTGTGGTATATGATTATAGTGGAATATTATAAGAAATGACAGGATTGTGAGGGGAAAAAACATCCTCTTCTCAATAATTCTCAGGAACTCAACAGGGATGTGGCAAAGGCTCTTTATTTTCTTCTCGTGAGAAGGAGGCACCCTAGTATGCAGCTAATGGGTGCAAAGAAAGGGGGCTCACAGGCCCTGTTTTATACCCTAGTCCCTATCGCCAATGGACCCTCCCCTTTTTCATCACTGGTCTGATTACTCAAGGGTTACAATCTACACGCAAAAACTAGCTAATTTGAATGAAGTATTTCCACCCCTCTTCCTTATATGGACACAATTCTGGACCAGACCTTATTGAGACCAGGGCTCCTTGAACCATGTGACCTTGCTAGCCTGAAGGAGAGGAGGGGATCTGAGACCTTTGTCCTACAAACAGGTCAGGAGAAGTATGACTGACTGTTATACCCACATTGAGGAGACAACTACCCATTTTCTCACAAGGATGATTTCAGAAAGGCCTGGAAAGACTTATATGAACTGAGGTATAGTGAAGTGAGCAGAACCAGGAGAACATTGTACACAGTGACAGCAATATTGTTTGATGAATAACTGTGAATGACTTAATCTCAGCAATACAAAGATCCAAGACAATCCCAAAGGACTAATGATGAAGCATACTATCCACCTCCAAAGAAAGAATTGATATTGATTAAATACAGACTGAAGCATACTATTTTTCACTCTTTCATTTTTTCTTTTGGGGCAGCTAGGTGGTGCAGTGGATAAAGCACTGGCCCTGGATTCAGGAGGACCTGAGTTCAAATCCAGCTTCAGACACTTGACACTTACTAGCTGTGTGACCCTGGGCAAGTCCCTTAACACTCATTGCCCCACTAAAACAAAACAAAATGTTTTTTCTTTTATTCGAGTTTTCTTATATAAAATAGCTAATATGGTAATGTTTTACATAATTGCACATGCATAACCTGTATCTGAATGCTTACCATTTCAGGGAGGAGGGAAAGGAGGGAGGGAAAAATCTAGAACTCAAAACTTTAAATAAAAATGTTTATTATTTTTTTTCAGGTTTTTTTGTTTGTTTTGGTGAGGCAATTGAGGTTAAGTGACTTGCCCAAGGTCACACAGCTAGTAAGTGTCAAGTGTCTGAGGTCGGATTTGAACTCAGGTCCTCCTGACTCCAGGGCCAGTGCTCTATCCACTGCACCACCTAGCTGCCCCTATTATTATTTTTTTAAAGCCATGGTTCTAGAAGCAAAATCCCTGGGAAACGGTGAGACCGTTCGATAACAGTCATTCCCACCCAAAGAAGAAAGGATATACACCTAGTATGGAGGGGGTGGAGGAGGAAAGCAATGAACACCATCCCATCACTTCCTATTTTAGTGAATTATCCTTGCTAATTAGGCGTTCTGCTCAGTTGTTTCTATGTGCTGAAGTCATGTAAGTGCTGTCACTGCCTTCTAAATTTTGGCAACCCCACCACTCTAGAGTTAACCTTTCCATTATACCCTCTGGAACTCTCAACTGCTCGTTAACCTTTAATTCCTAGTCTCTTCTTTTAGGCTCTTTTTCATCTTGTGCTCATTGAAATCCGACTCTCTCTAGAAGACACTGAACTGGCCACCCTCTTCACAGCTGGTTGCTCCTCCTCTGATCCTCCCTAACACACTGACCTAGGAATGCAATATGGTAGACACCTTGGTCTTAACTACCACATGCAGATCCTAAATCTTCCACCACTTAGCACCTCTCCGATTTACACATTAATCCTTGATCAAGGAACTTCGAGTTCTGGCTACCATCTTTCTGTAAAATGCTCACTCTTGAAAGCAGCACTTTCATTTCTGGTGCATATATTTATTCTCAGGGAGCAGCCTGCTCTACAAGAATCTTGATTTTTGAATAGCCTCTACTTTGATTGAAGTTTGTCAGTTTCATACTACTTGACAAGTGGAGTTTCCATATTTTTAAAAAGTACTCTCAGGGGCACGCTGGAGCCACCTGATACCAGATGAAGAGAGCCAGTTGTTAAATTTTTAGCAGGAGCATTGTCAAAGGCTACAAATCAGGTTTTGATATATTGTTTTGTTAATTTTTAGACTTCAGACAGTGATCTTGCTGAATGTTAATAATGTTAATTATGCCAATGTTATGCTATGTTAATAATATCGATTAAACTTAAAGTGTGTCATGTGTACATATTTTTTCCCCTAAGGAGCTGGTTGCTACTAACATACAGCTAGGTACTTTATAATCTATCTTCATATAAGCAGCACAGCCTGTTGAGTCCATAATGCTAGTCAACAAAGGTTTTTCTTTCAACTTTCTTTTAGGACCAAGCACTAGGCTAATTATTCTAAAATTGCTTGGCTATCTGATGAGCCAAGGCTTGTTGCTAAATGGAAAAAACTTGGGTTGGGGCAGCTAGATGGTGCAGTGGTTAAAGCACTGGCCCTGGATTCAGGAGTACCTGAGTTCAAATCCAGCCTCAGACACTTGACACTTACTAGCTGTGTGACCCTGGGCAAGTCACTTAACCCTCATTGCCCCACCAAAAATAAATAAATAAATAAAATTGGAAAAAAAAATTAAACACTGACAGGAGACCAGGTTATACTGCTTCCCTCTAAACCATCTTTTCTGACCTGTCTTAATTACCTCAGCATGATGCAAAACTATTCAATTTTAAAGCCAAAAGGGATCTTAGAAATCACCAAGTCCAACCCCCTCGTTTTACAAATAAAGAAACTGGGATCAGGATATAAAGAATTAATTGTTATCTGAGGTTTTTGTGACCCCATCTTTTGGCTGAAATTTTAAAGGAGAAAACCTCAGCTTGAGCACTGGCCTCCGGGGCTCTGAAAGCAGCACGGTGCTCCACCCACTGGTTGTAGCCATTGCTAGGGCTCTGGCACCTCACATCATCACCACTCACTGACACCTACATGGGCTTGGCAAAATTATAATGATTGGAAGCCCAGTGAGGGCAGTCATGCGACTGTCAGAGTGGTCAGCCAATTGGCTGGGGGCTGTGTGTGGTCAGCCTGGGGTCTGCTGGGAAGAAGGGAGATTTTTTTTTTGCCATTCTAGCTTGAAGCTAGAAGGTGACAGGATGCTGCTGTGTGTTCTCAGCTGATTCCTGGGCAGTTGTGTTGTTCAGGTTGTATAATTTCCCTTTCCCCATTTTATTTCCTTTCCCTTGATCCTACTGATCCTGTTTGTATTTTTTTAAGTTCGTTCTTGTTAAAATAAATCCTGTTCTGTTTTGAGGGAGGCTGCCGGTCTCCTTCTTTGTCCCAATATTGTGGTGAGCTGCTTAGCTAACACTCCCCAATTAAAAATTGGTCCCCACAAGGACTAGAATCCTTTTCTCTTGTCTCCTCATCCAGCATTCTTTCCATCATTTGGGACTTTCTTTGAGCTTGTCTCTCTTACCCTTTGGGAGCTCACCTGCCCATCAACTCTGGATTCATCCTTCCAGGGATGTGGGAGTGAATCCCCTGCATTCATCTAATTGGACGTCTCCCTAACCAGTGGTATCTCTGGGGGCTCAAACTGTCACGAAGATCAACCCTGCTTTTCAAAGTGAAACAGAGAAATGTTTTCCCAACAAAGACCCTACTTTACCTCAGCTCAGCCAAGTTAGGAAGAGCAAAGTCCCTGGAAGGGAAAACCTTTGATATCAAATAACTGAATGAGCAGCTTATTCACATGCTCTCATCTCTAAACTCACTAAATGTTCACTCAGTTACCCCATCACACAGTTAGTGCCTGAAAGGTATCTCAGATTGAGGACACTTGCTGCTCACTGAAAACCACAACTCACGAGCCCCCACAAATGAGCTTGCTTTTACTGGTCAACCAGAGTTCAAAACATTAATTCATAGCAAAAGACATGAATCAAATACTATAGCAAATTAAGTGACAGGAAAAGATCCCTCCAAATCTAAATGGGGTACATTATCCTATTGAGTAGGGACAGCTAGGTGGTGCAGTGGAAAGAGTGCTGGGCCTGGAGTACAGGTAGACTCATCTTCCTGAGTTAAAATAAGGCTTCAGGGGCAGCTAGGTGGCGCAGTGGATAAAGGACTGGCCTTCAGTTCAAGAGGACCTGAGTTCAAATCCAGCCTCAGACACTTGACACTTAACTAGCTGTGTAACCCTGGGCAAGTCACTTAACCCTCATTGCCCTGCCAAAAAAAAAAAAAAAGTAACAAAAATAAGGCCTCAGACACTTAGTAGCTGTGTGAACCTGGGCAAGTCACTTCACCCAATTGGCCTCAGTTTCCTCATCTGGAGATGGAGAAGGAAATGGTAAATCGCTCCAGTATCTTTGCCAAGAAAATGCCAAATGGGATCATGAAGAGTCTGACATGACTGAACAATAACAAAAACCTTACTGAATACCATATCATCAATAGGGGATTGCTGTACAAACAGAGAGCCTTCATGATGAAGAGTACTCCTATAAAGAATAAGTGTTGGGGGCAGCTAGGTGGCTCAGTGGATAAAGCACCAGCCCTGGATTCAGGAGGACCTGAGTTCAAACCCAGCCTCAGACATTAGACACTTACTAGCCATGTGACCCTGGGCAAGTCACTTAACCCTCATTGCCCCACCCAAAAAAAAAAATAGAATAAGTGTTGCCAGGAAATATACCTAGGGAACTCATATGTCTAAGGAGCATGAATAAAGGGGTACACATACCAGGAACCCCTGTGTCCAGAGTACGCATACAGGGACAGGTGTGGCCAGAGCACAACTTACATTTCCACTGTTTGTACTGTTGTTCTGAATTCTGTATCTACTAGGGAGGTATCCCCGCAGTTGTTCTCTGTTCCTATCCACTGGTTTCTATCTATTTAATCCCTTTAGGACATCTGCTACTCTCTGCTACCATCTGCTGGGTCCCAATAGCTAGTAAAACTGACTGGCAAGGAACAGCTGAAGCTCTTTTAGTGACTAACTTAGGTTTAATGGGGGCAGTAGATAGAGTGGTAAACCTACAGTTAAGAAGACTCATATTCATGGGTCTAAATCTGTTCTCAGACACTTACTAGCTGTGTGACCCTTGGGCAAGTCACTTAACTCAGTCTCCTCATTTGAGCTGGAGAAGGAAATGGCAAACCATTCCAGTATCTTTGCCAAGAAAACCCCAAATGGGGTCAAGTCAGACATGACTGAATCTCACATAAGTTGAACAAACCACCATACCTAGCCAGGAGGTTGAGCAAAAGTCAGCTTTGCCCCAGGCTAATAGTATTCAATTCTTTTTGACCTAGCCCTGTTCTTTTACCACTTCCTCTGGCTCTTATTTCAGGTATGATCAGAAATCCCTTTTACTTCTTATCATATCCCCTGGTCTCAGCAAATATTCCTGGGTTTCCACTTCAGTAGACTGCAAAAAATGGCTAAGCAAAGCGTTAATGGAGAGATTGTTTTCAATCCTCTCACATCAGTCCTCTCATATTCTATGCAAATTGTAGAGGCTAGGCTGGGTAGAGAACACTGGAAAAAGCTAGAGAACTTGGCTCCATTTCCTTCAGAAAAAAAAAAAAACACAAAACAAAACCAAAAACGTTATCTTTTGTTAACAACCACAGTTTTGTGCTACATTATGACCAGCACAAAAGGGCTGGTCTCTCCATTGTCGGTTGTCCTCAAATGCCATAATCTATTGTTATCAGCAATGATCTTGACAAATGCTCAGGAGATTAAATGCTAGGCCTCTGAAAGAATGCACTAGCTCAGCTGGTGTGGATTGGCTAGGCCTTTGCACACTTGATTGTGTAGCCCAGTAATTTTAAGCTCAGTGCAAGACAATAGGCAAAGAGATTCAAGACCTTCACATGAGCAGCAGTGTCAAACCGACCTTGACATGCACACGGCTGCGTGTGTTTTTAATAATTGTGCTGCAATTTGAACCTCCTTGTTGACCTCCTGAATCAGCAAATCCACCCACATAACTCACATTTTCAAAAACGTGCTTTAAACATCTCTTTGGATTACTTTGCTTAAAAAAAAAAAAAAGAGGAAGAAAAAGAGTAGTTTCTTATAACATCTATTGGCTGAGCACTTAAGGACGTGTTTTTGCTTTCCAGATTTATTCCAAAAATGACACCATCTGTATACTCCAGTGATTGTATCACATGTTAAGCCTGAACCTTAGGTATTGGCAAACAGGCTGCCCCTCCAGAGACTGACATCAAAACTACTATCCCACCAAGCTCTTTGGCCAAAACATTGATTACTATAGTTCATGAAGGGATTTGGCTCATCCTCACAATGATGTCACCTCTCTGATCCATTTTTGCTTTCTCCCTTTAAGTGAATTTGGTGGACTCAGACTGACTGCATTTGTATTTTCAGGCTCCTGGGCACAGGAGAACTCTGGTTCAGGCATGGTTTGGTCATCCTGGAAACCAATCATGCATTTATTAAATACCTACTATGTGCCAGACCCTCTGCTAGGCATCGAGGATTCCAAAACAAAAATCACCTAGTTCCTGCCCTCAAGGAGCTCACATTCTATTGATTGAGACAAAATATATACACAATAAATAAAAGCTCTTTTGGAAGGGGAAGGTGTTAGCAATTGGAGAGGAAGGATCAGGAAGGGTCTCCTATAAAATGTGGCATTTGAACTAAGGCCCCACTCCAGAGTCATCGAAGTCTGGTGGCAAGACAAAAATCAAGATGACTGTGATGGCCCAGGGTACAATGGATGACATTGGCATCTTTGTTGTCCAACCAAGCTCTAAGCTCTCCCCAACCTGCCTTCCTGGCCACTGAGACAAACTATTCCCATCCACCCCTTCTGCCAGTGGAAGTCTTTACATGTTTGGGGTAGACATTCCCCTTATTCACCAGTGGGTTGAAGGCCTATCAGTTTCCCTCAACCTGGTTTAGCCAGTCTACTGAGATGGTTTCACTGGGCTGTGGCTGTTGTGCATGCTACAGCTTCTTGGAGCCACAAGTGAGTGTGGGGTGACCAGTTGGACACCAAAGGTGGTTGAGCAGCCCTGAAAAGAGAAAAAAATCCATAACCTCTAGATCATCACCATCCAGTTTGACTTCTAAGCAAACTACTAAAAGGCATTAAGAGGTCAATCTGTGAATGATGAGAGAGGGAAGCACTGATCAACAGTGCCATCAGGAAACAAATCATGCCAGACTAATCTGGTTTCCTTTGTTGATAGGGTAAGCTAGACTGGTAAATCAGGAGATACTAGAGATAGAGTAGGTATAGATTTCAACTTAGCTTTAGGCAGTCTCTCCTGCTGTTCTTGTGGATGAGATAGCGATAGACAGAGTTGTGTTACCCTTGCGTGAATTTGGAGTCTGTGGAATGACAGACTCAGAGGGATCTGCCCATGGGCCTGTGCTATTCAGAGCCATTGCCGATTTTTTTTTTGTGGGGCAATGGGGGTTAAGTGACTTCCCCAGGGTCACACAGCTAATAAGTGTCAAGTGTCTGAGGCCAGATTTGAACTCAGGTCCTCCTGAATCCAGGACCGGTACTTTATCCACTGTGCCATTTAGCCGCCCCCGCCATTTCCTATTAATAAAGGCATACATTTCATGCTTTTTGACATGAGGCTTAGGATAAATCAGAAGTTTCTCCTATGAGAAGCAAAACAAGATGGCCAGATAACAGGACAGACATGTTGTGGAATCAAGGGACTATTAAAGTTTAAATTGACCAACTAGATATCAGGACAGACACACCTAAGAAGTAGGGAGATAAAAATTCTATAGCAGGAAAGTCAATTAGGTGTGGATACGGACTGACTAGAGCTAGGAGACAGAGATAACCCCAAAGGTCAGGACCATCATTTCAAAAAAATCCCCCTTGACTCTCAGGAATATGACAAGCATCCAAGCTTTCCCCACCCCGCTCCAAAAGGGAACTTGCCAGTTTTCAAGTGGACACCCCATCTATCCTCTATCAAAGCTTTTGCCTTTCCTCTGAGGAGGAAAATGTTCCTGAGCCCTTCTCCCAAGGGGTGAAGTCTTTGATTTCCCACTCAGTCATTTTCTCTGGCGCCAAATAAAAGACCACTTTAATCCTAGTTGGACTGTGTGCAAGAGTGTAATTCTTTATTGAGGAATACCTAAGGATCACCATCTCTCTCTCATGACACTTTTCAAATCGACAAATGAAAGGAAGCTTAGGGAAGGGGGTAACAACACTGGATGATGGGGTTCAGATTTTTAAAAGATCTTGATAGGCAAGGACAATGGGCTGAATCAAGTAAGATAAAACTGAATGATACCAAGTATGAAGTTCTACATTTGGGTTTAAAAAGGTTCCTTTCAGAAGTAGAGAATGAGGAAGATGTGGCAAAACAATGGTGACTGGGAAAAAAGATTTTGGGGTTAGGGTGAGCTGCAAGCTCAATATAAGACATTATCTTACTTCATCCCTCAAAGCTAATGCTATTTTGGCTTATTTAGAGATAGGTATACTATTTAGAGGGAAAGTAAGTGGTTTTGGGGATAGAGCATCTGCCTGGAGTCAGGAAACCTAAGTTCAAATCATGGCTAAAGATGTCTGAGATAAAAAAATTCATATGATGTGGAGATGTGGGAAAAGGAAAAAAATCTTAGGACGGTGTTCATACAGATGAGCAAAGGTGAGTTTTTCAATCTCAACTGATCTATAGAGATCAAACAAAGTGAGGCAAACTGTCCATGTTTGGAAAGGGTTTTTCATGTGTGTGTGTGATTGTTTTTTGTGTGTATATATATGATTGTTTTGTGCATACATACATACACACATATATATATACACATATGATTGTTATGAGGACTAAATGGATTTATATACATACATATATATGTATATATGTGTACATATACATATAACCCATTTGGGTAGATATATGTATATATTACCCATTTGGTCCTTGCAGCCTCAGACACTTAATAGCTGTGTGACCCTGAGCAAGTCACTTTACCCTGCTTGCCTTGGTTTCCTCATTTGTAAAATGAGCTGGAGAAGGAAATGGAGTACCACTCCAGTATCTTTACCAAGAAAACCCCAAATGGTTTTACAAAGAGTCAGTCACCACTGAAACAACTGAACAATAACAAAATACTAGTTAATACATAAGAGGTAATAGTTCTCTATCTTCTGTCCTTTTCAGGCCACATATGAACTATGATGTTCCATTTCAAGCAACATATTTTGAGAAAGAAAGAGACAGACTGAAATATTTCCAGATGAGGGGGACCATGATGCCAAGAGACCTGGAAAACATGCCATACAAGAATCAGTGGAAGAAATTGGGAGTGTTGAACCTGGAAGAGATAAGATGGAATGTGTGTGTGTGTGTGTGTGTGACAGAGAGAGAGAGAGAGAGAGAGAGAGAGAGAGAGAGATATTAGATCATCAGCATCATTATCATCATTGCTAGTATTTGTATAGCTCCTACTACATGCCAGGCATTATGCTAAGTCCTTTATAAATATGATCTCATTTGATCCTCACAACAACCCTGGAAGGTAGGTACTGTTATATTATTCCCATTTTACAGTTGAGGAAACTGAAGGAAACAGAGGTTAAGTGACTTGCCCAGGATCACACCCCTAGTCACATTCCTGACTCTAATCTCAGTGCTCTAATCCATGGAACAACCTAGTGGTATGATTTTCACATGATGGCTGTCTTCAAGTATTTGAGAAAGCATCATGTGAAAGTGATTAGATGTGGCATCCATGGATAGAAGGTTAAGAGGCAGATTTCAGGCTTGATATAAGGAAAAACTTAACAGCCTGGGGCAGCTAGGTGGTGTAGTGGATAGAGTTCTGGCCTTCAAGTCCAGAAGGACTGAGTTCAAATCTGACATCAGACAGACACTTATTAGCTGTGTGACCCTGGGCAAGTCCCTTAACCCTGATTGCTTCTAAAATACAAAAAACTGAACAGCCTATCCTAAAGTATAGTGAGCTACATCAGATGGTCATGCATTCCTTTTTTACTCTGGAGGGCTTCAGGCAGAAGTTGCATAGCCACCTGTTAGAGACATTGTGGAAAGGATCTCATCAGGTAAGGACTGGACTAGGTCCTTTCTAATGCTTAGATTCTGAGTCACTTGCCTAGGGTCAGATAGTGCTGGAGCTATGAAGCAAAGGTAACCATTCTGACTTGAAGACCAGAGCTTCTTCTAGCACACCATGTGTGCTGAGAACTCAGTGCCAGCCAACTGGAGAGATTTTCCCAAGTTTCTGGGCTGAGAGCAATCTCTTAGTCCTTAAAGGAGATCAGGCCTTTCATGCCATTGGCATTTGACACAAGGCTTACCCCCTTCTAAGAGTTAGCCTCATAACCATTCGTTGGAAAGAGGCAGACATGTAGTCTCACTTCCTTTGATGGTATCACAGCTATAATCTTCTAATTATAGGATAAACTGATTGTGCTGAATCTTTTAAAATGTATCTGCTGAAGGCTTCCAAGGAATTTATTGAGTTCTCTTCTGATTAACTGTGGCAAATTCACTGAGCCCCCACTAATGGAATCTGCTTTAAGATGAAAGACACTGGAACAAAGTTACACATGGCTAAAGATGCCTGAGATCAAAAATTCATATGATGCAGAGATGAGGGAAAAGGAAAAAATCTTAGGACAGCGTTCATATAGACAAGACAGGGTGAGTTTTTCAATCTGAATAATCTATATAGATCAACAAATTGAAGCCAATTGTCCATGTTTGCAGAAGGTTTTATATATATAGAGAGAGAGAGAGACAGAGACAGAGACAGACAGACACAGACAGACACAGACACAGAGAGACAGTGACACAGAGAGAGACAGAGACACAGAGAGACAGAGTGACACAGAGAGAGACAGAGAGAGACAGAGAGAGAGGATTGTTTCATGTATATACATATATAGGATTGTTTCATACACACACACACACACACACACACCATTTAGGTATATATATAATACATATTACCCATTTGGTCCTTGCAACAATCATATATACATATAGATATAGATATGAAACAATCACATTTGTGTGTATATATATGAAAAACCCTTTGCAAATATGGACAGCTGACCTCACTTTGTTCGATCTATATAGATCAGTTCAGATTAAAAAACTCACCATCAGGGCAGCTAGGTGGCACAGTGAATAAAGCACCGGCCCTGGATTCAGGAGGACCCGAGTTCAAATCTGGCCTCAGACACTTGACACTTACTAGTTGTGTGACCCTGGGCAAGTCGCTTAAGTCACTTAACCCTCATTACCCCACAAAAAAAACCCTCACCATCGCTTATCTATACACACACACACACACACACACACACACACACACACACACAAACCCATTTTGTCCTTGCACCAATCCTATGATTGCTGGAGATATTATAAACTACAAGTCTTTCTTTGCATGGGATTAAAACAGGCCAACTGAAGGCCTGATGTTTTCAGCATTTACTGGTCACCCTGTCCCTTATTTAACAAAGAAGGACTTTAGGAAGTACTGCATAGACAAAGCTTCTTCCCTCCCCTGTAACTCATCAGAAAGGCTTGTTTTCTCATGAATATGACCAGTATCTGGATCCAAACAGCTTCTGTCAGGCCATTGTAAATCTTCAACTTCTTTTCTGATGGAAAACTAGTTGCCTGTTCTTTTAAGTTTCATTTCTTTCACTCCTTTTCCTCCTCGTGTCTTCTGACTTATTGTCCTCAGTCCTTATTGCTTCAGTCTTATCTCTTCCCTTCTCTATTTCCGTTGCTGTAGTCTCCCCCACTACAGTTTTTAAAAAGATACTGCCAGATAAGTACAAGAAAATTTCTTTCTTTGTTTCTGTTTTGAACCAATCCTGCCTACCCACTGTAACATTCTGCTACAATGATTAACTCCTTTTAAGCCTAGGAGACAATACGATAGCCCCTAAATTCTACTTGGTTTCCTCCTTGTTAGCTTTAAGGAGTTTAAGATGAAAAGTTCTGAGTACAGTTACATTAGATCCAAGGAAACTGTTGTTGTTCAGTTGTATCTGACTCTTTGTGACTCCGTTTGGGGTTTTCTTGGCAATGATACTGGAGTGGTTTGCCATTTCCTTCTTCAGCTCATTTTACAGATGAGGAAACTGAGGCAAACAGGTTTAAGTGACTTGCTCAGGGTCACACAGCTAAGAAGTGTCTGAGGCCAGATCTGTACTCAGGAAGATGAGTCTTCATGACTTCAGGACCCCAACTCTATCCACTGTGTCACCTAGCTGCTCCAGTTGGGAAAATACCTAACACCTATACATAGGTTGAGCTCTTGCCTAACCTTACATTTATGTATCTATCTCTGATTTTTTCCCCAGCTTCCTTTGGGGTTGAAGCAAAATTCAGTTTAATGGAAAAATTATATTATGGAATCTTTGGAAGGGAAACGGGAAAGAAATGATGTTTTCTTTGGAATTCCTTCATCTGGTCCCCTCTTCTGAGATGCTTCTGCAGCCACTGACCCTCCTTGATAGCTTTCTTATTTGCACGGTCCAGTCCTCTCTTTGCTCCTCAAAAATACATGCCCAATGGGGCAGTTAGGTGGCCCTGGAGTCAGGAGGACCTGAGTTCAAATCCGGCCTCAGACACTTAACACTTAGCTGTGTGACCCTGGGCAAGTCACTTAATCCCAATTGCCTCACAAAAAACAAACGGAAACATGCCCAGTTTGTTCCAACTTTTTTTGTTTGTTTGTTTTTGGGGGGAAGGGCAATGAGGGTTAAGTGACTTGCCCAGGGTCACACAGCTAGTAACTGTCAAGTGTCTGAGGCTGGATTTGAACTCAGGTACTCCTGAATCCAAGACTAGTGCTTTATCCACTGTGCCACCTAGCTGCCCCCTGTTCCAACTTTTTATGCAAATTGCTTAGGGTATGACCCAGTCTCTGTCACAGTGATTTTTAATGATTCAATGAGACATACAGTATACTTGGTTCTAAATGTTTGATTCAATCAAAAAGTGTTCTTATCTAGTGAAGTAATGAGTGGGCGGTGAGGGTGTGGTTTTTAACCCCACTCTTACTTTTCTAGGAAAGACATCCAAATATATCAGTCTGGGAAATACTCCAATAGCAATTTGCAAGGTTTTATCATTGAGGGCAAAATATAGTATATTAAATCTGAACCAGTCTTGGCAGTCAGAAAGACCTGGGTTTAAGTACTGATGTCTACTGACCAGGTGATCCTAGGCAAGTCACAACCTCTCAATGACTCCCCCTCCCCAACCCCCAGTTTTCTGAGGCTATAAATTATAGGAAAGTTACTGATTTAACAGTGAGAGTTTCCACTTTAGTGTTACCCTACAGAAATGCATGGAGTTGGGAGGGGGGATGTTAATTTCCACACTGGGAGTTCTTTCAAATACTCAAATGGATCTGTGATTTGAGGGAGGAGGAGTGCAGAAACCCATGAAGCCAAGAGGAGAAGTTCTGTACAGACCTGGATCAAGGGGGAAAAAATTATTGAGGGTAATTACTAAATGTCATAACAAAGAACTCTATTGCCAGAAAACTGACCTCACTGAAGGGTAATAAGGCAAGGCTGTCAAACAGAGTATGGCCAAGTCACTGGGGAAACAAAAGCCAGAATAGGACCAGAGGGAAAAACCAGAGCAAAAAACAAACAAACAAAACCCCCCAAAATGGTATATAGAGATGGCTTGAGGAATGACAAGCAGAACCAGAGTCAAGGCTCTCTCTCCTCTCCACCCCCAACTTTGGAATAAGCCACTGAACCAAGGCAAAGAGGAGAAATAACAAAGTGCGACAAATGAGAATAAGTTAAAGTGGACAATCTCCCTAAAGGAGAAAAAGCAAGGGGGTGGGGAGAGATGGAGAAAAACAACATACAATCAACCATGAGTGATGAAGTATTTGATTTCAGCCAGCCGGCTACCTCAGGGCCCCGATTATGGAATTCAGAGATAGGGCAATGTCGGGGGAAGGAACTCCTGGGGCCTCTTATTTCACTGGGATTAAGTATCTATCAAGCATCCGGAACAAGGCCCCTCCAGGACAGGAGGCAGGCTCCCTTGATACTAAAAACCCTCCTCTCCCAATTCTCAGTAAGCAAAGGATCCTCAGATCTAACGCTATAGCAGACCCATGAGGACAGCTGAGCTAGTACAGATGAAAATGATCTCTTGCATCCAAAAGCAATGCAAGCTAGTTGTTTTTATCTTCTCCATCCACTCCCCAGGTATTGGTCTCCTTCCAATGGAGGACAACAGTAGACTGCCACAGAATCGACACTAGAGTGTTGACATCCTGGTTCCCAAGGGTCTCTGAGCCCAATCTCTAAAAAGCCCTTGAAAGTCCTTGTTTCAGTGGGGGAAATGTCAGTGTCAGTGCTTCTAAGACGAGCAAAGAGAGCCAAATCTTGTGATTTCCTAACAAAGGGGCTGGGGTGGCAGTAGAGGAGGCAGTGCGGGGGAACCCACAACATCCAATATGACTTTTCTTTAAAAAGTTGGCAAGGACACAGGTCGAGCTGCACCTCCCTTAGCTAGTTAAAAGGCAAAGCAATGAAAAGATCAGAATTGCTACAAAAGCATCGCGGGAGAGAAAGCTGTCTATGGGACACAATACACAGGACCCTCTTTTCACTTTTTACTGCCTAAGTCAAAGGAGAACCCCGATAGAAAAGATTTCAGCTGAAGCAGAGGAAGGGAAGAGGGGACACACTTTGGTAGGTTTCAATTGTAGAAAATAACACTTGGATAGGAAAAAGTAAAGGTGATCATTTCCTTGATGCTTTCTCTTAGGTAGAGAACAAGAGGCAGTGGATTCAAATCAAACCAAGAGAGACTTTGTTTCGGTCTGTAGGAACTCTAAGGAAAGTTTCTGCATATTATTTGTTAAACTGCATGCAGTTATCTCTGCTTAAAGATACAAGGATAGCCCAGATCATCTTTCAAGATCTTTTCCTACCTCTGAATCTATGAGAAAGGAATGCTGTGAAATGGAAAATCATGCTTTTTTTTTTTAATTCCCAAGCCACTAAGATCCCTGGATCTTTTTCAGAGAAAGTTCTACCTACCTATGCTTTCTCCATCTTGTATTTGCGATGGTGATTTTTCTGAAAACCAAATGTAAGACTTTGTGTTTTTCCCTATGCAATTTCATTTTATTAGATTCACCCCAACATTCCATCTCATCAGAATCTTTGTGGATCTTGACTCTGCAAAGTCAATCATGAATGAATAAATGAGTGGGCATCGGTTAAACATTTACCATGTGCCAAGCACCATGCTAGGTGCTAGGGATATTGAAAAAAAAATAAGCAGAATATTTCTTCCCTTCAAGGAGCTTACATTTTAATAGAGGAAATGGAAAAGGTTTATGAGTGGTTGAGAAGTGACAAGGAGGCCTGGTTCTTGGACAAGACAAGGTTAAAGCTCATGTTGATGCAAGTCAATCCAATCCTGGCCAATTATGTGGCAGGAACTGTGCAAAGCGCTGGGGAATATAATGAATAAAAAGACAGTCCCTGCCCCCAAGGAGCTTACAATCTAAAGGGAAGAGACATAAAAGGAGATAGGAAATCCAGGGTCACAGGGACAGAGTCACAAAAGATATCCCTCCCAACTTTGAATCAGCTGGATACCTCTATCCCTTTACCAAAGTTAGTGATATAAAATTAAACAACAGAAAGAGAAGTGGATTGCTGTGACTTTCCACTGAAGACCTTTCACATCAACACTGAACCATGAATGACTGTTCTTTGGTTTTGGTCATTCAGCCAGTTCTAAATCCATCTAACTTTGCAATTTCTTAGAGTACCTCTCTCCTTCTATTCCACAGGAATGACACTGAGCGATGTTATCAGTGGTGGGCTGAGACATCGAACAGCCCAGATACCCTGCAAACTGTCCTTCCCAATGGGGCTTAGAAATGTTCCAGTCCAAAAAGGAATAAGAATAATCACCTGTAGTCTCCTCTCCCCAGCCCAGGGATCCACAGAAGACCTCTGGAATTGGGCAGTCACCAAAATAGACAAACTAGGTAAATGGAAAGTGGGACACAGAGCAGGCCCTGGAGGTTCTCTCAAAACCCAATGCCAGGGGGCAGCTAGGTGGCGCAGTGGATAAAGCACCGGCCCTGGAGTCAGAAGTACCTGAGTTCAGATCTGGCCTCAGACACTTAACACTTACTAGCTGTGTGACCCTGGGCAAGTCACTTAACCCCAATTGCCTTACTAAAAAAACAAAAACAAAAACAAAAACAAAACCCAATGCCAAGATCAGGGGCAGGAGGATGGACTTGGGTAAATGCTAGCTGGAGGCATCCCTGGAATCCTCAGGGGCAGGAGGCTAGCACAAAGAGCAACTGTGGGGAATTCCAGGTAACTGGCACTAGCAGCCTGAGCTGCTAGTAGGAAGTAGGAAAAAGGCCAACCTGGAGAGTCTCCAAAACCTGCGGTGGGAGCTCAGTATGTCCCATGGGAGCCCTGTGTCAAGAGCCCCTGGGCAGAGGCCCAGCACTGGAGCAGACCCTGAGTCAAAAGAGGAGGCTAGTCGTGGCCATCACACTCATAAACAGGCAGGCCCTGCCTAATTGCAAGGTTTGACCCCAGCACAGCCTCCCTCCCCACCCCATAGTGAGGCTGATGAGATAAAGCCATCTAAGGAAAACTCAAAATACTATGAGGAAATACCTTGGTTTAAGAGATGCCTACAGGGGAAACCCCAAGGAGGATGGGAATCCCACAAAAAGTCCAGGTAAAGGTTCAAAGGGAAAAAAAATGTCCTGGCCACAAGAATTATAAGAGTACCTAGGATTAATCAATATTAGTAATGAATATATGTACCAAATAGCCTAGCATCTAAGTACTTAGAGGAAAAGTTAATCAAATTGGAGAAATAGATAGTAAAATTATAATAGTGGGGATAACTTAATATATACTTTATGATCCTAGACAAATCTAGTCAAAAGACAAATAAGAAAGAAAGTAAGGAATTGAATAGAACCTTAGAAAAATTAGAGATGACAGACCTCTGGCAATTTCTAAATAGAAATATAAAGAAATTTACTCACTTCTCAGCTGTACCCCTTTCTCAAAACTTATCGTGTATTGGGGGCATACATTTTCATCAAAAATGTAGAAAAGCAGAAATACTAAACACACCATTTATTGTTCACAATACAATAAAATTATATTTAATAAAGGGTCCTAAAAATAATTTCTTTTTAAAAATCAGACTAAAAAGCATAATTCCAAAGAACCAGTGGATTAAAGAACAAATTATAGAAACAAATTATAGAAACAAAAACTTTCATCAAAGAAAATTATATAATGAGACACCATACCAAAACTTATGGGATTCAACTAAACAGCAAAGTAGAAATTCTAAAAATTAAAGAAATCAATAAAATTTAAAACAAAAAGATTATTAAATGAGTAAAACTAGGGTTTTTTTTATCAATAAAATAAATAATTAACTAACTTGATTAAATTAGAAAGAAGAAAACCAATGTATAACAAAAGTGAAAAAGAATTCACAACTGAAGAAGAAATTAAGGAAATTATGAAAAAGAGGCTTGCCCAACTGTACACTAGCAAAATGAATAACACAGGAAATAGATACTTAGAAAGCAGAAAATACCCAGATTAACAAAAGAAGCTACCTATTTAAATAACCCTATATCAGGTTAGGAAGTTGAACAAGCCATAAACAAATTTCCAAAGGGGAAAAACAAGCAAACTCCAGGACCAAATGGATTTACAAGTGAATTCTATCAAAGAGTCAAAAGAGAATTAATTCCAGTATTTCATAAACTGTTTACACTATGTCACCCTTCCAATCTCTTTCAATAATACAAATGTAGTGTTGAGAATCCAACTAGGTAGTGACAAACCAGAAAAAGAAAATTACAGACCACTATCCCTAATAATCATTGATGAACAAAAATGTAAATAAAAATTAGCACATAGGTTACAACATATTAGAAAGATTATACACTAAGACCAGGTTAGGTTTATACCAGGAATACAGGGTTGGTTCAACATAAGGAAGATTACAAATATAATAAATCATGTTAATATAAATACTAAGTAAATAGTAAAATAATTTGAAATACACATAGTAAAAACAGAAGGAACATATTAGGTGCACAATATATAGAAGCAAACAAAGACAGTTCAATAAACCCAGAGACTTTGGTTACTGGGGGAATTGATGGGAAAATAAGATAACAGTCTGTTAGGAATTAGGTCTAAATCGACAGCTTGAACCATATACAAAGATAAGCTCCAAATAGATACATGACCTATTTATTAAAGGCCACATCATAAACAAATTTAGAGAGCAAGGAAAAGTTATCTTTCAGATCTATGGGGATAATAATAGAACCTATCTCCCAGAATTGTTGTGAGAATAAAAGTGCTTGGCAAAACTTAAAGGGCTATGTATTATTATTATTGCACCATAGGAAATTATAAAAGGGAGAAATTCAGAGAATTCTGAGGATACTTAAATAGACGCAGAGAAAACACAGCAGGACAAAGTCAAATACACACACATATAGGTACATATACACACACATATATATACACATATTTATATATAATAAATATGTTTATAAACATATATACATATATAATGACTGCAATAATGTCATTGAAAACCATACTAACAAAATCAGATTAGACACAAAGTCTAATCTTGGTTCCAGAGAAATTATGAAGTACATTTTTTTCCTTTAAGCAGAGAAGTAGGGATTGTTACACACAATGTCAGTCACACAGCCTGTGCCAGCTTTCTTTGCTTACTCGTTTTTCTTTGTTATAAACATTCCATGAGCACAGGGGGGTGGCCAGCTGGCTGAAATCAAATCCTTTATCACTCATGGTGGATTCTGTTGTTTTTCTCCCTCTCTCCCCTCCCCCTTGCTCTTTCTCCTTTAGGGAGATTGTCCACTTTAACTTATTCTCATTTGCCCCACTTTGTTACTTCTCCTCTTTGCCCTGGTTCAGTGGCTTATTCCAAATTTGGGGGTGGGGAGGAGGGAGAGCTTTGACTCTGATTCTGCTTATCATTCCTCAAGCCATCTCTATATACCATTTTTGTTTGGTTTTTGCTCTGGTTTTCCCCTCTGGTCCTATTCTGGCTTTTGTTTCCCCAGTGACTTGGCCATACTCTGACAGCTTTGCCTTACCCTTCAATGAGATCATTTCTCTGACAATAGAGTTCTTTGTTATGACATTTAGTAATTATCTTCAATAACAAAAAATATCAAAAATATATTTTAAAATGTTTGCCTCTTCCCATTTGGATCTCTTATTCGCTTTGATTGTTACCCAGACTTTCAACATTTGTGTATAGCCCTCTGAAGTCATGGGTTTTATTGATGGTTCATTTTTTACACTCTGTTTCTTATATTTTGGTCTTGTATTTTGTTGCTGAGTTTCTGAGCCTCTCCACTGTGGCTCTTCTTCCTACATTTAATATACTCTACATGGTAGCTGGCTAGGCAGAAAGATAGAGGCAGTTTTCTCCCCCTTCCTTTTCAGCCTACAGCTCTTTTCGTTAGATTTGTAGGATTCCAAGCAGGTACATTCCTACCATCTCTTTTTAGCTAAGAACACTCCAACTTAGAGAAAGAGCCCTTCATGTCTATATTTCAAGCTGACCAGGAAATCTAAATTCAATTTCTTCAGAAGCCTTTATCTTTCAGTCAGCCTGCAAGTCAGGCCTGAACACAATACTCTAGACATGTTCTGACTTACGCAGAGCAGAATGATTGCCACCGTCTCCTCCTAATCTAGGAATGATACTCCTGCTCATGCCACCTAAGATTACATTCACTTTTTAGAGGCTATATTACACCATTCATTCTTTATATCAAACTTGTAGTTAACTAAACTTCCCAGTAGAAGCCAATAAAGTCTGATAAAATGATGCCCCTACCAATCACAGCACCCAATACAGATTGTGGAACTGAATTGCTAATTTTTTTCATACTGTATCTTCCATCTTCTTTGTGTACAATTTCATTTTTGAACCTAAATACAGGATTTTACATTTACCTCTGGTAGAATTCCATCTTGCTGAATTTTTTTTTTCTTTTCCACTGGGCAATGAGGGTTAAGTGACTTGCCCAGGGTCACACAGCTAGTAAGTGTCAAGTGTCTGAGGCTGAATTTGAACTCAGGTCCTCCTGAATCCAGGGCCAGTGCTTTAATCCACTGCACCACCTAGCTACCTCCTGAAATATATTTAAATTTGTCTTCCAACCCCTTTGTTTTTACAGAAGAAGAAACTGGGACCCGGAGAATAAACTGACATCCAATTTCATAAAACTAGTTCTTGGTTCAATGAAAACAGCAAGTTTTGGAGTCAGAGGCCCTGAGTTTGAATTCCACTTCTCCTACTTATTACCTCTATGACTTTGGGCAAGTCACTTAATTTTTCTGGGCCTCAGTTTCCTCATCTATAAAATGAAAATGGAGAATTTTTTTTATGCCTTTTAGCTCTAGATTTTTGATCCTAGAGCTGGAGTATCCAACTTGACTGTAGAAGAAGAGGATTGTCTTCATAGTAGTCAGAAAATTCAAATCCTAATCCCAGCTATATGTCTATATTGATACATCTCTATCTCTATATAATCTATCTATATCCCTATATCTCTCTATATTAACACATGTCTCTATATCTCTCTATAGCTATCTCTATGTCTATCTCTCTATATACCTATATATATTTCTAGCTACATATCTGTATCTATATCCATATATATATATATATATATATATATCAATACATCTCTCTATATCTGTCTAGATATCTATCTACACATCTCTTTATCTATATGTCTCTATCCCTCTCTAAATATGTCTATGTATCTATCTATACATCTACATTGATGTCTTTAATATATACATATCTATACATCTCTATCTTTCTATCTCTATATATGTCTCTTTCTATCTCTACATATCTATCTATCTATCATCTATCTATCTATCTATCTATCTATCTATCTATCTATCTATCTATCTATCTATCTATCTATCTATCTATCATCTATCTATATCTCCATAAATCTACGATCTCAAATTAGTAGAGCAGGACCTGGAGCCTGCTTCCAGCTTCCCAACCCATTCCTCCTTTCAAGCTGCCTCTCTGGGCTACTCCTAGGTCACTCATTCATTTATGAGAGCTATCTTTCAGATGGAAGATGGGAAGAACAAATATTCATTAAGCACCTATTATGTTTCAGGCTAATCATTTTACAAAAAGTATCTCATTTGATCCTCACAACAAGCCTGAGATAGGTACTTTTATGATACACATTTTATAAGTGAGAAAACTGAGACAAACAAAGGTTTACCTTTGACTTAGCCAGGTTCACATAGCTAGTAAATGTCTAAGGCTGAATTTGAATTCGGGTCTGCCTAACTCCAGGCCCAACACTTTAGTTTGGTACACTATCTCCTCTGTTCCACTTAACTTCACAATCTTTTTTTTTTTTTTTTTTAGTGAGGCAATTGGGGTTAAGTGACTTGCCCAGGGTCACACAGCTAGTAAGTGTTAAGTGTCTGAGGCCGGATTTGAACTCAGGTACTCCTGACTCCAGGGCCCATGCTTTATCCACTGCGCCACCTAGCTGCCCCTCCACTTAATGTCTAAGGAGGCCATAGAACAATCCTTAGCTTACAGTCCTCAAAGGTTAAAGAAATCACTCTAAGTCCCTGTCTGGTCTTTCCCTTCTATTACCTCAAGTAAATCCCAGGGTTTTAGAAGATAAGTCGGCCTTTCAGTCTCCCAAAGGTCACTGCTGTCAAATCCATCATTGGACAAAGTGCTGGTAAATGTCAGAAGACTTGTGAAAATGATGGAGACTGAAAAAAAAATCTGTATTTTGGGAGCTGTCAGAACCTTCCGACTTTTCTCTGAAAGTTTGAATTAGGTCAACATTCCAAAGCTGGCATATAGTCCTGAATGAGGCATGGGATGAAAATGTCGAGGGGAGAGAGACAAGGGCTGACTGTGGCCAAAGCAGGGTGGTCTGCAACAGTCCCCTGATGCAATTTAGGATCTTTGGATGGGGAACTGAAAGAGATCTGAGAACTCATCCATCTAGCCCAAGGCTTCTAAGGCTTTTTGGTGTCCTGGACTCCTTTGACTATCCAGAGAAGCCTACCGACAGAATGACGTTTTTTAATTTTGATTTTAATTTTAAAACAAAATACATAGGGTTGCCAAGGAAACCAATTATACCAAAATGCAGTTATCAAAATATTAAATTCATGATATATGTACTCCTCTATTAACTCGTTTGACAAGATAATACATCTAAATATAGGTAAGCTAAAATGAAATTTTTTAAAAAAAGGTATATTAACATGAAAGCTGTTGTTGCTGAGCTGGAATGAGAATATTAATCAGCAAGTTGGTGTTTGACAAGGGAACATACGTGTCATGTTAGGCATAGAATTGTTTTCAAATGGAATGTAATAATTAATAATAATAATAATAATAATAATAAATAGCTAAATTGTATATAGCACTTACTATGTGCCAGACCCTGGGCTAAGCACTTTACATTATGATTGTCTCTAGTTCCCTTGGCACAGGAAGAGGAGTCAATGCCTTCTTTACCAGCGAGGGAACCAGGAACATCCAAAATACCAATGCATGCTCTGAATCGGGGAATGGAGCTGTCCATTACAAGTCGCTCCTCCTCCCCAGACTGCCACGTGGGCTGGCAGCAGGCCTGAACATTGCACATGCTCTGCAGGGATCTGGGAAGGGGGCTCCCACTGACTGCCCCTCCCCCCAAACAGACAGACATGGACATGTTCTCTCCCCTAATAGGATGGAAGTACCCCAAAGGCAAGAACTTATTCATCTTTGTCTTTGAATCCCCAACAATAAGTATAGTGTTTGGCACCTGGGAGTTCCTTATTATTTTACACAACGCTACAGCCATACCACTTATTATGAGAGTTGAGACCATGTCTTTAGGTCCCCCCACCCCCAGCCCCCCCGCCCTCCCCAGCATGAATAAGGACCCTGGGTGCAGCATGGGAATCCTCTAGAGTCTCCTGCTTCTGTGATAATTTGATCAAATCCCTTGCTTCTGTTGAGTTGTGCTTCTGGGTCAAAGACCACAATTCCTTAGGTCTGAAATATAAAACCCCCTTTACTCACATCTCTGTATGACTCAAGGTATCAAGGGCAAACCAGTGAACAAGTATTTATTAATCACTTACTATGGGCTAGTCACTGGGAATAAGAAGACACCAGGGACAGCAGTTAAGCTAGTTGTCTCTCTCCCAAAAGTCTTTTCCCTATAGTCTATTCATCCCCAATCTCTGTCCATTGACACATGAACCCCTCAGAAGAATTCATGACTAAAGTAGAAGGTTTCCCATTCTAGGAACTGGATGACAAGAGTTTAACCAAATGCTATCAATTAAAGATTAAGCTTTTTTGCTTTTTACAAATATTTTGCTCCATTTTCCTAGCTGGTTTTCTCATACATCTTCTTCTTTTTTTTTTTTTCTTTTTTAGTGAGGCAATTGGGGTTAAGTGACTTGCCCAGGGTCACACAGCTAGTAAGTATTAAGTATCTGAAGCCAGATTTAAACTCAGGTACTCCTGACTCCAGGGCCAGGGCTCTATCCACTGCGCCACCTAGCTGCCCCTCTCATACATCTTCAATGACACCTGAAAAGCTTTGTTAAAAGCAAATTAAAAAAAAAAAAAAGCAAATGCATTTGTCTGTGTTGGGCTTACTCAAGTTGCTGCTTTTCCTTGCCAGGAAATTCTAAAGTCTGGCAAGAGATGCTTCACATTAAAACAGTGCAGAAGAAAAACCTTCTAGGTGGTGCAATGCACCATAATATTGGCTACGCTGGCCCCCACCGTCTGAAGGTCAGGTGGGTTACATTTTACCCCTCCTCCAGGATTCTTCTATACTCTTAAGGGGTTATCTAGGCTCTCTGCAAATGTCTCTAGTACCCAGCAATGTTGTTACCTCGAGGGTAGGGGGTGAGATCTTGCCCCCAAGTTCCATTTAGCCACTAACAGCCAGATTCACTTTTTTTTTTCAGGGCAATGAGGATTAAGTGACTTGCCCAAGGTCACACAGCTAGTAAGTGTCAAGTGTCTGAGGCTGGATTTGAACTCAGGTCCTTCTGAATCCAGGACCAGTGACTAGCTGCCTCCCCCCCAGATTCACTTTTTTTTTTTTTGCAGGGCAATAAGGGTTAAGTGACTTTCCCAGGGTCACACAGTTAGTAAGTGTCAAGTGTCTGAGGCCGGATTTGAACTCAGGTACTCCTGAATCCAGGGCCGGTGCTTTACCACTGCACCATCTAGCTGCCCCTAGATTCACTTTTTTAGAAATATTTACTTCAGAAGTCATACATACTTATTCCCCCATCATATGGGAGGCATAATCCCTTTCCCCCTTGTACTACCTCATTCTCTAGAGAGGAGAAGGGGAAAAGGTTTCTAGTTTAGCTCTGTCCCTCTAAAGTCTCACCTCTGAGTCCAAAATTCCCCTCAGGCTCAAAACCTGGGTTTTTTGATTTACAGACCAGAACACAAACCAGGGGAGTGAAAACCTGAACTTCTCAAGGCTTCCATGTTGGGCTGGCCAGCAATCCTGGTTTATCATGGCTCAAATTTATAGTTCCCATGGAGATTATCTCCAACACCTGAACTTTAGGAGGCCCCTTACTCCAGCCAAGCTGACAAATAGAAGGCTCCTATCAAAGAACTCTAGTGAGGTGAAATTACCACCTCACTTCACTTTTGTACAGCTCTAATGGTTAGGACATCAAGCCTACATTTTTCCCTTGTAACTTCCACCCACCACTCCTGGTTTCCAACCTCTGGGACCAAACAGAACAAGAAGCATTATCAGTCTTCCACATTGTGGTCCCTCAAATCCTTGAACATAGCTGAACCCCCTGAGTCTTCCTTCTCTTCTTCAGCCTAAATATTCCTAGTTTCTTTAAATGACCCTTATTGTTTGTCCTTCATTCTTCTTTTTTTTTTTTTTAATGAGGTAATTGGGGTTAAGTGACTTGCCCAGGGTCACACAGCTAGTAAGTGTTAAGTGTGTGAGGCCGGATTTGAACTCAGGTACTCCTGACTCCAGGGCCGGTGCTCTACCCACTGCGCCACCTAGCTGCCCCTGTCCTTCATTCTTAAAGAGGAGCGATGACATTAGGACAATGACATCATACTTTCACTGAATTGGATTGAAGTGAGGGAGGGCTGTGCAAAGTCACTAACCTCAGAGCCATCTGGGTCCAGAGGCAAGATATACATCAGGATGACTGGACATGGGTCCTAGATGCAGTGGGAGACCTTGGTCTTTGCAAGCTAATGTCTTTACCAGGTCTCAGTCATCTTTTGCCCCAATTCTTATATGATCCTTACAGGATATGATTCAAGGCCCTTCAATGTCTTGGATGTCCTCTGGATGAGAATAAAGCAGAGCATTTTTTTTCCCTTGAGGATGGGGATTTTTTTTCTTTTATTCTTAGCTGCTTAATGAAAAATGTCCTTGTTATCTTGCCAGAAATATCCAATAAGCAAATGACTTCATTAATTTCTAAAATGGCATGGTATATTTTGGAAGGAAAAACTTGTCTCTTTGGAGAGCTATATGAAATATTGTGGGTTTTTTACACATTTGATTCACCATTTTTAAGATTTCACCAAAGAGCTTGCAAAAAATATGTCAATATTTGAAGGAAGGTGAACCAACAAAATTCATAAAATCTAAATTAAATCTAGTTCTGAGTCTCTTCTTAATTTGCTTGACTAGCTAGTATTTCTTGGCCCAGTACTGAAATTATGCATTATTGAAGGCCTTGACAAAAATCTAGTTATAAAGGAATATAGTTCCCTTTCCCAAATATGCATATGTAATTATAATTTTATCAAGGAACCTTTTTGGTTCTATAATTTTTAATCCTTCATATATGTTCATAAAAATTTTATATTAGATTTTCTCCATTCAAGGCCACTATAACATTCCAAAGGCATGTATGGGGGTGTACTCATGGAAAACAGTGGGACAATGCATTATTGGTAGAATTGTGAGTTGGTCTACCCTTTCTAGAAAACAATTTGAAATTATACTAAAAAATTACTAACCTGAACACATACCGTTTGGCCTGAGTATACATATCCTAAACAAATACCGTAAGGAGATCAAAGACAGAGAGGCAAAGATTCCATATATCCAAAAATATTTACAGCAGCATTTTTTATAGTAGTAAAGAACTGGGAACAAAGTGATTGCCCATCAATTAGGGAATGGCTGAACAAATTGGGGGATGTGAATATAATGGACTATTATTTCATTATAAGAAATTATGACTAATACATGCTTGTTGACCTGACTTGATTATGAAGAATTCAGAGAAACTTAGGAAGATTTGCATGAACAAATGCAGAACACAGTAAGCAAAACCCAGGCTTGGCTGGCCTCCATGATTCCTTCTGACCCAAATTCTATAATATTTATAAGGCTTCTCTTAAGGAATTTACAATCTAGTAAGGGAATTAAGAGGGAAGCTGGGGGCAGCTAGGTGGCGCAGTGGATAGAGCAGTGGCCTGGATTCAGGAGGACCTGAGTTCAAATCCAGCCTCAGACACTTAACACTTACTAGCTATGTGACCCTGGGCAAGTCACTTAACCCCAATTACCTCACCAAGAAAAAAAAAAGAGGGAAGCTGGGTGGCACAGTGATAGAGCGATGGGCCTGGAGTCATCCTTCAAATCCAGCCTCAGACACTTACTAGCTATGTGACCCTGGGTAAGCAACTTAACCCTGTTTGCTTCAGTTTCCTAAGCTGTAAAATGGGTGTGTGTCATACTACCACCTTCAAGGGTGGCTGTGATCAAAGGACCTGGTAAACTCTAAATCACCACATAAATGGGAGTCACACTTATTTCTTCACAGCTGGGAAACAATTGATTCTTGTAGTAAAAGGAATGAGACCAGCATTCTTTTCTCTCCAAAAAAAAAATTCTTAATGATGTCTGGCTTTATATCACCTTCATTTCCAAATATGTCTTCACAGAGAGAGAGTCCTCCGTGACAAAAAAGTTTTTAAAAAGTGGGGGGGGGGGGATGTTGTTCTGCAGACCTAACTAATCAGCCTGGTCTGACAAGATATGCAATGTTCAGCACCCGTTGTGCCCCACCTCTGTAATAAAGAGAGAGAGTTACTAGTATTCCTTTGTAGTCATACAGTCTACAGTGTTACCAAAAGGGACTAGACATTTCCAAGTAATATGCTATGGAATTGTAGAGGGCATCCGAATCCAACCCCCTCATTTTTCAGATGAGGAAACTGAGTCATAGGGAGGTTTAAGTAACTATCTATATATCTGAAGGTTCACAGGCAGAAGGACCAAAGCCAGAACTTCTAACCCCAAACTTCTTCTACACTAAGCTCAGATGAACAAAAGAACAACTGGAACCTAAAGAGCGCAAACAACAGATGACAAAGTCTGGAACGAGCACCATATCTTCTGAAGTGGAATGACTGTGGAAAATCTGTCCCTGGTGAACATTTCCAATGGAAACCAACAGTGCGAGTGAATGGCTGCTGTGGTCTCTACTGAAGGCACTGGATCATAATAGTAGGGCTGGAAAGGACCTTTGAAGTCACCTTTGGCATCTAAGGCCTTCATTTTATAGGAGGGGCAGAAGGGAAGAAGGAAGGAAGAAAGGAAGGAAGGAAGGAAGGAAGGAAGGAAGGAAGGAAGGAAGGAAGGAAGGAAGGGAGGGAGGGAGGGAGGGAGGGAGGGAGGGAGGAAGGGAGGAAGGGAGGAAAGGAGGAAGGGAGGGAGGAGGAAAAGAAGAAGGATGGAAGGAAAGAGAGGGAGATATGGAGAAAGGAAGGAAGAAAGGAAGGGAAGAAGGGAGGGAGGAGAGAGAGAGAGAAGGAAGGAAAGAAGGAAAAAGAGGGAAGGAGGAAGAGAAGGAGGGAGGAAAGGAAAGAAGGAAGGGAAGGAGGAAGGGAAGAAGGATGGAAGGAAAGAAGGAAGGAAGGGGGAAGGATGGAAGGAAGGAGGAGGGAAGGAAAGAAGGAGGAAGGAGGGAAGGAAGGAGGAGGGAAGGAGGGAAGAAAGAAGGAAGGGAGGAAGGGAGGAAGGGAATAAGCAATTATTAAGTGCCTATTATGTGACGGGGACTATTTCAAGTGCTTTACAAATATTATCTCATTTGATCTTCACAAAGCAAGGTGAGGTAGGTAGTATTATTATCCCCATTTTATAGTTGAGGAAAATGAGGCAGACAGAGATTAAGGTGCTTGCTCAGGGTCACACAACCTGTGTCTATAGACAGATTTGAACTCAGGTCTTCCTGACTCCAGACCTAGCCCTTTATCTGAAGCCCAAAGAAGTAAAATCACTTGCCCATTTCAGGTAGATAGCATAGAATAGCAGAAAGAATACTGGATTTGAAGTCACAGGACCTAGGTTCCAATCCTAGCTCTGACGTTTATTTCCTGTGTGACCTTGGACAAGTCCCTTCACTTCCTTGGAACTCAGTTTTCTGATCCGTAAAATAAGAGTATTGGACTTGATGGTTTCTAAGATCCCTTTCAGCTCAAAATTTGTTATTAAGTGGCAGAGTCAGAATTTGAACTCAATTTTTATGACTCCCAATTCAGTGTTTTTCCTGTTGTATCATGCTTTCTTTTTTAAAGGAGGCTATCATCTGCCCTGTGTATCTAGATGTTGGGCCTAGAGTCAGGAAGAGCTGAATTCCAATCTGACCTCAGACACTTATTAGCTGTGTGACCCCAGATAAGTCATTTCACACTGTTTGCCTCAGTTTCCTCATCTATAAAATGAGCTGGAAAAGGAAATGGTGAACTACTCCTGTATCTTTGTCAAAAAACAAACAAAAAGGGGGCAGCTAGGTGGCGCAGTGGATAGAGCACCAGCCCTGGATTCAGGAGGACCTGAGTTCAAATTTGGCCTCAGACACTTGACACTTAATAGCTGTACGACCCTGGGCAAGTCACTTAACCCTCATTGCCCCGCAAAAACAAAAACAACAAGAGGTCACAAAGAGTTGGACATGACTGAAACAACTGAACAAAAACCACAATGATCTGTTACCATATTCCTAGTCTGCTTTAAAGAAGTCATTCTGATTATCTCCCCACCAGGATCTCCTGGGGTGTGGTGAAAAAAAAAAAAAGTCTGAATGTCCTCTCTGTGCTTGTGATCTCCTTTTTTGTTGTTTCATCCACACTTACAGTTGTCTGTCGACATTTTGGAAACACAACTGTGACCCCTTCACAGAACAAAGTGGACATTCTATCTCTGGGTTCCTAGAACTAAGAAATCTTCAGAGCTGGTTTGGGGCATCACTGGTGGGAACATTGCCTACTTCTGTTGCAGAGAGAAGGTCTTTGTTTGCAGGGTTAGCCGAAGGCAAAGCTGTGACTTTAGCAAAGTCTGACTGGCACTTTCTGCAAGAGAAAATAGCTCTCCTCGTGGGAATTATACAGTTTCAATGTTTAAGATACCACGAACTAAGGGAATGGAATTACTGAAATTTGGGAAGGATTCCATCCCTTCCCAGGAATACCTGAGGCCTTAGTCATGGAAGGGAACTTAGGAGAGGGGGAAGAGCTGGGAATCCAAAGTAGCTTGGTCATTCAATGAGCTCTGGACAAAGGTTCACAGGGTCATGGATATAGGGTTGGAAGGGATCTCAGAAATCGAGTAGTCTAACCACCCCTTAATTTTTTTAGTTAAGGAAACTGAGACCCAGGAAAATTGAGAGACTTGCCTAAGGACACTGAGGTAGTAAATATCAGAAATGGGATTTTAATTCAATTTCTCTAACTACAAACCTAGTCTTTCATCAGTGATTCAGAGCTGGAACTTGACACTTACTAGCTGTGTGACACTGGGCAAGTCACTTAACCCTCATTGCCCTGCAAAAAAAAAAAAAGGTAATATATATTGATATTATACAATACTATACATATATTTATGCATTTCTGAATGTGTCCAATCAACACCCCCTCCCCCTTATATTAGAGATTAGGACCCTGAGGTTCAGAGATAGCATAGTCGGTGGAAAGGGAAAGAGGAAGAGGAGGAGGAAGATGAAAAGGGAAAGGAGGGGGAAGAACAGGAGGGAGGAGAAAGAGGACGGTCAGAGGGGAGGGAGAGGAAGAAGAGGAAGAGGAGGAGGGGAGAAGAAAGAGGGAGGGATGAGGAAAAGGGAAAGGAGGAGAAAAAGAAAGAGGAGGAGGATAACACCCCCTCTGGGCTCCCTCTCTCCCTCCTCTCCCCCCTTTTGCCTTCTGGTTAGAGAAGAAAGTGTCTGGCTTCTCCCACATCATAAGTGCCTTCCTATTGGAATCCCTTCTCTGATACATCTAGGTCCAGAGGTTTGCCTGATCCTTTGAACCAATCCTAACATAACTCCTCAATCTGATTTCATCCAATAGCTCTAGGAAGCCTCTCTAGTCTAGTTTCTACCTTTGATTGATTAATTGATTCAATAGAGGTATCTAGGAATTGTTCACACCTTGTTTAGTCAGTCATCAAGTGTTTTTTAAGTGACTACTATGTGCCAGGCTCTATGCTAAGCACTGGGGGTACAAAGAAAGACAAAAGACAGACCCTGTCCTCAGAGAGCTCACCCTCTAATGGGAAAGACAACAAAGAAACTAAAAGGCACAAGCAGGCTATATACTGGATAAGTGGGAAATAATCAAGAGAGGGAAGATACTAGAATTAAAGAGGGATTAGGAAAGACTTCCTGGGGAAGATGGGATTTGAGTTGGGACTTGAAGAAAGCCAGAAAGCCAAGGAAGGAGACATGCCAGAGGCAATACCTGGGCCAAGAGATGGAATGTCTGTTTTATAATGGAATCCACTGGTGGCTGTGCCACCGGACTGGGGAGTATGTAGCAGGGGATAAGGTATAAAAAGACTGGAAAAGGTCTGGGGGTGGGGACAGGTTACCAAGGGCTTTGAACACCAAACACATTGTATACATTTTGGTTGATTCTGTCATTCTTTTCCTTATCAGTCCCTTGCAACTTCTAAATTGTTCCTTTCACTTAGTAGACAATAAACTCCTTGAGGCTAGGACCTTCAGTTCTTTTATCTTCCTATCTTCTCCAGGCTTATCATAGGACATATCTAATTATCCCTTCCATCCCCAAGATCTGGAATTTTTTTTTCCCCTCCCTTCATACCAGAGAAGTCTGAGTTTTTTCTTTTTCTTTTATGGGGTGTTTACAGTACCTTAAAAAATAATATATGAGAAGGGGCAGCTAGGTGGCACAGTGGATAGCGCACCAGCCCTGGAGTCAGGAGTACCTGGATTCAAATCCGGCCTCAGACACTTAACACTTACTAGCTGTGTGACCCTGGGCAAATCACGTAATCCCAATTGCCTCACTAAAAACAAACAAACAAACAAAAATTAAAAAAAGTAATATATGGGGGCAGCTAGGTGGCACAGTGAATAGAGCATTCAGGAGGACCTGAGTTCAAATTCAACCTCAGACACTTGACACTTACTAGCTGTGTGACCCTGGGCAAGTCACTTAATTCTCATTGCCCTGCAAAAAAAAAAAAAAGATAATATATGTTGATATTATACAATACTATACATATATTTATGCATTTCTGAATTTCTAAACTTTGTGTTTCTGCTGGCTTTCACGTGTCATCTGTGGCTTCTGCAAAACTCCTCCCAAATTTCTACTTAATTTCTTATATCTTAATTTCTTATATCAAAACCTCAATGGGGAAAGCCAAGATAGTAATAAGTATTCAATTAATGTTTGTTCAACTTGGATACAATGAATGTGTGATTTTATCTCTACTATGCAGATTACAACCCATCCCTACCTGGACATTCTGAGCAACTTTCATCCAGGTACTCCCATAAGTTCAACACAGGTGGTCTGCCCAACATTCTAGGAGTCTTGATGTGGAAAGGATGTTTATTCTGAATGAATAACATCCTAGTTCTTCCCTGTCTGACCTAGAACCTTGAATTTTGTCAAGCCAGATAAGAAGCACCTTTCCCAGGTAAACTCATTCTTTAGGAAATGCAAAATAACTGGGGTAGGGGGAGTGTCCTATACAAACACAAATACATATTCTCCATAGTTGTCCCAGGAAGGTTGTTCAGGAGAAAGTTGTTGGTCCTTTCTGAGGTAATAGGGAGACCAGGCTCATTCCCTGTACCATATATGACTTTCTAGTAGGCTTGGCTCCAAAGAAGAGTTATAAGAAGACAGCTCCCCAACTCCTTTGAGCAGGTGGAAGGGCCATAAACATTGCATATATATTCAGATTTTTTTCAGTGTATTGATTGCTTTTTCTGGTTTTTTTTTTCCTCTTCTTCCTTTTTTTAAAAAATATTTGTTTGATGGCATGATTCTCTGGGAGGTGAAAAGAAAAATGGAGGCTGACTCAGACAGCTGGAGTACAATAGTAAGGAAAGTCACAATTAATCTGTCTATTCAGTATATATAATCATCTGCCACAAGGAGAAGCAGGAAAGAAACTGAGGCTAGATCAGAGCACATTTTATCGTCTCTTTTTCCTTCTCTGGAAAAATAATATAGAGGTCAACAAAACCATCTTATGGTATAGTAATATTCTATTACATTCATAAGCTACATTTTGTCCAGTCATTCCTCAAGCAATGGACAACCAGTTTATAGTTTTTTGTTTGTTTGTTTGTTTGCAGGGCAATGAGGGTTAAGTGACTTGCCCAGGGTCACACAGCTAGTAAGTGTCAAGTGTCTGAGGCCGGATTTGAACTCAGGTCCTCCTGAATCCAGGGCTGGTGCTTTTCAACTGCGCCACCTAGCTGCCCCCATTTTATAGTTCTTACCAATGCAAAAAAGTGTTGCCATCTTGGTATAGTACCTTTCCCTCTATCTTTGACTTCCTTGGACTAAAAGTCAAATAGTAGTAGTGTTGCTGGGTGTTCATAAGCAATAAGCAATTCATCGTCTACATGAAAAAGTGCTCTTGATCACTAGTAATCAATCCTGAGTATCTGCCTCCCACCCAGAAAATTGTAGGAGATGATAAAAAATGAAATTAATCAAAGTTGGAAGGACTATGGGAAGATAGTCATACTAACATACTGTTGGCAGAGCAGCGAATTAGTCCAAACATTCTGAAAAAGAATTTGGAAGTATGCTTAAAAAAATAAAGGAAAGGAAAAAGAAAAAGAAAAAAAGGAAAGGAAAGGAAAGGAAAAGAGTGACTAACCTATTCAATCCTGATTCTTCCAAAAGTGAATTATTCCATGATTAACAGCCATATGGTATGCCTGGGAGAAGATATCAATATATTAATGCATCAAAGATCTATGATTTCATTGAATGGGGCTCTCTCTACCAACACAGATTGCAACAAAAGATCAATAATTTCAAGTTAAAAATGAAAAAAAAAGTAGGAAAGAGGAATTGCATTAGAGACATCAAATTATACTTTAAAGAAGTAATTAGAATAACTATTTGGAGCTAGATTTAAAAAATATATAAAATGGGGGCGGCTAGGTGGCGCAGTGGATAAAGCACCGGCCCTGGATTCAGGAGTACCTGAGTTCAAATCTGGCCTCAGACACATGACATTTACTAGCTGTGTGACCCTGGGCAAGTCACTTAACCCCCATTGCCTTGCCAAAAAATATATATATATATATATATATATATATATATAAAGTATATAACTGGAAAGAGTAGGTGAATAAGACTTAGAACCAAATACATAGAGTTGTCCAGCATTTGATGAGGGAAGGGGGGAAGGGAGCGAGCATTTATTAAGTGCCTACTACATACCTGGTACTGTGCTAAGCACTTTACAAATATTATCTTATTTGACCCTCACAACAACTGTGTGAGATAGGTACTATTATTATTTTACAGTTCAGGAAACTGAGGTAGAGAGAGGTTAAGTGACTTGCCCAGTATCACACAGTGAAGAAGTGTCTAAGGCTAAAGTCCTCCTCTCTCCCAGTCTGTTGCTCTGTCCACTGAACCACCTAGCTACTTAGTAATGAACTCAAGAACACAAGTGGCTAGGAAAAGAATTCATTATTCAACAAAAACTAGGCCACAATCTTACACATACTCCACCATAAATTCTAGAAGGATAAATGATTAAATACAAAAAGTCATAAAATGATCAAGGAAGAATAGATTATATCTTTCACAACTACAGTTGGGAACAGAGCCAAGATGGCGGAGGAAAGGCAGTAACTTCTCGGAGCTCCCAACACAATCACAATTATGGTTAAGAGGAAAATTCTTAACCAGAAACAATATATAAGAAATTTAAAAGACACAAGAGCAGTGTAGTCTAGAGTGGGTAGGAGGGAGGCTTAAAGTCTGGAAAACCTAGGTTCAAATCCCACCTCAGGTTAGACATACTAACTGTATAGCTCTGAGCAAGTACCTTAATCTCTTTATGCCTCAGTTCCTTCATCTATAAAATGAAAGGTTTTTAATCAATGGTCTCTAAGGTCCCTTCCAAAAAGAAATCTTGGATTCTGTGATTCTTCGTTATGCTTATATGAAAATGGAAAGATTTTGCACAAGCAAAAGAAATGCATCCAGAATAAGAAGAAAACATATGGGCCAGAGGAAAAATAGCTTTACATTAAACATCTCTGGTAAAATCCTGATACCCCAAATTTATAGGGAATTGACACAAATTTATAAGAGCCTTTCCTCAATAGATGAATGGTCAAGAGCTATAAATAGGCATGTCTTGAAAGAAGAAACACAAACAACAAATAACCATTGAAAAGGTGTTCAAAATCTCTAGTAATAAGAGAAATACATACCAAAACAATTCCAAAATAATTTGTATAAATCAAACTAGATAGAATACAGAGCCTGAAGTCAGAAGGACCTGAGTTCAAATCTAGTCTCAGACACTTACTAGCTGTGTGACTCTAGGCAAGTCATTTAACCTTGTTTGCCTCAGTTTCATTATGTGTAAGATGAGCTGGAGAAGGAAATGGCAAACAACTCTGGTATCTTTGCCAAGAAAATCCCAAATGGGTTCACAAAAAATTAGACATGACTGAACAACAACACAGATCAAGCAGACCAAGAAATAAAGTGTCAAAATTCAATATTAGCAGAGATGGAAGAAAATATTAATAATAACCCACATATACAAAAATCACAGCAGCATCATTTGTAATAAAAAAATAAGAAACAAAATGTATGCCCAATAATTGGGAAACGAATGGACAAACTGGTATATGAATGTGATAGAAAATTACCATATTGTCAAGGAGGATGCACATGAAGAATTTTTTGTTTTTTTTAAGGCAATGGGGATTAAGTGACTTGCCCACGGTCACACAGCTAGTAAGTGTCAAGTGTCTGAGGCCGGCTTTGAACTCAGGTACTCCTGAATCCAGGGCCGGTGCTTTAACCACTGCGCCATCTAGCTGCCTCGCACATGAAGAATTTAGAGAACTATGTAGATTTAAATAAAATGACATAGAAAGAAGCAAATAGATCATGTAACCAATAAATATAACAACATAAATAAAGATACCAAATGACAAGTAAATTCAGGACCAACACAATGGACCAATGGTAAGATGATATCCAAATGGAAGCTCACATTCTTCCTCTCTGTCAAATACCTGCAAACTGTTCAAGTGGAGAGGGGATGTAGTTAGACTCGATCGTGCTATGAGGTGGTACCGCTTAACCATTTGAGGGAAGTCTACTTTGGGAAGGGTTTTTCTGGGTTTGAGTGGGGAAAGTAGCAAGGGGGTTAGACTAGATGGCCTCTAACATCCCTTCCAGTCTGAAATCGGTGATCCTAGATACACTAATTCACTGTGGGTGGATCTGGGAATTTGTCCAACCAGTTTTGTAAAGTACAGTTACAGGAACTTTGAGCTAGAAGACTTCTCAGAGGTAAGTCCAATTAGTACCTAAAGAAGAATCCTCTCTGTAACAGACCAGACAAACGATTATCCAGCTTTTTCTTGAATACCTCTAGGGAGAGAAAACCTATTACCTTAGAAGGCAATCCATTCCACTTGGGATTGCTGTTAATTATGGAATCATGGGGCAGCACATGCTCTGGGGATACTATCCCAACTCTCACTCAGACTGGCAAGTCAAGTCCCCAGAGAGTAACTAACTACTTCTCCCTTCAGGGTTCTGGAGGACTCAGAGGGGTATCTGCTAATGCTATAGCTCATAATCTGCTAATGCTACAGCTCCCACTTCTGGGTTTCCCTTGGATGATTATCAAGTTAGGGAATTTAGTTAATATCAGTCAGTCAGATTGCATTAACTTTTAGGAGGGGGTATTTTTTTAATTTGATATTTTATTTTTTCTCCAATTACATGTAAAAACAATTTTTAACATTCATTTTAAAAAATATGAGTTCCAAACTCTCTCCTTCCCTCCTTCCTTACCCTGCTCCCCTCATTGAGAAGATAAGCGATTTGATATAGGCTATACATGTGCAGTCATGCAAAACATATTTCCATGTTAGTCATGCTATGAAAGAAAACACAGACAAAAAAAAAGAAAAAGGAAGGTAATAAAAGCAAAGAAAAAAGTAGGCTTCAATCTTCATTCAGACTGCATCAGTTCTTTCAGTGGAAATGGATAGCATTTTTCATTATAAGTCCTTCAGAATTGTCTTGGATCGTTGTATTGCTGAGAAAAAGTAAGGGGTATTTCTAAGTAAAAATAGTTGGTTCAAAGCATCTGCCCAAAATGTCTGTGCCACACTCTGTTTGGGATTGGGCCTAATTCAGGTCAGTCCCCTGGCAATTTATGTTACATATTGGAACAAAATGAGACACTCAACCGTTATTAAATGGTAAACAAAAGGAGATTTATTTAACCTTAGGAACAGGAGATCTGCACTGAGGATGCCCTGTACTGATTTCATTGATTGAAGCTCCCCTGTGTCTGATTCACCCATTATGGTCTGCCAACCAAGCAACAGAATGCACCTGCAGCTCTTATTGACTGTATTGTATTAAAGTGTTGTCAGTTTTGTTGTCATTCAGTCATTTAAGTCACCTCTGACTCTTCAGAATCCCATTTGAGGTTTTCTTGGCAAAGACACAGGAGTGGTTTGCCATTTACTTCTCCAGCTCATTTTACAGATGAAGAAACCGAGGCAGACAGAGTTAAGCAACCTGGCTAGGGTCACACAGCTAGTAAGTGTCTAAGGTCAAATTTGAACATAGGAAGTCTTCCTGTTTCCAAGCCTGGTGCTCTATCCACTGTGTCACCCAGCTGCCCGTTAAATATGTATAGTAGGCTCCCAATATGGATTCACTGAATTGAATTAGCACCAGAGTTGTGTAGGTCATAATTGGGTTTTATGCAAAACAGATTTGAATGGGGAACACTTTAGCTATCATCCCAACCAATAGAGTGTGTTTACTTTTACGTAGAGATGTTGATCTTGGAACTGGAACTTGGAATCACTGAAAGTAATGGTTCTAAACCATAATGATTATCATTTAGAACTGGAAAGGAAGTTAGTAGACGCCATTAATTCTACAAACTTTTTTGATCACCACCCCACAAAACAATTTTTTACTACATATCCCTAATATGTGTAAATTTATTAATTTAGAAATTATATACATGTATTAGTGTACTAATAGGATGATCATGCCATAGCCCCTCTGCATTACTTCCCCAATTCCTACTTGCATGGGAGGGCTGGATCAGAGGATAGATGACTACTACTCCCTACAGGGAACTATCATCTAGATCAAGTATGATAGACTTAGCCCTTCTCAGGAATACAATGATTGAGGCAGCTAGGTGGCGCAGTGGATAAAGCACCGGCCCTGGATTCAGGAGGACCTGGGTTCAAATCTGGTCTCAGACACTTGACACTTACTAGCTGTGTGACCTTGGGCAAGTCACTTAACCCTCATTGCCCTGCAAAAAACAAAAAAGAAATACAATGGTCCAGGACAATTCCAAAAGACTCACAATGTAAAATGCTCTCTACATCCAGAAAGAACTGGTCAAGCCTGAATGCAGGTTGAAGCATACTATTTTCACTTTTTTTCCGTGTTTTTTTTCCTTTTGTTCTGTTTTTTCTTTCACAACATGACTAATATAGAGATATGTTTCACATGATTGCACATATATAACCTTCAAATTGATTACTGTCTTAGGAAAGGGGCAAGGAAGGAAGAGAGAAAATTTAGAACTCAAAATTACATTTTAAAAAAAGAATGTCAGGGGTAGCTAGGTGGCACAGTGGAGAAAGCACTGGTCCTGTGTTCAGGAGGACCTGAGTTCAAATTCGACCTCAGACACTTGACACTTATTAGCTGTATGACCCTGGGTGAGTTGCTTAACCCTCATTGCCCCACAATTTTTTTTTCAAATTGTCTTTACATGTACCTGGGGGAAAATCCTATTTTTAAAAAGGGAGGAACTATCATCTAGTAACCCTGAAGGGCTGGGTATATAGACTATTATCTCTGAGCCCCCATCTGGTGTGTTGCCCAATATCAATCCTTTACAAAAAGGAATTTGTTGAGAGGGTATGTATGGCAGAAACAGTAGTCATAAAACAACTCCGTCCCACCCCCCCAAACGGGGGGTGCACCTTGCATACATATATACACACATCATACACACATCATACACACATAGTCTAATGTAAATACTCTAGTGATAACAGTTACAGAATGATTAATTTTGCACTCCTCAGAGGTCAGTTAGTTGAATTTTCTGAGATGTTCCCTTGATTAGGTGGGCTGGCATATTATCTCAGCTAATGGGGTCAGTCTACAGCTGGGCTAGAAGTCAAGCAGGTCACTCACCTACTGTGTTGGCCTTTCAGAGGAATTAGCTTCTGATGCCACTGGCTCTGGTTGGTTTTGCTACCAACTTTGGTTGCCAATGGCTTTAATGTATCTCACTGATCACCTGGGCACTACCATCTCAAGACATTCATTTACCTTAGATCAGGAAGTAAGACACACAACAGAAACAGTCACTATATATAAAGACACATGGCAGTTGAGTGGGAGATAGGATAGTCTGCCTCCTCCCCACCTTGCAACCCACTGCAGTCCCCCTTCCTAGAAACCTACCAGGGAAGAAAGTGCAAGATTATCTGCTAAATCTTTTTGTATGCACAGTCCATTCTGATTCATCCTCTCCTGAGTCATCAGTCATTCCTGCTCTTAGTTTAAACAACCAGAACACTCCACTTCACAGGAAGAGGACTCACCAAATCTCCAGGTGCTGGATTGAAGCCAGGTAGGAAATACTGGGCATTCTCTGAAGTGGGGGCTGGAGGGGAGAGGTGAGGGTTTCTTTGTCACACATGCCCAGAAGCAAGTCTACTTCAAGAATCCATATGCTTGCTTGGAATGCCAGCTGAGTATGCCCCAAGGGGTGGGGATGAAGGGACCAAGGGACACCATAAAAAGTTCCTAGAATCATAGATTTAGAGTTTGAAAGGACCTTAGACATCATGAAATTGAACTCCTTCATTTTATAGATAATGAAACTGAAGTTTCAAGTTAAGTGACCTGCATAGTCACAGAGCTAGTGAATACATAAGGTAGGATTTGAATCTAGGTCTTCCTAGCTTTAAATCCAGTATTCTATCCACTAGAAAAAAATTTTAAAAGATAAGATAAAGGTGAAATAAAACAATATTTTAAATGTTTATATTTTATTTGTTAAAAATCCCAAACCCCTTTTACTCTCACAAAAATTATTAATAAATTTTAGTGACAGGAAAGATTGAATATACTTTGTTAGTCTCTAAAATGCCTATGTATGTCTTGGGGAATAGAGCAGATTTTCAAATGATAATTGCTTATAATTAGTTATTGAATTAGTCTCATCAATGTAGATAGCAAACGGGAAAATTTTTGTTTTAAAGATTTTTTATTGTAATCAATGAATACAATGAATACAATGTTCAAACAATAACTCATAACAGCCAGTGAACATTGTTCTGTTGGCATAAGCAAGCGTCTTATTTTTCTGTGTACAAACATTCACAGTATACACTATACAAACAAATATTGCCTATGCTTTTAGCTTTGGATTAAAGTGTTTCATATAAATCCAGTTCAATTTCTGTACATGGTTCTCCTTAATAGATGGCATCATATTTTAATTTCCTTTTCATGTTTGGTTATTTTATAAGATTTTTGAGGGTATGATTTTTGTATGATTAAGAGGAATAGCAAGAAATCCAATCTCATTGCTTGGTTAGGCCCTAGAGTACAGGAGGGAGAGTGATGTATAACAATCCTGGGCAGGTTAGGGCCAGGTTGTAAACCAGTTGTAAATACCAAACAGAGTTTACATTTGATCTCAGAGTCAATAAGGAGCTAATGGAATTTATGGAGTAGATTGGGGGAGGGGGCAGGGCTTGAATGGGTGACATAACCATTTCTGTGCTTCATGAAAATCACTCTGGGTGGGCTCTGTGTGGGGGATGGACTAGAGAGGGGAAAGATAGGGAGCTCAATTAAGAGGCTGTTGCAATACTACAGGAGAGAAGCAATGAGGTATATTACCAGGGTGATGAATGTGTGAATGGAAAGAAAGGGGAACATATATCATGGAGTTAGAAACAAGATTTGAAAACTTCTTGGAAATGTAAGGCGAATGAAAGGGAGGAGTCATGGATGGCACCAAAATTTCAAATCTAAGTGACAGGAAGGATGGTGGTACCCGGGATAGAAATTTGTTGTTATTGAGTTGTTTCAGTTGTGTCCTACTCTTCATGACCCCATTTGGAGTTTTCTTTGGCAGAGAGACTGAATTCTACAGATGAGAAAACTGAAGCAAACAGCGTTAAATGACTTGCCCGGGGTCACATAGCTAGTAAGTGCCTGAGGCCAGATTTGAACTCAGGAAGGTGAGTCTTCCTGACTCCAGCCCTGACATTCTATGACCTATGGCGCCACCTACCGGCCTTCAAAAGAAATAGCAAAGTTCAAAAGAGTACTGGGTATCACCTAAAGTATAAAATATAAATATAACATAAAATCCTCTATTTGGCCTTCAAAGTCTTTCATAAGAGAGCTCTCCCTCGCCCCCTTCTCAGTATGCTTACATGTCTACCCTACCATGTCCTCTTAACGACAGTGACATTGGCCTCCTTGCTGTTCTGCAGACAGCATCTCTACTCTTTATTTTTTCTGGTTGTCCCTCATGCCTGGGATGTTGTCTCACTGCCCACCTCTGACTCCTTCAAGGCCCAGCTAAAATCCCACCTTCTCTGGAAAGTCTTTCCCAATCCCTCTTAATTCTAGTGGCTTCTCTTTGTTGGTTATTTCCTATTTATCCTGTATCTTGTTTGTACTTGTTTGTATGTCACCTCCCCAGCTAGGATTGCAAGCTTCTTGAAGGCAGGCACTGATTTTTGCTTTTCTTTGTGTCCCTAGTACTTCACAGTAGCAGGCACACAGTAGATGCTTAGTGACTGACTGACTATCCAAGTTAAGACAGAATAATAAAATCTGCAATGCAGATCACTTGTATCTGGTGACTGCTTATCTGGTACAATTTACACTATTCAAAATGGTGGTGGTGGTGGTGGTGGTTGTTGTTTCGGGGCAATGGGGGTTAAGTGACTTGCCCAGGGTCATACAGCTAGCAAGTGTCAAGTTTCAGGTCCTCCGGAATCCAGGGCCAGTGCTTTATCCACTGCACCACTTAGCTGCCCCGCAAAATGTTTTTTAAAAAAGAAATAAAAAGGTGCGGTGGGGCTAGGGCTTTTAATTCCCCAGAGCATGCAGACAGTATACTATGAGCCCTGTGAACTGCAGAAGCAATTCTTCCTGCACCACGTAAGGGTTATAGAAATCAGCAGTATCGGAAGCAGTATGAGTCAGGAAGTTTACATAGATCATTGCCAGCAGCAAAGTTGTAGTTGTCCATGACAGAGGAATGATGGGTGAGACATAGTCTCTGATCTGGGATCTATGACTGTACTGAACAAGGCATGGACTTCCCCTATTCATGCGGTGAGTTTCACATGGCTAGTAAGTGAAGGGTGGAAGATGCTGGCATTCCCCAGGACGGTTGGTTCATTACAGCCTCTAAGGGACCTTCCTTCTTTCCTATACATACTTTTGAAATAAAATTACCCTGTTCTTTATCATTCTGACTAAAATTTCTACGTTCAATTTTCTTGACTAAACTAAACCAGATTTTTTATCTTACCCAGAGATATTCTTGGCCATGGGCATAAGCCATACAAAATATAGATGAAGGAGAAGAATAATAGCTAGCAATTATATACTGCTTTAAGGTTGTCTCATTTGATCCTGATGACAACCCTGGGAGGTGGGTGCTACCATCATCCCCAATTTAAGAGAAAATTATTATTTTTAAATTTTAAACATTTTTTTTTTTTGCAGGGCAATGAGGATTAAGTGACTTGCCCAGGGTCACACAGCTAATAAGTGTCAAGCATCTGAGGCCGGATTTTAACTCAGGTCTGCCTGAATCCAGGGTCAGTGCTTTATCCACTGCACCAACTACTGCCCCCAACATTTTTTTAAAATTTAGTTCCAAATTCTCTCTCTTCGTCCCTCTCCTCTCCTCTTCCCCATCCATCTATAAGGCAAGAAATATGTTGCTATCCCCACTTTACAGATTAGGAACCTGAGGCAGAGAGAAATTAAGTGACTTGCCCAGGTTCACACAATTAGTGTTGGAGGCTAAATGTGAGCACAGGTCCAAGGTTCTATCCATTGCATGGCCCAACTGCCCAAAAACCCAAGACTGCACATGGGCCTGTGTGTTTTCCAGAGCCCCAGTTCTGAATGATGGGTTACACTTATTACCAACTAAATACCCTGGATACATTTCTGAATTCCTAAGAGACAAATTTGCAGCCCTAGAGAGCATCCCCTGGGGGCTGGGATGGGGAGTTAAGAAAAATGGGAGATGGGGAAAAAAGGGAGGAAGGACTGACCATCTCTGAGAAGATCGAGGTAGAGATGATTTTTCAGCCTGAAAATAAACTAGTAGGTGTGTCATCGTTCCTCAGCTTTGTTCCTCAGAATGCAGGTCTGTGTGGCTTCTTCTTAGACGGGAGCCAGCACCAGCTATTCTTAGCTGTTGCTTTGGGAACCAAAGCCATCCTGATGTTCTCTGGAGCACACGTAACTGATTGTCTTCAGGTTTGGAAGGATTTCAGATGGAAATAAAACAAGCTTCTGAAGGGATGCTGATAGGTCTCACAGAGGACCAGAAGTCAATGAAGGAGAATCTTACTCTAGGGCTGTTATAAAGCTTATCCTTATATGCTGGGTTGTCTGGGCTACAGAGAGTTAGTGGACAGCTATGGGGGCTGGTAGAAATGAGGAAAGGTCCCTGGCTCTGGGGTCAGAGGATCTGGGTTCAAATGTTACCTCTGATATTTATCACCTGGATGGTCTAGACAGCTCTAGATGCTGGGGAGTGGGGGGTGGTGCAATCTGTGTCTGCAGTGGGAGTGGCCACAGTCATGAAATCAGGGATTCTTTGTCACATTACATTACATGTATGCACCCCCCCCCCAAGCCCCTAGCTCATTCTACTGCTGGTCTGAGATTAGGAATTGGTCGTATGTCAAGGTTTCTCTTTTCTCTGCCGCAGGTGTTTTTCATTTGGGTTTTTTTTTAAATGTCATGGACCTCTTCCTAGGTGAAGTCTATGTATCCCTCCTCAGAAGAATGTCTTTAAATGAATAAAATAAAATATATAACACTATAAAGGAAAACAAGTCTATTTAAATGCAATTATCAAAATATTTTTCAAGCCGATGCATAGACCCCTTGTTGAGAATCCCTGCTATCTTGACTATATGCCCCTTAGTGTAGATGCTGCAACATCTATTTCAATCAATTAGCCTACTACATGCCAGGCACTGTCCTAGTTGCTCTTTTCATTGCTCAGTAATCCCCCCGCAAAATCCTTCAGACACCCTAATTCTGTTTAAGCAAGCAATCGGTAACCACCACGAAAGCATTTGAATAGTTTCCCATTTTGTGCTTCCAGGGAGATGTCAAAACAACAGCAGCAGTAATAGTCTTCTTGGGCACATGAAAAGACAAAGAAAAAAAAAGCTTTGGGTATAATTACAAAAACAGGTGCAAACTGGTATTTTGCTGAGGTCCTGAAAATACTGTCAGGGCCAGGCAAGGAAACTTTTGTTTGGAGGGAGTGGGGGAAGAGAAGCTGTAATAATAGAATTCCCCTCTCTGTGGCTTGGAGACCTATACTTTACCCACATTGTTTCACATTTACATTTTCAGCCATCTGTTTCCCCGTCCCGCCACATCCTGTGTGAGCTGAAGCAAGCTTGATAAGAGGAATCTCTGTTGCTCTATGATGTCTGGGAGGGTTTTGTGGTTTTGTTCTTTTTGTTTCCTATCATCTTCTTGCAGATACTTTAATCTGGATGTCCACTAAGGAATCTTCCCCAGCTATTAGAAAGGGTCTCAAGGGAGATGGCCTGGAGATGAGGGGGTCAGCATTGGGTGCCACACCTGATTCTGGAGTGTGGGCAAAGAGCCTGGCCAAGTGCCATCCTCCCCCAATGCATTCCTAGTGAATTCTCTGTTATTCTCCAGCCCCCCAGTTCCTCTCTAGCAGTATCTCCAAACTTTGACTTTCCTCCTCTGGACAGACTTTTGCTAGTCCTCTCCATTGATCCCAGGGCCACCACCTGGTTCAAGTTCACTATCTCCCCATGATCTAAATCGGAGGTTCTGAACTTTTTTGTGTAATTTCCCCTCTGACAGTCTGGTAAAGCCTATGGACCCCTTCTAAGAATAATATTTTCAAATGCATCAAATAAAATGCATAAAGAGGGCAGCCAAGTAGTTCAATGGATAGAGTCAGGAAGATTCATCTTCCTGAGTTCAAATCTAGCCTCAGACACTAGCTGTGTGACTCTAGGCAAGTCACTTAACCATGTTTGCCTCAGTTCCCTCATCTGTAAAATGAGCTGGAGAAGGAAATGGCAAACTACTCCAGTATCTTTGTTTTGTTTTTGCAGGGCAATGAGGGTTAAGTGACTTGCCCAGGGTCACACAGCTAGTTAAGTGTCAAGTGTCTGAGGCTGGACTTGAACTCAGGTCCTCCTGAATCCAAGGCCAGTGCTTTATCCACTGCACCACCTAGCTGCCCCCACTCCAGTATCTTTGATGCAAATGGATCACAAAGAGTCAAACACGACTGAGAACAAATGAAAAACAACAAAAATGTGCAGAATAAAAAGTGAACCAATTATTTTGAAATACAGTATCAAAATATTAAGTGAACAAGTTCACTGACCCCTGCAGGTTAAGAATCCCTATTATAAATTGATTGTGTACTCTTGTACATAGGATGGTTAGGCATGAACATATCACCTGGGGAAGATTCACAATCAGTAAGATTGTAAATCCACTGAAAAGTCAAAGTAGGGTTGGTATTCAAAGCCTCCCACAAATTGGCTCCAACACACTTGCTAACCTTATTTCCCATTGCTTTTCAGGCACACTCTCTCCACTCCACCAAAATGATTCCTCACCTTTCCCCTCCATCTCTTTCTACACTTCCCTAGGGCTTTCTCACACTAAACATACCTTATGCTTTCCCACTATCCTTCTCTGGTTCCCTTAAAGTCTCCCCTGCCCACAGAGAGCTTTCTCTTCTGAATTCATAGTACTTATTGTCCATTTAGTAATTAATCACAAATTGCCTGGTAACATTTACTGTATTTGTCTTTATTATTTGACTTTTGTCTTATTTAACTTCTTTTTTTAAAAAATCAGACCTCATCTCCCCAACTAAATTGTAAATGTGGGAAGGCACAGATAATCAGACAAAAAAGAAGGTAGGGGTCTAGGAGAACCCGGGTTCAACTATGCCGGCTGTGTTTCCCTGGGCAAGGAACTTTACCTCTCTTATCCTCAGTTTCTTCATCTGTAAAATGGGGATGATGATAGTAATAGCACTACCCCACAGGGTTGTTGTGAGGATCAAATGAGTTCATAAACGTAAAACACTTTTCAAAATGTAGTCATCTAGCCCCTCAACAAGTCACTTAACCCCCATTGCCCCACAAAAAAGTAGTTATCTAAATGCTAGCTATTATTATCATCTTCATCTTCCTCATCGTCATATTTCTTTGCATCTCTCCCAGCAATTAGTGCAAGAATTTATGGTATAGGGCAAAGTGCCTTGGGTTTAGTGGTTTTAAAACTCTCTCTCTCTGAGGCAATGGGGTAAAGTGACTTGCCCAGGACACACAGCAAGTGTCTGAAGCCAGATTTGAACTCTGATCCTCCTTTCTCAGGAACCAGTGCTCTATCCACTGCACTGCCTAGCTGCTCCTCTAATACTATTTTGAGTCAAACAATTCTCCAAGGGGCTCTACCATTTGTTACACTTCCCCATTTAAAAAATGAGAATAAAAATACATGCTCTACCTATGGCTGGGAGGTGTTGCAAGGAGTAACTGAGGCAATTTTTGTAATACACCTATATAAATGTCAGCTATTATTACTGGACTATATGAGGAAGTGACAATGTCATTTATCTATCTTCCTGCCATCTTGCTCCTCTGTTGCTAATGCACCCTAGGGTCTAGATCATGTCCTCAGTCCTGGAACTCTTGCTCTAGGCCATGCTGTCCTGGCTGGTGAGAGTTAGCTAGCTCTAGAACCATGCCTCTACCCAGCCATCATCCTGCCTTGCCCATGGGGCCATACTTCCTCCTTCCTTCTTGTCCTAATAACAGTCAACACCTTTGACTCTCAAGAATGTGTTGATCAAGGGGAGGCTCGGTGGCACAGTGGATAGAGCACTGGCCCTGGATTCAGGAGGACCTGAGTTCAAATCCGACCTCAGACATGTAACACTTTAATAGCTGTGTGACCCTGGGCAAGTCACTTAACCCCAACTGCCTCACCCCCCCCCAAAAAAAAGAATGTGCTGATCAATCTCTCTTTGGTGAGATTCAATGTCCCTGTGACTTCCCAGACCAAAACAACATTCCTTAACCACCTCTCCCTGTATGTATTATCTTCCTTAAAAGAATGTAAGCTCCCTAAGGGCAGGGATTATTTCTTTCTAATATTTGTGTACCCAGGATTGAGCACAGTGCTTGGCACATAGAACTTCATAAATGCATTTCAGTCATAAATCAGCTGAACCTAACTACATATATACAGAAGGGGATCTATGCTGTAGGTGATACAATGTTAAAATCTCTTCAGGAATCCATCCTCTCAGAGGAAAAATAATATGCTTTGTTCTGTATTCATATGACATCAATTCTTTCTTTGGAGGTGGATAGCATTTTTCATCATGAATCCTTTGGGATTGTCTTGGATCATTGTATTATTGAAAATAGCTAAGTCATTTACAGTTATTGATTGTACAATATTGCTGTCACCGTGTACAATGTTCTCCTGGTTCTGCTCACTTCACTCAGTGTCAGTTCATGTCTTTCCAAGTTTTTCTGAAATCATCCCGTTTGTCATTTTGTATTCCATTATAAAAATGCCACACCTTGTTCAGCCATTCTTTAATTGATGGGCATCCCCTCAATTCCCAGTTCTTTGCTACCACAAAAAGAACTGCTATAAACATTTTTGTTCCAATAGGTTCTTTTCCCTTTTTATTTTTAATCTCTTTGTGATACAGACCTAGTAGTTGTATTGCTGGATCAAAGGGTATATAGTTTTACAGCCTTTTGGGCATACTTCCAAATTGCTTTCCAAAATGAAAACCTGTAGACTTTTGCACACACTTTGCAGTAAGTAAACCACATCTACTTATTGAAGGTATGGAAAATATTATATTGAGTCTAAAAGATGAATAGATTTTTGCTTTTTTGTTGTTGTTTTGTTTTTTTGTTTTTTAGTGAGGCAATTGGGGCTAAGTGACTTGCCCAGGGTCACACAGCTAGTAAGTGTTAAGTGTCTGAGGCCGAATTTGAACTCAGGTCCTCCTGAGTCCTGGGCTGGTGCTCTATCCACTGCGCCACCTAGCTGCCCCAAGATGAACAGATTTTTTAAAAAGCATAGGTAGAATGAAATATAGACTCCAATACTTTCCTTATCTCCTACATACATGTTAATGGTCTACATTCTTTAAAATATTTGTGGCATGGGAAGGGACACCCTGATATTAATTACAGAATTGTTGTTGTTCAGTCATTTCAGTCATTTCTGACTTTTCATGACCCCATTTGGGACTTTCTTGGCAAAGATACTGGAGTGGCTTACCATTTCCTTCTTCATCTCATTTAACCGATGAGGGACTGAGGCAAACAAGGTTAAGTGACTTCCCCAGAGTCAATTTGTAAGTATCTGAGGTAAAATTTGAACTCACAAAGGAGTCTTCCTGACTTTAGGCTCAGCACGCTAATGCACAATGGCGCCACCTAGCTGTACAGAATTTTAGGTTTAGTTATATTTAGACAAGAATCCTTCTGCAGGGCTCTTCAAGTCAAGCCCTTATTTGATCACTTGCCAACTTCTGAAAAAGACATCAAATTACTTGGACTAAAGAGAGGCTGAGAAGCTGCTCTCTTCCCTCTCCTTTCCTCCATATTATTTTTCTTTTTTTTTTTTTTTTTAGTGAGGCAATTGGGGTTAAGTGACTTGCCCAGAGTCACACAGCTAATAAGTGTTAAGTGTCTGAGGCCGGATTTGAACTCAGGTATTCCTGACTCCAGGGCCGGTGCTCTATCCACTGCGCCACCTAGCTGCCCCTCCTCCATATTATTTTGCTGGAACAAAGCAACTACCAGAGAGGGGGACAAACAACAAACCCTTTCTGGGATTTCAAAGGCACAACCACTTATACTGAAAGGGCTCCTACAATCAGTGAAGTGAATTTTGTAAAAATCCTTGAGGTTTTTGTTTTAGCTTTGTTTGCCCAGGGCTTAGCACAATTGGTTTGCCCATAGAAGGTACTTCATTTTTTTTTTTTGAAGGTACTTCCCAATTGCCTCACCAAAAAACAACAACAACCTCCCCCCCCCCAAAAAAGAAGGTATTTGATTAATCCTTTTTGTATCAATGAATGCTGGGAAGATACTCTTTAGCTCCTATGATTGATTTCTAGTGTCATCTCTTCCATTATACATACCTCCCCAAGGTATCTCATAGACACCCAAAAAACACAGAAAACACACACATTGGGAATGACAATTGTGTGGCAAAATCCACCCAAAATTCATTTTCTGCAAGAGAACTTTCACAGGAATACAGAATTGGAAGGGGACATAGGAACCATCTAGTCTAACCAGTAACTGAACAAGATTCCTTAGGCTATAACACACCTGACAAGAAGTCATCCAGTCCTTGCAATCATGTGATCATAGATTTATAGTTCATAAGGGAACTTGAGAGGTCATCTAGTCTAGCTGCCTTTTCCTCCTCCCCACCCCATCTCCATTTCACAGATGAGGATAATGAAGCCCAGGGGCTTGAAGTGACTTGTCCACAGTCCCAGGGACAGTAAGGGCTAGAGCTTGGATTTGAAACCTAGGTTTTTATTTATTCCAGATCCAGCATTCTTTCCATTGTACTCACAGTGCCTCTCAGAGAGCCATAAGTCTCTCCATAAGGAAACTCTGGAGACCAAAAAGTCTAAGTCTTATGTGTTGGGGTTTTTTCAAATTCCAGAGTTCCTTTGGAATTGGTTGTTGTTCTTCATTCTTGAAGAGGACCAAAGTGACATCGGTATGTGGGGGTCAAGGTACAGTGTGTTCAACCGTGGTTGATCAGATGAAATGAGGACATATTAACATCAACAGAACTATCATTTTAAAAGGTGGGGGTTGGGGCAGCTAGGTGGCGCAGTGGATAGAGCACGGGCCCTGGATCCAGGAGGACCTGAGTTCAAATCTGGCCTCAGACACTTAACATTTACTAGCTGTGTGACCCTAGGCAAGTCACTTAACCCCAATTGTCTCACACACACACAAAAAGGTGGGGATTTATGGGTTTAGACAGCCAAACAGGGCAGTGGATACAACCCTGGGCCTGGAGTCTAAGTTCAAATCTGGCTTCAGATACTTGCTAGCTGTGTGATCCTAGGCAAGTCACTTGACTTTTGTCTGTCTCAATTTCCTCTGCTTTAAAATGGGAATAATAATCATAACTATCTCCCAGGATTGTTGTGTGGATCAAATGAGATAATATTTGTAACCCCCTTAGCACAGTGCCTGACACGTAGTAGGTGCTTAGTAAATACTTGATGCCCCTCCCTCTCTCAGAGAATTACAGAAACAGCTTAATTTAGTGGAATACATGCTAAATATGGCTTCAGGAAAGACCTGGGTTTGAATCCTCACTGAGAAGAGCTCTTCAGTTGTGAACAAATCACTCTCTCTCTAACCTCAGTGATGAAGAAAGTGAACCCTTCCTCCACAGTGATTCCTCCCCAACTCGGGGCACTGCTATCCCAAGGCTCTTGGGCTGTAAAAGAAAGAGGTGATGGTGGTGATTTGACTTGCCTGGCCCATGCTACCACCTATCTTTTTCTCAGGGTGCCTCGATATTTCACCTCATTTGGCTGGCCCGTTCCATAGGTGGCAGTTGGCTGGCAGCTGGTGGGCAGAGCTGGCTCCTTTACCAGAAGAGTTGCTTCTCTGAACCATAGCCGTGGGGACTGGGTTGGAGTTAGAGCAGTGTGGTCTAGAGACATATTCGGGTGACATCTCAGCCCTTAAGTAAATTCTCCAGGCCTTTTCCTACTGTCAGAAGCCACACACTCCAGAGAGAGTTCCAGTCCTCAGCTACAGGCCAAAAGTCTTTACTGGCTTTTTTTTTTTTTTAATGCTCCTTCTTCTGTCTTTTGGCTCTTGTTTTTGTTTTTTTGGGTTTTTTTGATGAGGCAATTGGGGGTAAGTGACTTGCCCAGGGTCACACAGCTAGTAAGTGTCAAGTGTCTGAGGCCAGATTTGAACTCAGGTCCTCCTGAATCCAGGGCCAGGGCTTTATCCTCTGCACCACTTAGCTGCCCCTGTCTTTTGGCTCTTAATCACTCACACTAATTGCTTCCAGACCCTAAATGTCCGTGGTTGGTATAACAGGCCATAAAACCATCTATTTGATCTTTTTTTTTTTTTTTTTGAGCAGGCAATGAGGGTTAAGTGACTTGCCCAAGGTCACACAGCTACTAAGTATTAAGTGTCTGAGGCTGGATTTGAACTCAGGTCTTCCTGAATCCAGGGCTGATGCTTTACCCACTGCACCACCTAGCTGCCCCCTAAAACCATCTATTTGGAACTAGAAAGAGTCTCAGAGGCCATCCAGATCATGCCCCTCATTTTACAGATGAGGAAATCCATGCATAGAGAGTTTATATGACCTTCCCAAGGTTACCCAGGTAGCATCTGTGTGTGCTTGAACTGAAAAAGAGTACTCACCACAGAGCTGGGACTGTGGAAAGTCTTGGAGGGGAGGCAGGATGATGGAATTAGGGGCAGAATAAGAAATGAGACCTAAGCAACTGACTGGGGTCTCTGTTCTGCAGTCCATAGGTGAACGCAACCATCCAAGGCAATGGCAACCAGGATAGTATAGTTCCATCCCCTCACCTGGGCCCGGATGCTTCTGGTCATGGCCCCTGATTTCCAGCTGATAGAACAGTCCAGTGTTAGGCCTTCTAGGGTGGGCTAGCCTTGTGGAGGGCCACCAAAGGGGCTCACTGTGTTCTGTGTTCCACAGCCTGAAGGTATCTTCTATTATACCACAGTAAATACTTCCCTGCACACTCTCTCTCCTTCATTAAGAAGCTGTGGCTAGGGGCAGCTAGGTGACGCAGTGGATAGAGCACGGGCCCTGGATTCAGGAATACCTGAGTTCAAATCCAGCCTCAGACCCTTGATACTTACTAGCTGTGTGACCCTGGGCAAGTCACTTGGCCCCAATTGCCTCACCAAAAAAAAAAAAAAAGGAGAAGAAGCTGTGGCTGATATGTGATAGGTACTTTATAATGCTTGTTGATTGATTGATTGATTCCAAAATCTCTTGCCCCTTTGAAACCTTGGATGGAGAAGGTCAGTGCTGGGAACATCTTCAGGATCTTCAGAGTAAGGATGGAGACCACTGCCCTAAGCAGCCTTTTCCTTTTTCCATCCTGTTTGAATTGGGTGTGTGGGGTGTGGATTCAGAAGCAAGGGAGAAACTTAGGCCAAGCCAAAATGATGTCATGTGTTTACTGAGCACCTTCTATTTGCCAAGCACTGTGCCAGGTACATGAGAGACAAGGGGAGGCTGGTCCCTGACCTTAGCAGCTACAGACTAGGAGCAAGGACTAATGTTCCAAAGAAATATTGGTTTTCTTTGTCCCAGGCCTATGCTCTGGCCTGAACTGCTGGCTACTGGAACTAGAGCACCCACAAGTCATTCTCACCAGGCCTATCAGGAAAAACACACACAGACACAATGCAGTATGTTCAGGGCTTCAAGAGAAGCAAAAACACGCAAAAAATTGGGATGGAGCAAGTTCCCCTGGTGGGTTCTTTAGAGGAACTTAGAATACTTGCACATTCTCTCTTTTAAATACTATTCTACTGTTTTATATGCAGGTCAGATCTGTGGCCTGAAGGGGGAATTCCATTATTGACTCTTTGGTAGCCCTGTAGCTGATGGAAGAGGATGCTTGCCTGCCTTGCTCCCTTCCTTCCTTCTTCCTTCTTCCTTCCTTTGTTAGTGTGGGATTTGATTAAGTCAATTAATCAATTACCCTACACTTAGCTCTGGTTCTTCCATCTGATGATACCATCTCCACTGAATCAATCAATGAATCAATCAAGCAAACAAAGGCGCTTCAACTAGGTGTAACAGAAACTGTGTTCAAATTGGCTGAGATGCTTGGTCATATTCTATATGTTTTGTATAAAATAGCAAACTAATTTGGACATCCCTTCCTTCGCCTCTCAGGTATTCAAGGGTCTGCTGTGATAGACAAGAGCCCAGGCTCAGCCAAGCTCCTGAGATGGAATTGTTTGAGAATGGGGGAGGAGACAGGCATATGTCTCACCCCAGGCTCCTACCCCTTAAACCGAGAAGGCCCCGTGGACTTCTGGACTTCTCATCTTCATCCTAGCAGATTCCTGAGAATAGCCGAAGTAGTGTTTGCATTGGAAACCAAGAAGAAACTGGAGAAAGTAAACTCTACAAGGGGTTCAGCAGAAAACCTGCATAATGCCCTTTCCCCTTGACTGTATGTACTAGAGGAAGAGTATATCACAGACTTTTGAGGGGGGGTGTCTTGTACCAACTGTTTGTATTATACTAACTTAGTAATACCCATTTCTAAAAGCCAATTAAGTTTGGCTTACTAATTGATATGGACTGATAATAATGGACAGAAGCACACCAGTCAGGGCTCATAAACTATACCACTAGAAAGATACCCCTCAATCCCTCAGGGCTACCTCCAGAAATCTTAGGGGTACCATACGGGGAACCCAGCCCGCTAGTGCAAGTGAGGAAGTGAGGGGCTCCACATGTCTGTCTGCCCTCTCTCTTCCCTCCTCTTTCTCTCTCTCATTTCCTTAGGGCAGGAACTCTTTTTGCCTCTTTTTTTAATCTCCAGTGCTTACCACAGTGCAGGCACATAGTAGGCTCTTCCCCCACCCTTTTTTTGGGGGGGGGCAGTGCATTGAGGGTTAAGTGACTTTCCCAGGGTCACACAGCTAGTAAGTGTCAAGTGTCTGAGGCTGGATTTGAACTCAGGTCCTCCGGAATCCAGGGCCAGTACTCTATCCACTGCACCATCTAGCTGCCCCATAGTAGGCTCTTTTTTAAATTAATTTTTTTTTTTAGTGAGGCAATTGGGGTTAAGTGACTTGCCCAGGGGCACACAGCTAGTAAGTGTTAAGTGTCTGAGGCCAGATTTGAACTCAGGTACTCCTGACTTCAGGGCCGGTGCTCTATCCACTGTGCCACCTAGCTGCCCCCATAGTAGGCTCTTAATAAATATTTATCAACTGACTGACTGCTTCTGATGTTGCTTGAATGACCAGGAAGGTTTAAGTTGGGGCTCTAGTACTAAGAAGATATAAGTACAAGAAAACTCAATTAGAAAGACAGTCTTTGGGAGGGCCAGGGAGCAGCCCTGGTAGATATTTGTCCTATCATATTTTCATTTCCAAATCTATCCCTTCTCCCTCCCCAACCCACAGAACTATCCATTCTAATAAAGAAGAAAACAAAAAAGAGAAAAATAGAAAAAGCAATTCTGAAAAGCTAACCAACATACCAGCTGAGTCTGACAGTATATGCAGTGTGACCAATATTCCCCCATCTTTCCGATGAAGTGAGGGAGGTGTGTTTCTCATCAATGTCAGGGACAGATTTGGTCATCACTTTGTTTAGTGCCTTTTTATTGTCATTCATTCCATTTATATTCTTGTAGTCTGTGTTGGCTATACATATTTCAATGTCTATGTGACCTTACTATCTTTGATATCCTTGGGCTATCTGCCTCAAGGTTCTCCCCTTTCTCTCAAGAAGGCAGACCCATAGGGGCAGCTAGGTGGCACAGTGGATAAACCACTGGCCCTTGGATTCAGAAGAACCTGAGTTCAAATTCAGCCTCAGACACTTGACACTTATTAGCTGTGTGACCTTGGGCAAGTCACTTAACCCTCATTGCCTTGCCCCCCCCCAAAAAAAAGGGCAGAGCCATGTTAGAGGGCCTCTGCCAGACTCCAGATAAATGGTGAAGGCCCTTACTTTCCAGAAAGCATTAGCTGCACCTCTGTAGCCTATGTTCCTGGAACCCATCAAATACAAAGAAATATGTGAGGACTCTGAGTGTCCATGAACATGCTTAGAAGAAGCCCCTCCTCTTTGTCCCTCTGCCAGGCTTCCTACCAAGTCTTTGTTCATTGGTTCTCTTCCCACATTGTGACTCCTTCCCTCCTACACCTTTTCCTTTGAACTCACTCCAGTCAATCTTGCTATCAGACAAACCCCTTTGTATCCTTCACCCACTCCTTATATTATGCTTTCTTTCATACTCTAAGGAGAACTTAGCTAAGAGGCCTTTCCACCTCCTCTTCTTCATATTATTCCTCCTCTTCCTTCTCTCCTTCCTATTTCTTCTGTTCTTCCTCCTTTTCCTCTATTCCTCTTTTTCCTTCTCCTATTCCTCTTGGTTTTTCCTCTTTCTCCTCCTCTGCCTCTTCCCCCCATATCCTATTCCCTTTGCATCAAAGCTTATTCAACTGGATATATCACAGTCCATAAATTCCCTCCCAGGCTTCTGATTTTCTGTGCTTAGGTTTTCAGAGAGAAGTCAGCAAATACCGTCTTTCCATGGAATATCCTATGATAGAGGTAAATTTAGAAGCACCAGGCTGGAACAGGTCTGTCTCCCCACAAATCAGCCAATTAACAAGCATTCACTGAGCACCTACTATATTCGGGGAGACAGGAAAGAAATAGAAGACTCAGGATGATAGGAATAGACTGGACCTTTGTGGTCAACTAAACCTGAACCCTTATTTTTCATTTGAGGAAGCTGAGGCTCAGAGAAGATGTTTTGCCCAAGGTCACATAAGCAGTAAGTGGCAGAGCCACTTGGGATTGGAACTCGGTCCCTGACCTTAAGAAGCTCACTGAGACTTTTTTTTTCCTTCGGGGCAATGGGGGTTAAGTGACTTGCCCAGGGTCACACAACTAGTAAGTGTCAAGTGTCTGAGGCCGGATTTGAACCCAGATATTCCTGAATCCAGGGCTGGTGCTTTATCCACTGCGCCACCTAGCTGCCCCTCACTGAGACTTATAAAAGAGAACATAATTAAGTGACCAATTCTGTCTCTCCCACCTTAGGGACACTGCTCTTTGGGGAGGAATTTTTGGCAGTCTCATTTCCCGGACTCAGTGACCTCTCACTGCCTCCCAGGTGGCAAGGGTGCAGCTGGTGCACTGGTCCCCAGCTCCCCGGAATAATCTAGTGGGAATGCCCCCTCCCCCACCCGCTCTGGTCTCCTTCCAGAGGCAGGTAGCCACACCTCCTCCCCTGCTGTCTGCAGGCAGGTTACACTTTGCGCAGGGGGAAAACACTTTGCTCAGGAAAGAAAAGCCACGAACACATTTAAAACTGGGGACTCATTTCACTGAGAACTCCTCAGCTTCCCCCAGGCAGGCTGACTCCAACACCAACTCCCTGATTAAAAGCAAACATTGCCACCCTCCCCATCCTCCACTTTCCTCTGCCAACCCCTTCCCTCAATGGAAAAGACGTGTGAAAAACGTGCCCCGGTTTCCAGCACGGTGCCCAAGCGCCCCCTCCCTCGCTCCTTCCTTCTCATCTCTTCTCTGCACTGCACCAAGCCAGCCTTTGACGACATCGCACAGGCTGCAGGAGAAGCGAACCGTTTTCCCCAGACCAAGGAGAGGCGGCAAGCCCTGCATTTGAGAATGCATCCAACAAGGTAAGGAAGCTTTTTTCTGTTTTGCCACGGCCACGTTTATTTTTCAGGGTTCTGATTGAGTCAGCATGATTTTCGAAGTTGTTGCGTCCTCCTCACCCCATCCTCTACCTCATTCATGCCCCACTAAAGCTGACCTTCACCCTACCTTTCCATTCACATTTTCTAAGACTGAGAAATCCTGACAATTTCTTGCTGATCTATTTTTTTCTCAAACCTAGCAGCTACAGAGAAATTCCCCCTGGCTCCTCCTTGTCAGTATTCCTTCCTCCCTTCTGGCATGGCTTGCTGCTACAAGATATCACTGCAGTCATTCTGGGAGCTGCCAGGCATCATTTTTGATGACAACAGGAGGAAGGGACCAGAGCGGGAGATGGCCCTTGGCCTAGAACTGGCTCCTGTCCCAGAGAGACTAAGGGCAGAGGGTTGGTTATCCAACGAACAGCCCTTGGGCACTGGGGAGGAATTTCCCTCACAGATGGTCGATTTAAAGATAGGCTTCATCCCAATGCTGAGAATCCTCAGGAAGAGCCTCTCTCCCAGGGTACCAGAGTCTTCTCTGGACCTGACAAATGGAAAAATCTCTCTCTTTCGGATACAGGTGAGGGACCACATCTCCCAGGGGCCCATTCTGTCTTGAGTAACCTGAGAACCATTTCAGCTTTTAAGTCGTGAATTTTGGAACTGTGTGTTTGTTGGGTTGGCATGATGGTAGACTTCTAAAAAGGGCACATATGGTCTGATTAGGATTGGGCAGATTGAACAAGACCAGTGTATAATTCATTCAAAAAGAATCAATCTGGAGGCACTGGGGTGAACCTAAGCTCAGTTTGGGCATGACGCCTATGGGAGAACCTGTCTAGAGAAACCCAGGGATGCATCTCATAATCATAATAATGGCTGATATTTATATGGCACTTTCCAAAAACATTTCCAAGGCACTTTACATATATCATCTTACTTGATCTTCGCAAAAGCCCTGTTAAGTAAGTACTTCAAAGTATTATTATCCCACTTTTCGGGGAGCAGACTATGATTTCATTTGTATAGGGGATTGCCAGCGAGGAAACTACCAACGCAGACTGGCACCTGCTCTGCAATTTATAGACTTACTGAGTTGATTGGGGCACTGAGAGATTAAGTGATTTGTTGAGAGTCACAGAGCCAGCATGTGTCCCTCGATCTCAAGTCCTCCTGCTCTTGATGTTGGCTCACTGTCCACTATCCCACACTGCCTCTCATCCCTACTTCACAGATTAAAAAAAAGTGGAAGTTCAGAGAGATTTAATGATTTGTTAAGGGTCGCACAGCTAGCAAATCTTTGAGATAGAATTTGAATTCAGATCCCTCTTGACAAAAAGTCCAGCACACTTTTTACCATGTCCACTGACTCATAAATAGCTTTTGTCCGCATGTTACTAAGGTTCATGAAGCATTTGACGGGCTCCTTATGATCTCGGACCTCTGCTTTATGGAGATCAGCTCAGCAGCTGAATAGAGGACAGATTGAAGTGAATGGAGATGAGGCAGGGGGACCGATTAAAAGACTATTCCAATAAACCAGGCAAGGGGCGACAAAGGCCTGTTCCTTTGGTGGTAGCTGTGTGAAGGGGATGTGTAGGGAAAATGCCATGAAGGGAAAAATGACATTTGACAACACATTGGATATTTGGGATGAGTATGAGTAAGGAGTAGAGGATGACATTTAAGTTGCAGCCTGGGTGACTGGGAGGGTAGTGGTTCTCTCCACAGTAACGGGGAAGTTTAGGAAAGAGGACAATTTAGGGAGGAAAGTAATGAGTTCTGTTTTAGATAGGTTTCGTGTGAGATGCCTATAAGACATCCAGTTTGAGGTATCTAAGAGGTAGCTGATGATGCAGGCTCGGATTTCAGGAAAGAAATTAGGAATAGATGCATGTATTTCAGAATCATTTGCATAAAGATGATAGCTGAACCCATGGGAACTGTATATAGATCATCCATTAACATAATATAGAGGGAAGAGAAGAGGGCCATGGACAGTACCTAGGTGCTTCAGGACTGATGTTCTAAGCCCAGTAGAGAATTACACTAAGGTAAACTTTGTGAGAACATCATGAAAAGAGAAAAGGATTTTCAGTATTCTTGGGGGAAACGTGCCTCTGGTTTTGAGGGGATGTTTCTGTAACAACTGCCCTTACTGTTTCTGCTTAATAAATGCCTTTTCTAATAGCTAATGAACTCTAACTGATAAGCAATGGGAAGTACACTGAGGGGGCTCACGAGTAACTACTAGAAATTCCAGATTCTTAAAGTCACTCTTAGTAACCCTGAAAAGGGAAGTAGTTAGCCACCCTCTGGAGACCTGCCCAGCCAGTAAGTGTAGGAGTTGGGTAGACTGAGTCTAAAGAAGATGAAAGGCTCATTGGTAAGTACTACACACAGAGACTTTGGGAAAAATTATTGAAGCCCTTAGACATTTGCAAACCTCTGACGAGTTTCATCTTTAATCAAATATGACTGTATAGTTCCAGTCATCTCCAAGCTTCAATTATGTGTCTTTTTTTTTTTAGCCTACTTGCATCCAGGTTATAGAGAGAAGACAGACTAAAGAAATAACTATGTCTAGCGTGACCTTTTTCTTCTTGTTATTCTGGTACTCACTGAATTTACCTCTTACTGATCATCCTTAACATTTCACAGTCTTTCTTCCCTGTTACTTACTAGTGGAAAGTAGAGAAATATGGATTATTCCTGGAATAGTTTCCTTATATAAATCAGATTGGTTCTGCCCTTTTAGCAGTTGTCAAATCTGCTTATCAAGAACCTTATTCATTGTGAATAACCCATGCCCTAAAAGTTCTAATGAATTGTTGGTTGACTCACCTAATTCTGAAAAGTACCTAAATGTTCATTGATCCTCTCCTGACTTATGTCTTAATTCCTAGAGGATTTAGCTACTTAAAACTCGGTGGATTGGTTCTTGCTGTGGACACAAAAGTGGATCCAAGGAGTCTACTCTCCTTGACATATCAATCAGAATGAATTCATCATTTTAGTTAGTGGACACATTGGAAGGCAGAGGGAAGCTTACTAGTGATAAGACCTAGTTGATCAGTGCTGGAAGTTTGATGGGGAGCAGGAGGTTCTGACTGAGTCATTCCCTGAACTAAATACGGAAGGGAACTGAACCCTGAAGATAAATCAATGAAGCAATAAGCATTTATTAATAGTCTACTAGGTGCTAGGTACTGGGGACACAAAAGTGAAAGTAAAACGTTACCAGTCCAAGTATTTTTTTTTTTTTTGGTGAGGCAATTGAGGTTAAGTGACTTGCCCAGAGTCACACAGCTAGTGTTAAGTGTCTGAGGTCAGATTTGAACTCAGATCCTCCTGAATCCAGGGCCGGTGCTCTATCCACTGCGCCACCTAGCTGACCCCAAGTCCAAGTATTTTTAGGATACTGCATGTAAAAATATAGGCATATGAAACAGAGTGAAGATGATTTGGGGAGGGAGGGTAGTAACCATAATGGTTATCAGGAAAGGCTTCCTATAGAAAGGGTGGCTTGAGCTGAGTCTCAAGGAAGCTATGGATTCTAAGAGGTTAGAATAAACTGAGTTTATTATAAGATAAACTATCCATATCACAGTTTTCCCCATCTAGCCTAAACCAACCAACCAAACTTAATAGTTATTCACTACTTGCAGACCAACACTGAACACAATGGGAAATCACAAAAGAAAGAGAAGACAAGTGGTTCCTTTTATCCTAGATGGGTTTACAATTTAATAGGGCAAATGAACCATGCATATGAAAAAGAAAGAAAAAAGAAAAATACACAAGAACAAACCAAAGTTTTTCCTTGCCTGTAGTAATGAGCCAAGGCTTTATCCAGTCCAGCCTGAACACCTGTCAGATAAACATTCTTAAAACACTGCTTTCATAATGTCATACATAATGAATCAATGAAAAAGCATTTATTAATGGCCTGTTTTGTGCCAAGCGCTGTGCTAAGCACAGGGAATATAAATACAAATACAAAAATGAAGACAGTCCCTGCCTTCCAGAAGTTTATATTCTAATAACGGGAGAGATATTTCAGTTTGGAAAGTTATTGGAGGGGGCAGCTAGGTGGCACAGTGGATAAAGCGCTGATCCTGGATTCAGGAGTACCTGAGTTTAAATCCAGGCTCAGACACTTGACACCTACTAGCTATGTGACCTTGGGCAAGTCACTTAACACACACATACACACACACACACACAAGTTATGGGAAGGGTGAATCTCCAATAGTTTGGTTTCTAACCTAGGCAGCATAGTAGGAGGTTAGGAAATGTCTAGGGAGTGAAGTCTTGCACAAAAGCCTACAACCTAAATGGATCTTCACTGCCAACTGGACCAATTCCAAACTCCTGACAAAATTTGAAAATGCATAGTTAAAGGGAGTTGATGGGTATTTAGAAAGGGAATCAGCCTTGCCAAACTAATCTAATTTCATTTTTTTCTGACTGGTAAGTCAGGGAAATGCTGAGACATTTCAGCAAAACATCTGACAGTCTCATAATATTCCAGTGGACAAGATATAGAGATGTGGATTGGATGAAAATAGAACTGAGTAGATTTGGAAAGGAATGAACCACTGGAACTTAACAGTGATGATTAACGTCAGCTTGGAGAAAAGTCTCTAATGGAATGTTGAAGGGTTCTGTTCTTGGTCAATTTCTGGTCAGTATTTCTATTAATGACTTGGATAGAGACCTGGAGGGCATGTTTGCCAAATTGGTGGGTGACACAAATCTTTTAAGGGATAACCACTAAGTTAGATAACAGAATCAAGATCCAAACCAACTCATGGCTAGAACTGAGCAGGCTGAGAATATCTGCAACATCCTTCAAGGCTAGTCCTCTCGTGCTGTATTTTTTGGTAATCCTTCCATTTTCATTCTTGAATGATTTTGCTATGACTTGGCTTAGTTAGATGTTGCCAAACTTTCTTAAACTGACTTCATCCTTCATTGCTTCTTTCTGCTTTAGGAGGAGATACTGCTCCTAATTGTACATCATCTTTTTTCATACGATTTCTCTTGTAATCCATTGTTGTCTTTGGCAATTGTCTTTATTTGGCAAGTAAGTCAAATGCTTGCTAAGGCTCTTTCTAAACTGTTTTGGTATTATTGTGGCAAGTAATATGCATTGATTAAATTTGTGAAGTTTATAGTCAATGAATCCATTTAATATTTTTTATGTTCAATTATTTATATAACTGGGTGCTGTCATTTAAATTGCACACCATAATCTTTTCTCATTTTCTTCAATCTTTTTTTAAGCAACTGCCTACTACCCTGATGAGTCAGTGGTCTGACTGTACAGATAGCTGACTCAGAAATGACTCCCACATCACTGACAAGTCTTTTCCTGTTCATCAAAATGTTTTGTTCTTTATGGTATCATTTGGTGCTCACCATATTCAATGTCTACTAGTAATTTTTTTTTTGTTCAAATAAAGCGATCATAATAGATGTGAGACTTCTGTGAAATCTACAAATCTTTGACCTATAAATCTCATTTCTTCTTCTTGAGCCATGCTTTCTCATATATTTATCCCCAGCCTCAGGACCCAAGGTCATCTCCATTTAATGATGAGCTATAGGAGTTGGATTTTGTGGAGAAACCATGATTCTTTTTAAAGTCTCTTCTGCACAAACCTTAGTAGTATAGTATGAGCCCCCAACAGTATACAATGTAGTTATACTTGAAAATAGCAAAATGAAGTAATGTTTAATTTAGGGCTTGGCTATTTAAGTAACTGATATTGCAGAGGGCCAAAGATAATGCTCTGGAATAAATGAATATCCAATGTGTTACTACCATCTGCTGGTCAGTAAAAAAAAAAAAAGCCATTTTATTAGGAAAACACTGATTCGGAGAGTCGTTAAGTAAAAATATAATTTGGGGATATCAGTCTATTAAGAGAAAGAATGCTTCATCTCCAATAGGTCACTCTCCCCCCAAATGCCAAATAATATTTCCATATTGCAAACTACCACTACCACTAACATAACCAATTTCACAACAAATTTAATATGAAAATTGTCTGAGTAGAACAATGGAATGCTGCAGAACTGTTCTGATGGATTTCCAGCAGAGGCAGCAAACTCAAACAGGAATGGGGGGGGGGCAGGGAGGAACCAACCACTCATAAGGCTCCATAAGGGCTGCATTTTGACTTAGTTTTAAAATGTAATACTGTTTTATTGTAGTTTTGTTCAATATTTCCCAATTACCTTTTTTTTTAACTTTTTAAAATTTTATTTTTGGTGAGGCAATTGGGGTTGGTGTTAAGTGTTTGGGTCCAGATTTGAACTCAGGTCCTCCTGACTCCAGGGCCGGTGCTCTATCCACTGTGCCACCTAGCTGCCGCCGCACCCCCCTCCCCATTACCTTTTAACCTAGCTGAGTGAGGGAGTGCTGTGGGTTGCATGCAGCCCTAGGGCTGCATGTCTGACATCTCTCCATTTCCAGCATGCTTCATTAGGACTTTATCCTGGATTAACTTTATCATGGTAGACTGGACTACTGAATAATTAACACCATACACACTTTGGCATCTTGGTAATGTTTTCCATGCATATACAAGCATCTTTGGTTTGAACTTGTGAAGGGGGAAAATTTCTAAAATTATTCTTTTGGCTCAGTGGAATGTGTGGCACACAAAAAGGCAACTTTTCCATAACGGGTGACTTTTAAGGTTTTTGTTGTTGTTGTAGGATTATTTTTTTGTTTTTTGTTTTTGCAGGGCAATGGGGGTTAAGTGACTTGCCCGGGGTCACACAGCTAGTAGGTGTCAGGTACTCCTGACTCCAGGGCTGGTACTTCAGCCACTGCGCCACCTAGCTGCCCCCTTGTTGTAGCATTATTAATCATAGGTATGTCTACATTAATAAAAAACATTCTCATCCCTGAGAGGCAGCATAGTGGCTATAGTAGGGCAGCCTTAGAGATGGTTTATGTTTTGTCCCTAACATATACAAGCTACTCATTCCACCCTAAGACCATGAGTTACAAAGAAATTGCCAATTATCTGGGGGGAAATTCCAATGCTAGGAGTTCCCCATTCTGATAAAATCACAAATCCTGAGGAAGAAAAAAACACAACTCACCTTAAAAAACTTTATGTGAAAATCCCTGATGATACAAAGGGTAGGCATTAACCCCATAGTCATGTTAAGGTTTAATGTGTGCTATGACAATTATAGTCAAGAACATATAAAGGTTCTATCGAACATGTCAAAAGTCATTTTATTTCTGTAACTGATATGCTGGGGGTAGTGGCAACAAATAACAATAGAATATGTGGAGTGGTTTACTGTTGGGTGCACTAGTATCATGAACTCTAAAGAAATTTTTATTTGTAAGTCTAGGGTTCACCATTACATATGTGTGTGTGCCTGAGCAAGGTTTGTGGCAGTGTGCCATCTATGGAAATACAAAGATGTGAGTAAAAGCTTTTTCTCATACATGAACCACTCCCTTACACTTACACATCCACATCTTCCTATGGATGGATGGAGTTTGTGTACACACACACACCCCCCATTCTCTCACATATGGTCTCCTGCTCATTTTGTCACACATAATCTACACCCTCACACACACACAATTATATTCACCTTCCCATAAACCATTCTCAGTCTAACTTATTGTCTGTCACACATATATCTGTATATATCAGCTGTGCTACATATAATATATACATATGTGCATCTCTCTACATACATCTGTAGTCATCAGCCATGTCATATATAATATAAACCTATGTGCATATATGTACATCTCTACAAATACACACATCTGTATAGATGTATTATATATTATGCTATATATGTACATGTGTATACCCACAGCCACCCTCATGTTATATTATTATACATATGTGCATATATGTACATCTCATTATAAATCTGCAGTCATCAGTCATATTACATGTAATATATGCCTAGTGCATATACCTACATCTCCATAATTATACACACATGTACATATCTGTCACACTGGAATATATACATGCGTGCGTGTGTATGTTTATGCCATGCCAGTTATATAACATGCATGATATATACATACCTACTGCGAAATAGACATAAATTATATATGTGTACTTATACACACATCTCATAATCAGTCATGTTATATAACATATACCCATATGTGCACATCTATACACATCATATATACTTGTGTTATCTGATATATGAATGTGTAATCTAACATATGCACAGCACACACCAGTCATGTGTTATAGATACTACATGCATGTACATATGTGACCACACTTGTAGTCAACAGCCATATCTCTTATACAAGATATATACAAGCATGCATATATGTCCATCTCTACAAACACACCTGGATGCATCAGTCAGGTTACATAAAATGTATGTGTGTACATATGTACATCTGGAATTAGTGTTAGCATCAGCCATGTGTTTTGCATATATGTATAAAGAAGTGCATCTGTCTCCACCAGCCTTGCTATAGTAATACATACACGAGCATCTACACTAACGTATAAGGCACCTATATTACCGTACCGTCCCTTTTGTTACCACACACACGTGCACACCCCCGCACACACCAGTCGCGTCTGTCGCCTATAATCTGCACCCACGGGCATGTCGGTCCCCACTTCGGTCGCGCTTGCACGCTGCCAGGCCTCTCTCACGCGCACGCACTCCTCTCCATCCCCACGCTCCGCACTCACTCCCTAGCGGGCACCGCAGTTCCCCGCCCCGCGCCCCCCATCCCTCAGGCCCTTCTCTCCCATCCACCCACTCCGTTACACCCAGTCTCCACGCCCCCCCCCATCTTTGTCACAGTCGTGGATGGCCCCCACACTCGAGCTCCTTCTCGGGGCGGGGGTTGGTCCGCGACGTGCCTCAGAAATCCTGCGGGGCCCCGGGGGAGAGGCATAGCCGCTGGCGGGCTATGGACGCTCCACGCCCCATCGCCGTCTCCCCCCACCCCGCGGTCTGTCAGCCCCGATCCGCCTCCCGACTAACGACCTTCCGCTTCTCGTTCCAGGGCCGGCGGGGAGCGGCGCGTCAGGCCTCGAGGAGGAGGCCGAGGCCTGGGCGGGCGCCGACGCCGTGAAAGGCGCCATGGGCCCGCGGTAATGTTAGCAGTCGGCGCGCGGAGATGCCCCCGCCCCTCACTGACAGGCGGGTGAGGGGAGGAAGGGAGAGAAATCGCAGGGGTTCGATGGACGGGAGCCGGGAGGGGCCAAGCGGGGAGGGGGGCGGGGCATGGGAGCAGCGGCGGGCTCGGGGTTCGCGGGGGTCCAAGGAAGATGAGGCTTCGAGCCGGCCCGACGGTCTGAAGCTGCCCGCTCCCGGGTCTGTGGAGCGGCCGGACGCTAGGATTAGTCTGGGACACTGGGAGGCGGCAGCAACAGGAGCGGGAGCAGCGAGCGGGCGCGGGGCCCTCGCCTCTGGCTTTATGTGGCAGCTGCGCAGCGAGTCCAACAGGTGGCTCCGTGGCGCAATGGATAGCGCATTGGACTTCTAGAGGACGAAGGGATTCAAAGGTTCCGGGTTCGAGTCCCGGCGGAGTCGTAACTTTTTTTTTTTTCTTTTGGATCATTTTCCTCCAGCTGCCTTCCTTTTACTCCCCATAACATGCCAGCTCTCTCTCGGGCCCACGCTCGCTGCCCACGCCACGCTCGGCCTCTGCAACTCCCGGCCGGCGCCTCCGGCCTGCGCGCAGCCTTCCTGGAGCGGAGGCGGAGCAAGGAAGGCGGAGCTCGAGAAGTTCGGTCTGGGCGCTGCTCCTTCCCCCGATCGAGCACGAGTCAGGACCGACCCCTCAGCCTCCCGTTTGGCAGATTAGCAAACCCAAGGCCAAGAGAGATGACACGCACGAGTCCAGTCTCCATCCCTCTTCCCGCATTTTACAGATGAGCGTCCTGAGACCTAGAGAGATCACAAGCGCGTCGAGTCTACATCTTTTACAGATCAGCAAACACTCAATCATGAGTCCGAGTTACAGATGAGCAAACTGAGGCCCGCAGAGGTTACAAGCACAGGACCAAACTACATTTCTCCCCACCCCCCACCCCCTTCTCATTTTAACAGCCGAGCAAGTAGAGAGATTATGTGACTCCCCGGGTCATGCAGGTAGTCAATGAGTTAAAAGTTGGTTCAGATGCCATTCTAGGGACGCCACATCCCTCGGTGTAGGCTGCCATACTAGGTTCTGCACAAACCCGAATGTGAGCAAGTGCCTCCAGCCTCCCCCTTTCATGGGCTCCCTAAGAAGGAGAAGGTAGCCAAGGCTGGTAAAGGGGACAGAGGGAATGCCCTTGCCCGTGCTGGTGCCCGGGGATAGCAGATAGGCCAGGAGGAGAGTGATGGGAAGTAGGCCTGGGTACCCAAGATGGAGTCAGCTGGGAAGGAATTCCATCTAGACATAAAAAGGATGGAGAAAAGATGGTGCTGCCCTCTCCCAATGATCCATTAGTCAACCTTAAAAAAAAAAATGGCTGTGGATTCAGACTCCCAGGATTTTGTGAATTAGACCTGGAAGATGCTTAGAAATGATCACCCAATTGATCGTGTGTGGTATCCCGCACCCCTCTGGCAGTCTGGTGAAGCCTATGAACTTCTTCTCAGAATCATGTTTTTTAAATGTATAAAATGATATCCATGGGATTACAAAGGAGACCAGTTATAGTGAAGTACAGTTATCAAAAAACATTTTTCCTGGGCAAGCCATTGCCTCATTGCCCCCACAAAAAAAAAAATAAAAACCAAAAACCACCAAAAAAATGTTTTTAAGGACAAGCTTATGGGGGCAGCTAGGTGGTGCAGTGGATAAAGCACCAGCCCTGGATTCAGGAGTACCTGAGTTCAAATGCAGGCTCAGACACTTGACACTAGCTGTATGACCTTGGGCAAGTCACTTAACCCCAATTGCCTCACCAAAAAACAAAAAAAGACAAGCTTATGTCACTTCAGTTTAAGATCTTGTCCAGCCCCCTCGTTTTGAGGCCCTTGACAAGGGGCTTGCCCAACGTCATACATCTTATCCCACACTAGTAGCTGCCATCTCTGATGAGGAAGAGAGAAGAGCTGTGTTCTCAGAGTGACCTCATTCCCATCTAGCTTCAGGACACCTTTTCTGAAATGAACAGTATTTAATGAGGACTTAGGTTCCCAAACAACACTTCTCGGCCCCCCCCCCCCAAAAAAAGCTTACTTACCTACAATGTCACAAATATAAAAGGAAGAACAAGAAAATACATGATAAGACAGAAAGTCAGCTGGGTAGGGAGGTGTAAATTAAATTAATTTCAACTACATTGGGTGAGTTTATAACCTTTGTGAAATGGTGGGGGATCTAACTTTACCATACTGTTTCTTTGAGAAAGTGTATTCTTACTTTCAAATAAGTGACTAATGCGAAGATTTGGAGCACAGAAGGTTTTTATATACAGACCTCCTGTTATAGATGATCAGGACACCAACAAAAGCAAACGTTTGAATCAAGGCGGCCAAAAGGTATAAAATAGGAAAGTATTTTCTAAAAATAAATAAAATAATAAAAATTTAAAAATATGTCAGTCTGGTTCCAGTCTCCTTCTCCAGATAGTTCATATCAGTCCCCTTCAAGAACCCTGTGGCCCAGCCAGACTGGCCTTTTATCTGCGGGAAGAACCTCTCCCATACCGGGAGCACACTCCCTCAGAGGCTTCTCCTCATCACTTACTATCCTTGGCATCAGGCTCTTCCCTCTATAGGAAACCTCAGTGTCTAGTGCTCTCTCCTTCCTCGAAACATGTTGCATTTCCCTATCTGTCTATGTACCTTATCCTCTCCGTACCTCCTAAGCTTTATGAGAGCATGGACTTCCACTGTTGTCTTTCTCCAGTATAGAGAAAGTACCTGTATCTCCAGTTTCTGCTCCAGTGCTCAAGGATCCATCGTGGGGTCATAGATCTGGAGATGGAAAGGATCACACACATAATATGTGTTTAACAAATGCTTTATGAGTGAACGAATGAAAAAACATTTAAACAAAAGTGAGGATATTTTGGCACTCTACTAAGTCATTAATGCATCTATAATTTTACATTTTTTATCTTTCTAAATTTTATTTAATTTCTTTTCTTTTTTTGGGGGGGGGGCAATGAGGGTTAAGTGACTTGCCCAGGGTCTCACAGCTAAGTAAGTGTCAAGCATCTGAGGCTGGCTTTGAAACTCAGGTCCTCCTGAATCCAGGGCCTGTGCTTTATCCACTGCGCCACCTAGCTGCCCCCATTAATTTTTTTTCTAATTACATGTAAAGATCTTTTTTTGAGTTCCAAATTTTTCTCCCACCCTCCCATCCCCCCTCCTGAGGCCAGCAAGCAATTTGATATAGGTTATACATTACAATCATGTTAAATATTATAATTTTACATTAAAAAACAACATCTCTTCAAAAAAGGTCCATGGGAGGTAGCTAGGCAGCGCAGTGGATAAAGCACTGGCCCTGGATTCAGGAGTACCTGAGTTTAAATTCGGCCTTAGACCCTACTTACTAGCTGCGTGACCCTGGGCAAGTCACTTAACCCCAACTGCCTCTCTCTCTCTCTCTCTCTCTCTCTCACACACACACACACACAAAGGAAGCTGCAAGGGGTGTGGGTGGGGAAGGTGAGGATACCTGGCAAGAGGTGTGGTAGAGGAAGTCCACTGAGTCAGGAGGGCATCCTGAAGAGAAATGAAGATGGGACTGACTTAATTATCCTTCTTTTTCTTTCTTTTTTTTTGGGGGGGGCAGGTCCATGAGGGTTAAGTGACCTGCCCAGGATGACACAGTTATTAAGTGTCAAGTGTCTGAATTTGAACTCAGGTCCTCCTGAATCCAGGGCTGGTGCTCTATCCACTGCGCCACCTAGCTGCCCCCTAGTTATCCTTCTTAAAGTAGAGGTGCTGGGAGGAACCATCCAATCAGAGGGAGAAACTGCACCATCAGTGTGAAAAGTAGTCCAGAGGTGCAGTGAGCTTCTGGACTGATGAGGTTTCTGTGGCATAGCAGAGAAAGTCCTATGGAAAGTCAAAAGTACAGCCCAGTGAGGCTAACCCAGTGCTGGGCACATAATAGATGCTTAATTCATTGTAGTTGAATTTTTTGTTGGGTCCTTTAGAAGGTCAAACCAAGAGTTAAAATGACCACATACAATATGGTAAAAATGGTAGCCCTGGATGGAGTGAGGGCACATTTCTGTTGCTCACCTGCCCAAAGGATAAACATCATGCTGATTCTTGGGTAGGCTTTCCTAAAACTTCTTTCCCCAAGGACCTCCACTAAGAGAAGCTAAGGCAATTGGCACACACAGCTGGAAACAAGGGTGGACAGAGAGCAGCTGTTAGCTTAGAGAGAATGAAATGCAAGAGGAATTGAATTGGAAAGAAATTTGATGAGTTACCTGGCTCCAGAATTAAACAAACAACATGGCTCCTCAATCCACACAACCCTTCCCTTAAATACCCTAACAATGATTCATAAATAATCAGAATGGAATTTTTTTTAATTAATAAAGTATTTTATTTTTTCCGTTACATGTAAAGATAGTTCTCAACCTTTGTCTATACAAGCTTTACAATTTCAGATTTTTCTCCCTCCCTCCCCTCCCTCCCCCCTCCCCTAGACAGCAGGTAATCTGATATAGGTTTTATATATATATACACACACATAATAACATTAATCCTATTTCTGCATTAGTCATGTTATAAGAGAAAAAAAATCAGAGCAATGATGGAAAACCTCAAAATAGAAAAAAAAACAACAGCATCAAAAACAAAAGAAATAATATGGTTCATTTAGCATCTATACTCCGCAGTTCTTTTTTTTTTTTCCTGGATTTGGAGATCCTCTTCCATCACGAGTTCCCTGGAACTCTTCTGTGCCATTGCATTGGTGAGAAGAATATAGTCCATCACAGTAGATCAACACTCAATGTTGATGGTACTGTGTACAATGTTCTTCTAGTTCTGCTCATCTCACTCATCATCAGCCCACGCAAGACCCTCCAGGTTTCTCTGAACTCCTCCTGCTCATCGTTTCTTATAGCACAATAGTATTCCATTGTATTCATATACCACAACTTGTCCAGCCATTCCCCAATTGATGGGCACCCCCTCAACTTCCAATTCTTTGCCACCATGTAAAGAGCAGCTATAAATATTTTTGTACATGTGGGTCCCTTTCCCCCTTCCATGATCTCTTTGGGAAAAAGACCCAAAAGTAGTATTGCTGGGTCAAAGGGTATGCACAGCTTTATCGCCCTTTGGGCATAAGAATGGAATTTTAAAAAAATTCTAAGTGGATAAAGCACTGGCCCTGGATTCAGGAGGACTTGAGTTCAAATCCAGCCTCAGACACTTGACACTTACTAGTTGTGTGACCCTGGGCAAGTCACTTGACCCTTATTGCCCCACCAAAAAAAAAGGGAAAAAAACCAAACCAATTCTGAGCTGGCTCCTTCACTAGGATGGCTGATTTTTTCTTTCTTCTTTCTTTCTTTCTTTCTTTCTTTCTTTCTTTCTTTCTTTCTTTCTTTCTTTCTTTCTTTCTTTCTTTCTTTCTTTCTTTCTTTCTTTCTTTCTTCCTTTTCCTTCCTTCTCCTTCCTTCCTTCCTTCCTTCCTTCCTTCCTTCCTTCCTTCCTTCCTTCCTTCCTTCCTTCCTTCCTTCCTTCCTTCCTTTCATTTAACTTGCAGGTCTCTGTGTGCATTGTACCAAAAAAAGTTGTCAACTTACCCAAAGTATGAAAAAGAATCCAGTTGTTCCTCAAGAATTGATCCTTCAATTATGTGTATATGTGTACGTGTGTATACATATATATGTGTGGGGGTGTGTGAAGGGAGAGAGAGTTTGTTTCCCCATTGGAATGTCATCTCCTTGAGAACAGAGACTGTTTTTGCCTTTTTTGTTATTACCAGTGGTTTGCATAGCTCATAGTAGGCACTTTATTCAAATCAATTGATAAAGATGCATTTGCATGTATAAGCTATACCTGATTGCTTACTGCCTTTGGGAGCGGAGAGGGGAGAGAAGGAAGAGAGGATAGAGTTTGGAACTCAAAACTTTAAATAAAAATGTTTATTATTTTTTAAAAAGATGCATTTAGTTTTATCCTCCAGGATTCTGTTTCTGGCAGGTTACTCTTATTCTTCCCATAGCTGCCAAAAGGATCCTTCCAAGACACAGGTTTTTAACCATATCACTCCCCTGCTGGAAAACTATCCAGTGACTTCTTATTGCCTCAGGGATAAAATACAAGCACCTCTGGGTGAAGTTGAAGACACACCACAAACCCTACCCACCTCCATTTCCAGCTTTCTTTCACTTTACTCACTCTTTCCTGTACTCAATGTTGTTGTTGTTGTTGTTGTTTGTTCTTTGTTCTGGAAGAGGATCGTGGCATTGGGGTGATGTCATGACTTGCACTGAATTGGATTGAAGTGAGGGAGGGCTGTGCAAGGTCACCAACCTCACGCTCTCCTCCAGAGCCATCTGCATGCAGTGGCAAGATAAACAACAGGATGACTGGAGATGGTCCTGGGTGTTTATTTTAGGCAATTGGGGTTAAGTGACTTGCTCAGCATCACACACCTAGTAAGTGTCTGAGGTGAAATTTGAACTCAGGTCCTCCTGACTCCAGGAGTGCTTTATCCACTGTGCCACATTCTAGGCAAACTGAATTACTAGCTATTCTATCCTCTGCCTCCCTGAATTCCCTCAACCTCCTGCCCCTCCTCCAAAAAGCAACCATGCATTTTTCTCATCTCTGCTTTTCAGAATCTTTCTCTTCCTTTGAAGGTCATCTTTAGATGCTACCTCCCCTAGGAAGCCTTTGTTCATTCCTTTTCCCCCACCAAGCAAAAATATTTTCTCCCTCCTCAGATTTTCTCAGAACACTTTGACTTAATCTATTTTTTGTTCCCTCCCACCTTTAATCCCTATCCCTTATGTTATACAAGGTGTACCAAAAGCCTTCGTGCAGTTTTAAGCTTTAATAGTTTACATTGGTTGCCTCTTTTTTTATCCTCAGCACTTAGCAAAATGTCTGGCATGTAAATGTTTATTGAAACAGCACTAAGATTTTGGGGCACCCTATACCCGATACAAGCTAGTAAATTCTTAATTTGCTTGAACTATAATTTTATCCTTAAAAAGGTAGAGGAAACAAGAGGAAATTTTGTTCTGGATCTGAAGTTCACTAACAGTGACAGGCTAGTTGCTGGGGATAGATATAATGGGAACCCTGGAAAGAGATGAGTACTCCCTCCTCGAGTTTGTGATCAAGGAGAAAAAATGTGGGCATAGTCTGACATATGCTATAGATGTGGAGAAAGCAAATTTCAAAGGGTTCAGAGAAAAGGCAAGTAGGGATCCCATCAAATAAAATTCCACAAGAGTAGTCATTCAAGAAGAACTGGGACATGCTCTCCAGACATAAAGGCAAATAAGGAGAAATGATGAGGTTTGTCTGGAAAGATCTATGGGAATGAATAGGGATCTCACCATCTCTTCAGGATGGTGTGACTCAGGTTAGGTCAGATTAGGTATGGGATGGAATGAGGCACACATATCATTCAGCATTTAACAAAGGAGGTTTGCTTTACCTCAGTCTAGAAAGAATGCTCAACAAGGGTATTCCAGTACTTGGGTAAAACACAGTTCTCATCTCAATTGCAAAACCAGCCTGGTCAATAGGACAAGGAATGGCAATATACTTAGTCTTTGCACATGGGTCGTAACTCCATAAAGTAAGCTTTTTTAATGCCATAGGTGACTAGGAAACCACATCGATACAGTCAGAAGCTACCAGAATAGTTGTGTCAAGGAGGGAGAAACTTGAACCTTAGTTCCCTGGGTGAATCTAGTCCTGGGGACAGTTTTGTTATCTTTCATAGAAAAAACTAACCAAACCCATTTGCAGCGGGGGGGGGGGGGGGGGGGGCAGGACACAGGTAGAAAGCAGTTCTATCCCACCATCCACTTTGGTTTTAACAAAGAAGTATATAGAAAATGGAAGCAAGAACAGGTGATAGAGGAGAAATATGAGTATGCAATGCTTCCGTAAAAATAGTGTCTGGAGAAATGAAACTCTGAATGTGCTGATGTTGGTAAGGGAAACAAAAAACAACAATTTTTTAAAAAGCTAAATTGTGAGGAAAAAGAAGAAACAAAGGGGTAGGAACTTGGTTTGAAGTGGGTGGATGTGACAATCAACAACAGAGAAGCAGTGTTGAATTAATTCCTGTTTTCTCTGCCTCAAAGAATGAATGGAGGGGCAGTGGATAAAGCACTGTCCCTGGATTCAGGAGGACCTGAGTTAAAATATGACCTCAGACACTTGACACTTACTAGCCGTGTGACCCTGGGCACTTAACCCTCATTGCCCCGCACCAAAAAATTACCATAAGAATGAATGGCTTTCATACTGGAAACAAGAAAAAAAATGGAGAACAGAGAATGGACACTCAAGAGAAATAAGGAGGAAGTAAAAGATGACTTCAAGTCACTTGAGACAAATAAACACCATTCTTGGGTCCTGAAATAACTGGAAGCAGTGCTTGTAAACAATGTATACCCCGGGGCAGCTAGGTGGCACAGTGGATAGAGCAACGGCCCTGAAGTCAGGAGTACCTGAGTTCAAATCCAGCCTCAGACACTTAACACTTACTAGCTGTGTGACCCTGGGCAAGTCACTTAACCCCAATTGCCTCACTAAAAAACAACAACAACAACAAAACAAACAAACAAAAAAACCAATGTATACCCCATTCTGAACCTATGGTCCACTGTCTCTTTGCTGAGAGAAGGGAGTTGTTTGTGGTATTTCACATTGGGTGTATAGCTGAAATTAATGCAGCATTTAGATTTTCACATGACTCACAGGATCTCAATCTCAGAACTGGAAGAGATCTCAGATGCTATCTTCAGTTATCAGTAATATTTGAAAGATTGTAGTAGATGAGAGAGGCATCACAAGATTGGAGAAGGGCAAATGTTCTGATTTTCACAGAAGAAAACTTAATAGCGAATCTGCAAATTATAGAATAATGAGGTTAATTTCTATTCCTAGAGAAATTCTAGAATGGATGATTAAAAAGATGGCTGATGAGCCATCTGGATAACAGGATCAAAAAGGCAGCAAGATTTAATCAAGAACTAGTCATCTCAGACTAACTTTTTAAAAAAATAGGGTTATTAAACTGGTAGGAGATTAATAAATGCTTGTTGTTTGCTTGCTTCAATATAGCATTTCACCAAATAGTTCCCTATTCTTTTTTGGGGGGTGGGTGGGACAATGAGGGTTAAATGACTTGCCCAGGGTCACACAGCTAGTAAGTGTCAAATGTCTGAGGCTGGATTTGAACTCAGGTCCTCCTGAATCCAGGACCAGTGCTTTTATCCACTGTGCCACCTAACTGCCCCATAGTTCCCTATTCTTGATACTCCAATTTATCAATATCTCTCTTAACAGGTGGTTTTCGAACTGAACACAGTCCTTCACCTGGGATCTGACCAGGAAAAAGTACAATGGGATTACTGTTTCCTTATTCCTGGACATTCTGCCTCTTTGGGGGGGGGAGGCGGGGCAATGGGGGTTAAGTGACTTGCCCAGGGTCACACAGCTGATAAGTGTCAAGTGTCTGAGGCCAGATTTGAACTCAGGTACTCCTGAATCCAGGGCTGGTGCTTTATCCACTGGGCCACCTAGCAGCCCCCTATTCTGCCTCTTTTAATGAAGCCTAAGTTCACATTGGCATTTGGAACTGCCATATTATACCATTGACTTATATTGTATGTAATTCCCTGAAATAACTAGATCTTATTCAGAGAGAAGCTTACCTAACCATGTCTCTCCCATCGGGTAGGTGGCACAGTGGATAGAGCACTGGGGTTGAAGTCAGGAAGACCTGAGTTCACATTCAGTTTCAGACACTAACTAGGTGGGTAAGTCATTTAACCTCTTTGCCTCACTTTCCTCATCTATAAAATGGGCATAATAATAGCAACTATTTTCCAGGGTTGTTGGAAGGATCAAATGAGATAATATTTGCAAAGTGACTAGCAGTGTCTGCAATGTATTAAGTGCTTAATAAATCCTTGTTCCCTTGTGAAGTTTTTTTTTTTAATCCAAGTGTAAGACTTTATTAAAGTCTTGGACCGTATTACATTCCATTTTATTTGTTTTGGTTCAATCCTCTAATTCTTTTGGAAGTCTCGACTTTATCCTCCAGGACATTACTCCTCTCAGCTTTTCATCATCTGAAAATTTCATAAATATGCTATATTTGCCCTTATCCAAGTCATTGATACAAGCGATAAACATCACAAGACCAAGGACAGCTCCCTGAGGCATTCTACTGGATACTTGCCTCTAGACACATCTTTGTTATGTCCCTTTCATCACTGGCTTGTATATAATAAAGTATAGTCCATGGGGGAGGGGGGGGGGAGGGAGAGGGTATGTGCATTCTCTTTTCTTTTATTCTTTAATTGAACCAGATCAAGAATTATCTGTGCACATATCTTAGCCCTTTTATAGACTGTGAACTACTTGAGGTACACTTTTTAATATTCCCAGCATTTTGCACTATAACCACTATAATATATAACAAATATGTTAAAATGATCAATTATCTATTAATTGTTTGTTCACTGGGCAATGATCAACTATGATATACTTAGCTCTTCTCAGCTATACAATGACCCAAGACAATTCCAACAGACTTATGATTAATTGAAAATGCTCTACACATCCAGAGGAACCCCCCCCACCCCACCCCAACGAACTATGGAGTCTGAATGCAGATACTATTTTTACTTTATTTATTTTTCTTGTGGTTTTCCCCTTTTGTTCTGATTCTTCTTCCACAACATGATTAATATGGAAATATGTTTAACATGATTGTACTGTATAACCTATATCAGATTGCTTGCTGTCTTGAGGAGGGGGCGAAGAAAGAAAGGGAGGGAGAAAAAATTGGAACTCAAAATCTTTTCAAAAATGAATTTTGAAAATTATCTTTATATGTAATTAGAAAAAATAAAATACTATCAAGAAAAATGTTTTGTTGATGTAATTATGACCTATTTATTGGGAATAAGAGTAGAAGGAAATACAGACTGAAACTGCACAGGTATGAATTTCTTTCCAGTTATTTTAATTCCCTATTGCTAAATAGATCCAGTGTGGCTTCTATGGAATATTTATAATAATCTTTTTAAAAAGAAAACTTTTAAATCAAACATCTTTAGCATCGCTATCACTTTCTGGTGCCCTGAACCCATAGAATCCTGCCTTATTCATAAGAAGTATATTGAAGCAAAACAAAAAGCACACAGATTTAACAATATGTGCTTCAGGGGGCGGCTAGGTGGCACAGTGGATGAAGCACTGGCCCTGGATTCAGGAGTACCTGAGTTCAAATCTGACCTCAGACACTTGACACTTACTAGCTGTGTGACCCTGGGCAAGTCACTTAACCCCCATTGCCCCGCAAAAAACAACAACAACAAAAAAAACCCCAAAACAATATGTGCTTCATTCTGCACCTGTGGTCTCCTACCTCTCTGCTGAGAGAATGGAGTTATTTATTGTATTCCTAGCACTTAGCACTATGGCCATGATAATATTTAACAAATATGTAAAAATGATAAATTATATGTATATTAAATGTTTATTGTTGATATGATTATGACATATTTAGTTGCTGAGCTATTCTCTCTGGCTGGGAGCTAGCTGCCACTCACCCCTTGTGGGTGTCACTTTTCTCCTGTTACTCCAGGGCATTAATTGGCTCATCATTCATAGTTCAGAGCTCTAGAGCTGGAAGGGACCTCAGATGCTATGATGTCCAAACTCATTTTACAGTTGAAAAAACTGAAACCTAGAGAAGTTAAATGACTTACTCAAGGTCATACATGGGGTAAGAAGAGCACTCAGGTTGACTCAAGAGCCAGCATTATTTCAACTGTGTGAATTATCCAATCAGATAATGACCCAATCTCACCTAGTTTCCAATGCATTTCTGCTAAAACTCCCTCTTAGGCATACTTGTACATAATTCATTAATTAGACCATCAGTTTAACACCCTCTTATAATAATTAGCTCATTTTATGCCTGAGAGGCTATACACAAGTTCATGTTATTCTCCTCTACTGCTTTATGGAATTGAGAGTAGATGAAAATACTCAAAATTGCTATGAGCCCTCAGTAGGAAATTCTTCACATTTAAGCAAACTTGGCGCTCTGCTTTAATTTACATTTATACGTATCTCTAGTTAACCCCTGGCCTCTGATGGTTGAGGCAAAATTCAGTTTACCAGAAGAGATATTAGGGTTGAGACAGCATAGTATATTTTTTTTCTTTTTTTTATCATTTATTTATTTATTTTTTAATTAATAAGTATTTTTTCCATTACATGTAAAGATAGTTCTCAACCTTTATTTATACAAGCTTTACAATTTAAGATTTTTCTCCCTCCCTCCCCTCCCTCCCCCCTCCCCTAGACAGCAGGTAATCTGATATAGGTTTTATATATATATATATATATATACACATATACACATAATAACTATAATGATTGGAATGACGCCACCTACCGGAGACTTGCTGTGGGAAAGCTCCACCGTGAGGAAAATGCCTCAGAGGCATTGTGGCTTTTCCTTGGCGTCAGGAAATGACGTTTGCTCATGGGTGCTGTCTATCAAGGCTACCAGCCAATCAACTTGAGGAGCCTCCTATGGTCTGGGAGGAGACAGGAAGGAGGAAAGGGAGCCTGCCCAGAGAGCGCTGGGGCTTTTTGGCTTCCTGACTTGATGGTGGTGGCGGAGAGGACTTCACAGGAAAGTTGAGGAAAGATAGGAATGCCAGGCTGTTAGAATTCTGTTCTCAATCTTTTTCTTTCTATTTTTCAATAAACCCTTAAAAACCTAAACTCGTTTTATCAGTGATTTTTAGTCAGTTTCCCCGAACTGGGGGAACAGACTTAGAATCCACATTTAGAATCTTAAATTACACATAAATTATCCTATCTTCTGCATTAGTCATGTTATAAGAGAAAAAAATCAGAGCACTGATGGAAAACCTCAAAATAGAAAAAAAACAACAGCATCAAATACAAAAGAAATAGTATGGTTCATTTAGCATCTATACTCCGTAGTTTTTTTTTTTTCCTGGATTTGGAGATCCTCTTCCATCACGAGTTCCCTGAACTCTTCTGTGCCATTGCATTGGTGAGAAGAATATAGTCCATCACAGTAGATCGACACTCAATGTTGATGTACTGTGTACAATGTTCTTCTAGCCTTCACTCTTTTTTTTTTTTGTGGGTCAATGAAGGTTAAGTGACTTGCCAGGGTCACACAGCTAGTAAGTGTCAAGTGTCTGAGGCCGGATTTGAACTCAGGTACTCCTGAATCCAGGGCCAGCGCTTTAACCACTGCCCGTCTAGCTGCCCCTTACAATGTTCTTCTAGTTCTGCTCATCTCACTCATCATCAGCCCACGCAAGACCTCCAGGTTTCTCTGAACTCCTCCTGCTCATCGTTTCTTATAGCACAATAGTATTCCATTCCCCAATTGATGGGCACCCCCTCAACTTCCAATTCTTTGCCACCATGTAAAGAGCAGCTATAAATATTTTTGTACATGTGGGTCCCTTTCCCCCTTCTATGATGTCTTTGGGGAAAAGACACCCCCCAAAAGTGGTATTGCTGGGTCAAAGGGGTATGCACAGAGACAGCATAGTATATTAACATGTTCTGTTGATAGATTCTAGGAGGAGAAGATGGGGAAAGAGCAGATCTTTTCTTGAAACTTCTCTCAATTTTTAAGGAGGTGAGTACAACTGGCGATGTTAGCCCACATCTTCTGCTCTGAGGTGCTCCTTCTCTCTCAAAATCTCCCTTAAGTCCTAAATCTCTATCAAAATGAAGCTTTCATTTTACCTTCATTTCCTCATCACCACCAGTCAACAATTACTGACCAGTTGCCACCAACAGGTAGATAAGAACGAGGACCCTGGGAATGGCGGCACCCCCAGAAAACTGCTCCTGCTTTCAGCATTGCCCTTGCAACTACTATCTGGGAAACAAACTTCTGTGAAGAAATGGCCAACCATCCCCTGCCAATTGCCAACCAAGTGGCACTCACAAGGCAAGTAAGCCGCCTAGTTGAAACATCAAGGTATCCTGAGGGAGAGACAGGAGGACAGCATGTATAGGATAAGTCGACCCACTGCCACCATCACCTTTAACACCGAATCCTTTCAGACTCTGATGGAGATAGCTAGCCCCTTTACTCAAGAGCCTTAGGAATAGCAATATTTTCATTCCCCTTCAGACTGCATTCTTGGAATCATACCCCAGAAACCTTTTCATCATAGAAGCTCTCTCTAGTCTTGGAATTCAGACATGGAAGTACCTCCACCCCTAAGGCTTCTTGAGATTGGATGGCTCCTACCAGAACCTTCATTTAATGAGGGCACCCAGGCCCAGTCATGTCTTTATTCCTTAAAGGCTCCAGATTTTCTCATGTCCCAGTGCTGGGTGGCATTCTCTAAGCCCCATTACCCTTGCCCTTCAACTTCCTATTAAAATGTCAATCATCTTGGAGGCAGGGACTCTCTGCCTTGTATTTTGTCTTAAAGTTGCATCTTGTTCTGGTCCCCCTCATCAGCCACTAGTAATTCTAGTAATTAAAATTAAGTAGCCAGTATTAAGGAGCTATAGCAGGAAATACAATTGCAATGGAGAACCTGGAAGTTCCATACGAATTGTCCCAAAGCTCAGGAGTATAATTTACAATTTGCATATATAGGAACCAAAATTCACACCTTGGTAAAATGTGCAGAATCAGCAAAGCCATCTAGGTGCTGTTGTCAGGACTTTCTGGTTCTGTTAAATAAAGCCCAGACAAATTCCAGGCCTCCACAATTACAGACCAGCAGAACATCAAAAGGTTCTGATAACTTTGGGATGTCATAGACACGTTAACTTTAAAGTTTTACTGATAACTTCAAGATGATTTTGGATGTGCCAATGAACCCCCAAGGTGGCACACATAAGTCTGTTCTCCAAAAAAGCCATAAAATGAGACCTCAAGCTCCTGCCCCTCCCCCCCAATCATTCTTCCATCTCCATTGGGTCCATGTTGCCTATTCCCATACTGGAATCCATGGTTATGTGGGGGATGCTCTTGCTTCTTCTACTCCCCTTCCCTCATCATAGTTTCCCCTCAACATCCCATCCTATTTCTATGCCATCTCCTTCTGTATCCCAGTCGATGCTTGTCTCTGTACTCTCCTGCGGTATTATGACTACCACCTTATTTTCCTGCTGCCAATCATGGCTTTTCTTTCAGTGAGTACCCAAAAACTGGGCACGTCTGCCTCCATTTCATAATTTTCATACATGATCAATTCTTATTTGCATTCACAGCACCTAGACTGTGTCCAGCATATAGCAAGCACTTACATGAATTCTGGTTTTTGTTAACAGCTGATTTCCAGTCCATGCTAGAAGCCATCATTCTGGGAAGCATCCCTTGTAGAGATGCAGCCCTGGTTAACTGCTCATACAGTTGAGACAGCCCATACCTACTGCAGACACAGAACAAGTTCTTGCCATCAAAATCTTTTGCACTGTCAAATGGTTCAACCATCAGGAACTGGCATGACTGCTATCGTGGAATGATAAGGAAGAGGTCGTGAAGCCTTTCCTGTGTGTGACTCCCATTTTGAATGAGAGTTCCTTGACTATTTTTCATACTTGTATACATAGTGCAGTGCTTTTGATTGTAAATAATTAATAGATTCTTTATTCATTCATTTGACAAGCCCCCCCCCCCCAACTCCCTCATGGTCAACCCCTACGATGTAGGCAGCCTCCCATTTGTGGTCCCACTGTGCAGATTTAAGTGAGGGTTGGCAGGTAGGATCTCAAGTCTATACTATACTTGCATCCCCCATCGTTAGGCAACTACCTGAAATAAGACCTGTTTTCACCTAAATCACCATTAATGGCCCAGAACTAACTAGTCTTTGGGGACACTGCATTAGACATCTCCCTCTAAATTGACATATGATACACATAATCATACTTTAGACCTCTCCATCTTATCCATAAGCAGAGCATAGGGAATTTTTCAAATATTTTGCTAAAATTTAAGTAGATTCTATGTCTACAGAATTTCCTTGATGGGGGAGGTGTGTAATTTAAGATCTCTAACTGTGGATTCTAATCTGTTCCCCCAGTTTTGGGGGAAACTGACTAAAATCACTGATAAAACGAGTTTAGGTTTTTAAGGGTTTATTGAAAAATAGAAAAAGATTGAGAAAGAATTCAACAGCCTGGCATTCCTATCTTTCCTCAAATTTCCTGTGAAGTCCTCTACAGCCCACCACCACCATCAGTCAGGAACCCAAAGCGCGAGAACTCTCGCGCAGGCTCCCTCTCCCTCCTTCCTGTCTCCCTCCCCAGAAATCGGATGCTCCTCAAGTTGATTGGCTGGTAGCCTTGATAGACAGCACCCATGAGCAAACGTCATTTCCTGAAATTGAGGCCAAGGAAAAGCCCACAATGCCTTTGAGGCATTTTCCTCATGGCGGAGCTTTCCCACAGCAACGTCTCCAGTATGTGGCATCATTCAATCATTACAGAGGTTAGCATTAAGGAGATAGATGAATGTAAGGAAATCCCAGGAGACACGAGGGGAAAGTGTGGTACAGTAAATGAAAGATGGAGGAAGAACAGAAGGAATGTCACTGATGAGTATATTGCAAAACCATTTGGACAGAAAGAGGAAACGGGTGAAGTGTTTGAGAATAGATCACTAGCTGGCACAGCATAGTTAGTTGTGATAAGGACATCTGAAGCTTACTCTGCCCCCAAGCAAAGCAACTCATAATTTCTTGGCATAGCTCAATAATTCCTTCTTTTAAATGATGGAGAACCTGAAAAATGAGCTTTTATTCTGGATCTGTCACCAAAAAATTGGAACAGTTGTGTTTAGGGTGTGTGTGCATGTGTGTGTGTGTGCATGCATATATTATGCACATGGCATTGAAATGTTAAAAGCCTTAGAAGAAAATGACCCACACACCCTCATGGAATTTGTGATGAGAGGACCTTCAGGGCATAGCCCCACATACATTACAGGTGTAATTGGTATGCAGATTTCAGAGTTCACAGAAAATATGGGTGGATCCAATGGGCCCTTAACTATAACAGCAGAGATGAGTGCTAAAGAATGAAATTCTCAAACTTCTTGAGGTCTGTGGGGCAGATACCACAACGTAAGGTTGCTTTGCTACAGGGAGGAGCTTCTATTGCATGACAGCCAAAGGAAGAATGCAGCCTGGTTTTATCTGATAGAGCCCTACCTTAACTAATTATTCTTGCTAACTAGGGCCTGAGCCTCAGTTGTGAAAAGGGTGTGAAGAAACAGCTGTCAGTGCCCTTTAAATCAGCAGCCTGGGAAAAAGCGTCAGATGCCCCATGCTAGGTATATGTCTACATAACTTTACAACCCCAAGCTTTATTTTTTATTATAAAACACAAGGTGGGATTCATTAAATTCTTGATTCTAAAAAAGCTTATGGGCAGCAACCGTAATATAATCCTTTCCTACACTTACTATAGCCCAGCCCCATACCAAGCACACTGTGGGGGTGGTGAGAGTTGGTCAAAAACGTTTTGCTTTTAAGTGGCCAGCAGAAGCTAGATGTTAGGCAAGAGAAGGCCTGCAATTATTTAGGAGATGAGCCTGACTCTTTCCACCCCACAGTTCTTTCCTGAACCATGTGGAAGCAACTGAAAACATCAATAGGTTTTTTCCCAGCCTTAAAAACTCTTTGCAGACATTCCCTTTAGGAAGGTAGGTAGAACAAAGCTAAAGAACTCCCCCTTACTGAAATGGATTAAGGGTGATAACCAAATCAGGCCTAGTCTTGTGTAGATCCTTCCCTTGGACCAAGAGGGAAGCACCCTATGCTGTTCTTCAGTAAGTACTGCAAGAGCTGGGAGCAGATTCCACCCCACCCAAGTCCTTGAGGGAGTGGCCAAGGAATTAAGTAATGGCTATGGTTCCGGAATGTTAACACAACAACTGTATTTAAGGCGGTCCTACTCTCCTGGTTCACGACTCTTCTAAGGGCTACTCAAATTGTTTGGGGTTAGAGACGTGCCGGAGAGGTGGGTGACAACTATGCTGGTTTGGACATTTCTCTAAGAAAAACTTGGATTAAAAAAACACGCAAAATTGTTTCCGGCAGACTTGTGCCTAAGAGTGTCGGTACTAGCCATTTTTTCTTCTCACAGCCCCCATCAAGTCTGCACAGCTTGGACCCTTCCCTACTGGTTGTGACTCTTGGTGAATCAACACTATAGTCTCGTCTACAAGAGAGAATCACTGCACCTTGCCAAACCGCAGCTGTGAATTACTCCAACCAATCCCTTCTCTACTATGGGCTGCTTTAGAAAATCACGAAATCAGGCTGACTGGGGTTGCTACAAATTTAAGTTACGCATCATCTCAAGGCCCTCACTGCAGCAAGGTCACTGATTCATGGCTCCACCCACCTCGGCGGCTTTTTACTCTCTGACTTTCCATGCCTCCCTCTCATACTTTCACTAAAACAAAACAAAAAGGAGGCACTTGACAGAGAGCCCTTTCCCTCCTCTCATTCACTCCACGTGGGGCACCCGTCTGGCGAGTGTGCTTTCCACTTTCACATCTCTAGCACAGGCCTGTCCCCCACAACCTTCTGGACTCATACTCCTGCATCGGGGTTCCCACTCCAGCCTCATTCTCTAGTCAGCTGTCAGAGGGAGCGGGATAACCATGCTGTCAACATGCATTTATTAAACACCTACTGTGGACCGGAATGGTGCCAAGCACTGGGGCATGCACGGAGATAATAAAAGCAGGGGAAGCATGGGGGGGGGGGGGGAATGACAGCTGGCACCTGAAATGAAGGCAGGGCACATCACCCCTCTACTTGCAATCTCTAGAGGCTCCCTATTGTCTGCAGGATCAAACAGAAAATCCTGCTTGGCATTTGAGGCTTTCACAACCTGACTCCTTTCCATGTTTCCACACTACAATTTAGGGACACTGGCTGTGACCTACCGTGCCTGGAATACTCTGCCTCCACACTTCCACCTCCTGGCTGCCCTCAAAACTCAACCCAAATCTTAACTTCTGCAGGTCTTCTCCCTCCACCTCCCCCACTTCCGTCTGAAATCACCATCTACTGTTATGCATCTTGTCTCTCCCCTTACAACATGACCTCCTAGAGTGTGAGAACCATGTCTTTGCCTTTTAGTGTCGCTCCAGTGCCCGGCACACAGTAAGCACTTAATAAGTGCTTGTTGGCTGGGTTTTGTTCTTCCTTTTATAGAGCCACTATCTGCAGCCCCAAAGCTTCTACTCAGTGGTCCTTCTTCTGCCCCACCTTGGGCAAAGGGAGAATTGATCTAAATTATCATCTAACGTGAAAACCCTTAAAAAAAAAATCTGAGGACAAAGATGCTGTTTTCTTCCTTTCCCCTTCTTTATTATGCTAAACGTTCCGGGTACCTTCCAAAAATCCTAGCTGGCCACGGTTTCCCACTCCTTTACCATTGAGGGGCAGACAACATAGTATACAACAAAGACTAGATTTGGAGTTAAGAAGACCCAGGGCCGAATGATGACTGTTACTTCCTGTTGTACAAGGTCAACAATAACAATATCAATAATTCACATTGCTATGGGATTTTAAGGTTAACCACGTGAGAATGAATAGTTCCACTGTAAAATGAGGGTTGGGTTAAGGTACATGAGCTTCCAGGTACCTTCTAGCCATTAAATCATGTGCCTATGACTAGCCTCAGGCTTCAATGCCTTCCAAACATGTCACCCAAAGGGGAGGAATGCATAATATGAAGATGACAACAGTTTCACGGTAATGAACATAATTCTTAACTTTTAAGAATTGAACGGACTTAAAAAATGAATTGTAATTAAAACTCACTTGAATGAGTTTTTAATTTTTCTATACAGCACAACATAGGTGTCTGCAAAATTAAACGGCATACTCTTATTTGATAATTCTATTATTATGAATACCCCAATCTAAAAAATTACTGTACAGTAAGTACATTTTTTTTGTTTTGGTGAGGGCAATTGGGATTAAGTGACTTGTCCAGGGTCACACAGCTAGTATTAAGTGTCTGAGACTGGATTTGAACTCTGGTCCTCCTCGAATCCAGGGCCAGTGTTCTACGCCACTGCACCACCTAGCTGCCCCCAGTACATTGATCTTTATAAAGCTCTTTTAGAGCTGAAGAGACAAGGTTTGTCCTTGGGAAATGTTGGCACTCCCTACAAATGCTTAAATAACTAAAAGACGTTACAAACATTTCAGTGATCTCAAAAACATATCTTTTAAACATTCTCAAGATTTTTTCGGGGTCTCTTAAAGACCTATACATTTTTATCTCCAAATCACATGAATTTTTCTTCTTTTTTTTTTTCCTCCCAAAAACCAAATATACCAATTTCAATAACAAATATAAAAATCCACACAAACCCCCAATTCTTTCTTTTTTTTTTTTTTTGTGAGGCCATTGGGGTTAAGTGACTTGCCCAGGGTCACATAGCCAGTAAGTGCCAAGTGTCTGAGGTTGGCATTTGAAAATCAGGTCCTCCTGAATCAGGGCCAGTGCTCTATCCAATGCGGCCACGAGGCTGCCCCCGATTCTTTCTTAAATAACTTTTCCCAGGAGACAAGCTATATAAGTGGGGCCAGCACTTATAGATACATTATTCATATGACACCAGCAGCCTTCAATACATCTTTAGTGAACAAAGGAAAAATGAAGATGAAAAGAAAAATCTTGAGGGTATGTTTAGGTAACTAAATCTTAGTTTCGAAATTTCTTCTTCTTCCGAAACTTCTTGCCAGCTGCATTAGCGGCTTTTCCATCATTGATCTCGCTTATACTTCCTTTTGTTGTACCTGAAAAGACATTGAAATGTCAATTAGGGTAAACACAATAAGATAAAACTAAAACTAAATAGAAAAAAAACTTGACTCTTCTAAACCTCTTCAGTTTCTCAGCAAATAGCTATTTTCAGATGCTACAAAGCATTTTAAATGCAACAAAGATGTGGAGAAATAAGGACAGCAAAATAAAGGAAATATACTTTCATTTGGAGGAAACAAATGAATCACAATGGGAGCGAAGTCCTGTTGATATTTATGAATGTCATTCTATTGGAACTCAGAAGGACTTTAGTATTTGAATCTAAACAAGTCACTGTTCATAGTAACCCAAGAGTTTATCTAAATATTCTCATTAAAAACTGCATTGCTGGGGCAGCTAGATGGCGCAGTGGATAGAGCACTGGCCCTGGAGTCAGGAGTACCTGAGTTAGGTCTGGCCTCAGACACTTAACACTTACTAGCTGTGTGACCCTAGGCAAGTCACTCTAACCCCAATTGCCTCACTAAAAAAACAAAAACAAAACAAAACAAAACAAACTGCATTGCCTAATGCATCTTGAGCAGCTGCTGGGGCTTGCTTTTGTTATCAGCAATGTCCTATATGGTCACAACAATCTTTCACTCAAAACCTCCCCATGATCTTTTTTCTTTTGGGGGGGGGCAGGGCCATGAGGGTTAAGTGACTTGCCCAGGATCACAACTAGTAAGTGTCAAGTATCTGAGGTCATATTTGAACTCAGGTCCTCCTGAATCCAGGGCAGGGCTTTATCCACTGTTACCACCTAGCTGCCCCTCCCCATGACTCTTAATAGCAACATGCCAAAACAAACCAACAAAGGTGAAGTGACCTAAGAGGGGGTGGGGGGGCAGCAGAGTCTGAAGCGCAGCTCCCCTCCTCCATCTCCCACCTGGCTGGGCTATACTGATCATGTCTCCTTGGATATTTTCATAACTTTTTATGCATGTGGTCTATGTCATGCTTATCTCACAACTTGTGTATATGCCACGGGTTCTCTACTAGACCTTACACACCCTATTCATTTTTGTATACTCCTTCCTAGCCACAAGCACAGAGTTTTGCACCATGGTGGATGCTTAATGAGCATCAAATTAGGGAACAGAGGAGCAAAACCTGCTTCTAACTCCCTTTCCTCTAGGCCAAACTATCCCTTTAACAAGATTAATATTAAAGCTCTAAAAAACCAACCAACCAACCAACTCAGGCATTTTAAATAGTGGCATGTTTTCCTAATTCTGTTGGTTTCATTTGTCCAGATCCTCCTCAAATACTTGTGTGCAGGAACCCCACCCTTCCAATTTCTGACCCAGAATATAAATACTAATGAAGTTTCACTGTTCACGTCCCATTTTAAGATGTTGAACAATTTGCAATAGCCACAGTCATTTTCAGAAGTGACCCAATCTGCTTAAAATTTCCAATCAAACTAGGTTTTAAAGCTCAAAGCAACACTATTAATCTGACCAAAGGGAACAAGAGTTGAATAAGCTTGTAACCTCCAACACTGCAAAGGCCTCTCTTTCACCTTGAATGTATGCAAAGGGTCATTTCAACCACATAGAAAGTAGGGGGGCCAAGTGACATATTTTGGTGGAAATTTTTTTTTTTTAAAGTACATGGGTGGGGAAGCTAGGTGGTGCATTTGAGAAAGCACTGGCCCTGGATTTAGGAGGACCGAGTTCAAATCAGCCTCAGACACTTGACTCCTACTAGCTGTGTGCCCTGGGCAAGTCACTTAACCCCTCATTCCCGTGACCCCCGCCCCCCCCCCCCCCCCCCCCCAAAGTACATGGGTCATCTTTAGAGACAGCAAGTCTTTCTATCTTGCTAAGCTTCTGTGGTCACGATCCTAAGCGGCGGTGACACAGAATTCTCCTCTGGCCATAGTTCCCTGCCTCAGCCTTCATTCTTTCCTCTATCTCTGCAGCACCACATATGATTCTCTGCATAACTGCAGGGATCTGCCTTCTCATCTTTACCCCAGGACTTCACTCCTTCCTCTGTGAAGTCCTTTGCTGATCTTTTCAGTTGTCTGTCTTCCCATCCTCAAATGATCCCAGGGTCAGAGTTCACAGGGACCTCAGCACCCACCTAGTTCCAACCCAAACCTGAAGGGACCCCCCCCCCAGACAATATAACCCAGTAAGTACACCCAAGACCTCCAAGCAGGTAGATCCACAGCCTTTCTAGGAAACTCATTTTGTATATACTCATATATGTTGTATCCCTCGGTAGAATGTAAGCCATGGCAACAGTACCGACTTTATATTATATACCCTAAGTCCTCAGAATTTTTATTTTATTTTTGTTTTTGTTTTGTGAGGCAATGAGGGTTAAGTGACTTGCCCAGGGTCATACAGCTAGTAAGTGTCAAGTGTCTGAGGCTGGACTTGAACTCAGGTTCTCCTAAATCCAGGGCCGGTGTTTTATCCACTACGCCACCTAGCTGCCCTCAGAATTGTAGGCTTTTTAATCAAATTAGCTTTAGCAATTTTGACATCCCCTCCCCGCCCAATTTATTATAATTTTTTTTTAGTGAGGCAATTGGGTTAAGTGACTTGCCTAGGGTCACACAGCTAGTAAGTGTTAAGTGTCTGAGGCCGGATTTGAACTCAAGTACTCCTGAATCCAGGGCCGGTGCTCTATCCACTGCGCCACCTAGCTGCCCCCCCCAATTTATTATTTAAACACGTCTTCCCATGATTCACTTACAGTGCTCCTGACTCCTGCCATGGAGCAGTGCACCTGGTAGTTAGCAAATTAAGTGACAATTCATCAACACCACAGGCATAGTTTACTATAAGAAAACATGCTTTATAAATAATAATGAAGTCTTTGACTCTCAAGCCCCTCTAATATATTTTAAATGATTTGAGTTACAAAAATTCATTTTATACACTTTTTTTTTTTTTTTTAGCGAGGCAGTTGGGTTAAGTGACTTGCCCAGGGTCACATAGCTAGTAAGTATTAAGTGTCTGAGGCCGGACCTGAACTCAGGTACTCCTGAATCAGGGCCGGTGCTCTATCCACTGCGCCACCTAGCTGCCCCATTTTATACACTTTTAAAATAGAATACTTTGGGGGGCAGCTAGGTGGCGCAGTGGATAGAGCACGGCCCTGGATTCAGGAGGACCTGAGTTCAAATCCGGTCTCCCACACTTGACACTCACTAGCTGTGTGACCCTGGGTAAGTCACTTAACCCTCACTGCCCTGCCCACAAAAATAAATAAATAAATAAATAGGAATACTTTGAAAGGGTAAGATTTAGCTATAAAAGGGAGCAAGACATCACCTGGTCCAATCCTTTCATCTTACAGATGAGAAATTGAGATACACACAGAGAAGTTTAGTGACTTAGCAGAACTTGTAAACTATGTATACATGAATAATTCTCCCCTTCCTGAGCCTGTTTCCTCATCTATAAAACTGGGACATTGCCTGTAGAACTTACCTTACAGAGTTGTGAAGATCAAATGAATAATGTAAATTCAAATAACCAACTCCATAAGGGGCACACAGGAAGCCGATTATTATTAAGTAGCAGCACAGAGATTCAAACCCAGGGCCCTCCTGCCTTTCTGAAAATGTTCTAACGAAAACCCAACAAATCAGTCTACCTTCTGAATTCAGAATCAGCCAGCAATTCTTCCACAATTGTTCTTTTCCTCTGCTTCTTAGGAATTCTCGAATGATAGAAGTCAGCAGGATTATCAGCAATTGTTCCAACCTGAAAAAGATGGATTGAAATGGGAAGTCCCAAAATCGTCAAGAAGCACCAACTGTTTACTCTGTGCCAGGCACTGGGTGCCAAGGGCTGGCGATGAAAACAAGGCAAAAACCCAGTCCTTGCCCTTAAGGGGCTCACTTTCTAACAGGAGGAAATATTGTCTGTCCTTTGTTCTCAAAGAGGACAATGACTTGCACTAAATTGGATTGAAGTGAGGGGAGGGCTGTGCAAGGTCACCAGCCTCACTCTCTCCTCCAGAGCCATTTGGGTACAGTGGTGAGTTATATCAGGACGACTGGAGATGTTTAAGGCAATTGGGGTGACTTGCCCAGGATCACACAACTAGTAAGGGTCTGAGGTGAGATTTAAACTCAGGTCCTCCTGACTCCATGGCCAGTGCTCTATCCATTGTGCCACCTAGCTGCCCACAATGGGAGAGAGAAGAAGCAAGGGACTGTACATACAAGACATAGCCAGGTCAAAGGGAAATAACCTCAGAGGGAAGGCTGGGGTCACGGTGAAAACTGGAAAAAGCCAAAGGCACTAGGAGTAGGGAAAAAGGGAGTGCACATTCCTGGCCTGGTGGATCGAGTCAGGAGATGGCAAGTCACATGCGAGAAGATGCTAATCACGGACGACTAGAAAGGACCACCTGAGGCCAGGGGACTGAAATCAGCTACACTGCATGGTCCTCTCCAGCAGAACCAAGGAACAAGAGCCAAAAAAACAGATGGTCAAGATTTATCCAGGGATTCATAGGCTAAAAATGGGCCAAGTTGAGGGCTTCTAAGATAGGAGTCAGTCAATATGAAAGTGGCAAACTAAGGGGTCATGGTTAGGTAAGGAGGAAGGAATGAGTGGAGAAGGCTGAGTGGGGATTAGGACAAAGAGCAGGGTCAGAAAGGAGAGAAGAGGGGCAGCTAGGTGGCGCAGTAGATAGAGCACCAGCCCTAGATTCAGAAGAACCTGAATTCAAATCTGGCCTCAGATACTTGACACTAGCTGTGTGACCCTGGGCATGTCACTTAACCCTCACTGCCCTGCAAAAAAAAAAAAAAAGAGCTAAGAAAATGAATCTTCCTTAAAAAAAAAAAGGGAAGAAAGAAAGGAAAGAAGATCACACAACCAGTCAACTTTTGATTACTAGTACCCCAAACAACAAAGAGATATGCATAATCACTTTTTTGTTTGTTTTGAATTTGTGAATTTATTCAAACAGGGAAATTCCATGAGGGTACTCTTCCTCTACCACTGCAAATCACTATTTGCTTAATTCATTCATTCAAATAATAAACATTTTTATTTCATTTTGAGTTCCAAATTTTATCCCTCCTTCCCAAGGTAGTAAGCAATCAGATAAAGGTTATACATGTGCAATTATGTAAAACATCACCATATTAGTCATTTTGTACAAGAAAACTTGAATAAAAAAAATCAAAGTGAAAAATAGCATGCTTCAGTCTGTGTTCAATCAATCACTTTTTTTTGAGGGTAGCTGTTATCTCCTCCTAGGTTACTTCAGAAGCATAGTGGAAAAAAAAGGTGGGGGGTGTTAGTCAATGCGCATTTATCAAGTACCAGGCACTGGAGATATGAAGAATGGCAAAAACAGTCCTGCTCTCAGTTAACTATCAAATGGGGAGACTATGTAGGAAGAACAAGCTACAGACAGGAGATAGTGGAAGGCAATCTTGGAGAGGAAGCAGGCAAGGCTTCTTGTAAAAGGTGGATTTTAACTGAGATGTGAGCATGTGGATAATCCTCAGCACTGAGAACAGAACAGTTTCCTATTTCCAAAAGGTGGAATGATAAGTCCTCTGCTAAACTACTCCTCCACCACCACAGCAAGGAAGTGAGCCAATAACATGTGTATGTAGGCATGTAGTCCGAGAACTGGACTAAGTTTGGAAAAGCTCATTTCTTAGGAAATGGGCTATAGACTGATTTTTTTTTTAAGCCATAACTACTTTTTTTTTTTGGTGAGGCAATTGGGGTTAAGTGACTTGCCCAAGGTCACACAGCTAGTAAGTGTTAAGTGTCTGAGGCCAGATTTGAACTCAGGTACTCCTGACTCCAGGGCTGGTGCTCTATCCACTGCGCCACCTAGCTGCCCCATACCTACTTTTAAAAAACTACCCACCAAGTCATAGAGGGGGTGAGAACTGCAGGAAAAACCCTACACGGACAGAAGGCATAGGCCTTTAAGGACCTTCACCAATGAAGCAAACATTCAGTTTCTTGAATGCAAGTTCCCACAAGCACATCAGTAATTCAAGCACGCAAACTCCATATCATAACCAAAAAGGTCAATGCACACCAGGTTTTACAAACGAGTCATTGTGATACCTTATATAATGTGCAGCACAGAATCTTACTGAACTCATGGGCTGTAGCATTTCATCAGCTTTTGAACAAAGTTTATACTTTCTGATGTCTTTTCATGAAAATAATTTCATTTTGGAACAAGCACCAAAGAAAGTCAATACTTTATCTACCCAAGAAGAGAAACAAGTCAGCATAGAAATTTTTGGAATACAGCGAGTCTAGTGAAGGATGAAGATTCCATCTGACAATCCCTAAAAAAACCCTAAAGTACCAACTAGACTTCCTTTTTCTGGAGCCCCTGTATCACAGCATCTTTAAAGAGATCTTTAAAAAAAAGCAAGAAACCTTAAGTTTGTAGGCCATGGCGGGTGGGGTGGGGTGGGGGTCACATAGGCAAGGCAAACACTGAAAAGCTGTAACTGCTTCAGCAGAACACCAATGCCAAGGCAGCTGCTGCTTTTTGGCCTAAAATTCTATATGTCCACCTCTATCTCTCCCCTGCCTGTGTGACCCTAGTTGAGTCACTTAACCCTGTTTGCCTCAGTTTCCTCATCTATCAAAAGAGTAGAAAATGGAACTGGTAAACCACTCCAGTATCTCTGCCAAGAAAACCCCAAATGGGGTCATGAAGAGTCGGCATGACTGAACAAAGATCTATCCACTGACCACATGAGGAGGATAAAAGAAGAAACTCTTCCCTCCTCTTCCCTGCTCCCAACGATCCCTATTTTTGACCAGTACAATCAGCATTAGGCTTTTCTCCAATGGTCAGTAACCTGTCCCATTTTTACAGGAATGTCCTTCAAGTTCCAAACCTAATTAAAAGTCCTGGAACACAATTCCTTTGTAAGTTATTAACTTCCTGCAGGGAATGATTTCAAAGACAGACCAGATCTGTTCTCTGAGGTCTTTCTTAAAATTCCCTGACTCAGGGTCAGCTAGGTGGCTCAGTGGATAGAGCACCCGCCCTGGATTCAGGAGGACCTGAGTTCCAATCCAGACTCAGACACTTGACACTTACTAGCTGTGTGACCCTGGGCAAGTCACTTAACCTCCATTGCCCCACCAAAAAAAAAAAAAAAAAAAAGGAAAAAGAAATTCCCTGACTCTGGGGCAGACAACATAAAAATTAAACTTCTGAAGGCCCGTAAAAAGAAAACAAATGACAACTGTTAATCCATATTAAAATAAAGGATAGTTTCTTACTGGAAGTATTTAGGGAAACCATCTCTATCATTTTTCTTATAAAACCTTTTAGGGTCCATACTGGCTCTCATCTGTAGTGCTTTGAGGTCATTCTCAGTTCCGTTGTCAATTCGGGGGCTTTCATACCAAACCAGCCATCTCCTGCTGTTTTTCTCCGTTCCTCCTGAAATGTAGGTTGCAGAACAAACACCATCATATTTTTTATGTGCCAGCAGCACAAAACACTCTTTCTCCTCAAATTACATACTAAAGAATATTTTGTGAATTGGCATCAATTAATAAGATTTAAGTTTGGAAAAAAAAAGATTTGTCTCCTGGTTCTTTCTTTTATATAAAAAAAGAATGAGTATTTGTATAGGAAATGGATTTTTCAGACAACTATGGGTATACTGACTATCTGATAAAGAAGAGATGGGAGAAGAATGGAATAGAATTATTATTTCTATAATAGTTTTTCCATTAAACGCTTCCTACCATTCTGACTGTCCATGTAACAAATAACTTGTAAAATACCTCCACTTTGGTCTCCAAGAAAACCAAATCCAACTAAACTTTTCATTCTATTTCCTGTATTTACAAAGCCACTTATTCCTATTATTTGTAATAAAAATAAAATACTATTCTTCCAAAACTACCCAGGGGCAAGGTATTAAATTTCTATAGCCCTACTCTGTTTCACATTAGTGACAGGAACCTTCATCTATCAGGTTTTTTGTTTGTTTGTTTTTATCTTATAGTCTTTTTTTTTTTCTTTTTTAGGGCAATGAGGGTTAAGTGACTTGCCCAGGGTCACACAGCTAGTAAGTGTTAAGTGTCTGAGGCCAGATTTGAACTCAGGTATTCCTGAATCCAGGGCCGGTGCTTTATCCACTGCGCCACCTAGCTGCCCCATTATCTATAGTTTTTAACAGCTCTATGATTTACTCAGAATAGTATTCTGAAGAAGATAGGGCCCCGGACTTCACATAACAAATCCTCAGGGTTGTTCAAATGTTGGAAAAAGTGAAAATGACATATTTTACCACTATGTTCATTAAAAACAGAACTAGATTCACCAACTGAACTTCACTGTGTTGAAATGGCTACCAACCAATTAATTGAATTGAGATGGGTTTCTCACATGCTATGCTGTCAGGCTACCCTTCCGTTATTCACAGCTGTAAGCATTACTCTGAGCTCTCTCCTTATCCTCAACCCACGATCGTTTGCATTTTGGTGGCCATCTAGGCTTTTGTAAAATATAAATTACTTGAAAATGTTTCTGTGGTGTTTCACAGCCAGTGAGTCTTAAACCAAGAACTTGGTACTTACTCTGCGTTTTTTCTTAAGTTGAAATTGTGATTCCTGGTATGGCGGGATGCAATCCTTCTTTTCAAAATCTGGAGTAATTATGCTTTTCTGCAAGAGCTGATAAAAAGAAAATAGAGACTAATGCGGAAATGTTTAATGTTATTATATAAATATAAAACCTATATTAGATTATCTGCTGTTTAGGGGAGGGGGAAAAATTGGAAATTGGAAATCTTATAAAAACAAATGTTGAAAACTATCTCTACATGTAACTGGAAAATAATAAAATACTTTTATTCAAAATTTTAAAAAAAGGGGGGGGGGGCAGCTAAGTGGCACAGTGGATAAAGCACCAGCCCCTGGATTCAGGAGGACCTGAGTTCAAAACCCAGCCTCAGACACTTGACACATACTAGCTGTGTGACCCTGGGCAAGTCACTTAATCCCCATTGCCCCGCAAAAACAAAAACCAAAACACAACCCAAAAAAAAAAAAAAAAGAAAATGGATAAGTGCTTGAATGCTGTCAGGATAAGCTAAGTAACCAAATCATAGTTTGTTTTAAATTGACTACACTTAATATCCTTCAAAGGCTGGAGTCTATGTCTTATACCTTGTTTTAAGCAATGTTCCTAAAAGCTTTGTGTAAATCAGACCCATGCTACTTGTGGTACTATGAAGAACAATCTTGGTGAATTCTTTCATAAGACAAAGAAATATTCCTTTAATGTATATACATTAGATATAGACATTTATAAAGGTAGCTAAGTAATACAGTTGACACACAGAACACCAGCCTGGAGTCAGAAGACCTGAGTTCAAATCCAGCCTCAGACACTTTCTACGGGGGTGACCTTGGGTAAGTCACTTAATCTGTTTGCCTCAGTTTCCTCAATTGTAAAATGGGAATAACAAACACTACCTATTCTCACTGGGTTGTTGTAAGAATCAAATGGGTCGATATTTATAAAGCACTTACACTACTATATTGCTCACTCTGTACATATCTATTTGCATATTGTCTCATCCATTAGATCCTTGATGGCAGTGACTGTCTTTGACTCTATGTATCTCCCATGCCTTTAGCATGGTGCCTGGCACACAGTTAAGTGTGACATCAATGTCAGGTATTATGATGAATGCTTTTTTCAAATCCAGATTTGTATGTAATAGATTTCCTTATTAACCCAGTGCTCAGCTATACTAATCACCATAAAACTAACTACTCACATACAACAATGGGAATATCTGAAATATATAAGGTGATAGGGTGGGTAAAAAACGGTCTCTTAATCTATCATGAACAACATACCATACCAACACTTTTCCCTGTTGGTATAACACAGTTATACCAGCTTTCTGTGGTCAGAGAAAAGAATGTGATACATTAAAGGGATAACCCTCAAGATGCTCATTGGGGTGGTCCTGAAAGGCTGTTGGCTGAAGAGAGCAAATGACTCTTTTGGCCATATCCTTCTTTTCAGCCACAGGTGCTCATAGCTCTGAAAAGGTGCCACAAAAAACCAGAAACGATTTTGGGGGGGCGGGGGGGGGGGGTTGAGGCAATCGGGGTTAAGTGACTTGGCCAGGGTCACACAGCTAGTAAGTGTCACATGTCTGAAATCAGATTTGAACTCTGGTACTCCTGACTCCAGGGCCAGTGCTCTATCCACTGCACCACCTAGCTGCCCCTGAAACAATTCTTTTCTAAATGTGAGCTAATTTTCCCCTGGGTACAGCTAAGAATTCTCTCGCTCCATTGGCTGTTCGGGGTTTTAATCCCAGATATCAACATCCAGTTACTCAGTAAAGGCTACAGGTTTACAGAATTTGGGGAGACTGTCTCCTTGGGTTTCTTATATCACACTGAGGCAATATCCTGGGAACCCCTAAGAACACAGCGGAAAGAACATGGGATATGGAGTCCTTGTGACTCTGGACAAGTCATCTAACTTCTAAGTCTCAGTTTCTTCATCTGTATTTGGGAGGAATGGGTACAGGGCTGGGAATTCCTAGCCCTGGATTCTTATGCTAGCACTACTGCTGACTCAATGTGAAACTTGGGGAAACCTTAATTTCTGATTGTTTCTTTATTATCAAATGAGGGGAGTTAGAAAATAACACTTTTTCCAGCTTTAAAAAGTCTATGAATTCTTTACAGAGCATCTATTATCTTACTTCACCTTCTCCATATCTGCTTTACTTTTAAAAGAGGCCCAATCTGAGGGACCACGCTAATGAACCAACCCTACCCGCACTTCTAAAGCTGAGTTTGATGTTAAAAATTAGTTCTGAGTACAAGAGAGTTCTAGTTAATGACTCAGAGGAGAAAAGTCCAAACAACATGTCCTAAAAGAGGTCTTTAATTCAATCAGCAAACCTTTAGACGTGTAATGTACCGTGCCATGGTGGGGGGGGGAGGGAAACAGAGCAGCTCCTATTTCCCCACTACAGAGCCTGTGATGCACCATGGCAGACCATGATATCTATTACACAGATTCGAAACAGAGACCTACCCCAGGTCATAGATTGAGTAAAGGTCAGAGCCCAAGAGGTCTAATATTCTTGGTGACAGCAGAAAAGTTAAAACATGGTCACAAATAGAATAGAAAGCAAGATGGGAGAAGAGAGAGAGAGAAGTTATGGTAGCAAGGTATGCCTGTGTCAGAGGAAGGAAGAGAATTCCTGGCTGGGGTACACAGACCAGACGGAGCTTTCAAAGAGAATGTATCCAGGCAGGTCCTTGAAAGATAGGTAGGATTTCAACAGGTAGATGGAGGGAAGACAGGATGGAGGAAGGAAAGTGCAGAACAAAAACAGAAAGCAGCAAATAGTTCATAATGGTTAGTGTGCAATATATGAAGGGGAAGTGTAGAGAAGGCTAGAGAGAGAAGGTCCAGGAAAGCCCTGGAGAGTCTTAAGAAATTTGGCCATGATTCGATAGACAACAAAAACCCAATTGAAGGTTTCTGAACAAAGGGAATAATACAATTATTTATGTTTTATGGCAGCAAAGGGTGAACTGCTGATGAAAGAGACGAGTGAATGTGGAGACCAATTAGGAACGTGTCAAAATAATCTAGCCACATGGATTCTTGGAAGGCCTTGGCAAGGATGGAGAATAAGAAGAGGCAGACTGGAAACTGCAGCAATATGAATACAGAGAGGCAAAGGAGAAACTGAAAATAACACACCAAACTGTGTATCCACATGACAGAGAATTAAAACCAGGGGAAAATGGGGAGGAGCTAGGTGGATCCATTCAGCATGCATTAGGAAATGTGGGCTTGTAAAAACTTGGAGGCTAAAGGACTTAAACTTGGGAGTTTTCTGCATAGAGTGGTATTGAAACCAGGCCCCAAAGAGAAAAGGGAAGCAATACTATTTCCCAGGAGCAGTTTCAAGAAGCCTGAAGCAAGCAGTAGGGCTCTCTAGCTGGAACTTCAAAATAAATGCTGAATGGAAAGAAGGCACATCATTCCCAAGGTTACTTTTAGTACTGCAGCAAAGAAAGTATTTCTTCATCATGCTAAGCATCTAATCTTTCAACAGATAAAGGAAAATGAAAATGTCTCAGAGGTTTGGGAGTATGAAAATATAACACAGGATATGTTATGAAACTTACCTCCCTTTTTGTTTTTCTCCTTTATTTGTGTAAGGGCATTTTTGTTAAAGTCCATTTTTTCTGCATTAAAGTTAATATACAAGCCTCCAAGTTCCTTAATACTCAGACCAGGGTCTATACTGCTACTTGATAACTTCAAGCTGAAAGAGAAATGATCACTTAATTAAAAAGTTAAATCATTAAATAAAGATGGAAACAAAAGGGCAGAGCAGTGTGCATAGAACTGAAAAAAGTTATCTTTCCCTCCCTTGACCTATTTTACTTTTAATACCTCACATTCCACAAGAGGTAAATTCCTCCCAAATTAAATTTCAGCACATTAGTTTTGTCTTAAAAAATTCCAATCCACAGGGGCAGCTTGGTGGCACAGTGGATAGAGTACTGACCCCAGGGTCAGGAAGACCAGAGTTCAAATCTGGCCTCAGACACTTCACACTAGCTGGGCAATCCTGGGCAAATTACTTAACCCAGACTGCTCTGCCAAAAAAATAAATAAACAAAATAAAATAAAAATCAGTACACAAATGGAATTTTTAAAGTAAAAGAAATACATATGGAGAATATGCTAGTAATTACCAAGGTAAGCTTATCGTTCTGCATGCATATTCCCCAAAGCCTTAACCTTAAATGTATTCTACTAATAATGTGAATTCAAATGCCCCTTAAAGATCACAAATAATTTTTTAATTTTAAATTCACTTGTATTCAAACATACTTAGTTCTTCCTCTAAATGTAATGGGGAAAACAATGTTATGGGGGGAAATGGCCACTTTGGGAATATCCTATAGGTACCTTCTTCATTATAATTCTTCAGATTAAGATTATACTTGATCTTATCAAGAAGCTTCAAATAGCCAATTTCTTTCTGATCACATTAAATAGGTAAGAGAAAATGCCTAAATAATCCACTTCATTTTTCTATGCTGACTCTGAGATGCAATGACACATTGACCCACCTCCTTACTTGGTCCTTGGTCCCCTCCACACTAAGCCCTAGTGTTGGAAACCTAGAACACATCTGGGCAGTAGCAGGGCCCTAAGTGATTTCAAACAGATTAATTTACTCACAAATCATCAGGAATTAACTACTTTGCTTTGAGACCAAACTATTCATGGTACTAAACATTTTACCCACTGCAAACACCTTAAGGATGTTCAAGTATATTAGACACCAGGGAAGGAAATAGTAATGAAGGGGAAAACTTTCTAAGAACTATTTACTCTCTATTTCAATTCACCAATTTTGGTGGCAATTTCCTACTTAATTGTCTACATTCCCATTACTCTGCAAGCAAAGAATGAAAGCCCAGCAAAGCAGCTAAAAATGACAGCTTGCCTTCCCCTTTACCGTGGTCCCAGATCCCATGCCAGAAAGATCATTGTTAAAAGCAACTGAGTACTTCTTTCTAACAACACTCAAAATACCCAAATGTCACTGTGAACATGCTCTGTCTACAAACTATACAGCCGACTGAGCACCTGAGGGGAAAAAAAAATTCACCCTGTAGACTCATTGCCCAGCTTACTAGTTTCCTATCATTAAGGGGATTTAATACAACATACAGGCAAGAAATTAAATTCTTCAAATAAATATACAAAACTTACAGGTTTGACTTGGTGTTACTTAATATGTCATCTTCATCTATGAACTCCTCTTCATTTTCTTCCTGGTCTATAGGTTCCTCCTCTTCAATGTCGTCTTCATCATCTTCCTGCTCACTGACTACTTCACTTGTTTTTTCTTCCTCTATGTAATAATTCTTATCAGAACTCAATCCAGGGGTTTTATCAATGACGAAGATTACATCATTTGATGGGGCATCTCCTGGATCTTTTTCTGATGAAATGTTTTGATCACTACTGTCAATGAAACACAATGTATCTTCTTCAGTCTCACTATCTTCAGATACCTGCTCCTCATCACTGCTGAGTACTAACAGGATAGAATTACTGTGACTTGCCACGTCATTACCTTCTAAATGTTCTTTTTTGTTGTCAGTATCTTCAATGACACTGATGTTTCGGTCACTGTTCTCATCTTCAGTAATTTCTGTAGCATCATCAATTCCCTCTGCCTCTTCGTTCTGTTCACTCCCCTCACATTCAAGTGAAAAAACACAAGCTTTTCTGAGCCTGTTGTTGGTACCTGTTTTTTGATGTTCTGGTTTGGTCTGCTCTGGTGTTGAAAAATAAGTACATTTTTTTTCAAAGCTGCTTTGCTGAAGTTCTTCACAACTTGTTTCTTTTTCCTCTTCCAATGTATAAGGCTCCTTGTTTAAATTCTCTTCTTCTGAAGACTCTTTTGCAGTGGCACCTTTCTTCCTTCTTGTTGGTACTTCTGTTTCTTCTTCTGACCTTTTCACTAAGGATTTATCACCCAATACCTGACTTTCACCTTTAAATTGATTGGGGCTATTTTCTGGAGAAGGTGCAGTCTGTTCAGCATCTAAATCCTGAGTATTCTCACATCTGGATTCAGAGATGCTTCCTAATTGGGAAGGAACTAGATGTACATTCTGGTTGACATTTTCTGGTCGCTCTTGCACCTCAGCAGCTTGTTCATCAGCTTCCTCCTTTAATTTCCTCTGTCTGTTCCTTGTTGATCTTCGGCTTCCAACAGAAACACCTGAGCACCAAGACTCTGCATCAGAAGTTTCTTCAGCCAATAAAGCAGAATTGGGATCCAAATGGAATTTAGACTCTCTCTGCCTGCCCCTTCTGGTTCTAACAGGAGATGCCAAAAGGGCGGAAAGAACCGAGGAGCAGGACTCGGCTTCAGAAACTTCACCTTCGTCTCCAGATTTGATGGACTCGCTTCGGCAAGTCCTAGGTCTACCCCTGGCTTTGGATTCTGGCTGGCAGGGAATTATGATGCGCCTTCTTCTCGTCACCCTCACGGTTGGTTCCTGTAGTCCGGAGGCATAAGAACAGGTGGACTCGGCTTCCGAGACCTCTCCGTCTGTAGCCGGTTCAATGGTCTGTGCTAGGGCGCTCCTACTTCGACTCCTCGCTGCCTTGACTGTGGGAGGATCCTGCAGGAGGGGTCCGCTGTCAGCATCATTGAAGTCGTCAGCCTTCAAGCCCTTCATGTCTTCTGGCTGTTTGCTTTTATTCCTCCTTGCTCGGGGGGAAGGGGAACTCTGAAAAGCAGGGAGAAATACAAAGCCTATTAAATTAGAGCGACGGAGAGGCACGGGTGGGGAATCATGCATGAAAAGAGCTCAAGCACGGGAGTCGAGGTCGGATTCCCGTCCCAGCTCCGCAGCGTATCCCTGTGTATCCCCGGACAACTTACCGGACCTCTCTAGGCCTCAGTTTACTTATCTGCCAAAGGGAGGGGCGTTGGGGGGATGACCTCTGGGCTCCTCTCCAGCTCTATTCCTCCACTCTGGGGCAAAGTTCCGGCCCCAAGCCCCACCTGGGAAGGCTGTTCTCTCTGCTTGGCCGGCCCTGATCCCAGGACACAGCCCAGATTCGAGGTCCGAAGGGCTTTGTGATGTGCGGCTGCCTAATGTACCAGAGCCGAGCGAATATTCTCAACTCTGGCTGCCGGCCACGCTGCAGAACGGGGCGGGGCTAACGGAAGGGCGGGGCTACGCAGTGCGTCCCACGCGCACGCGCGCTGACGCCACCACGTTCTTTCCCCCCCGCCAACCAGGCCGGGGGTCCAAGAGCTCGCGTTTCGTCACTCCATTGGGCCCCTCCGCACTCCGTACCGGTTCCTCTTCCCCAAAACAGAGACTCGGTTCCTCTTCCCCAAAACAGAGCCTCGCTTCCTCGGGTCGGGCTGACAGTTTGCAAAGCGGACAGGAAAGAGGAGTAATAGCGAAAGCCCGTCTCCTACCCTGCTCCCCGGAGATTCATCTATCTTATTTCGCCTCGGCAGAGGCCGCTCCGGCCTCATCGATCTGGTGGCCACCATTCTGCCGAGCCTCTCACCCGACAGCTATTGCAGCCTTCACGTTCTGACACTTCCTTCTTTTAGGACGCCCCGGAAATACGTTTTCTAATCCGGTCTTAGCCATTTTTTCCAGTCCCGGAGCTTCCCTCCCCAGATGACGTCAGTCCGGGGAGGGGAGCGCGGAAGTCCCTCCTCCCGCCGGTGTTTCCGGCTCCCTGTTCGGTTCCGCTTCCGTAACTGGAGGTCACTGAGCTGAGGAGGCCGAGGAGGGTGAAGAAGCTGCCGGAGCGAAGGCACGCCCCTTCCGGCATCCGTCCGCTAGCGGCCCCGCCTCCTCGGGTACTTCCGGGTGGGGGGGTAAGAGCGGAGAAAGCCGACCCTCTCCGTGGGTACCGCGTCAGATGTTGGGAAAGAAATGAGTGCGGATCATCCCATCCTAGGGTCACCCCAAGCCCAGGCCGGCCCCGCCTCAATTCTCCCGGCTCTCTAATGAGCCTTGCTGGCGGAGGCAGCTGGAATCTGCAAGCCCGGGTTCAAAGGCTGACCCCGACCACTTTTAGCGTTGTGACTCCTCCCCCTCTCTCCTACATTTTGTATTTCTGTCAGCCCACAAAGCATTAAACACCTTTGAATCAGGCGCTGTGCTACCCTCCGGGGTTACCAAGGACCTACTGAAAACTATCTTGCATTCTAATGAGATAGAGAACAAGACTATACCCGGATGCAGAAATATAAAGCGAATATACACAAACTTGTTAAATACAAGCTAGTTTGGGAGGGAGGGCACTTAAGAGAGGTTATATGAGGCGGATGTAGATGTTCTATCCCCTCCCCACCCCCATTGAATGTAGGCTCCTAGATTGCAGGGACTGTTTTGTCTTTATTTCTGGTGCTTGGCGAAAGATTGCCTCAAATGCTTTTATAATTGAGGTGTGCTTCTTTTCTCCATTTAGAATGAAGGACCTGGACTAATATGATTTCTTAAAAGCCCAATTCAACTTTCAAATCCTTTAATGCATTTAATGGATTTGTTTTGCTTGGCTACTGAACGGTGGTTAAAAGTTTCAGAGAAATATTTCAGTTCGGTATAAGGGAAAAGTTCCTAACAATTAAGACTCTTCAAAAGTGGAATGGGATTATATTAAAAAGTATAAGATTGGGGGGGGGGGGGGGGCTGCAGCTAGGTGTCACAGTGGATAAAGCACTGGCCCTGGAATCAGGAGGACCTGAGTTCAAATCCGACCTCAGGCACTTAACATTTTCTAGCTGTGTGGACAAGTCACTTAACCCTCATTGCCCCGCAAAAAAAAAAAAAGTATAGGATCACAGATTTTCAGGTGGAAGGGACTTATTAGGTCCTTTGCAGATAAGGAAACTGAGGCTGAGACCGCTGGTGACTTGCCCTGGGTCACATATCTAATAAATGTCCGATGTGGGATTTGAACTAATATCTTCCTGACTCCCAAGTCCAATAGACCATATACTTCAAAATCTTCAAACTGGCTTATCAGGGGAGAGACATGGATAACAGTTATGTTTAGTTTGTCCAGGGTACTAGATCTTATGCCACATCTGTGATGAATTTCATTAATTTTTTTTTTTAGTAGGAGGAAATTTAATACAGTTAAATGTAAAAACACTTAGTTTTAAAAAAGTCAAGTACTAGCTGGAGGAGGTAGGCCTAAACAACAGTTTTAACGGACTGCAAAGTCAACATGCCAACAGAGTAGGACACTCTAAAGGCAGATGAATTTCATTTCTGCAGCGGTAAGTGGCAATACCAGAGTCTACTACTACATTCATTTAACTATTAGAATGCTAGATGTAAAATTCTTTTCAAAGGACCAATAAGTCAATATATTATTGAAGGAAATTTAACCATGAATATGGAATTTTTGCTATATGTGAAACCAAAACATAAAAGCCATTTGTGGCTAAATGGAGGAATTGTTCATATGTTTTCCTAAGAGAATTGACAGAATTAGTTTCATCCTATAGCCAAATGTGGCAAGAAACATTTCATGAGGTGCTTGGTTCTTCTTGCAAGCACCTTAAAAAGCCCAATATAAAGACTGTACAACTTATCTGCTAGGTATGTTGCCAAGGATGAGGTAGAGAAATTCTACAAAGAACTCAACAGGATCTTCCAAATGGAGAAGAACACTAAGCAATGAAAGGTTAAAGGGTTATAGATTACTCAGGAGTCTCATGCCTATATATTATGAATACTGTACTTAAAAGCACAACCAGAAAAGTCTAGATATAGTAAGAACTGATCACCAAAAAAAAAAAAAAGAAAGAAACCGATTATTTCTTGACAGGAAATCTGTGGTTACCAGTGAAGGAGACATCTCTGAATCAGTTGTCTGTGTGAATTCAAACAATCGACTTTAAAAATAAAAAATAAAAACCAAATTTTTAAAAAAGCATTAAGAAAAGAAGAAAGTGAGGGGCTTAGGACAGCAAGTGGTCAATTGTGAGAACTGAATAAATCATACTGGCTCCATCTTGTGTCTCAATTTTGGAGCTTGCTTGGTTCTCTTTCTATTCAGTTATGAGTCTAGTCCAATTTCTGTCCTGTGAGAAAACTTTATGTAGTTGTGGGAATTGGGAGAAAACCTTATTTTATTATTTGAACCTAACCCTGTGAGGCTGGGAAGTTGAACTATGCCTACCTACTGCTTAGAGACCCTTAACTGACCAGAAACTTAATCAACTCCAAAGACTCTTACAAGGAGTTTTCTCATAATTGTACATCTAAAGCAACCCATATGTCTTATCTGAAAATTAGCTCCATACTGATCAATCAGTAATTGTTTCCATGTTCCTTTGATTGTTCCCAGACAGTGGGACACCTCCTTTTCTGATTTCAAGGAATTGCACCTGCTCAGTCTCCCCCTCCCACACTGGAATATCCCTAATCTTTCCTCTAATTAAAAATCAGATTACTTATTGTTGTATCTTGGTTAATCATTTCCTTTTAGTTAATTGGGCTTTTTTAATGTATTGTATAAATGTATAAAAGTCTTTCTCCCCTTGTATTCAGGGTCCAGGCCTAAACTAAGGAAATCTAGAACTTGTTTGTTGGGCAGTTGCCATGCATTGCCTAATAAATGGATATTCTTGGAAGATCAAACCTTTGTTTCCTCAGTCATTTCATCTTTTCCCCACCACAGATACAATATACAATTACAACAGCTAGTAGTCTCCGCTGGAATGTAAGCTTATGAGCACATACAGTTTTTTTTTTTTTAATGTCTGCTAGTGACTTAACTTACACATAAATACTTCATAAATGTTCTGTTAAAACAGTTCCAATCTGACCTATTTTTTTTTTTTTTGCAGGGCAATGGGGGTTAAGTGACTTGCCCAGGGTCACACAGCTAGTAAGTGTCAAGTGTCTGAGGCCGGATTTGAACTCAGGTACTCCTGACTCCAGGGCCGGTGCTTTATCCACTGCGCCACCTAGCCGCCCCGAATCTGACCTACTTTTTTTTTTTTTTTTTTTGGGTTTTTTTTGCGGGGCAATGGGGGTTAAGTGACTTGCCCAGGGTCACACAGCTAGTTAAGTGTCAAGTGTCTGAGGCCGGATTTGAACTCAGGTACTCCTGAATCCAGGGCCGGTGCTTTATCCACTGCGCCACCTAGCTGCCCCCATCTGACCTACTTTTAATGGACTGAGAATTGAGCATAGTTTCATATTTTCAAATGGCTATATAATTCTTACAAGAAATCCCATTCTCTCATTTCATTGTAGTGTAGAGTTGACCTTGGGCTCTCTATGGCCATAGCTCTGACAGGTCCTACTAAGCTACCCAGTGATGATACAGTATTAGCTAAGTTTGGAGAGGCTCTTCACTATCTTGGCCTCATGGTGATGAATTTTTTAGCCATAGAAACTTTGGAAGGCTATCTACTGAATCACAGAGGGCTGTACCCTGAATCAAAGAGCGTTAGTTACCTGTCCCAAGGAAATTTTAAGTATTTGAAGAGGGGTAGCTAGGTGGCACAGTGGATAAGAGCACCAGCCCTGGAGTCAGGAGGACCTGAGTTCAAATCTGGCCTCAGACACTTAACACTAGCTGTGTGACCCTGGGCAAGTCACTTAACCCCAATTGCCTCACTAAATATATATATATATATATATATTTGAAGCATCGCAAGGAAACCCTGTCCTAGACAAGGGAGATAGAAAGACAAAATTGAAACAGGTATAATGCCTTAGGTAGGGACTGATGAGGTCAAAGAAGTGGGAGATAGGGTGTTTTAGGAATGTTTCAGGGAAAGAATATCTTTCCTGCACTGCAAATATCTTCATGCACAGTTCAGGCTACAACTGCTTAAAACCCAGATACTCCCTATAGGATTTTAGGCTCCCACAATCTGAATCCATCTTCTCTTTCCAACCTCATTTCATACGAACCAAATGGAACTCTAGTATCCGTCCCCTACTTGTCCTGCACTTTACTGCCTACCACAATTCACTTAAGCCATCCATCACCCCTTCCTTGAGAAGCATTCTCTTCTATCTTCTGTAGAAATATTTATTTGTTCAAGGCCCAGCTCAGGTACTACCTTTTCCACAGAGCTCTTCTTGATCCTATCTCAACTGAAAGACTCTCTCTTGAAATTTTCCAGTTTGTCCAAATCTCTCCTTTGTCCTTATTCCCAACCCTATTAAAATACAGCCTCCTTGAAAATAGGGACTCTTTCAATTTTCTATTTGTAGTCCCAGTACTTTAGCACAATGTTTGCCACATAGTAAGTGCATAAGCAATGCTTTTTTTCATTCACTCTTCACATTCTGCCTTGTATAATCTTTATTTGTGGACTCGTAATAGTCCCCTTGGATGCCCCCAACATACACACCAACACACACATGCACACACAGAGAGGATATACCCTATGGCCATGACCCTATAAATATATACATACATGGCCACTGAATCCCCCACAGAGGCTGTTGGAAAGTGCTACTCAGTTACCATTATTAGAGGATATCAGCTTATACTTCACAAAAAAGGAGTGAGGCCCTCCTCAGTTCCATACTATGGATCACCTTGGAATCAATCCCCATCTTTCCTCCTCTGCTCCAGCCTCAGAGGATGAGGTAGGTCTTTGTTGCCAACGCATAGACCTCTACTTGTACCTCTGACCCCATCCCCTACTGCCTCCTTCCATGGCTGCCTCCTTGCATTACCTTTTTCACTTTAATTTTTAATTTCTTTCTGAATTGGTAGATAACCTTTTCTGTTGCAAACATGCCCAAATCTCCATCATTAAAAAGCCTTCACTTGACCTAACTTCCTTAAAGCTATCATCTTATGTCTTCTACCTTTAATAACCAAACTTCTAGAAGAAGCTGTCTGTGGTGGTGCCTCCACTTTGACCCCCCCCCCAACTTTTCAAACCCTGAAAATAAGGTTTTTCTCTCTACCACTTGAAACGGCTTTTTTCTAAGCAAGGATCTCTTTATTGCTAAACTCAATATCCAGCAGTCCCCTTAGCCCTACTCACTTTTAAAAAAAATTTTTTTTCCTACTCTCACTTTTTAGATTTTGTTCCTTCCCTAGGTTTGTGAAGCACTTCTGTCTTGGTTTTTTCCTTTGCTATTGGGCAGACTCTTCCTAATTTTCTCTATAGAATGACCATTTTTCCTTCTCCATCTCCATGCCCTTTGCATGAATGTAATATGGGCAATGTCATAGGTCTTCTCTCTTCTCTTCCCTCTTCATTGTCTTAGTGATCTTACCAGCTCCTGGGGATTCAACAGTCATCTTGAAAAATAAAACTCATTATCTTCCCCTCCCTCTCACATACCTTTTTCTACTTCAGCCAAGGATATCACAATCCTTTTCACAACCTGGGAGTTGTCCTCAGTAATTCACTCACTTCCCCAACCATATACAATCAACTGCCAAACATTGGTTCTATCTCCATAACATTTTTGTATCCATACTTCTCTCCATTCACTGCCTTAGTGAATGCTTTTAACACCCAATAGCCTGGATTGTTCTTGTTGCGTTCAGCCTCCCCTCTCCAATTCATCCTTCACATTGCTGTCAGATTGATATTCATAAGGTATGATGATCAGGTCACTTGCTCAAGAAGCTTCAATGGTTCTCCATTGCCTCTTGGATAAAATACAAACTCATGGCATGTTCTTTCCAATCTGGCACCAAGCTGATTACAAAATGATCCCACCTCCCACACTCTTCAGTTCAGCCAAATGAACCAATTTGTTCTTCATACACCACATTACCCATGTGATTATTGTCTCCTACCATGCCTGTAAAAATTAAAAAAAATTTTTTTTAAAGGATCAGCCCCCCACCCCCAGCAGGATGTGAGGGACTAAAGTTTCACATTATTATTTGTATCTGTGGCACCTTAGCACAACCTGGCAACATAGTAGTCAATAACTGCTGCTTGGCTGAGTGAAAGCAATGTCTTCTAATATCTCTACATGTAGTCTAACCCTTTCATAATTGAAACTGACATGTGGATTTAAGGTTGGCAAAGTACTTTTTCTCACAACCATGCTATAAGGCAGTTATTCCAAATATGTGTCATCTTCCTTTAACAAATGAGAAAACTGAGATTTGCCTGTGTTCACACAGCTGATAAAGAGTAAGATTCAAGCCCAATTCTCCTGCCTCTAAGTTTAGCATTTTTTTCACTTTGACATAATACTTCTTATGTTTAATTTAAGCACGTCATTGCTGCTGTAGGCAACAAATATGGAATTAGAAGTTTTTATGACTAATGGGTTTTTTTTTTTGTTTTTCAGTGAGGCAATTGGGGTTAAGTGACTTGCCAAGGGTCACACAGCTAGTAAGTGTTAAGTGTCTGAGACCTGATTTGAACTCAGGTCTTCCTGAATCCAGGGCCCGTGCTCTATCCACGACTAATGTTTTTAAGATTATTTTAAGAAATTCTGAAAATGTTTTTCCATTTAACTTTTTAAAAATTGTTTTAATCATAAAAGTATTTTATTTTCCAGTTACATGCAAAGATAGTTTTCAACATTTGTTTTCATAAGATTTTGAGTTCCAAATTTTTCTCCCTCTCTCCTCCCTCCCTCCTCTCCAAGACAGCCATCTGATATAGGTTATATTATGTACCATCAGATTAAACATAGTTCTGCACTAGTCATGTTGTGAAAGAATCAGAACAAAAGGTAAAAACCTCATAAAAGAAAAAAAATTTAATGTAGAAACAGTATGGTTCAATCTACATTCAGAATCCACATTTCTTTTTTCTGGATATGGAATTGTCTTGGATCATTGTATTGCTGAGAAGAGCTAAGTCTATCACAGCTGTCCATTTAACTTTTAAAAGCACAATAAGCCAAATGATTATTGTAACTTCATTTTCTACTTATTTTTGGTCCATAGATAGAGTGTGGCGATAGTACTGACAAAACTTGGGAGCCAATTGGCTCTGTGGGGCTCGGGGAAGTGGGAAGTTGAGCATGATCGATGCTTAGAACCTAAGTGACTAGAGGGTGTCCTCAGTAGAAAGAGGGGAATTTGGTAGAGAGGTGGGTCTGAGGAAAAGAAGATGAGATCTGTTTTGGGTATGTGGAGTTTCAGGTGCTTTCAGGACATCCAATTCCAGTAAGCAATTGAATGAATGTTAACTTTATGTTTTATGGCCCATTTAATTATCCAAAGTGAAATGCAAGACAATTCAAACATTTAATTCACACTTTTATTTTAATTAAAGTCATGTGGTAAAATTAAAAACTATTATAAATATTGTAATGTTTTATTTTACCTTAATTTTATAGCACACCTCTAAAGAGATATATAACAAGAAAATGCAGGACTATCTAAATTAAAGCGTTTATCCCCTCTTAAATAGATTTGTAATTCTGAAGAACTATAAAAATATCAGTAAAGTCATGTTACATTTTTTTTTAAAAAATACCACTAGCAAGCTACCCTTTACCAACTTAACAAATCTGTTGATAGAAAAAGAAGCTTTGATACATTACACAGTTAACTTTGGAAAAAATATGGTCAAAAATGGATATCTAGATGATAGAACACACATCAGTCTATTAAAACAAGAGTTTAAATTCGCAATTAAATATTTTAAAATAACCTCTAAATGTACATCTTGACTGGGAAGTTACTTGATGACATGTCCTTAGTATGTCGACTGCTTACATCCCCCAAATATAGAATACACTGAGTAGGTAGGAATGTTAAAATGAAAATCTGCTATCAATATACATAATTGAATGGTCTTTGTATGATTAGTACTTCTAGGGGAAAAAAGTCCTTTTTATGTCAGTCATTAATAGGAAAGAAGAAAAAAAGACATTCGTTCAAACAGAGAAAAATGCCTTCTTATGTCTTATGCTTAGCCATCTAAATGCCTTAATTTTGAAGGCCACAGTTTGAAACAAACTTCCAATTATGATTTAACTTAATTTCTTTTGAGTAGGAATCTCTACCTAATCAGTATTACATTGCAGCCTTACTCTACTATAGTGCGGTTTTCAGAATCAATGTTATGAGACTTTGGTCCTTCTGGAAACTGAAAATTCTTGGATGAGGTTCAAGACATTACACACATGATGCTAGAATACTACAAGTAATGTTATAATAAGGCTTTGCCATATTTTGAAAAATCCAATCTCCACTCTGCCAGCCTCTTTTGTAGATTAGAAAGAGGTAGTAATGTAAATTATTTATACTCCATGTCACTGAACATATCTCCCATAGAAACAAATCCTTCATGTATGATACTGACAATTTTTAAAAAACTCAGTTTTTTAATAGTTATGATTTCTACTGTTGGAGCTTTGTCATTCTAACAGGTCCTAAATATTTAAAAATTGAAAAGTAATCACTATGTTCTAATATTTTTAGAAAAAAAGATTATGGAAACAGCACAGCCAATTAGAAAGGCTTAAAAAATTCAATAAGCCATACTGGATTTGTCAAAGGAACAAGGCTCATTTTAAAATGACACACATGATCCTCCCCTTTCACAGAATGAATCTATATTCTTTAGAAAGCTCAAAGCAAAAGAAGGCAAGATGCACCTAGGGTACGTTCAGCAGAAGCATCACCAATGCAACTAAAAAAAAAAAACCCAACCATTTCAATTTTTACATACTCAAGGTCAATGACAATTAATGTAACATTGAACCTCTTTATAGTTTGAGAATAATTCATTTTGCAGGTTTAAACAATTATTGTAAACTTTTTGTTTAAAAAACATGTTAAGTGAGAAAAATGTTTCACATTTCTAAAACTACTGCTTGCTTTCAAGAACACACAACATTAAAAGTTAATATAAAAATGCTATAAGGCTTTAGGCAAGCTCAAAGTCTAGATAATAATTACATCTCTAGGAATAAAATTAGGTGGATGATTTCAACAAGGCAATTCCTATTATCAAATAAGTTATCTACTGGCATAAAAAGTCTTGGGATAGAAAGAATGTATATGGTATTTTCAATGTTAGTATATTTATAAGGAGGTTGCTTTTAGCTAAGCTGAGAAAGTTGAAGCAAAAGGAGTTCTGTAATTTCCTCTGGCTTCTGAGTCAAATATATTGAATGCAATCCAAAGAATATTTGGTTAATACAAATTTTTAGGTCATATTCAAATAAACTGCTATGGCCTCCTGTGCATGAAAAAAATTTTAGCTTAAGAACCAATGAATGGCAAATGAGTAAAATGTAATTAGATAGTTTTTAGGGTCCCTTCCACTACTAAAATACAATTATTTTATTCCTTGTTTTTGAACTGTTGGACTATACCTTCAAAAATTACTCCATGAAACTTCGGCTCTGAATTAAGGGCATTTTAGAAATCCCATTTGTGGCTTTTAGTCACTTCTTCTAGGTAGTCATTTACACTAATAGTGGTGATCATTAGAAGGGATTGGCACATAATACACTCAGCTGACCAGGAAGCCAAATGAGCTGGGGAGCAAACTATTCAGGACAGCTCAAGACGTATAAAGATCATCAGGAGCTGACTGTTGCTTTCCAAAAAAGCTCAGCCACTTGTGATTAAAGCATGCTACCAGTTTCTTTTCAGTTACATTGGTTTGTTCTTGTAGGAAACACAAGTGAGATAGAATATGGCACAAGAACAAGGCTAAATCACTATAGTGCCAGGAAAAAAGGGAAATTTTCATCCATGTATTGAAAAGAAAAAAACATACTTAAGAGTATCACAGAGTCCAGCTACTCTCTTTACTTTGAGATGTAATTTCAATCAATGATAGGAAGAATATTCTCCAGTGTTTTAGTTTTAACAACAGTACTTAAACATCTTTGTGGCATTAAGAATTAAGAAGTAATTAATGAATTTTTATTGGTAAATAAAATAGATAGAGAGATATGTTTATCTCTCTATCTATATATATCTATCTATCTTACCCTGATGCCTATGGCCAAAATAGATCTAGCAACAATTTTATTGATTTTTATTAATCATAAAAATAAAGACTATATTGTAAGTATTTTCTTTATAGACAATTTCTATTAGAAAACAATAGTTTAATGAAAACAATACAATGTTTCATATATGAGTGAATTGGTCTAGAGACAAGGGAAGGAAGCATACAGTACTTGAAAACATACTGTGTCAAAGTATGATTAGATTCTTTGCCTCACTGACATAATTTAAAGTTTTGGTTTGGTTTTTATATCTTAGGGATTTTTGACTTGGAAAAAATTACTTTTCTACATTGTAAAGTCAGGAGGCCACCCTCCAATGAAAGATTAAGAATCTCTTCTTTTGGCCTGTATGATGTAGCCTTTTGATTTGATAATTCCTCTGCTTTTAACAATGACCGAATACCGAAGTACCCACAGGGGCACCCACTCATTTGCTCGGATGTCGGGGAGGCTCTCCTGAAGAGCTTCTTGGAAACTCGATTCAGAAAGCAGCTCTAGGGAGAGAAATCATTACATGTAATTAACAGTGATATATAAGTCCTTCTATTACATACATAAACAAGCAGCATAGATTTAAAATCTAAAATAAAAGTGGGTAGATTTAAACATCTATATTATTTATCAAAAACTTCTCAAAGCTATGAAGACAACACATTGCTTGAATGTCAATGACAGACAACATATTTATTCATTCAGACACATTAAACATTTATGTGCAAGGCATTTTGCTAGCATTCTGAGGGAGATGCAAGATAAATAAGGCACAAATAAAGCAACCAATAATTTCTACATATTTTTGTTCGCATTCCTAGATATAAAATACCTCTACATACATTCATACATACACACTCAAGAGTGACAGAGATTCTTACAGGTATTTATTTTACCATAATAATGAAGCAACTTAATCTGAATGTCACTGAAAAAAATATCATAGGAAAGCAATGTACCAGCAAAAGCACTGTTTGTTCCTATTTGTATTCTAAAATCTCTATAAAAAATAAACTCCCTTTGCTTCCTCTAGAATTAAGTCTCCAATATGGAGAAATAAGCATGAACATTTCCACACTAGCTATGCTCCTTTAGCATAGCATGGCTTTATCATATGGATTTAAGTTTTATGAAATAATAAATATTATTTTCATATGAAGATGTAAGAAGCGGTAATAAAAACAGAGATGGAGCAGCCTAAAAAAAATGGATTTATTGAATACTTTGAGGATCTATAATTTTATCAACAGAGATTACCAAAACCCTCTAGTCTGTGAGTTGCAATGGCTAACAAAATTTCTCTCCCCATAACTGACCTGCTGGGGAGCTGGGGGCTGCTACTTGGAACACATACCCATTGCCAGGCCTAGAACCTAAGAATGCTCTTGGTAGCATCTCGAGGAGCCTGAGCTGTGCTAGCACAATCTCCCACCTTCAGAGTACAACAGGGTAGTAGCCCAGCAGGACTTCAGTGGAGGTTTATTCAACTGACAAAAGCTAGCCAATAACATAACATGTAGGCTCGGACATCACCTAGCAAAGGTAATCTGCCTGTTGTTCAGTCGGGATCAATTGTGTTTGAATCTTTGTGACCCCTTTTGAGGTTTTCTTGGCAAAGATATTGGAGTGGTTTGCCATTTCCTTCTCCAACTCATTTTACCAATGAAGAAACTGAGGCCAATAGGATTAAGTGATAATGCCCAGAGTCACACAGTTAGTGTCTGAGGCTGGAATTGAACTCAGGTCTTCTTGACTCCAGGTCCAGCACTCTATCCACTGCCCACCTAGCAATGTCTATACCTATTTTGTATAAAAGAAGATTCAATATAAGTAAATTTGTCTGTATTTGTTTTGTATTTATTTATACTGAATCTACTTTCATATGTACATGTATTCCCTGATAGAGCAGTTCTTCAGAGTGGCAGCTTTGATGTTTGTCAGCGTATTCTTCATTCCTAGCAGTGTCTGGCATAATAGGTGTTTAAGAAATGCTTATTGAGGGGCAGCTAGGTGGCACAGTGGATAGAGCACCGGCCCTGGAGTCAGGAGTACCTGAGTTCAAATCCGGTCTCAGACACTTAACACTTACTAGCTGTGTGACCCTGGCAAGTCACTTAACCCCAGTTGCCTCACTAAAAAAAAAAAGATGCTTATTGAGTGATAGCAATAAATATGATTTAAACTCAGAATATTATCCATAAGCATACTTAAAAGTGATGAAATTAAATCCAATCATCTCTTATATGGGAAGCTTGGGTTAACTTTTATGTCCATACCATTTTTTTTTTTTTTTTTGCGGGGCAATGGGGGTTAAGTGACTTGCCCAGGGTCACACAGCTAGTAAGTGTTAAGTGTCTGAGGCTGGATTTGAACTCAGGTACTCCTGAATCCAGGGCTGGTGCTTTATCCACTGCGCCACCTAGCTGCCCACCTTGGGTTAACTTTTAAACACAAATAGAGAGATTATTCCTTTTTCCCACCCCCTGAGAACAGTCTGTATGAGTGCAATGGGCATTTTTCTGATTTTGATTAATACTTGGTATCGGGGATTTCATCATTGTGGGCATATGTTCCATAAGTGGAGCCTCCCCCTTCTTCAGGGGGGTCATAAGTATTACGTTTTCAATTATGTAAATTATGATTAAACCGAAAGTACTTTTTCCAGATACCCATCTTCTTTAATTAGGTGGCACCGTGATTCTTGGTGGCATTAGGTTAGACAAGCATAGTATTATTTGGGATATCTTAGGAGGAAAAAAACTCAACCCTTCCATTTATGATTTAGGATTTGCATATGTCAAAAAACCACACTTTCAGAGAACAATATTCAATGGTACTCCTATTTTGAATTCACTCAGATGAATCAATTCAGACCCAAGAGTTACACTTCTATCATGCTACATGGGCTAAAAACCAATAGGCTTTTTTTGTGTAAGAGATACTTTTGTCTATCTTTATAAATGGAAATATCAAGCTCACCTTTGGGATCATTGTGCGTTAATAGCTGGATATCAAACTCCTTAGCAAATGCTGTTAAATCAGGTGGCATCACACAGCAAGAGGCAAGATTAACTTGGTTACTATTAGGTTTTACCTACAAGTGAGAAGAATTTTCATTTAACTAGGATTTTCTAGATCAATCTTAAATTCCTCAGATTATACAAGTCCCCACCTTAAAATAAAACATTTCCCTAGCATGTTTCTAAACAGATTTACTCAGATACTAATTCAAGGACACATGTGTGGGTCACTGGTGCACATAAGAAAAATAAATACATTACAAAGAAATCAAAACTCAATGGACAGACACGTTCAGTTCTGAAAGTTCTTTTAAAGTATAAACTGAGGCCCAACAAATGAAGTGGCTTTCCCAGAGTCACACAATCCACAAGCAACAGAGCCAAGATGCAAACCCAGGCCCTCTGCCTCTAAATCCAGTATTCTTTCCACTGTACTTGCTGTACCAAGGTCCTCTCTGAGCCACAATAAGATTAAAGTGCTTGAAAGGGGAAGGATGGAGGTAAGGGAGTCAAAAGAGATGTGGGAGATAAAAACAAAAGCTCAGAACTTCTCTCGCCTATTTACATTTGGAGCATAAGGGGCCCTCCCACAGGCAATACTTTTAAGTAAGAATTTAAGTAAATAATGCTAACAAAATTTGTTATTAAGGCTAGATCACGCTAATGTAACCCATACGATATTTTGATCACATAAGCATCTTCTCATCTCTCTATGAATATCTCAATGTACATTTAAAAATATTTTAACTTATTCACCTGGGGTTAATAATAAAAATATTAATCCCTAATGTTAATCAGGGATGTGGAGTCCCTTTATTAAGTCTCTCTTTCATGCCTTAAAACTCATACTCAGAAAAACCTACTGAGTTCTATGCTATAGATAAAGGCAAAGACTGTAAAAACCCCAATTCCTTTCACTGAGGCATTTACAATCTTCCTAACAGTCTCTGTCCTTTACCTGTGCCCACTGATACAGCTGCTCCAACTGGACTTTGTCCAGATCAGAGGTCCCTATGGCCACAACCTTTTTGTTCTGAACCAAGTTCTCTAGTTCTTCCCAGTAAGGCTGTAGATGCTCCAAGGCAAGATTAACTCCATCTTCAACAGGGGGTGAAGCGATGATCACAGAATCCAGCTGAGCAATCCCCAGAGCAGAGCAGGCTGACAGGAGAACAGACAGAGCAGAACATTCAGACAGTTCTGGATCACACATTTGAAAAATGCATTTCCAATACCCTCGAGGCAGTTCCCAGCATCCTATGCACATTCTGGGCCAGCTTCTGATCCAACTGGCTCTCTCTCCCCAACCTGCCTCTCACGTTGTTTTGTCTAGCAGACAAGTAGCTATTTCTTCCTCCCTATCTCCAGAGCACATACTCTTACATGAGGTCTGTGGACAGTGAGGCCCCTTTATTCTGTGTCTGAGACCCCCAGGCTTTTGCTGGGAAGCCTCCATTTCTTCACGGCTCTTTCTATAAAGAAAAAAAATTCTATCTACCCAATGCTACTTCAAGTATATGCCTCTAAAGTTTCCCGGCTAATATTTTGAGATTCTTCCTTATTTAAAGTGAAGACTCTTGCAAATAAATCACATTCTTGATCTACAGTTATAGAAATAGGTAACTGAAAAACATGACTATTCGTTCTAAAGATGGAAATTTAAAAACTGTTTATTTCAGTTGGCAACATCAATACTGTTCCTTACTTACAGGGAAAAAACACATAAATATATTACACACCTAATAACAAAGCGACTACAGAGCTGTTAAGGACAGATTCTGGAAAACATTAGGCAAAGTAAACTATACATTTTGTGCTATTTCTCAAGGAACAACAAAACTAATAAAACACGGCCAAAACACAAGAACCTTGTTTCTACCACATGCAGTAATGTACTTAGTTGCAAAATAGACTAAGCACGTTTTAATATACCAAAATAATAATCTATTATCAACCTTATATATCAGAACAAATCATGCTTTCTGTGTCTGAAATTTATCTGAATCTTTAAGAGAGAAAATGATTTCTCCTAAGAGCAATTCACTTTCTTTGATGTCAACTCATGGCGATTTATAAGATTGCATTAACATATAGTCTAATAGTAATATTAATATTAAGGAAAAAACAGCTCAGTTCTTGCTTACCCATTTCAATTGCACTTCTCATTGATGAAGAGTTTGATCCTACAATAAACAGTTTTGCTGGACACCAAATAAAAACAAGAAGATGGTAAATATTCATGTTTCAATACTAAATACAAGAAAGAATATACATTTAAAAAATTAATATGCTCCGAAGTACTCAAGAACTTTTCTAAGTAATACAGAATAAACTTTCTTCTGTTCTTACTTTAATCCACTGAATTTAGTTTTCTAATTGTAAAGTCTGTGTCCATAACAATTATTTAATGATATGCCATATCAGCAGAAATCTACTCATCAAAAAAAAGTTTATATCACATTTATATTAGTTGAACAAGGCAGATTAAGCAAATAATTCAGATCATGGAAGTTAGAGTTTATTTGACAAGGGTAAGAGATCGATGCTTCTATCAGTACAAATCCTTTCTCTCCTCCTATGGGAAGGGCAGAAGGAGCACCTGGCTGGCTGCCAAACTGTTGATGTCCCCTTAGGTAAGAGTGTGAAGCCTTCCTGAGCTGGAAGGCTTACACCAAGCCAGGGCAAAGAACTTGTTCACCTTTTGGGAAGATGAGACAACTGGGCTTTCTTTGATAGTGTCCAATGGAGGCTTTATTTACTGAAATATATGTGCCTTTACTGACCACAAAATATCAATGTGCCATGGAGACACTTTCTGGCATCAAAAATAGGTGCATTAAATTTTTGTATAAAGTGTCCCTTGATGCATCTTTTCATATGCAGCTAGAGTGGTTGCCTATCATGCCTATCCTATGATTCCAGCTCTGACCTTGAATGACCTGTTCTGTGGTCACGTGGATACCCACACGTCCTCTAGGGAAGAAAACAGGAGGGGCAGCACTGATGCTGGGCTGGCAGCCCTCAAGTAAGGACAAAGAACATCCTCATGCCTGTGGAAAGTAGTAGCTCTGGTCAGGTTTACTTGGTTTTAAGATTGTTAGTAGTAATAGAGGGAAAAATAAGAAACTCTTTGGAGGCAATGATTTTTATCTTATGTAAAGTGGCCACTGTTTTCAACCCACAAGAGCCATTCTTTCTAATAACTCAATAAATATACCACAAGTATGCTCCACTTTAAGTAAACCTGATATCCAAAAATCTAAGTTATTCAAAGGATGCATAGAGAAAAGGTGAGATGGAAAAAAAGGTACGGGTTAGTGACATTAATAGAAGATTTTATCTATTCCACTCTCCTCTGGAACCTTGTTATATCAAGGGTCTCTGTTCTCCTGCTAGCATTCTCAAATCTCTTCCTCTCTACTAGTTCCCTCCTATTTGCCTTTAATCAGGTATAGGCCTTTCTAAATCTGAAAAAAGCATCCCCTTAACCCAAGTATCCCTTCAAGTTACCATCTTAAGGGGGGCAGCTAGGTGGCGCAGTGGATAAAGCACTGGCCCTGGATTCAGTAGGACCTGAGTTCAAACCCGGATTTAGACACTTGATACCTACTAGCTGTGTGACCCTGGGCAAGTCACTTAACCCTCACTGCCCCACAAAAAACCAACCAAACTAAACAAAACAAAAACATAAGTTACCATCTCAAAAGGGGGCTATGTCTACTGGCACCAATACTTTCAAAAACAGTTCATACAACATTGTCATTTAATTTTTTCGTGTATTTATTTCATTTCTCCAACTAGACTGTAAACTCCTTGAAGGCAGGTATTGATTATGTGTTCTCTCAATGTGCCTAAAAGCACTATGTACAAATTAGACATTTGATATTTGATTTAAAAATTAAATGAGGATTCATTACAAGGTTTCTTTAAATAATGACTACCTTTTCCATATTTAAAGTATTCAGTTTAACATAATTCAATTCATACAACTTTCCAAGAACACATTACTCTATGTGCAGCCCTCTTGGGCCATGAAAACCCTTCCATAAGGCACCAGAACATTGTCCCTTTTCTGGAAGTTAAAAGGAAATGTCCATGATCAGTATTCAAAAGGTCAAGTTCAAGGGCTGATGATTAGAGAGAATTCACAAACCTAGGCCTGCTCAGAGACTGGATCCTCACATTTTATTAAACTGGAAACTTAACTTCTTGGCTGAGCATTCACCAGAATTGGCTCCAGCCTACCTGTCCAGCCTGGTCGCCTGACCTCTCTGCCAACACAACACTCATTCCAGTGAAACTGAGCATTTAATCCCTAACATCTGGGCACCTACACATGCTGTCTCTCACTGCCCCCCTAGTTTTCAACCTGGCAAAGTCCTTCCCCTCCTCCAAGGCCCAGCTCAGGGGCTACAAAGTTCTCCTTGAGCCTCTGACTCACATCTCTTACAATGCTCGGGTCTGACCTCCTTCCTACACCTCACATACTTGTTTGTGTCATATTGGGTTATACTGGTGACTCAGCCCCTGGGCTAGATTTTAAGCTCCCTGAGGGAAGGAGCTGTCACTTTCTATTTTTGTATCCCTAGAGTCTAGCACACTGCATACAGTAGGTGCTTAGTAAATGTTTGTTGAACTAAAGTTGGACAGCACGTGAAAAGCAGACAAATGAAAAGAGAAGAGCTTTGGTAAGGGGAAGCCTCTTTTCTCTACCCTCCACCCTCTGGCAGCTGCTAGAGTAGCATTCCTAATGCACAGGTCTCCTTTGGCATTTCATAGCTCAGAGATCCTCCGTGGCTCCCTACTTCCTGGAGAATAAAATCCAGTCCCCTGCTTGTGTTTGAAAGCCCTCCACAACCGGGCAGTTTGACTTTCCTTTAAGTCTGACTCTGGGATTTCACTGGTATGCCAAACTCCCTCTACCAATGCAGGCTATACCTTCTCTTGAGTCTTTGAGAACTGAGAAGTTAAGAGACTTGGCCCAGAGTGCTGGAACTAGGAGGGGTCAGGGTTTTTCTGGCTTTGAGGATGCTCTCTCCACTATGCCATATCCTGTCTCTCGGGGCAGAGTAACAAAAGTTCTGTTTGTAAAAAATGTATGTGCAGGAGCAGCGATCAAGAGAAGATTTCTTCTCTATGTGTTCACTTCCTCAGTGGGTGCTGAGGACAGGGGAAACACTGCAAAAATCACAGCCTCTTAAGTGGTCTCTCTCCACTCCCACATGTCCTCCACAAAGCTGCCCCACAGACTGTCCTTAAGCTCAGGTCTGACCAGGCTACTCTCCTACACACCCACCTGTAGGGTCCCCACTGCCACCAGGACGAACTATCAGCTCTTCTACTTGGTGTTTTTGTTTTTGGGGGGTGGGTGGGACAATGGGGGTTAAGTGACTTGCCCAAGGTCACACAGCTAGTAAGTGTCAAGTGTCTGAGGCCCGATTTGAACTCAGGTACTCCTGAATCCAGGGCCAGTGCTTTATCCACTGCGCCATCTAGCTGCCCTCTACTTGGTTTTTAAAGCCCTTCCCAGTGAGGCTCCAACCCATCTTTGTAGATTCATGCTAAGTATTAGCCTTCGGCTCATCCTCTGTGGTCTAGCCAAACGAGCCTCTCACACACCATCCTCTATCTCTGTCCTTGCCTTTGTCTGGATCGTCTTCCATACTCAGGATATGCTCCTTCTTCAGCTGCCCCTCAGAAGACAGACTTCAAGCACCCAGCACCCTCCTCTGGCACCCAGAGAGCCTGCATTTATTCTGTATAGATGGACAGAGCTACAAGTCTCCTCCAGTACTGCCTAAGCTCCTTCGCACCAGGGACTGTTTCATTTTGGCTTTGTATTCGCAGCTCCTGTGCCTGGCATACAGTAGGCATTCAATAAATGGGTGCTGACTGATTTTAATTCATGAATTAAAGATCAGTTGTCCTATTCAAATTTTAAATGCATGGGTAAAAGAAGAGTAGCCTGCTACCGAGTCAATCAAAAAGCATTCATGAAGCATTCATTACTAGCTGGATTTAAATCTGACCATAGGCAAGTTACTTAACCTCTCTATGCCCCAGTTTCCTCGAGTGAGAAGGCTGTAATCAGTAGCCTCCAAGGTCTCTTCCAGCTCCAAGTCTATGTCAAGTGCTCCTGCCAGTGCATAAAACCATGCCCCCAAATCCTAAACAGACAGACAGCCTCCCAGCAAGGGCAGGAAGGGGAGATCCATCTCCTTTAAAAAGAACAATGAGGGGTGGCTAGGTGGTGCAGTGGATAGAGGCACCGGCCCTGGACTCAGGAGGACCTGAGTTCAAATCTGGCCTCAGACACTTAACACTTACTAGCTGTGTGACCCTGGGCAAGTCACTTAACCCCCATTGCCTCACTAAAAAAAAAAATTAAAAGAACAATGAAGTTTGTATTTTCCTCTTCCATTTCTTCTGCTCCAACTCCCTCTTACCTAATTATCCAGAGCCAAGAACATGGAGAAGGGTTAAGTAGCCCCATAAAAAATACAGAACTGAGCTTCATTCTCATGGCTGCACAGAACTCCAGTTTCACATACAATACCTGATGTACAACTGATTCTTTTGAGCTTTCATTAAATCTAAGTCTTCAATGAATCTCATTCTTCCACTTCTACCTGGCACTGCCCAACTTCCCCATTCATTTGAATTACCCACATGTGTGGACTGAGTCACATTCTACCAAGGAAGCAGTATGCGCTCATTTGGTTCCTGACAAAGGTCATTGTATATGTAACAATAGGATGGATTTTTAAAGACTGGACTTTACCAGAAACTTTCATTTCTTCTCTTTCATCAGGATTTATCTTTTCTACTGCATGAGCTACAGAACATTCCAAGACATCGGGCAACTCCTATAATAAAGAGAAAAGGTTTAAGAGTAGAGTCCATAAAATAATTAATCACAAGGACCTATGCTTTCCCTCCTTAATTTTGTTGTTTTTCAGTTGTGTCCAACTCTTTGTGACCCCATTTGGGGTTTTCTTGGCAAAGATACTGCAGTGGTTTGCCATTTCCTCCTCCAGCTCATTTTACAGATGAGGAAACTGAGGCAGAAAGGGTTAAGTGACTTGTCCAGGGTCACACAGCTAAGTATCTGAGGAAAAATTTGAACTCAGGTCTTCCTGATTCCAAGTCTAGCACTCTATCCACTGTGCCACTTAGCTGCCCTTTCCTCCTTTTTTTCCCCCCAAAAAATATTTATTTATTTATTTATTTATTTTTGCAGGGCAATGGGGGTTAAGTGACTTGCCCAGGGTCACACAGTTAGTAAGTGTCAAGTGTCTGAGGCCGGATTTGAACTCAGGAACTCCTGAATCCAGGGCCGGTGCTTTATCCACTGTGCCACCTAGCTGCCCCTGGCCTTTCCTCCTTAAAGCCAACTGCTTTAGAATCAAAACAACCTTTGAAAACAAATGGAAAACTTTGACTATCATCTACTGTTTTAAAAAAATCCATATGCAAAGCAATAACATTTTAAAAATCCTGCATTTTAAAAATATGTATATTAGATTAAAACTATTTGGGGGTAAGATGCATTCTCTATGAAAACTTTTGATGAAATACAGAGAAATTTTTAAGCAAAATTATTATTATTACCATTTACATAGTATAATTCATAAAATAAAAGAATTGGACTCTTAAGTCCTATTATGCCTCCAATATTCTTGGACAATGTTTCATGTTGAATCTTAGTCATAAAAAGAAATAATTTCATTGCAATTAAAATGTTATGAGATAGAGGGGCAGCTAGGTGGTGCAGTGGATAGAACACCAGCCCTGGATTTAGGAAGACCTGAGTTCAAATCCAGCCTCAGACACTTAACAATTATTAGCTGTGTGACCCTAGGCAAGTCACTTAACCCCAATTGCCTCACCAAAAAAACAAACAAACAAACAAAATGTTATGAGATGATGGTAATAAATTATTGGTGAACATGCATTTTACACCCTCAATTTATATTTGTAATATTTCTTCTTTGAAGGTTTCTTGAATGGATGGAGAAATTTTGCAAATGATTACAGAATCACCAAACTTCAAAATTGGAAAATATCTCCAAGGTCAGCTAGTTCAGTGGGTTAACTAGTAAAGTAGAAACTGCCCTGCCCCCAAATACTATATAACCTACTCCTAAAGCAAGGCTGGAAGGGAAATGGAGCCCACCACTTTGCTGAGTGGCCCACTTCCTTTTTTAGATAAAAAGGTTTTCTTTCCATCAAATCTAAATTAGCCGCTGCAATTTCTAACCTTCCCTCTTAGCTCTGCCTTCTGAAACCAAGAAAAACAAGTCTAATTCCTCTCTTACCCCATCAACAGTCTTCCAAATAACCGAAGACAGCCACCAAGTGTTCTCCTTTGTAGGTACCAGGTCTTTTCCCTTTCAGGTCAATTATTCCAGGCTATTCATCAACCTGCTTGTTTTCCCCAAGACACACTCCAGCTCATCAGTGCTCCTCCCAAAATAAGGCACCCAGAGCTGAACCTGACCTTCCAGATAGGGCCCATCTGAGGCTATGCCTCTCCTGGTGTGGCCTAAGGTTTAGATCCACTTTACAGATCATACAGAAAACTACATGTGGTCTCAGAACTGGGGGTAAAAAAAATTAAATGATTAATAGTGTTTAGTTAATGACCCAACTAAAGGTAATCAGTTGAAATATATGCACTTACTCACGAGTCCTTCTGGCTTATGGCCCATTCATTTCCTCCACTTTGCCTACTTTAATTTAAATTCTAAGGACCTCTGGCTGTAGTCAGTAAACTAATAGAATGTTCAAAATGGCCAAATACATGGTATTCCAAAAGCCTTTGTGCAGTTTTAGACTCAAATAGCTTAAAATCAGAATACGATCTATAACTATAACTATACACACAGATTTATGTCTATATAAGCATTAAAAATTGCCCACACCTCTCTCTCTCTAGGTCTCTCAAATAATTTTTAACACTACCACCAGAAAACAGCCATAGCCAGTGGCATGGACCACTAGTTGTTCAAAGACCTCAATTTTTAACACATGAAGCATCAGGGCCAAGAACACTTAGATTCAAGAGCTACCTTTGACCCATCTTCTTTGTTCGACTCAAGGCTCCAGGCAATGCTCTAAGACTATTAAGTTGCAGAGAAGATGCCAATCTACATTGGTAGGGCCAAGTTTTCTCACTTAATAATTCCCCATGCCAATTAAATTGCAGGGCTACATTCTTTCTCCCTCCCATATGTATAAACACATATGTGCATGCAGATACACACACACACACACACACACACACACACACACACACACACACACACACACACTTTTTACATCAAATAAAACTCCCATCACATCATTAGAGTTTTATTAGGAACAGTTCTATTTTGCCACAAGTTTTAGTGAAATGTTTTTGGATCAGTTGGCCTTTTACCCCGTGGTAGTCCAGTAAAACAAACTACCATTACAAATTATTAATGGAAATTTTATGTTAATTCACTGTGACTTCCTTAACAAAAAATGAAAAGTTATTCTGACAAAAGACATACTAAACTTTGTGCTTGTTTCACTATTGAGATGAACAACCCTAGTACTAATATTTAATTATTTACATGTAGTCATTTCACTTACCCGAACTAGATCAGGGCTGATCTGGGAGCTCCACTCATTCAAGGTCTTTTGGATACAATCTCGTAGCTGTAAAATAATACATTGGCCATTAACATTATTATTCTGTATTTAAATGTAGAGGGAAAAAATCAGCTTTTGGGAAGTCTTGTATCGTGCAGAGAACAGGCCTCACAGGCTCTGGCTTGGAGACCTGACTGCTACATACTGGCTGTATGTGCTCAGTGCCCCAGACAACTACTGAAGACTTATCAACTGCAGAATAGTTTCTTATCCACACCGGTAAAGGGAGTCATGGGTGCGGACAGAAAAAGAATAGACTCAATGATAAAAAGAATTCATAAAAGCAATGACAACTGAGGGCCGCTAGGTGGCACAGTTCAAATCCAATGTCAGACACTTGATACTAGCTGTGTGACCCTGGGCAAGTCACTTAACCCTCATTGCTCCGCAAAAACAAACAAACAAAAAATAAATAAAGCAACCTTTAAAAAAAAGCAATGACAACCTCAGACTTTACTTTGTTCAAAGATGCTCCCCCTTCAACAGTGTCAAATCTGTACCCATTTTACATTCCATTCTAGAGCTGAAGTTGTGGCTATTTTATTTTTAAAGACTAAACAGTGTCTAAATTTGAAAAACTTCATTCAATACATAAAAGCATTCAAGAAGAATTATACTTTGATGGGCAACATTTTAAACTTGTACAAGAAAACTTTCCTGCTGGGCTTTTTCAGGTAAGGAGGGTGCCTGCCCAGTTATGTGCCCGTTATCTAAGGACCTGCCTGGCTAAATTCAGGAAGACTCAGCTCAGAGAAAGCTGGTCATCAGGTGAATGGGGTTTTTTTGGCCAAAACAACACATAAACATAAAAACCACGTCTGTAAGGTGTGGAAACTGAATCAGGGACCTATTGAAGTATTACTAATGACAAGCTTCGACTGGCCAAATTCCATTTCAACAAAAAAAAAAGTCTGGGTTAAAAAAAGGATTTCAAAGTCCCATAGATCATGGTCCACTTATTTCATAAAATATTTGATAAAATTTAACTCTAGTGAAGCAAAAGCAAACAAGAGCCCCCTAGAGTTTATGGCAATGGGACTTACAGGGTGACTTTTCTCACCCAAAGATCTTATAACATTTTTCAAATGCAAGACAGGGTAAAAAGAATGAATATATTTACTGAATCTAGAAGAGCATATTCATTTAAGAAAAAAAACAACAACTATTGAGATAAACATATACTGCTTAAGATAGAACTTGGATCAAAAAGAAGGGATAGGTTCTGATCACTGAAGGCTATAAAGCTACATCCAAAAGGTCTTGTCTGCCAAAGTGCATTGATTATTAACACTACACATGGGAAATGGAGCAGTTTCAGAATCCATTTTTGGCAAGAGTCCCTTAGCAATACCCAGGACTACAGACCTCACAGGATCATAATAAGGAATAGTACATTACAAAGTTTATTTTTTCTTTTAAGCAAGGAAATAAGGGTTTATGTGTACATTTAATAACCTTCTACAGTTTTCAACATATTCATAGCAAAGTTTTAATTGTGGACCAAGCCCCTCAGTATGTACCTAAGCCAGCAGCTAGGCAGAGCAATTTTGAGTGCTGTGCCTGAAGGTAGGAAGACTCCTCTTCCTGAGTTCAAATTTGACTTCAGACACAGCTGTGTGACTGTGGGCACATCACTTAACCCTGTTTGTCTCAGTTCCTCATCTGTAAAATGAGCTGGAGAAGGAAATGGCAAACCATTCCAGTATTTTTACTAAGAAAACTCCAAATGGGGTTATGAAGAGTCAGGCACAATTGAAATGACTCAACAACAATGTACCTAAGCTCCTCCCTCCAGTGAATATAAGTTAATTTTTAAAAAAATTGGGGGGGGCAGGGCAATGAGGGTTGAGTGACTTGCCCAAGGTCACACAGCTAGTAAGGGTCAAGTGTCTGAGGCCGGATTTGAACTCAGGTCCTCCTGAATCCAGGGCTGGTGCTTTATCCACTGTGCCACCTAGCTGCCCTGATAAATTAATTTTATAGTCAGCCTAGGCATAATATAATCTGCTGCTATGTACTATGGTCTAAAGGGAAGAGCTTCCTGTCTCCTGCTGAGCGAAGGTGTAATGAGCCCTGGCTGAATCTCTTCCATCTTCCCCCAAAGCAATGACTGTCATCTGGGCCAGCAGAAGGCAATGTCCACCCTCTGCTGCCAGTCCAATCTTCCAGTTGGGCAAAAAGGAGCAACCTTCTCTTTGATCACAGGCCTTCCATCTCTTGCTGCATCTGTCCCTTGGGGCAAGAAGAAAGCTGGTATGGAAAGGGAGGAAAGAGACTTCTTTCTTCTTTGGAACAGGTTCAACTTTCATCTCCCGCTAAATCCTTTCCTGCCTAATCTCCACCTTTTGGAGGGAAGAAGAGGAGTGACGTGGGGCCTCCAATCTCATCCTGCACTGACCTCCAGTTGGATCTCCAACCCTCTTTGGGAAGAGAGGTGATGCCCTCCACTTATGTGGATGAATGTGATGAACATTCTCACACCTGGTCACATCTTCCATCTGCCAGTGATTCCGAACCGCCTGTAGGTCATCATCCTGATGATAATCACTGGTCAAGGCAGAGGAGTTGGAATACTCCTTGCTCCTCCATAGCCATTTCCAGGTTCTTTCCCTCTCTCCACCACTCAGTACCTTCTCCTTTGAGTTTCCCACTACTCAAATCTACCACTGGTGACTGTGGTCTACATACCCTCAGGTCACTCCTGTTCCTTCAATGAGCATCTTGATCATTGGCTCACAATTTTCCTCACCTCCCCAATCTCTCCACTGACTTCCAATTTCCTTTTAGACATCTTGAACTGGGTGTCCAGTAGACACCTTAAACTCACTACGTCCAAATGGAACTCATCATCTTTTCCCCCAAACTCTCCCCACCTTTCCAATTTTTCCCTATCTCTCAGGTTTGAAGCCTGAGAGCTCACCTGAACTCCTCACTCTCTCTGGCCTCCCATAGCCAATCTGTTGCCGAGGCCTGTTGATTTCACCTTTACAATATCTCTTGAATGTGCCTCCTTTTCTTCCTCTGACCCTGCCACTGCTCCAATGTAGGCCCTCATCACCTTACACCTGGACTATGAAAATAGCCTGAGGCTGGGTCTGCCTGCCTCAAGTCTCCTCACTCCAATCTATCCTCCATCTAGACACTAATTTCCCTAAATCTAAGGTCTGAGTAAACTCCAGTGGCTCCCTATTGTCTCCATCATTGCAAACAAAATGTTGTTTGGCATTTAAAACCCTTCATAACCTGCCTCCTCCATCCTTTCCAGACTTCTTACCTCTTACTCCCTGACATGTACTCAGTGACACTGGCCTCCTGGCTGTTCCACAAAAAGACACTCATCTCTCAGCTCTAGGCATTTTCTCTGGGGAGCCTCCATGCCTGAAATGCGCTGCATCCTCAACTCCACTTACTGACTTCCCTAGATTCCTTTAAGTTCCAGGTAAAGTCCATCTTCTTGACTCCTCCTAAGTGCCAAAGAGAGTGCCTTCTCTTTGTTAATTATTTCCTATTTATCCGGTATATAGGTTTGGTTGCATATATTTGTTGTCTTCCCCATGACATTGTGATCTCTTTTAGGATAGGGGCTGTCTTTTACCCCTTTTTGTATCTTCAGCACTTAGTACAGTGCCTGGCACAGAGTAGGTGCTTAATATGTTTATTGATTGATTCTAAAGATATATATATATATATTTTTTTTAACCCTTAAGATTATTTCCACCATAACTCCTCTCCACTGGCATGGCACAGAATAACTTTTTAAATAGAATCCTTGATAGCCACCAATTCACCTGCTCTAAAGTTCTACTCTAATGTCTCATCAAGGAAAGGTCTCAACCCTGAGTTCTGGATGGTTATACCAACAGATGACAGGTTCTGGTGAGTCCTGCAGGGCTGTAAAGACTGAGTTGCTTATCTCCAAGTTCAGGGATACTCATCACCAAATGAGCCACCAAGTGATAATTCTCTCTCATTCATTCATTTTCATATTCTCTCTCCCATCACAGAAAACAATATTAATTGGTGGGTGGAACACAGACAGAAGATATATCATGGACAAAGTTAATCAAAATTACCCAATTTGCTGAAAATTGACACCTGAAGTATTTCTTACAGCACTGAAAAATCTGCTCCCCCCCTCCTTCATTTACTGAACAGGAAGGCTACAAGGGGAAAGAGATCTGTTTCCATGGCTCTCAGCACCAGAGATTAGCGTTAACACATTTGCATGTTTTAATGTCAGCAAGCCAGCTGGGATAGTCTTTTTATTCTTATTTATTTTAAACCTAGACTAACAAAGTTGTTAGAGAAGCTCACGTCAAACCTCTAAAAACAAAAAAGCATATACCTCTTTTGTACCACATTAAAATTAGGCTACAGGGAAGTATTTTATTCCCCCAAATACTAAAGTTTGTAGTAAAAGGTGCCAATCACGATGCACTTGTAGCATTTCCATTCTCCTATACAGGTCTCTCTCTAGCTCTGGGACTGAAAGGTTGGAGGAGGCAGGTTATGAAGGGCTAAAAAGGTGCTTCCATTTTTGGAGCTCAATTTTCTGGGTCCTAGGCAAAAAACAGCATCTCCTCAGTGTGTCTAGCTCAGAAGGGCTGTGGGGCAGAAAGCCCTAGACTCGGGAGCTGGGAGGCCCTGGGTGTGAATTCTAGATCTGACACTTCCCAGGCGAGTCACTTACTCGGAACCTCAGTTTCCTCATCCGCAACATGAGACTCACGCTCCTTGCAGTAGCTGATAATAGCAGAGGCTGCCACTGGCACGGGAGGAGGCCGGCTGGCCAGCTGGCCCTGGAGCCGGACCAGCGCTGCCCCTCGCCCCAGGCAGCAGAGCCGGAGAAGTCACTTAGCCTCTGGGTGCTCTACGAAGCTCTCTAAGCCTATCGGATGCATTTGGCCCGTGGGTATTTCCTACGACATCTAAAGAACCAGTCCAGTCCCTGAGCCTTTAGGGTTTCCACGCACCCCGCCCCCCCCCACTCCCGGGGCGGGGATAAGGACTCGCCCTGCAGAAAATGGGCGCAGTTACAGTCTACTTGGGAGGCCGAGCAGCCGCTGGGGTGGCAAGTCTCGGAAGAATGGGCTTCACTTTGCCAACCTCGAGGAGCGGCAAAAAAGACCAATGACGATGACAGTCTGCACAGTGCTGGGCACACAGTCGGCGCTTAATAAATGCCCGTTGATTGAATCCCTGGATTACCTGCAGTACGGGGAGGTTGTGTGTGTGGGGGTATTTCCTGCGCCCTACACCCCCCCACACACACACCCACACCCACGCACGCTCGGGTCCGGGCACACCTAAGGCGCTTTCCACCTTATGGAAGCGGGAGCGAGGGTAACTCTGGCCTCCCACAGCTCTTCCCGAACCAGCCCTTAGGGCCAGGGGCGGGGAGAGTTCGGGGAGGCCCCGGAGCCCCCTCCCCTGCCGGCCTCGGCACAGGGCCCGGCGGCCGCACGGCGCTCACCTCCTCGCGGTGGCTGGACGGGCACTTCTTCCGCAGGCGGCCCCAGTTGAGCAGGTTGCCGGTCTGCAGGTGCAGGGTGCTGGCCCGGCGCAGCAGGAGTCCGGCGGCACGGCTGTCCGTGCCCATGGCGGCGGCTTTGGGGCCCGCCGGAGCCGGGGCGGGCGGAGATCGGGGCCACCGGGAGGGAGGAGGGAGGAGAGAGGGTCTGCGAACGCGCCCGAGAGGAGCCGCGGGAGGGGACGGCAGCGAGGGGAGGGTTCGCGGGGAAGCCCGGCCGGGAGGCGGGAGCGGCTGCTGCAGCCACGGACGCTGGGATCGTAACCTAGACCGCCGCCTCCGCCGCGGGAGTCTGGGCCTGGCCCGCGGGACCTGCTGTTTCCTGGAAGGCAATGACTAAGCAAAAACGGCGGCGGGAGAAAATGCTTTGTAACCGTTACCCGTCACCCGCGGGAGAGAGGCCGGGCCGGCTTGGGGCGGAGCCGGACCGGGGCTGGGCCAGGGGGCGGAGCCGGCCACGGAGGGGGTGGAGTCTAGACGGGGCCGGGCCGGAGGGCGGAGCCGAAGCGGGCCGGGGCGGGGAAGGTCACCTCCGGGGCCGGGATGGGCCCTAGCGAGCTGTGGGATCGGATGGGCGACGACCCCCGAACCCGAGGCTGCGGCTGCTGGGAGAGGATCCGGCCCTGGCCTTGGCCTTGGTCTCTGGGAGCCGACGGCGCCCCCTGCTGTTCCCGGATGGCATCGGGTTTGCACTCGGGGGAGGGCAGATGGATGGACGGATGGACGGATGGACAGAGATGACTTCCTCCCGAGAAACCTAAGGGTTTTTCTGTGTATTCGGGTTTTTTGTTCAAAACTCCTGACACAAAAACCCCAGCCTTAGCCTTCCCTCCCAGGCCTGTGCTCAGCTTAGGACTGTGAGAAGGAGGAAGAAAGAGACAAAGAACCACGACCTAGCTGAGGAGTGTGAGCAAGGTTTCCTTGGGAGCACGTGGAGTGTTCTAGCTTCTTCCGGTCTCCCAGCATCTGGACCAGCCGACTGACACTCCAGCTTGGAATATCGTCCTGTCCCACCTGCCTCAGCGCTCCTGTTCCTCTCCCCAGCCCCAGAAGCTTCTCTTGTTGGGGTGTTGAATCTCTCTAGAAGCATTTAAGTTACTTAAAGGCAGGGAGGGAGCGGTTCACTCACTTTTGTATTTACATCCTCTTTGGGTTGCTCAACACTTATCAATAGGCAAATGCGGAGGTTATGGTCAAGATTAAGTGAAGAGATGGTAAAGAAACACCTAGTTGTCCTTGGTGGTGACCCAGATGAATTACATTCTCAGGTCCTGAAAAAAACTGCCACTTTTTGTATCTCCTGAGCTGAACACAGTTCCTAGCAAGTAGTAGGTGCTTAATAAATGTTTATTGATTGACCGATTGACTGATGTGATTGTTGAACCACTGTCAGTAATATTTGAAAAACATGGAAAAGGAGGAGGGTACCACCATCCTGGAGGGGGGCAAACATCCAGATTTTCAAAAAAGGGGAGACAACACAATCTGGGAATAGGCCGATGGACTTGACTTTAATTTGAGGGAAAATTCTAGAACAGATTGTGAAAAGTTGGATGGTGAATATCTAGTCAATCGGTCTATAAAATTTATTAAGTACCTAGTATATGCCAGGCATGTGCTAAGGCTAGAGATACAGATACAAGGAGAGTTAATCCCTGCTTTCAAGGAATTTATAAGGAGTAAACCAAACATACAAGGTTGAAATGGCTAGGGATAGGTAGTTTGATCTGGGAAGTCACAGGAATGGATAGTAGAGCCATAGGGGAGTTTAAAAGGGGATTGATGCCTCCTTTTCAGAAGCAATGGTGGTATTGTTTTGATTACAGTTCCCAGAAGAAGAGGGGAACTTAAAGGGAGAGGGAAATGTCTACGAAGCAGCAGGGAAAATGGCAATTAGATGGTTGGTGTGGATAGCTGGAAGCATGATCTGGTACTCTGGGGTTGGCTAAATACAATGGGCTTTTATGAGTTTTCACTTACCAATCAGGGTACTTGAGCCCCTTGGGTGATCATCATGACTGTAAGATATGGATGATAACAATCTCTGAAAAACTGAAAATGAATATAATCCAGAGGAAAAGTGCATGGTGGGTATGAACAAGCTACAGTGAAGGATGGCTTCAAGGGAAGAAAAGAAGGGCTGGTCTCATGGAAACGATGAAGAATGGTAGATGGGCAGTCCAAGTCCTTCACTGATATTCTCATGATGTTTGGATTTCTTTTACTTTGGTATCATATCCATTCATCATTGGGAAATATCTCACGAGATTCCATTAGCCTTGTTCACATTTAATCAGTACCTTCTGCCCCTCTGATTTAGAGGTGTGAGAAAATAATTATTAATAATGGATTTCTGGGGGCAGCTAGGTGGCTCAGTGGATAAAGCCCTGGCCCTGGAGTCAGGAGGACCTGAGTTCAAATATGGCCTCAGACACTTGACACTTACTAGCTGTGTGACCCTGGGCAAGTCACTTTACCCTCATTGCCCCGCAAAAAAAAAAATAATAATAATAATTTCTGGGAGAAACCCAGACCTGCTAGTGTTAGCTGCTCTCTCCCCCTCACCAGAAACCAGCCTGGGATGAGCCTTCTGTTTAACAAAAGGAATGCAGATTGATTCTTCTGATTAGCTAGGGGAAGAAGCACTCCTAGGTGGTTGGAATTTGATCTCTAGATCACCCCCCAAGACATGTTAATCAATGGAGCTGAATGATGCTAACCAATTAGCTTAGATCCATGTGTGGTGACTCGCCTCTACCAAAAAGAGGATAAAATCCCTGGGCACACCAGGGTTGCTCTCTTGTCTCTTGTCTCTCTATTTCCTGGGACTCTCTTTTATGCTTCATGTTGATTGTGTAATTATTTAGCCCTGTAAGCCTGTGACTAGTGGGGAAGTCAGAGAGACACACAGTCAATACTTTATTAATATGTGATATTAATTAATAATAAATGCTTACTGCCAAAACTGGTGCAATATCTATTAATTTATAAGTAGCAATATTTTAGAAAACCCAGCCTAGTCCCCCAATAATTTAACTAACACAGAGGGTTGAGCCATAAGTGCCTCCCTTTAAGGAAAGAGGACAGGACAGGCATTGCTCTCCCTCCCTGCTCTTCTCCCACCTGGCTGCCCTCATTTTGGACTTCTTTGACTTCTCCCCCAAAATCCTGTGTCAGGTACTTACATCCCCTCATCAGCTCTCTTTTGTATGTTGTCTTCCTCCATTAGATTGTAAGCTCCTCAAAGACAGGGACTGTTCTTATTTTTAAGATTTGTGTGCCTAGTGATTAGCACAGTGGCTGGTACTAATAGGTGCCTAATAGATGTCTATCCACTGACCAATGTCAAGAGAAAGTAAGGAAGACCTTCAGCACATTGAGTGGATTCCCTGTGACAAACTTAAAAAGAAAACAGACAATATGAAAAGATGCTATTAGTCGGTAATAATTAACAAAATGGAAATTAAAGGAACTCTGAGGTACTACTTCACACCCCATTAGATTGGCAAAGTTGGCAAAAAAAGGAATTTGACAAATGTTGGAAAAATAAATGCATTAATGCACTGTTATAGAGCTACAAACTGATCCAGCCATTCTGGAAAGCAATTTGGAACCATGTCCAGAAAGCATACTTTTAAACTATGCATACTTTTTAACTGGGTGATACTGATAGTAAGTCTGTACTCCAAAGAGATCAAAGAAAGAAGAAAAGGACGCTTATCTATAAAAATATTTATAGGCTCTCTTTTTGTGGTGGCAAAGCATTGGAAACTGAGGGGCCGTCCATATGGCCTGTGAATGTGATGGAATACTATTGTTGTTATGTAAGAAATGATGAAGGGGGTGGTTTCAGAGAAACCTGGGAAGAATTATATGAACTGAAGCAAAAGTGAAGTGAGCAGAACCAGGAGAGCAAATTGTACACTAACAGCAATATTATGAAGATAATGAACTTTGAAAGATTTAGGAACTCTGGTCAATACAATGACCAACTACAGTTCAAGAAGACTCATAATGAAACAGGTTACCCATCTCCAGAGGGAGAGGCATTGGACTTAGAATGTAGATTAAAATACAGACACAACATACACACAGACATGGCATGTGGGAATTTGTTTTCCTTGATCTTAGTCAATGTCATCACAAATCCACTTGAATATTTGAGAGAAAAGAATTGACTCCAATGTATGTTAGAAACCCCTTCCCCCTACTAGTACACAGTTCAGTGATTCTGAAGCAAATTTTACTTAGGCAGAAGCAGCCTTAGGCAAAAGAAACTTAATTTTAAATAAAGATTCTTACATTAGACCATAGAAAAACTGCAAGACCTAAATGACTAAGATATTGGCATCAGTTACAAAGTACAATCATTTAAAAAGAAAATAAACAAAGGAACTCTGAGCAAAGTCCATAAAGTTAAATAAAACAGCAATGTATCATAAAGATCTTTTCCTGAAGATTGGGAAATAAGGGAAAAGGTGACCAGGAAATTACTCAAAGAGATTTCTTGCTTACTGTTCAAAATTCACAGAATAGTAAGTGACAAGGGATAATTGGTGCTTTGTCTTAGGACACCAATATTTGTGGGGCTGAGAGGGAGTACACTTTCTCCTTGGGAAAACACGTAACAGCTATCGTCCCTCACCTTGCTATCCCCTGTCCCTGAAGGGCTCTTCTGGGAAACTGGCCAACCCTTCCATCCAGTACAATTTCACCCATGGTAGAACTGTCCTCTGTACTGTTATTCTTCCCTATTGCCCCCTCTCCCCTTCCAACTACATTTGCCCCCAAGACAGTGTTATCTAATTGTTGTTGTTATCATTTAGTCTGTCCTACTCTTTGTGACCCATTTTAGTGTTTTCTTAAGGCCAGATTTGAACACAGGTCTTCTTGAATCCAGGCCCTGCACTCTATCCACTGTGTCACCTACTTCCCCCATTATCTAGTTACAGCTCTGTATGGAAGTCATGAAAGGGAAATTAACAGGGAGAAAAGATAAGCATTTGTTCACATTTTTTTTTTTTTGCAGGGCAATGAGGGTTAAGCGACTTGCCCAGGGTCACACAGGTAGTTAAGTGTCAAGTGTCTGAGGCTGGATTTGAACTCAGGTCCTCCTGAATCCAAGGCCAGTGCTTTATCCACTGCGCCATCTAGCTGCCCCTGTTCACATTTTTAAGATACTACATTTTAAGAGTCTAGTTTATCAGAATCAATTCAGGAATCAAAAACTTAATGAAAACAGCCCATCACAACTGTCTTCCCAAGAACTACACTCAGAAATGAAAGGACTTTCTCCATAGGCCACACCAGTGATACCCAGTATATTGATGATAAGACCTTGAGTTATTGCAAGGGTTCTAGGAATCCTTATGTACAACAAGCAAAGCCCTTTTGATTTTTAGGTACCTATTTAGCCAGAGAAGGGCAGAACAGGGATGATTTTCATTTTACATATAATTTGTTTCATTGAGGTCCTCAGGTCATTACAATGAGCTAGCAGGTAAGTAGACTTTCCAAGTTTTTCTAAAATCAACCAATTCATTTCTTATAGCACAGTAGTATTCCAATACAGGCATTCTGTTTCACTTGAATTGTTAAATTTATTGTCATATAATTGAGCATATTGTTGACACTTCTCCTGGCAACTTTAATTCCAGCTTTTGATTCATCCAGCATGGTATTTCTCATGATGTACTCTGCATTTAACTTAAATAAGGTGACAGTATACAGCCCTGTCATTCTCCTTTTCCAACCTTAAACCTATCAGTTGTTCCATGTTCACTTTTAACTCTTACTTTCAGCTCCTCAGAAGACAAATAAGATGATGTGGTACTCCCATCTCTTTAAGGTCATGCCACATTTTGTTGTGATCCATGCAGTTAAAAGCTTTAGTGTAGACAATTAAACAGAAGTAGCTGTTTTTCTGGAACTCCCTTGTGTTCTCCATAATCCAGTGAATGTTGGCAATTTGGTCTCTAGTTCCTCTGCCTCTTCAAAATCCAGCACTGATAATGGAGAAGTATATTCTCCACCATCAGTGCTAGGTAATCCTCCAGAACAATCTCTGTACTTTTGGTGCTGAGAGTACTTCATCTCTTGGCTCCTAACATTTTCTCTGTTTCCTATGCCTGGAATGCTCTTCCTTCTCTACTTGGACTACTGACCTACCTGCCTTTCTTTAAATCCCAGCTAAAATCCCACCTTCTACAGGAAGTCTTTCCCAACCCCTCTTAATTGCAGTGCCTTTCCTTTTTTTGTTAGTTTTTTTTCAGGGCAATGAGGGTTAAGTGACTTGGCCAGGGTCACATAGCTAGTAAGTGTTAAGTGTCTGAGGCTGGATTTGAACTCAGGTCCTCCTGAATCAAGGGCCGGTGCTCTATTCACTGCGCCACCTAACTCCTCCTTGGTGCCTTTCCTTTTGTTAATTATTTCAAATGTATTTTATATACAGTTTGCTTTGTATATATTTGTTTGCAGGTTGTCTCTCCTCCGCCTCCATAATTGTAAACTCCTTGAGGGCAAGGACTGTCTTTTCCCTCTTTTTGTATCCCCAGTACTTAGCAGAGTGCCTGGTACATAGAAGGCCCTTAATAAATATTTGTTTGTTGGTTAATTGGTTTTCTTTGAGTGAGTCAACCCATGAACTATTTGGGTATCTCTAATTCTTGCCATTTCTTCTACTTGCCTCCTCCACAAATTTAGTATTTGAGGGAAGCCCATCAAATTAAATTTAAAAAATACTATGCCTGGCACTGGGTATACAAAAAGTACAGCCTTACTTCCTATTTCAGTCAGTTGCTATAATTCAGCCTTAGAGAATCAGTGTGCTGTAGGGGAAAGTATATGGAACTTGGAGTCAGGAAGTGCATCATTCACATTCAGACTCTGACATTCCTTATATGACCTGGGTAAGTCACTTAACTTTTTGAGACTCTGTTTCTTCATTTGTAAAATAAAGAATAATACTCTGGGCTCTCACATGTGAGTTTTTACCTTATCTTGCCTGAATCAGATTTCCATTTCCCAGCAATCATTTTCAAGCCATGCTGCCTTGTTCCCCTATTCTACTCTCTTTCTTTCTCCCCTTTATTTGTAGTCTTCCCCCATTAGAAAGTAAGCTCTGGGAGAACAGGGACTTTCTAGCCTTCATTCTTGAAGAGGACCATGACATCAGGGTGATGTCATGACTTGCAGTGAATTGGATTTAAGTGAGGGAAGGCTGTGCAAGGTAACCATCATCATTCTCTCCTCCAGAGTCATCTGGGTAGAGCCCTTGAGTGAATCCATAGGGAAGCAATGATTGGACAAACCATGCTAGGCCACATCCCCCAGGTGATATTTAAAGGGTAGCCTTGGCAGAAATTATATTTGAAAAGCAGCCCTCTTGACCAGAGATTCTGGGAGCTGGAAAGAAGGAGGACATAGGAAACTGAATGGAGTTTGAAGCGACTACTGCTCTAAGAAAAGGCTCAGGGCTCTGGCATCAAAGCTATTTGGGCCAATTAGAACAGATGCTGTGTTGCTGGGACTACACCCTGCCCTGATTCCAGACCCCTAGGAAGTAATCCTGTATCACCTTTCCTGGAAAGCCTAAAACCTTTTCCTCTGGGCTTGGGGAAAGTAGGTATACTTTTAATTGTTTTAGAAGTTGACCTTGTCTTTATAAACAATATGAGTCCAAGCCTTTTTTTAGTTTGGATGCTTTAATTGTAACTATAGTTGAGGTTGGGAGAAGGCAATTGAGGAGAGGAAGCATCCTCAGAGAAAAGAAAGACATAATGCTGAAGTGTTTTGCCAGCCCACCCCCACCGTCTGGGGACTTGGAAATAGAGAGAATTACATTTCCTTTGATACAACTTCCCAGAGTAGAGATGGAATGTTTATACTAGGAACATCTTGCAATGAATCAGTAGGTAGTAGGATGAGGGGGGCAAATAGGAGTGGTTGAACAGTCCTGCTGTTCAAGAGAGGGAGGGAATATATTTTCCCCATTTTATTATCATAATTACTCAGATTTCAGGTCAGCTCTTGCTTACCACCCCATCTCACCACTGCTGTGTTAGTATGATAGTTGAGCAAATGGGAGATATGGAAGTAAAATGCCTTGTCCAAGGTCAAATAAATAGAAAGGGACAGTCATAACTGGAACTTGAGCCTTGTGACACCTCATCCAAGGTTCCCCCCATTCTGTCATGCCCACTCCGTTTAGCTCAGGGCTTCTTAATGCCTTTGGCTATCATGGCCCCGTTGGCAATTTGCAGGGTCTAGGGAGCCGTTTTCAGGATGATGTTTTGGAATAGTTGAAGGAATAGTTCCTATATTTCAGTTAAAGGTCAGTGAGAACAAAGATGTAACTTTTCCCTTCCCATCAAAGTTCATGGATTCCCCTGGAATCTATCCAAGAACTCCTGCCCTAGCCTGTACCACTTTGCCTAATTCCCCAGGACATCTGTAAGGATGCCAAGGGTAATGGCATTAAGATCATAAATGAATTCATGAAACAAGCTACACTAGGAAGAAAACACCTCACAGGTGAGGTTATTTGAGGAAGGGTGAGTGTTGGCTGGGGCTGGGCTTAGGAGAACCTACCAAGTATATATGAACCCAGAAAGAACTTGTAATTTATGCTTTAAGGGTAAGTCTGAGGGGGACCTGATCAGAGTACCTTTGCTACCAGACCCCAGGCAGGGCAAACATACGGAAAGGGCTGGGTTTTTTTCCCTTTTTCTTTTTTTCAGGGCAATGAGGGTTAAGTGACTTGCCCAAGGTCACACAGCTAGTAAGTGTTAAGTGTCTGATGCTGGATTTCAACTCAGCTCCTCCTGAATCCAGGGCTAGTGCTCTATCCACTGTGCCATCTAACTGACCCCAAGGGCTGGTTTTTACTACAACTTTGTCCCAATCTTCACCACACTCTTTTTTTTTTTTTTTGGTGAGGCAATTGGGGTTAAATGACTTGTCCAAGGTCACACAGCTACTAAGTGTTAAGTGTCTGAGGCTGGCTTTGAACTCAGGTCCTCCTGACTCCAGGATCAGTGCTCTATCCACTGTGCCACCTAGCTGCCTCTTCACCACACTCTTGAGGGATGTTGCTCTACCAATTCCCTATTTCCCTCACTCTCTACCACCCTAGTCCAAATCCAGAATAAAGTATAATCATGTAAAAAATATAAGTTCCTGAAAATTTAGGCACAGGAAGATTCTAGTTGCTATTTGCAGTCCCCAAAAACCAGAGGAAGGAGGGAAGGAGGGATAAAACTTGGAACCCCAAACTATAAATTACTTTTTTACAAAAAGAAGGTATATCATCTTTCAAACAGGTGAATAGCCTTTCTAGCTAAACAAAATGTCTATCTTAACAGGCCACAATGGGAATCTTCACCTCAGACCAAATTTTTGTTTTCCTAAAGAATTTAGAAGGGTCATTCTTATCTTATCAAAATTCCTAGATGTTTATAGCCCTGACCAGGACCTAGGGAGTTGACTTTATTTTATCAAGAAGGACTTTGAAATTCAAGTCAGGATTGAATCTCCAAGATATGGGTTACAAATAATCATTTCTCATAGAAAGATGGTAATTTAAAGACAAAAGAATAAAGACATAGGAATAAATGATATTTTTTCTTTTTTTAACAAAGAAATATTTTTATTGCTATATTTTATTTTGATTCCAGTCATTTCCTAAGAAATGCCTCCCACCCACCCACAACTGCATAGGAAAGCTAAGGAAAGCCACTTAGTGTGTATAGTGATTGTAACTGATAGAACTTTCCATTTTAGGGCCATCACCACTTGTAATGTAAACAGAAAGGATGGTAGCAATTTAAAGCCATCATTTGACTTGAATTTTTGGTTGTCTTATCATGATGTCATCATTTATATTTCGGTCATCACTGTGTGCATTGTTCCTTTGGTTCTACATTCATCATCTCTACCACAGCTACCACCCCAGTTCAGGCCCTCATCACCTCTTACCCTGGGTCCCACAACCAGTAATTGCCTGAGATAAGATTTGAACTCAGGTCTTCCTAACTCCAGGCCCAGTGCTCTATCCACTGAGCCACCTTACTACCTTCTAAGTACCTGTTAATGACCTCCAATTTACTCTGTACTAAGGCACAGATTTTACGATGGTACTCCCATGCTCAATCAACTTGCTCAAACTATTACAAGTCCTTCAGAATTGTCTTGGATCATTGCATTGCTGAGAATAGCCAAATCATTCACAGTTGGTCATCTAACAATATCGCTGTTACTTTGTACACAGTACTTCTCTCTTTGCATCAGCTCATTTAAGTCTTTCCAGGTTTTTCTGAGAGCATCCTGCTCATCATTTCAGTTACTATTGCTAATTGAATTTCTCTCTATCCTACTCTCTCCCCAAGTCATTTACTCTATTCTCTATCTCCTTTCACCCTTTCCCTCCTCAAAAGTGTTTTGCTTCTGACTGCCCCCTCCCCTAATCTGCCCTCCCTTCTCCCCCACCCCTCATTCCCTTCCCTCCTACTTTCCTGCAGGGTAAGATAGATTATTGTACCCAGTTGAGTGTTGTTTCCTCTTTGAGCCAGTTCTGATGAGAGTATACTCACTCTCCAGTACCTCCCCATAATTGTTTTTGTAAAAAGAAAATGAGGTAGTAGTAGTTCCAAACTCAAATAGAAACAGATTCCATATTGATTTAGAAAACGACAAATTAACATTACCTATGTCTTATTGTATTTCTATTTATTTTGTTAAATATTTTCCAATTGTATTTTAATCCCAATTACATTTTAATCTGGGGAATTTTGCAAGCATCAAGTTTGACAATTCTGGTTTTACAGGATAGAACTGGAGAGGGGAATACAGAGAGACCACCCAGAAAGTATGATGAAAGGAAGGTAACAAGAATTTATTAAGCACCTACTATGTACCAGGCACTGTATTAAGTACTTTATAAATAATATCTCATTTGATCCTTATAACAACCCTGAGAGGTAAAGTGCTATTATCTTCCCTATTTTATAGTTGAAGAAACTGAGGTAGACAAAGGTTAAGTAACTTGTCCAGAGTCACACAGGTAGTAAGTGTCTGAGCTGCATTTGAACTCAGGTCTTCCTGACTCTAGGTCCAGTGTTCTATCCACTGAGCCACCTAGTTGCCTATATCTATGGCAGTAACTCAAGAGTGAATTAATCAGGGCCCCTGTCAGAGTTAATAACTGACATTTTTGTATCACTCTAAGGTTTGCAAAATGCCTTATTCATTTTTGAATTTTAAATTTAAATTTAATTTTTGCAATGAACAAAAAATTCCATTTTCTCTTCCTCCTAACCTGGTAGCTAGGGGGTTCATGGAGATAGCACTGGTCATGGTGTCACAATTATCTGAGTTCAAATCCAGCCTCAGATACTTACTAGTTGCATGACACGGGGTAAGTCACTTAACCTCTATCTGCTTCAGTTTCCTCAAGTGTAGAATGGGGATAATAATGGCACCTTCCTCCCAGCATTGTAGTGAGGTTCAAATGAGAGAATATTTTTAAATCAGCTAGCACAGTGCTTGGCACATAGTAGGTACTTAATAAATGCTTATTTTCTTCCCCTTTCCTACCTCCCCTCCCACCAATTGCAAAATAATAAAATCTTTGTTAAAAACATGCATAATCAAGCAAAACAAGTGTTTTTCTTGGCCATTAAAAAACATTGCTTCTTATTCTTCATCTTAAGTCTATCACCGTTTTTGTCAGGAGGAAAGCCACAGCCTTCATCATATAGCCTCTGGAACTGTGATTAGTCATTTGGAAAGTGCTTTACATACATTATCTCCTTTGATTCTCACTACAACCCCACGAGGCAGATACTACAGAAATCATTGTGCCTGTCTTACATCTGCAGAAATCGAGGCGGGGGCAGTATTTGAATCTAAAGAGTCTCTCCACTCCAGGTCATGGTGTACCCTCTAATTCCAGCCCCAACATCAACTATTAGCAAATGGTGATGTTTTCTGTCATGCCCCCTACCTCCCACTTCCATGTTGTGGCTATGGAAAGGAAACATGAAGTCAAAATACAGCTTCATTCCCTATGTTCCAGGTCAGGCATGGAAGCTGGTGACACAGTTATGTAGCATTTACACAAGAGACAGGACAAGAAATCAGGCTACCTTTCCTGATAAGGTTCTTGTTGCTCAAGACAAAATAGAAAATAGGGCAGAGCAAGAAGTCAAGGAGAGACAAACAGGATAATCACTTCTTAGGATTTTTGCTCTCCTCTTCTGTTTCCATAGTGATAAGGGCCAAAGAAGGAAAAAGACCACCACCACCACCAAAAAAAAATGGTACTATGAAATTTTATCAGAGTTCTGCCCCTCATTTATCCAGCCAGGTTTTAGTTATGTGTTGTTGATTTAAAACATATAAGCATTTGATATTTTTAAATCATTATTTTATGGATCAGCCTTTTTTTTTTTTTTTTTTTTGGTGAGGCAGTTGGGGTTAAGTGACTTGCCCAGGGTCACACAGCTAGTAAGTGTCAAGTGTCTGAGGCCAGATTTGAACTCAGGTCCTCCTGACTCCAGGGCTGGTGCTCTATCCTCTGTACCACCTAGCTGCCCCAAGATCAGCCTTTTAAAAAAAAATCAGTCACTTTTATTTTTTTATTTGTTTTTAAATAAAATTTTATTAAACAAAACAGCATTCAGATAATAAACTTTATAATTAAACAATAAACAATCCCCAAACCGAATTTTCAGAGTCTATATATCATTAAAAAGAACTAAACTAGGCACTTGTTGCTTCCAAATATCCTTTCTGCATATGTATATATACATATATATATAGTGTATATATGGTATATATTCTTTTTTTTTTACATATAAGGTATTTTATTTTTTCCTGTTACATGTAAAGATAGTTCTCAACTTTTGTTTATACAAGCTTTACAATTTCAGATTTTTCTCCCTTCCCTCCCTCTCCCCTCCCCTAGACGGCAGGTAATCTGATATAGGTTATATCTATATATCTATATACATATATATACACACACACATATATATATACACAAAATAACATTAATCCTATTTCTGCATTAATCCTGTTATAAGAGAAAAAATCAGAGCAGTAATGCAAAACCTCAAAATAGAAAAAAAACCCAATAGCACCCAAAACAAAAGAAATAGTATGGTTCAATCAGCATCTATACTCCACAGTTCTTCTTTTTTTTTTTCTTGGATTTGGAGATCCTCTTCTATCACAGTAGGTCAACACTCAATGTTGATGATACTGTGTACAATGTTCTTCTGGTTCTGCTCATCTCACTCATCATCAGCTCACGTAAGACCCTCCAGGTTTCTCTGAACTCCTCCTGCTCATCATTTCTTACAGCACAATAGTATTCCATTGTATTCATATACCACAACTTGTCCAGCCATTCCCCAATTGATGGGCACCCCCTCAACTTCCAATTCCTTGCTACCACGTAAAGAGCAGCTATAAATATTTTTGTACATGTGGGTCCCTTTCCCCCTTCCATGATGTCTTTGGGAAAAAGACCCAAAAGTGGTATTGCTGGGTCAAAGGGTATGCACAGCTTTATCGCCCTTTGGGCATAATTCCAAATTGCTCTCCAGAATGGTTGGATCAGTTCACAGCTCCACCAAGAATGAATTAGTGTTCCAATTTTCCCACAGCTTCTCCAACATTTATTATCTTCTTTTTTTGTCATTTTAGCCAATCTGATAGGTGTCAGGTATGGTATATATTCTAAGAGGCTAAAATTCTAGCTATGATGTTTAAAATCTAATGAGTAGTTGCCTTAAATTAGAAGCTTTAGCAAGAGTTTAGACTTTTAAGTATTTATTAAAGCATATTAGAAGTTAGTGAATAGAGAGAGAGAGGTAAAAGGCAAACTTCCTCTAACTATCTAATAGACCCCAGCATCCGACTCTTTAAGCCAAGGTCAGGAAGCCCAAAAGACCAACTCTTCAGTGGCTTCTCCCTTAAGCCTCCTGAGAAACCAGAAACAGCACCCCCCACACACACACACAGCTCCAAGCTAATTGGCTGGTAGCTCTGATTGACAGGTCCCACAGGTGGTTATAGAGATGTAACTTCCATACCAAGCAACTTCTGGATGCCGGGTAACTTCCAGACGTTAAAGTCACATGGTTTCTAAATCACATGCTTTCTCCTCATGGCGGAGCTTCCCTGTAATATCTTTCCCAGAAAGGGATGTCATTCCAATTCCTACTATATATATATATATATATATATATATATATATATATATGCTATAAAATGTTTCATGCCTAAATAATGAATACTGTTATCTCTAACAGGAAAGAATAATGAAAAAACTAATAAATTAAACTACATTGCCATTGCCATTGCCAATGTTTTTATTCATGAAAAAATTCAATCAAAAACTACATTTGGGGGGCAGCTAGATGGCGCAGTGGATAGAGCACCAGCCCTGGATTCAGGAGGACCTGAGTTCAAATCCAGCCTCAGACACTTAACACTTACTAGTTGTGTGACCCTGGGCAAGTCACTTAACCCCAATTGCCTCACCAAAAAATAAAAAATAAAATGTACCTCAATCACCATTTTTTAAAAAAAGTACATTTTATTTTTATATCTCTTTCTTTAGATTTACAGGACATGAGCAAGAATCAAGCAGGGAAGAGCAGACAGATAGATATTTTATAATCTGCAGTTCTGAAAGGAGTACTCAAATTAATAAAAATGCAAGTTCATCAATGAAAACACTAAAGTGCAAAATTTTCAACAGGGAGTCACTTTCTTTTTCTTTTCTTTTTTTGGTAGCAGCTGTCATTTTATAATTTTATAATGTTATTTAAATGAAGTTCAATTTAGTTTTCATCCACATTGACTGTCTGTAAGCATTTGAAAGTGATGACAGGCACATAAGTAACCAAGGTAGACAGCTTGTTTGGTAAATTTTCATCCTCATTGAGTTTCCTGGACAAAAGCACTCTGATACAGCAAAGGACATTCCTTATTCCTTTGACCCAAATAGCTTTGTTGAGTCTAGTGTTGATGCATACATCTGGAGTTCCCATTTCCTTCATGGCAAATTTGCGGATTTCCTTTAGAGGCTGAGGAGCTCACTTTTTGAAGCCTACTCCATGAATCCGCTTGTGAATGTTGATGGTATATTCTCTGGTCACCACCTCATTGAAGGCTCCACCTTTCTTTGCAAGAGCCATCTCTTTCCCCAGCACAAAAATCTTGTAGTCGTTAGTCTCCACAAATCTCCACACATAGGGCCCCTTAATCCTCAGTTTCTCCCACAACTCCCAGCGGCTGGAGCCCCTTCCCCCGACTCTCCCAGGGAGTTACTTTCTAAGGACTCCATCCTCAACATCACCATCGACAACCTCCTTTGAAACAATCCAGCTAAAGAAAAAAAACTCGACATCAGTGTCTGACAATGTATGTGCCATCTTGATGTGGGCAGAAATTTGGGGTCAAATTGATCATGAGTTGTCCCAAAAGAATTGTAAGACTCAGTGACTCAGTTTCCCAAGTTTTGTTGCAAGCTGTGAGTGATCACAGGGAGAGAACCAGAAAAGTGGAAAGGTATCTCTCGAATAGTGAAAGAAAAGACAGTTATATTTATAGTATAGATAAATTGATTAATGAGTCTCATTATAATAATCTCCTCCTTGGGGAGGTACAAGGGAGGACCTGTCCTACTCATTATAATATTCTTCACCTTGGGGTGTTACAGGGGAGGGCTTATCCTAATTTGGAGTTCCTGGGGTCCTAAGCCAACCCCCAGGCAGGTACTTTTTTCAGTGGAGGTGTGTTTGGGGGGTTTACATGTTATAAGGTGAATCTAGGGACAAATTTGACCTTTTCTGCACATGTCTCTTTCTGGTTCCCATGACTAGTTTCAAAACATAATCATTTTTCTTTTTATTTCTGGTCTGAATTTCTGTAGGTTGTGAATTTCTTTATTGTTATAGTCTTCAGGTCTCCTCAGTCTAGCTCTCTCTGTTCCTGTTATGGGTACTGATTTATGTGGGTACGAAAACCTAGCCTCCTGACTTGTAAGTTATCCATTAACTGGGTTCTGACTCCCTTTTGGAGCTAATATCTGAATTAGAACTTGAATTTTAGGTTTTTATGTTAACCCCTTTTTTCACCTCCTACATCAATCTCACCTATGGTCCATCCCTTCCTTCTTTGCTGAGAAGAGAGTGGTATGCTTCATTGGAGTCTCAATTAGTCATTGCATTGATCCAAGTTCCAATGGCTTTCTTGGGTTCCTCACTTGACCTTTTTGTGGTTCTGGTAGGTGACTCAGTGGATACAGTGCTGGATCTAGAGCCAGGAAGACCTGAGTTCAAATCCAGCTTTGGACACTGTGAGAAAATGGGTAGTTGTCTCCTCTCAATGAGGATATAACAGTCAATCATACTCCTCCTAACCTGTTTGTAGGACAAAAGTCTCAGATCTCCTCCTCCCCCTCTGGCTAACAAAATCACATAGTTCAAGGAGCCCTGGTCTCAATAAGATCTGTTCTGGAGTTGTGTCCATATAAGGAAGAATAAGGTCCACTCCTGAGTTATACCCATATAAGGAAGAGGGGTGGGAATACTGCATTCTGAATAGCTAGTTTTTGCCATAGATTGTAACCTTTGAGTAATGGGACTGAAAACTACAAATTTACTGAGAACTGACTGATTCCCCACCCAGTCCCCCTACCCAGGCAGATTAATTGCCTGGGGCTGATGGTCTTTGTTATTTCCAGACTCATGGTGGACTTATGGACCTTCCCCCAAGCAATTTATCCCCTCCCAATGTTCCCCCCTTACTCCCTGGACTTTATGTTATTATGTAAAAAGGGTCCACCTACATTAAATAGTTTCTATTCAGAGTAAGCAATGCTTATACTTAGGAGCAGTTCTATTATTGCTTTTGTCAAAGGTTCATTTACAGTAAGTAGCTATATGTCACTCTGGAGCAATCTTTTGGTTCCCTTTTTGTTCTATTACCTCATAAAAACCCTGTCCTCTTCCCATCTTTGGGTATTCCTAGCTTCTGAGCTTTGTGATACCACGAACTATAGTTCCTCTGCCCCAATTAAAGACCTTATTTTCTCCTATATGGATTGTTTCCTTAATTTCCAGGTTAATAGGAACCAATGATGAAAAAGGGGAGGGTCCATTCATGTTAGGGACTAGGGTATAAAACAGGGCCTTCGAGCCCCCTTTCTTTGCACCCACTAGCTGCACACTAGGGTGCCTCCTTATGAGAAGGAAATAAAAGAGCCTTTGTCACATCACTGCTGAGTTCCTGAGAATTACTGAGAAAAGGATTGTTTTTCTCTCACAGACACTTACTAGCTCTGTGACCCTGGGCAAGTCACCTAACCTCTATTGGCCTCAATTTTCTCAAATGTAAAATGGGTTTAATAACAACACCTCCCTCCCAGGGTTGTTGTGAGAATCAAATGAGATGATATTTGTAAAGTTCCTAGCACAGCGGCTTGGCACTTAGAAGGTGCCTAATAAATGCACCTTCCTGCCCCCTTCCTGGTCTAAACTCTTCTCCTGGTTTTACTCACTTCCCCCTGTATCATTTCATATAGGCCTTTCCAAGTTCCTGTAAATTTTTCATATTTATCATTTCTTAACATTTGATCTTGTTCATTTGTTAAATCCCATCTTTATTCACTTACTGGGGATGAAGGCTGTAGGAAATGAGAACAAAGGGATGTCATTTGTTTGTACATCTGATCCCTACAGTTGTCAGGATAAACAGGATGTGACTGTTTGATCACAGTTGATACTGGAGCTGGAATGAGAGGGTACAGCTGGTTCGTGAGGCTGCCTCTGCAGGTAGCAATGTACTCACAACCTACCCTACTGTTACTGATAGTCTTCCAGAACAGATGGTTCCAACAGAGCTTGAGGTGGGGAAGAAAAGTGACTTGAAATTATTCTCCCTCTTCCCTTGACTTCTCAGTGCTCACCAAGCCCTACTGACATGGGGGTTGGGACTATTAAAGTTTAAACTGGCCAACTAGCTCTCAGGATGGACACACCTAAGAAATAAGGGGAGATTAAAATGCAGGAGGGGCAGCTAGGTGGCTCAGTAAATAGAGCACCAGCCCTGGAGTGAGGAGGACCTGAGTTCAAATCCAGCCTCAGACACTTAACACTTACTAGCTGTGTGACCCTAGGCAAGATACAACCCCAATGGCCTCCCCACCCCCCCAAAAGAAAAAAGAAAGAAAGAAAGAAAGAAAAAATCTATAGCAGGAAAGTCAGCTAGATGTGCTAGGAGACAAAGATAACTCCAGAGGTCACAACTATCATTCCAAAAGAATATTCTCCCTGACTCTCAGGAATCTTTCCCCAACCCCACCCCCCCAAGGGAACTTTCCATAGTCAGGTGGTTAACCCATCTGTCCTTCCACCATCCATCCTCTATAAAAGCTTTTGCCTTTCTTCTGTTGGACAAGCAAGACATTTCTAAGATATCTCCTCCCCTAAAGGGTCACTTTCTCTAAGCACCCAAATAAAAGACTTTTATTCTAATTTGATCATGTGCCAGCCTTCACCATTTGCCTGAGGGCCCCTCCCATTAGGTCATTACATCATGATGTCATCATAGAGCTCATTTTAATTTGGACCACCCTCAAGTCATGTCAACCAATAATGATGCTAACCAATTAACTTTGATCAATGTATCGTGACCCGTCTCTATCTAAAGAGGATAAAAGCATCGACCCTCATCCACATCTTGTCTCTGTTCTTGGCTTCCTGGGCCCTAGCTCTTGGCTCTGAATGCTGTCACTTGGATGCACGCTCTTCCTGTCAGGCCTTGAGACCATGTGCTGGCTCTCTGAGAGACAGCATGGGTTCTCTGAGGCTTTTCTGCTTGTGCTGAACTGCCACTTGGTCAATTCTTGACTAATATTGAATATTAATTAATAATAAATGATTACTGCCAAAATGGGTGCAATAGCCCTTGTTATATAAATAGCCATTAATATATAAATAGCAATACTTTTAGAAAATACAGTAGCCACCAATAATTTTAAAAAACAGTTAGCACCACTGAATTGGAGTCTCCTCAAGAATAAAGGTATAAAAAAAAAAAAAGAATAAAGGTATACGGCAACTAAGTGGCGCACTGGCCTTGGATTCAGGAGGACCTGAGTTCAAATCCAGCCTCAGACACTTGCCATTTAACTAGCTGTGTGACCCTGGGCAAGTCACTTAACCCTCATTGCCCTGCAAAAAAAAAAGAATAAAGGTATAAAGATAAGACCATTATATTGTGTTATCTTTCTCCACAGACACCTGATGCTTTGTACTGGTATGGGACTTAGGCAGGCCTAGAAGAGGCATGCCTCATGGGGGAGAATTAGAAAAGCAGATGCATTGGGGGAAGAAGGGGAGGTTGGTAGTAGATTGGAGTGTTTCCAATGATACTAGGCCCCTCACTAAAGGGGCTAAAGGGGTGACCAGAGGCTCTTAATTAGTTTCTTAGTTCCCATTAAAGGCAGGGAAAGGGAGTCAAAGATGTTTGATGACTGAGACAGAAACAGCCAAGTCAACAAGTATGGATTAAGCCCCAGTGTACCAAGAACTATGCTAAGCACTGGTGGCACAAAGAAAGGCTAAACAGTCTTGCCCTCCAGAGACAAAAAGCAAACAAATATATACAAACAAGATAAACACAGATAATCTCAGAAGGAAGTCATTAAGGTTATTGAAAATCAAGGAAAGGGGCAGCTAGGTGGCACAGTAGATAGAGCACTGGCCCTGGAGTCAGGAGGACCTGAGTTCAAATCTGGCCTCAGACACTTAATACTTGCTAGCTGTGTGACCCTGGGCAAGTCACTTAACCCCAATTGCCTCACTAAAAAAAAAAGAAAAGAAAAGAAAATCAAGAAAAGCTTCTTGAAAAAAGTGAGATTTTTTTTTTTCTGAGAAATACAGGGGTGAGGAAGGAAAGTATTCCAAGCATGGAGGATAGTCTGTGAAAAATGCACAGGAGTGCGTGGGAGTTGGAGAAATGGAGTGTTTTGTGTGAGAAAGGAGGCCATTGTCACCCGATTGTAGCGTATATGGAGAGCGATAAGGGTGAAGAAGACTGGGAAGGTAGGAAGGGGCCATTCCTTCGGCAGGCTTTAAAAGAAGAGATGACCTCTTCCTTTTGGGATTCTGCTGGATGCCCTTTGGAAGTCTCTCTTGGAATTCCATCATGGAATCTCTTTCCCCTCCCCATCAGTCGCATTGATAGCTGCATGCTGTAATGATTGGAATAACGCCACCTGCTGGATACTTACTGTAGAAGAGTTCTGCCCATGAAGCGAAGGTCTTTGAGGGCAAGACCAGGCATCAGGAAGTGACGCGGACGAGTGGGAGGAGGAAGGAAGAGACTGGCGCTCGGTCTCAGGCTCTTTCCTGAGGACGCGGGCGGAGAAGGGAGCTAAAAATGTGCTCTCCCTTTAATAGATAGGAATCTAGGCCTTTTTCTTTCTCTTTACCAAATTCTTATTCTCCTTAATAAATGCTTAAAAGTCTAACTCTTGCTAAAGCTTATAATTTATTGGCGACCACTCATTAGATATTTTAGACAGTTTAGCTAGAATTTTAGCCTTAACAATGCACATGACAATGAGAACATGATTGCCTGTGTTTCAGACTCAGTTCTCAGATCTCAAGTCACCAGCTCTGATACTTACTACCTTGGACAAGTTAGCTCACCTCTCCTGCTTTGTGTTTTGTTGGGATCGCAGATGACTGAACGGCAATCCTGAGACTGGAAGAATGAAATCTGAACTCTCCAAATATCTCACAAAATGATGTTTCTTAGTGTGTTTGGATACACCAGCGATCCTCAACTTCTTTGTATCCTCAAACCCCTACTCCTGAGGTATTTAACATACTACTCATTAACATTCTGGAATTATTTACTACTTCAAGTGCCACTAAAGATTTTTTAGAGTGAATCCTTTGGATGATCATCCCAAACCTCTAAGGAGTTTTTGAACCACTAAATGAGATACATGACAAAAACCAATTTGACCATATACTTTGTTGTAACAATTATGTGTGCAAATATACAGTAAGCCCCATATTATATCTGTGTAGGTATACAAGTATTATTTGTCCTGTGTTCTTTACCAAATATGCAGAAGCATATCTCTTGTAAATTTTTAAAAATGGTTTTATGTAGGGCTACTTAGGGCTCTGATATGACATGACAGTTTTTCTTAAAAATTATAATTAACCCAGTACCTAGGAAAGATGTATTTATTTTATAACTATGATATAATTTATTGCACATACATTAAAATATTCCTTTTTTCAAATATGGTTATGTTTTAAAACAAAAATAGCATAGGGAATACTTTATGTTACTATACATTGATTGTTCTAACTTTGACTTTGTAATTTTCAAATATAGTACTGGTTAGATGTATTTTATATTTTAAAACTTTGTTATTAATATATTTTATTTCTATATATCACATAAACCCTAGTGGATTTCCAAGGGAACTCATCCCCTTTACAGCCCCCAAACAAAGCCAAATGAAAAAACATAAAAGTTAATGTGATTGATAGATTATACATATACACATATGCATGCATACATATATATATATATAAATACATACAAAACTTTACACTAGTAGTTTTTCATTTATTAAAAGAAATGATGGATGCATGGTTCTTTTTTGTTGTTCAGTCATTTCAAAGGTCAAATGGTAGTACAAAACTTTCCACCTGTACCTGTCCACAGTTTAGCAGCTAATAGTATATGTCTTACATTCTGTAATAGTTGATTCTTTAATGTTGCTTAAGTTACATTAGTCTTATTTCAGTGAAATTATGTGCCTCAGGGAAAGTAAAGACCCTGCCTTAAATTTCCTTTGCCTCCCCCACAGTTGTTTAGCACAGTACTCAGCACAGCAGAAAGTACTTGCTGGATACCTGTTGATTTGCAAGTGAAGGGAGAATTAACTGTGGAGTCAGAGGACCTGGGTTCAAATCCTACCTCTGATATTTACTACCTTGGACAAGTTAGCTCACCTCTACCTCATCTGTAAAATGGACGCTTTTTCCAATTTCTCTTTCTACACATGCAGCTTCACTATCTCTCATTGTACTGTTTGGTTTTAACTTGAGATAGCTTACAAGTACTAGGCAGCTGTCACATGTCCTGTTGACAGTACAACCTCTGGAGACAGTGACTACAAAAACTGTCCTTCAAAGGGGTTGACTTAAGCACAGATAAAAGTATTACTCAAAGCCAGGCTTTACCTCCTTTGCAGTTCTGTTCCCCCTCAAATTCCAAATGGAGATTATTAAAAACCCACGCCATACTTGGCAGAACTATAAGGTTATCTATCCACTTGCTATGTTGGCTGAAAACCTATGGGACAAAGTACAAAGATGACATTGCAGAAATAGTCAATGGTGGAGGGACTACAGGAAGACAAACATATTATTAGATGCTTGTACGGTTTTGAATTAGTTTCTCTACTCTGGAAAACAATCTGCAAATATGCTAGAAAAGTCAGTAAAACATCCATGCCATTTGACCCAGACATTTCACTGTTAGGTTTATATCTCAAGGGGGGAGAAAAGAAGAGGGAGAGTCAAAGACAAACAGAAAGGTACCACATATACAAAAATATTCATAATGACACTGTGGTAGAAGAAACATTGGAATCAAAGTTGTTGCCTGTTGACTGGGAAATGGCTAAATGAATTGGGGTCCATAAATGTACTGCATCATAAGAAATGATGAGTAGGAAGTATTTGGGGAAGCATGGGAAAGCATATGAATCATGGCAGAATGAAATAAGCAAAACCAGGGAAACCATTTACCCAATGATTGCAATAATGTAAAGGGAAAGATCAAGAAAGCCAAACAAAATGCCGTCCAGGAATGACCAACATTGGAGCTGGTAAAAAGATGAGAAAACGTGCCTTCCTCTCTTCATTGGAGAAGCAGAGGATTAAGGTTGTGGGAAGTTACATGTGCTATCACACTCAACTGAGTGCTGATTTGTTTTGCTGAATTCTTTTCTCTTTGTTAATCTTGGGAAGATTCTTTGGGTAGGAGAGAGAGGAGACATGGAAATAAGTATGATGCTAAAACAAAAGGCATAGATTTTATTTTATTTTTAAATTTAGACTACATTACCCCAGAGTAAACAGAAAAAAAATGTATTGACGCTAAATGACCACAGAATGAGGTTTTGATGTTGGCATCTGTTATTATAATTATCATTGAATGTACAGGTGCAAGGATAATGATTAATGTTTTCCCTAATTTTATGCAGTTCATATAACTTGAAAATTGTTTTCAGCATAAGGGCACATATTCATACATTTCAGAAAAAAATATCCTTTTAAAGATATGAGGGGGCAGTATATCGTATTGGTTATAAAGGTGGCCTGAGAGCTGGGAAGACCTGAGTTTATTATATGGTGGAATGATAAGGCTAAGTGATATAGTTGATAGAGCACTGGACTTGGAGTCAGGAAGACCTGGGTTTTGGTTTTATACCAGACGCTCACTAGCTGTGTGACCCTGGACAAGTCACTTAATCCCTATTTGCCTCAGTTTCCTCATCTAAAAATAGGGATAATAATAGAACCTACCTCACAGGGTTGTAGTGAAGATAAAATGAAATATTTGTAAAGCACCTTGCCAAATTTAAAATGCTATACATATGGGGGCGGCTAGGTGGCGCAGTAGATAAAGCACCAGCCCTGGATTCAGGAGGTCCTGAGTTCAAATCTGGCCTCAGACACTTGACACTTACTAGCTGTGTGACCCTGGGCAAGTCACTTAACCCCCATTGCCCGGCAAAAAAAAAAAAAACAAAAACAAAACAAAACAAAAAAATGCTATACATATGCTAGCCATTACAATCAAGTGTTAAGAACCTTTGGGCGTGGTCTTATGGTTTCTTTAGTATAGGGATCCCTTCAACTCCTTCCCATCAGCAAATCATAGCTCTTTAACTCATATCTTAGAGACTTGTCTGGCACTCTCAAAGAATTTAGGTGACTTCCCTAAGGCCACATAACCAGTATATTTCTATCAGAGTTGGGACTTGAATCCTGGTTCCAAGGCTGGTCTTCTGTCTACTATACTGCTCTGCTGCTCTGAACTATATTCATAGGGAAGAATATTTTATTTGGTGAATCCATTGATTAGAAAAAAAAAACAATAGGTTGGTAGGACAAATATTCCCCCCCTTTTTTTTAGTGAGGCAAATGGGGTTAAGTGACTTGCCCAGGGTCACACAGCTAGTAAGTGTCAAGTGTCTGAGGCCAGATTTGAACTCAGATACTCCTGACTCCAGGGCCAGTGCTCTATCCACTGCGCCACCTAGCTGCCCCTATTCCCCATTTTTTTTGAGGATCATAGGCTTTCAGGGTTTAGAAGGGACTTTGGACATCATTCAGTCCAATCCCCTCATTCAGACACTTTTCTGAGGAAAAAAAAATTCTAGTTACTAATTGTTACAATTAGAGATTGCTTAACTTTACTCCTTATGAAATTTTTAGTATACTAGATTCCTCAGGGCTAGCCTTAGTCCAGTGGGAATTATTAGATAATGAAAGAAGTTTCCTTTTAGTTTATTCAAAATTTGTTTAATGCTGCACTTGCTATTAAAATCTGATTACCCAGCTGGCCCAACTTTGAGCTTTCATTAAGTTGCTTACTATTAATTTAGGGGAAAGCTTTTCTTTCCCTTTGAATAGTAGTCTTTAATTATTCTTGACGACTCAACGGTGAGTTGTTGTCTACAATTGCCAGTACTAGTGGAAGAGGGTTTGAAGGAATGGAGAAATTTCTTTTCTTGATTCCTTCAAACCCTCTTCTGAGGGCAAGTCATTTAAACTACTTATGCTCTAAAAGCCTTTGGTGAACACTGACAAAATTTTAAAAATAGATGTGTTATATTTTAAAAAATTAGAAGCAGCATGGCATAAACAGAGAATCTTCCTCCAAACAAACACATGCATGAAACCCACTGTGCCACCTAGCTGCCCCCAATACCTTCATTTTACATATCAGGAAACAGAATGGAAAAGGGAAAATGGCTTACTGAAGAAGGTGTTACACATACACACATGCACACACATATACACATGTACATACACATATACACACACTCACACATATATATTCATATATGTGGTTATATATGGAACAAAAAGAGCTATTAATTGAAATTTGGAGACCTTTCTTGTAAAACTGAAGTTATATACAACCCCAAAATATTAACATGTATCAAAAAAAGTCCCTCCTCCCTCTCAAATATTTAAGCTTCTTGAGGGCAAGACCCAAATTCTATGCCAGATCTTCTAGCTCACATTCAGTGCTTATTAGAACTGTGGATAGGGTGCCCAGCCTGGAGTCAGGAATACATGAGATCAAAACCAGTCTCCAACACTTACTAGCTGTGTGACTGTGACTTGAGGCAAGTTACTTAACCTGCTTGCCTCAATTTCATTCTATAAAATGGTGATAATAATAGCACCTACTTCCCACAGTTGCTGTGAGGACCAAGTAAGTCTTATATAACTATTAGCTATCATGATCATTACTATTTTGCAGGTAGATATTAGCTTCATTTTCCCTTTCACCAGCCTTACATCAAAATAGATTTTTTAGTTGAGCCATTAGTCATTCTAGCAACAAATACATACAATAGATATTGTTCAGTCATTTTTAAGTCTTGTTTAACTCCTCATGACCTCATTGGGAGTTTTCTTGGCAAAGACACAGGAGTGGTTTGCCATTTCCTTCTCCAACTCATTTTTACTGTTGAAGCAACTGAAGCAAACAGAGGTTAAGTGACTTGCCCAGGGTCACACAGCTAGTAAGTATCCCAGGCCCGATTTGAACTCAGGTCTTCCTGACTCCAGGCCCAGTGCTCTGCACCACCTGGATGTTAACAATGGATAGTCTTTCCAAAATGGCAAGTCTTTCTTCAAATAAAATAACTGAAGAGTGAATGAAAAAAAACCACAAAACAAAACAAACACAAGTATGAAGCACCTACTATGGAATAAAGCACCTACTATGGATTAGAAGACTGGATGGGATATGAAGCATGCTCTGGGGGTTTAGGTGAGAGTTCATTCCACCACCCACCAAATAAGCCCTCTCATTCATAACAGAAGAGAGTGCCAGAATAGCTTGTATAAGATAACCTGGTAATGCTGCCCCTCTTTCCAAAGGGGGTTTACTTTCCAACTTCTCCCATGGCCCATTATGTACGCTCCCTTCCCAGATAGTTAGGGTGGCAATTTTATCTTCTTTCAATTTGGGGGTGAGGGCCTGTAGTCTTAGAAATGGAGGAAGGAGCCCAGGAGCCAGATTCCTTAAGCAGCTGCACCTGGTCTCGTTATACCTTTGGACAAGAGCACCATAGGTATTTGCACAGCTCTATCTAGAATTACTAGTATGCTCATCTATATAGGGAAAAGGTGCTCTTGACCTTGTCTACCCAATACCAGTGCATCTAATGATTTTTACTTTGCCGTGGAGTATATAAATAAGTAAAAAAAAAACCCAACTCATAAAAAAGTAGCAGTTGCATCGTGGAATATTTAGGATGCCCAGAAGACAATGAAAATGCTTATCTCTGGGAGAGAAGATGCAGTAGTTGTTCAGAACCTGTGCAGATGCAAAATCAGCAGTGCTTCAGTGGGAGAATCCAAGTCTCCTGATAAAGAATAATCAATAGCAACAAAGACAGGTTCTGTTCTACGGAGGTCTTCTTTCTTCAGAGCAATAACCAAGGTGGTTTTTGGTTTACAATGTATGATGACTAGTTTCCAAAAAAGAATTGGAGGTGGCTTTGCAATCAAACTTTAAGTTCTAATTGGACACCTTCTATGGACTCTTATTACTGTGAGGGATACTCAGGGCTCAGATACTCACAGGGATCTATGATCTCATTAACTGGGAGATTCTCTCCATCAATGCAGCTGGCAAATCCCACCCCACCCCCAGCTTCCTTTCCTGCCTAACTCTGTCCATGCTCTTCCATTAAGTCAAACTGGGATGAGGGACACAAAATAAGAATAATTCAATTCAATTAATAAACATTTCTTAAATGCCTTCCATCTACTTTGTATCTATCTTGTATTTGTGTGTACGTGTTTTCTTCCCATTAGAATGGAACTTCCTTGAGAGCAGGGACTGTTTTGTATCCTCAACACTTAGCATAGTGCCTGATACATAGTAAGTGCTATGTTTGTTGATGGATAGTCTATTATATGTCAGGCATTGTGCTAGATACTAGAGATTTTTTTAAAAAACCCACAATTATACCATTTATAGATCTAGACAAAACCGTAGAGGCCATCTAGCTTAACCCATCCTTTTACAGATAAGGAAACTGAGGCCCACATAGGTTAAGTGATTTGCCTAACGACACACAGGTAGCAAGCATCAGAAGAAAGAGTTGAACCTAGGACCTCTGACTCTAGAGCAAGTGTTCTTTCCATCAGACTACTCTTGCTACGTGGGAGAATCAGTCACCTATGTAGGTAATGCTTTAAGGCAGGGTGTGATGGGGCAAAGGAGAGATTCAAACAAGGCAATATAGATAGGAGAGAACCACTGATGTAACTCTTGGAGCCAGCTTGAACTGGATTGGGAAAACCAATTGTTAAATTTTCAGTGTGAGCATTTCTGGCTGCCCAAATGCTACAAATCAGGGGTCGATTTATTGTTTTGTTAATTATCTAATTTAAGAAAGTTATGGGGGAAATGTTAATGATGATTAAACTGGAAAATGTGTCAAGCCATTTGTTAAAAATGTACTTGCACATCCCTAAAAAACTCATCTGGGGAGATCAGGGAAGACTATATGGAGGAGATAGTACCTAATTTGACTCTTGAAAAAAGAGAAGGATTATGAAATGTAGAAATGCAGAGGAAGTACATTAAATATCTATATATAAGTATATATGCATATGTGTATATATAGACATGCATATATGTTCATCTCTATATAACTATACATGTGCATATTTATATTACTACATCTATATGATGCATACAAAAATACATATGAGTATTGTATATCTTATGTGTATATCTTAAGTATATAACACATGCTTTATAAACAGATAAATATATATGTACTCATATACTATATAAACTTATGTAGAAAAAAGTCTAAGTATCTATCTAGATCTAGCTCTATCATCTATCTATCTATCCATCTATCTATCCATCTATCTATCTATCTATCTATCTATCTATCTATCTATCTATCTATCTATCTATCTATCTATCTATCTATCTATCATCTATCTATCCGTCCATCCATCCATCCATCCATCATCTATGTATCTATGTATCTATCTATCTAGGGTCTGTTCAGGAAACACTAGCCCCTCTGGTATGAGGGCTGCTTTCCACTTTTGGTGTCCACCTAATTCACCCAACTTTCACCTGTGAAGAAGCTATAGCATGAGCACTACCATACCCTAGTAAACCATTTTTGGCAAATGGGTTAATCTAGGCTGAGAGTAACCGAGGGGTTGCCAACCCTTTAGTGAGTTAGGGGATGTTTACTCTAAGCACATGAAGACTTACTCTGGGGGAAAGGGGGAATGAAAACAATTTGTTCCAATGGCTATGAAGGTGGCTAAAGTAAATTCTGTGAAGTGCCTAGAGCTTGGTTGGACATCAAAGATGCCAAGGTCATCTACTGAATCCTGAGTTATCACCAGTCTTCCTGACTTTGTCTTGCCACTGGACTCTGATTGCTCTGGAAGAGAGTGAGACCGAACAACTTTGTGCTAACTCTGCCTCCTTTAAATCCAATTTATGTGTGGATCGAAAGACATCACCCATACCACTTTACCATTTTTACCTTTGATTGTGTGACATGAGAGACATGGGTAAAGGACTTCCCAACATTGCATGACCACATCAAAGAAGGCGCTGTACTCTATGAGTGAAGCAGAATTGCAGTAGCCCAAACGAAGCATGAGATGCACAAATTTAGAGACATCTCCTCTCCCAATGTTCATCTGGACTATTTGTGCCCAAACTGTGGTAGAACTTTCCAAGCTCATGCTGGTCTGATCAGCCATTGTTGGACACTCCCAACTTTGACTTCAACATAGTGATGTTATTTTGGTCCTCTTTGAGAACAAAGGGCAACAACCATCTATCTATCTATCTATCTATCTATCTATCTATCTATCTATCTATCTATCTATCTATCTATCATCTATCTACTTATCTGTCATCTACCTATTCTTTATCTTTCTATCACCTTTCTTTTCTTTTTTCTTTCTTTCTTTCTTTTTTCTTTTTTTTTGGTGGGGCAATGAGGGTTAAGTGATTTGCCCAGGGTCATATAGCTAGTAAGTGTCAAGTATCTGAGGTCAGATTTGAACTCAGGTCCTCCTGAATCCAGGGCTGATGCTTTATCCAATGTGCCATCTAGCTGCCCCCTTTATCACCTTTCTATCATCTATCTACCTATCTATCTCTCTGATCCTGCCCTCAAAGAGCTTATAGCCTTATTGTAAGAGCCAAACCACAGGGTAGCATCTGAACTCAGAGTTCAAAGAAACTAAGCAGGGCTGGAAGGCTTCATTAAGGAGGTAGGACTTAAACTAGGCCTTGGAAAAGAAGTTGGATTTGAATAGTTGGAGGGGAACATGGAAGGCATTCCAGGCCGGGGTGGGGGGAGAAGTATGAGCAAAGATATGGAGGCAGGAAAGAACGTGGTGTGTCAGGGAAGAGATAGCTCACCTGTCCCCAATGGAGCCTGGATTTGGAAAGCAAGGGTGGAGTGGTTGGGTGGGACTCAGTCTTGACTAAAATAGAGTTTGGGGAAGATTAGCCAGGTTGTGGCGTATGTTCAGGCAGGATTGTAAAGAAAAGAACAACAGAGAGATTGAATAGCTATGACAGATCCCGATTCCAAAGGGTCCCCAATTTGTAACCATCATCTGCCTGAAATGTCCTGCCCAGTCTAAAAGCTGTGGGGACGATTTTATGCCTTTTTCAGCAGTGCCCCAATCATGATGAATAGTGTTATAAATCAATGATTATAGTTATCTGTGTCATGCCTGCTGCCAAACTGTCCATGTGGGCAGGGGCCATGTCTTATCTCAAATCCTGTACATCCCAGTGTCTAACACAGTGCTCTGGATGTGATAGGTCCTTAATAAATGCTTGTTCGGTACATGAATCACCTAAGGCTTGGCCAAGCTCCACTTTTTCAATTTTTCAGATAGGATTAAGAGCCACAAAAGACTATTTAATCCAATCCTAATTTTTCAGCTGAGTAAATTGAGTTTCAGAGAAATTTTAAAAATATAAATGTGTATCAACATCTTTTGTTTTTACATCAGATATATATTCCACTGTATACCTCCCCCCCATGTCTGACTCTTCATGATCCCATTTCAGGTTTTCTTGGCAAAGAAACTGGAGTGGTTCACCATTTCTTTCTCCAGCTCATTTTACAGATGATAAAACTGAGGCAAACAAGGTTAATGACTTGGCCAGAATCACATAACTAGTGTCTGAGGTCAGATTTGAACTTGGGTCTTCCTGACTCCAGGCCTAGCACTCTATCCACTGAGCCATCTAAACTTCCCCCAATACTTATACTAAAGAATTTTTAAAGTCTGATATTTTATGCAATGTTCCATACCCGTGGTCCCCTATCTCTGCAAAGAAAAAGAGGGAAATGTGTTCTCATATCTTCTTTGGCGCCAAGCTTGCTATAATTTTGGTTGCTATAATTTTGTAGCCTTCAGTTGTGATTTGTTGTTATTGTTGTTTCTGTTCATTTTACATTGTATAGTCATGGTGTATATTATATTCTTGGTTTTGCTTACTCCACTTTTTATTAATCCAATATAAGTCTTCCAATGCTTTTTGTGTTTATTATATTTATGGCTTCTCACAGAGTGCTATTCCATTACGTTCATATACCACAATTTATTTAGCCAGTCCCTAATTGAGGGATGTCTACTTTGCTTCCACAAAAAGTTTATGTGTATACACACACATACATATACACACATGTATACATATATATGTATATGTATGTGTCCCTTTTTTGGTCATTGACCTCATTTGGGTTTATATCTAAGAGTAAAATCTCTGGGTCAAAGGGCACAGACATTTTAGTGGCATTTTAGTCACTTTGTTTATAGAATCTCAATTTGTTTTCCAGAATGGTTGGACCAGTTCATGGCTCCACCAGTAATCCATGGCTCCTCCCACTTGACTATGGCCATTTTATGTCCTCTGTTAATTTGCTAGGTATGAGTGAAACCTCAGGATTATCTTGATTTGCATTTCCCTCATGATTGATTCAGGACATTCTTTAGATGGTTGCTAATGGTTTGCCATTCTTTTCAGAACTAATTGTTCATATGCTTTGACCATTTATCTTTTGGAGAAGCGCTTTTGGTCATAAATTTCTGTTAGTTATCTATGTAGTTGGGTCCTAGAGAAATTAAGCAAGCTGAGTAAGGTCTGATATTAGTAGTACCAGAATGCATCTGTCGTGATCCTCATGAGAGCATAACATCTTAACTAATATCAGACAAGTGTAGTGTAGTGGGAAAAGAACTTGCTTGATGATTAGAGAACTTGAATTTGAATTTAAAAATGAATCTGTAAAAACACCTCTCTATCTCTCCAGAAGTTGGATCAGATGACCTCTGGAGTCTCTTCCATCTCTAAATCTCTGATCCCATGATTTCATGATCCTACCAGATTCTCCCTTGATGACATTAGGTAAGTCTATATTTTCAACACTTTTATTTCTCCATATTCTGAGCTGCTAATTTGTTTCACGGCTTTTCCACCCCCATCATGCCACCACTGGTCCATGCAAATCATCCCTCCACCCATCTCCCACCCCTACCCCTTCCTCCAGCCATACCAAAATGGAGAATAGAACTGGCCATCTTTGTTTCATTTCCCTGCTAGTTATAAAGTCTCTGCCCTGCTAACATATATGTAAGAAAAGTTACTCTAGAAGTAGTATGTGACATGTGGATTGGAAAGAATGGAGGCAGGAAGACTTGCTAAGTAGGTATCATACTAGGGATTTGTTGGGGGATCATTTAATCACAGGGTTGAAAGGGACCACAAAGGTCAATAGTCCCTTTAATGAACAGGGATTCACTCTCCCAAGTATGTTTTCATGTAATCCTCTCATTATTAAGGGAAAACTGCAACCTAACATGACTCCTAGATAAGTTGGGGCTCTCTACTGAACAGTGAGACAGATGTCTCTCTATGAGCAAGGGGAAAAGTGGTTGTGACATGACAATTGGTCACCCAATCCCTGCTTGAATAATTCTTTCTATTATTGGGGAGCCTATTAACAGTAAGAACTAACATATATATATATATATATATATATATATATATATATATATATATATATATGCTTTACAAAGATCATTTTATTTGATTCTCACAATAACCCTATCAGGTAGCTGTTATTATTATCCAAATTTTACAGATGAGACAACCAAGGCATGTAGAGTTTAAGTGACTTGCCCAAGGTCACACACAGTTAGTGTCTGGGGCAGGATTCAAAGTCAGGTTTTCCTAAGAATATGTCTAGTATTTGATCTACCACACAACCTAACTGAAGCAGTACATCTCACTTAAAGGCAGCTCTCATTGTTGTTGTTGTTTGTCCTTCATTCTCAAAGAAGACCATAACATTGGGGAGATGGCATGACTTGCACTGACTTGGATTTAAGTGAGGGAGGGCTGTGCAAGGTCACCAACCTCATTCTCTTCTCTGGAGCCATCTGGGTCTAGTGGCAAGATATACATCAGGACAACTGAAGATGGCCCCAGATGCTTAAGGCAATTGGGGTTAAGTGACTTGCCCAGGGTCACAAAGCTAGTAAATGTCTAAGGTGAGATTTGAACTCTGGTCCTTCCAGCTTCAGGGCTAGTGCTCTAACAACTGAGCCACCTAGCTCTAATTATTAGAGCATTTATTAAATTCCTACTATGTGCCAGGTACTGGGCTAAGTACTTTATGGATATTATCTCACTTGATCCTTACAACAACTTTGGGATCTATGTGCTAATGTTATTCCCATTTTACCATTGAGGCAACTGAAACAAATAGAGGTTAAGTGACTTGCCTAGAGTCATACAGCTAGGAACATGTAAGGTCAAATTTGAACTGATGTCTTCTTGACACCAGGCCTAGCACGTTAGCTACTGCACCAATATCTACCTCTCTGCTACTTCCACCCATTGCCCTTCACTCTGGGGCCAGGTAAAACAAGGTTAATCCCATGACAGCCCTTCAATAAAGCAGCTCCCCCAATTTTGTGTTATCCAAAAGTCCGAGAGTAGCACAGTCTATGTCTTCATTTACATCAGATGTTGAACAGCAGAAGGGCAAGGACTCACCTTTGCATCCTTACAGTAGGAGCCTCCCTCTTGACTGACATTGATTCTTTAATGACTGAGTCCTCTTTGGATCCAGTCATTCAACCAGACCTCCACCTGCCTAAATGTATTATTGTTTAATCCCTGTCTGACCATTTTGTTCACAAAGATAGATTGAGAGACTTTGTCAAATGCTTTGTTAAAATATGGATTAGCTCTATCTACAGTGATGTTGTCAGGTTCAAGTAGAAAGGAAGAAGGATTCATCCATATGTAAAGATCCCTCTGGATCGCATACTGATTTAGTTTTAAAATGTGATTTTATCTATGTTTTATTACATTTTTATTTAATTTGGTAAATATTTCCTAGTTACATTTTAATCTAGTTCAGGCCTCACTCAGGAGAGAGCTGGGTGGGCTCTACCTGTGGTGGACTCCCCCTCTTGTTCACTAAGATAACTTCAGAAACTTTGTCAAATGTTTCGTTAAAATATGGATAAGTGGGCAGCTAGGTGGCACAGTGGATAGAGCACCAGCCCTGGAGTCAGGAGGACCTGAGTTCAAATCTGGCCTCAGACACTTAACACTTACTAGCTGTGTGACCTTGGGCAAGTCACTTAACCCCAATTGCCTCACTAAAAAAAAATGGATAAGCTATATCAGTAGACTATTTCTGATTTCATAACTTGTTTTGGTTTTTTTGGTAAGGCAATTGGGGTTAAGTGACTTGCCCAGGGTCACACAGCTAGTAAGTGCATTTGAACTCAGGTCCTCCTGAATCCAGGGCCGGTGCTCTATCCACTGTGCCACCTAGCTGCCCCTCATAACTTGTTTAAAAAAGAGAGAGTTAAGGCTAGTTTGGCTTGACTAAGCCATGCTAACCCTTAGTGATTACTACTGAATTTTATAGATAGTTACCAACTATTCCTTTAATAAAAGGGAAGAGAGAAAGGATTTGTGATTTTGTTGATTTAGGGAATTCCTTGGATGAGGAAATTCCCTCAACCAGTGCAGGTCAGCACCTTCTCTGCGATTTATAGGTTTAGAGAATTGTTTCAAGCATTAAGAGGTTAAGTGACTTGTACAGGGTCAGATAGCCAGTCTATAGCAGAAGAGGGAGTTTAGTCCAGGATTTCCTTGCTCCAGAGCCAGCTCTCTATCCACAATACTATCCTATCTCTAGCCCTAGACCTAGGACTGGAAGGGACCTTGGAAGTTATGCAATCCAACCCCTTCACTTTACAGAATTGGGAATTTAAAGAAAGGTGACATAAATGACTGTCCAAATTCAAACAAGAAGTAAATGGCAAACCTGGAATCTGAACTCTAAACCGAACCTTCTTCGAATTACACCCCAGGGGATACATTCTAGAAGTTTGCAAGGAATTTCATTCAAAGTTGCCAGTGTACAGACAGTCAGCTATGTCCAATTTCCATTGTTTGTCAATCTCCAGTCCTGTGCCCTTTCCTATTTTCTCCAATTTTTCTTTCTTTTTTCTTTTTTTTTTATTCTCCAATTTTTCAAAGATAGCTTTCAACAACTTTGAAAGACTTTAGAACTCTGATCACCACAATAATAAGCCACAAATAAAAAAGAACAAAGATGAAACATGCCACTCACTTCCTGACAGAGCAGCAATGAACTTAAAATGCAGAAAGAGACATATACCTTTGAACATGGCTAATGTGGGGATTTGTTTTGGAGCATTATAGATATGTATTGAGAGATTTGCCTTTGGGGCTTGCTTTTTAGTTTGTTTTCTCTTGCCCAGTAGGGTGGGGCAGGAAATAGATCAATTAAAAATACTTTTAAAAGTCCAAAGATCACCTTCAGCCAATGAACAATCACACCTGCCAGGTTTTGTTTTGCTTTGTTTTTTTTTCAACAAGCTGATGTGATTGAGGGGTTGATTTGAACTCAAGAAATGCAGCTAGGTGCACTCCTCCCATATTCTCACTCATCTTCAGCCTCTTGGTAACCATTAAAAAAAAGTCTATCCTGCCTAGCCTGAAGATCATTCTTTACAAAGAAAACAAAAGCACAAGAATTGAGCATTTTTGCCTGCCTTTTGCTGTCTGTCATCTCATGCCATTCTCTCTCAGTACTGCTTCTATCCTTTCTATAATCATTGTCTTCCCTCCCAAAGCAAGAGTTCTTTACCTATGGTCCACAGATGCCTGATGGGTCCCTGGATAGATTTCAGAACTGTTTACTTGGATAGGAAAAAAATTACATTTTTATTTTCCCTAACCTCTAAGTGAAATTCAGCATTTTCCTTCAATTAGGAATTTCTAAAAATATTTCAGAGTCCACAGGCTTCACCAGATTACCAAAGGGGTCCACAAAAAGGTTATGAATCCGTGGATTAAAAGGGTCCTTTTATTGTACTTAGCCTACAGCTTCAGGCTCAGCTCATTCTGACCTTCAGTGTATCTGATTCTGTTCTTATGAGAACCATGCCACTCTTTGATGTTCATCCTCTGTTATTAGACCTTGCTTCTATTTTTTTTCTAGAAGTTTGAATTGGTCATTGAGTTCTCCATTCAGCTCCATCTGCTTTTTAGATAGCCTCCATATTCCTTTCTCAGATAAATTATTTATGTTTGTGTCATCACAATTCCATTCCCATCCTTCTTGGGCCAACTTCCCTTGTAGAATTCTAGACCATGGAAGGAAAGAAGGAAGGAAGGAAAGAAAGAGGGGAGAAAGGAAAGAAAGAAGGGAGTAAGGAAGGTAGGTGTTGTTATTTTCCAGTTTAGGAAACTGAGGCAGACAGAAGTTTTCATCGAGTATGTATCTAAGACCAAGTTTGAACTGAGATCTTGACTCCAACCCTAGCACACTATCCATGATACACACTCCAATCATAGTGCTAGATTCTTGCTTAGTGAGTGTGCCAAGAACCAACTCACAATTACCTACAGCTTTTACCTAGTCAACAAAATAAAGAGATCGTAGGTATACTCAAGACCTAAGCCTGAAGCTTATTTTGATTCTACCACTAGTTAAGGTTGGATCTAAAGCATAACTTTATACATGTGACCCTGAGGATAGAATATACCAACCTCTTCCTTGCCATATAACCAGTGCTTCACAAAGTGATCTTCACACAACCTCAATAGCTCAATATTAAGCTTCTAGAGTAGGACACATTCTGCAGAGTCATGGTGAAATCCAAGTTAAAGACTGGCATAACTGTGCACACCTAAATGAACAATGATCACCACTAAGCCAGCCTGGAATGTAGCCAACTTCAATGAGGAGGACTTTAAACAAAGATAATCTGCAATCCCAGGAGGCAAACAGGTAGAACCAGCTTCCTTTATACACCACTCCCTTCCCTAATCAAGGTTCTGAGAGATGGAAAATAACTCAGATGATTCAAAAATGATGTTGGTGTAAATAGAACGAACAATAAGATGAAATAGAATTTTGTGTAATTATACTGACCAAAGTTGTCCCCAGAGAAAAGATAAAATGTACCTCCTTTCTTTCATTGGAGAAGTAGGGACATATGGGTATAGAATGTTGACTATGGGGCACAATTGTCCAGCTGAACTGCTTTCAAAAAAAATCCTCAAAACTTAAAAAAAAAAAATGGGGGGGGGGCAGCTAGGTGGCGCAGTGGATAGAGCACCAGCCCTGGATTCAGAAGGACCTGAGTTCAAATCTGGCCTCAGACACTTGATACTTACTAGCTGTGTGACCCTGGGCAAGTCGCTTAACCCCAATTGCCCTACAAAAAAACAAAAAGAAAGAAAGAAAAAAAAATGGGGGATTCAATGGATAGGCAAGGGGGAGGGGCAGCTAGGTGGCACAGTGGATAGAGCACTGGCCCTGGAGTCAGGAGGATGTCAGTTCAAATTCAGACTCGGACACTTGACACTTACTAGCTGTATGACCGTGGGCAAGTCACTTAACCCTGATTGTCTCAAACATCTGAGGCCACCTCCAGTTGTCCTGATGTATATCTTGCCACTGAACCCAGATGGCTATGGAAGAGAGAGTGAAGCTGGTGACTTTGCATAGCCCTCCCTCCTTAAAAAAATCCAATTCACTGCAAGTCACAAAGAGTCAGACATGACTGGAAATGACTGAACAACAACAAAAATAAAACATTCTTTTTCTGCCTGTGTAAGAGAGGAGGGAAACTGTTCTGGTCAATCTGAGAACTAGCAGAGTCTCATTTTAGGGAGTGATCCTTGTCATTATAGTCCTTTCTACTCTTTCCCTCACCATCACCTTTATTTTCAGATGTCCCAAAGTGTTCTAAAATGCTCCTTTTGTGGCCAACTGCTGTTGCTGTTGCAGGGCATAATCTGACATCACACTACAGCATCACATGCAATCAATCAACAAGCATTTATTAAATAACCACTGTGTACCAGGTACTGTACTCCGCTCTGGATATACAAAGACAAAAATGAAATAATTGCTGGCTTCAAGGAGTTTATATTGTGTTAAGATAATGGATTTAGCAGATAAAGAGCAAGAAATCTGTTTTCAATCTTTCTCTTTCTTTTACCATCTTTCAATAAACCCTTAAAAAACCTAAACTCGTTTATCAGTGATTTTAGTCAGTTTCCCCCCAAAACTGGGGGGACAGATTGGAACCCACATTTAGGAATTTAAATTACACAATATTCAATAGGGGGAGATAACATACTCAAATAAGTACACAACCTAATACATTCTCCAGAGATTTGAACCTTATTCTAATGATCCCTTTTATCTAAATGATAGACAGATAACAATGATAATGACAGTAATAATTATAACATAATTCCCTCTTTGTAATACACTATATCTACCTACCATCCATCCATCCATCCACCCATCCATCCATCCATCCATCCATCCATCCATCCATCCATCCATCCATCCATCCATCCATCCACCCACCCATCCATCCATCTATTTGTTTTCTCCTTTGTCTCAGCATTTATCTATGCTTCTATACCTTCTGCATCTCATCAAGCTCTACTTTTTTTCCTCCTGTCAGGGACATCTTGAACTTCCAGGTGACCAAAATCCTATAGCCACTGGCTCAGTAAACAATGGAAGTAAACCAAAGGAAGTTTTTCATAGGTGTGAAATGTGGAGGAACTTGCTGACCTCATCTATACTTCTAAATTACAGGTGTCCATGTGACCAGCATCAGCAGTAACAGCAGCCAACAACATAAATATTGTCCTTCACTAGGAGTTCTTACCATAGAGGTCTTCAGATTTCAGAGGGTATGGGGAAAAATACATCTTCCTCCCACCCCACTCACCTCTAAATTGAAATTTAGCATTTCATTCCATTATGGTCTCTTTAAAAAAAACCACACATTATTATGAAACATTTGTAGGCTTCACCAGACTGCCAATGGGGTTGGTGACAAACGCTTAAGAACCTCAGCCTCATACAGAAAGCTCCCAGGAAGCCCACCCCCCTCATTTTGCAGTAGTTTGTTTTAAAGCAGTAAGCCATACACCCAAGAAATACCTGCAGATTGTGAAAGCTGTTTTCTTGTTCCTTTATTCACATTTGGAAGACGAAGTCATTTGATCCTCACCCTATCATCAAGCAATAATGAGCCGGGTTGTGGGTGGTCCCCTTCCATGGGGTTATACAAAGTTCAAATCAACTTACTTGCTCTACTACAGGGACCTTTAGGGGCAGTAAACAGAACCACACGATAACTATGGGTCTTGGCGATGGAGGCATTTTAACTTTTCTCACTTTCCCCCTTAGCTTTAGGCTTCTTGCTATATCTATTTGGCTGAAGTCGCTCTGGTCCAGGGGGAGGAGGGCATAGTGAGGCCCAGGCACAATCGTGCCTGCCCTTGGGAGAAGTCACAGGGTTTGTATTCTAGCTTCTTCACCTTCAGGATTTCCAAGTTGGGAAGAAGAAATCAAGCTCCCTCTCTTCCCCCTTAGCCTTCCTTCATCACTCTATCCCTTAAGTGGGAGACAGCCTTCTGGCTGGCACATGCTTCTACCCAAGAGCAATGAGCTATGTCCTAATCGGGCAGAAAAAAGGAGCCGGTATTTCCACCACGGGGCAATAAGAGCAATCCGGGGAACGCTTTGAAGAGATGCGAGAAGCATCCGAGGACAGGGCCCTGGTTGCCACTGATAGACATCTATGTCGTCAGCAGCCAGCTGGAGCAGGAGCGCAGTCAGCTCTTGGCTCCTCACTGACGTTACTAAGGTTTGCCTGGGAGAAGGAGGGAGGGAGGAAAGGAGAAAGGGGGGGGGGGCTGCTCCGTGACTCTCCTTTCCCATCGCTTCACCGCTGTACCAAAGTCTCACCAACTGCTTTCCAGGACTGCGCTGGTCAGCCGAGGAGGGAGCAGCAACCCCTAGATGCAAACGTAAGGGGACGCACCACCCCTCCCCCCCAGCTCTTTGATAGCCCGGGGCTGGATCCCCACTCCCCCGCCTCCCTGCCTCCCTCCCCCAGCGCACCCTGATCCAGCCTGGAGCTGCAGCCCCGGAGGGCGTGCTGGTGATGGACAGGGGCTGGGCAGTTCTCCCCGCCTGCTGGCCGGGACTGGGAGCAGAGATGCAGGCGCCGCTATCCACCCCCGGCTTAGCTTTGCTGTTGGGGATGGAGGAGGTGGGGGGGGGGGGAAGGGAAGGAGGAGGGAGGGAGAAAGGGGAAGGGGTTTGTCTCCTGATTGGTTGCAGAGCTCCCCAGAGCACAGGCTGGAGAGGTGACAAGAGGGAGGGGGGAGATAAGGGGCTCCAAACTAAGTGCGGCGCCTCTCTGCTGGGGGAGGGGGCGGACGAGGGGGAGGGAGGAGGGAGGGAAAGGAAGCCTTGGCGTCTAGGCTCCTGCCTGGGTAGCCGGAGCCGGGCACAGCCCCAGCTAGTGAGCGGAGCGGCCGCAGGCACCCAAGATGAGCAGCCGAGTGACTTTCTTCGAGGTGGGTGCGTGCATGATACTTCTCCTTTTCAAGTTTCGAGCAGGGCATCGGGGGTTCTGACGGTGCTCGAGTCTGGGCTCTCGGGCGGGCAGCGTAGCCCCATCCCGCCCACCCCGGGACGTTCACTAGCAGAGGCGTCAGAGCCCGAGGGGAGCACCGGGAGAACCTCCCGGGGGGACAGGGGAGCAAAGTTGAGAACTCTGCGGGGAGGGCCGGTGTGTGGGGATGTCTTCGAGGTGGGGGATTCGGCTGGAGCCCAGCCGGAGACGAAGCCTCTGCCACCCGGGGGTTTACGCCAAGCTGTCGCTCGCTGTCCTAGGGTCTCAGATGCCCTCTCCACCCCGAGGTGGAGCATCAGCGGAGGTGACGGCAGCCCTCCTCAGCTCCTCTGCATTGGAGCCGGGGCCAGGGAGAGACTGGCGACTTCTCAACTTCACTCCCATTTCTCCCAAGAAACAGTAACGATAACTTGCAGTTATTCTCCTGGTCCCATATGGGAAAAATCCCCAAAGAGGATGGCGGGGGTGTAGGGAAACCCGACAGCAGCAAACGCCCTCTCCTTGAGGGGCACTCGTAGCGGCCCAGAAAGGGAAGGGTGAAGTTGAGCACAGAGGTGTTGCCCACCGCTACCCCCGGGCCAGGCTGACTGCTCCCTAATGGGACCCTTCGAAGTGTCTGAAGTGTGTCTGCGTCCTGGTGCGGGGGGTTTCACCTGGGGACGAGTCTGGGGGAGCCAGATACCACTGAGAGCAGAACGATGCCCATCTCTCCCAGCACCCCAAACGCACAGCTGGCATTCGTGTTATTCTGAGTTCTTAACTCCCTTCTTGCCCTTTACCTGACTGGCAGAGATCAGACAAAGGGAAAGAAGGGGAGACGGGGACGTCATCAGCAATAGAGTGTGTCACCAAAACAACTCCGAATTCTCGAAAGAGGGCACGGAATAAGGCTCACGCTAAATGTAGCACGCCTTGCCTTAGATGTCATCGCCAGGCACCCACTGCACCCCTAAAAGGGTTGTAAACTCCAAAGCTTAGGTAGTGTTCAACTCCAGAGCTATTTCTTCACGGTGATGACATCTCCCCTGCTCACTTTCCCAGCTGCCAAAGATTTCTTTCATCTAGCGACAGAATTGTTTATATATAAATTGTCATGCATCATCTATCCCGAAAAACACAGTTCTTTACAAACACCAGAGACTGAGAACCATTCCAAATTATGGGGAGGTGCGGAGGGGAGAGTTACATAGGAGGGAGTATCCAAACATTTTGGAATGGAAGCCACCTGGAGTTTTTAACAGGGGTACACTTCTGGAGGAACCGAGAAGAAAACTGGGAACTAGTTTTTCTGATATAATCTAGCTTTTCAAACTCATGAGATCCTACGAAGAATTTGGAATGATACCAGTTTTATGTTACCAAAGGAAAACTCTCTCTTTGTACATAAAATCATGCGAATCTCTGTGAGTTTTTACTAAGTATGTTATATACTGTATATATATATAAAATGTGTATAACATATACAGTAAGTGTAAAAGGGTTTAAATAAGTGTATGCTGAGTGTCTGACAGACAGTTTAGGCTCCTGGTTAGAAGACAGGGCTTGAATTAAGGAACATCTGGGTTCAAGTGTTTCTTCTGACTTATATTAGCCATATGACCAGGACTGAGTCATTAAGGCTCTCTGTGCCCTCAGGTAACTCTTTAAGACTATACAATACCGGGGCAGCTAGGTGGCACAGTGGATAGAGCACCGGCCCTGGAGTCAGGAGTACCTGAGTTCAAATCCGGCCTCAGACACTTAACACTTACTAGCTGTGTGACCCTGGGCAAGTCACTTAACCCCAATTGCCTCACTTAAAAAAAAAAAAGACTATACAATACAGAGAAGTCAATCTATACCAGTGAAGAGACTTTCCATAATGGGAGTTCCCTACACTGATGAAATCATAGGTTAGTTCCCATTCTCTATCCTAAATACTCTGGGTCTAGCATTGTGCTGAGTGCTACATGATAAAAGAGAAAGATAAGAGGTGATCCTTGCCCACAAATTTTATTATGATTTTCTTATGATGAAATAGGTCTTTGTGTTAATATTGGCCAGTTAGAGGAAGCAAGAGCAGTTCACTCCCTCTAGGAAGGCAGGCTAGTACAGTGGGTTTAAAGACTTCAGTTGTAGTCTTGACTCTGTAATTTGCATTCCGATGAAAAGTATGCAATTCACTTAATCTCTCTGAGACTCAGTTCCCCCATTTGTAAAAGGGGTGGTGATAATACCTCAAAGTTGTTATTATGAGGTCCAAATGAGATAATGGACATGGGTAAACTCTACTTTGCAAGTGTCAGCTGACTTTATTACAGTAAGGTTACTTAATTTTTATTTCATTCATTTCTCTTAAGGTTTGATTTAGCTGTGATTTCATTTGGTGGGCTCATGGAGAAAAGTGGTGATGGGGGGAGGGGAGAGTGTCTCTGAATAACTGGAGAACAGGGTCAGGTTCCTTTTTATCTCCCTTAGAATAATTTTAATTTCAGGCATCACCACATTTTCTCACATGTGACCAAGAGAGAATGATGATGGAAAGAAGGAAGAACCTGCATAATAGCTGAAATAATAAAAGAGGGGAGATCAAATGGGGGTGGGAAGTCATTTAAGAAAGTAACCCCTTTATGTACATGCCAAGACCTTTAGTTACCTCTCTATATCTCTATAGACTCCAGGGATAGGGTAGGAAGGACAACATGGTGAGTAATGGCATCCCTCTGCTAATTGGAACTCTCTCTCTCCACAGCCCAAATGAACATTCCACCCCAAAGCCAAAGAATTGGGTACTCAGCACTTTATTTTAGAGGACAATAATCTCAGACTGCTACATTTTGTGGACAATTCACAATGTGTTAGTCTTGGCAAATGTACTAATTACCCAAGACAGTGTGTTTCTTATGGGTTCTATTGTACTTGAATTGTACATGTGCTTATTCTGGGGGCTGAACTGCAATTTTATGTCATTAAAAGCATATTTTAAGTCAATAATTCAGGAGACAAAAGCAACCATTCACTCCCTAGTCATCACAACTAGTCCAGTGGATGTGATGTTAGAGCAGCTGCTATTGCTAAAACTAGCAATCACTAGTGGGCAGATCCAGCAGTCTAAATAGTGGTTAGGTTTGTTGGCCTCTAATAATATCCAGTTACTTTTTAAAATCAGCTTAGGTTGCTTTGGATTTGGGAGCAAAAAGGAGATATAAGAAGGAAGAACCATATTTTAAACTTTGGGACATACATTCTGAGGAGCTTTACTTGTTACACAGAAATCAATATGAGTTAACAGAAACCATAGAAGAGACCTTAGGGGGTCATCTGGTTCAACCCATACTCCTCAAGTGAGAATCCTCAGTACAACAGACCTGACAAGTCATCACCTAGCCTGTGCTGGAAGATCTCTAGTGCAGGGCAACCTATTATCTCCAGAGGAAGCCCATTTTTACTTTCCCACAGCATTAATGGCTAATTCCCGACATCAAACTTCAGTTTGCTTCTTTGTGGTTTCTACTCCTTGCCCCTGCAATTGCCCTATAGGGCTGAACACTTAAAGGTTAATCCCATTTTCACTTGGTAGCCCTTCAAATATTTAAACACTGTTGCCATATCCTCTGAGTTTTCTCCAGGCTAAACATCCCCACTTCCTTCATGTAGTCTTCCTTCATTTAGTCACATGACTGGGTCCTTCACCCTGTCCTGCTCTCAATTTCATTTCTACATTGTTGTATCCAGGATTAACACAATACTCCCAGGCTTTCTCTACAATGTCCCAGAAAACCTTCATCTCTTTACCCAAAACCTTTTCAGTTTCCTTTTATGGGCTGTCTTTCCCAATTGGGATGTAAGCTTCTTAAGTTCAGGGATTATCTTTCTTCAAGTATTTGTATTCCCAGCATATAGGAAGGGCTTAACAAATGCTTGTTGAGGTGACTCCACCTGTGGTTTTACCAGGGCAGAGTACACAGGGGCTATGATTTTCTTATTCCTAGAAGCCCTCCCTCTATTCATGAAGCCTAAGATGAGCTTTTTGACTGCCATGTCATAATGCTGACTCATATTGAGTTTGCAGTCCATTAAAACATCCAGCTCTTTTTCAGACAAACTAGTCAAACCATCTTGTACTTGTGAAATTGACCTTTTGAACCTGTGCAAGACTTTACATTTATCTCCAATGATTTTTAACTTATTAGATTCAGCTCAGTGTAACGGCCTGTCAAAATCCTTTTAGATCTTGATTCTGTCATCCAGTGCATTAGCCATCCTTCCTAATATTGCGTCATCTGCCAATTTGATGAACATAACATCCATCCAAGTCATTGATAAAATTATTAAGTAGCACAGGGCCAAGCACAGATCCTTGGGACATTCTACTGGAGATATCCTGCCAAATAGACACTGAACCATTAATGACAACTCTTTGAGCTTGGCCATTCAACCATTCCTGGATCCATCTAATTGTATTATCATTGAGTTTATATCTGTCCATATTTTCCACAGAATAATATGAGATACTTTATTAAATGCTTTGTTAAAATCTAAGTCAGTTATCATGACCCACAACACTCCTGAGCACAGCCCAACCTAGATTAAAATGTAATTGGTGGCACAGTGGATAGAGCACCGGCCCTGGAGTCAGGAGGACCTGAGTTCAAGTCTGGCCTCAGACACTTAACACTTACTAGCTGTGTGACCCTGGGCAAGTCACTTAACCCCAATTGCCTTGCAAAACAAACAAACAAAAATGGAATTGGGAAATATTTAACAAAATAAATAAAAATAAAATAAAATGTAGATAATGTTAATATATGGTTTTCTAAGTCAATATGTACCCACAGAGTTCCTTACTTATGTTTTAGTGGTCCCCATTTCTATTTGAGTTTGATATCACTGATCTGTACTGTTCCTTGAACAGTAACATTGTCAATAAAGAAATTAGGGAGTAGCTAGGTGATGAAGTGGAAAAGGCACTGGCCCTGGATTCAGGAAGACCTGAGTTCAAATCTGGTCTCAGACACTTGACACTTACTAGCTGTGTGACCCTGGGCAAAGCACTTAACCCTCATTGCCCCACCAAAAAAAAAAAAAAAAGGAAATTAAATTTAGTTTGGTGTGATTGGCTCTATGGGATCCCTACTTTTTTTCTCAAAATATTCACTATGAATTTTTAAAAATTATATGCTGTAACATTTTTCCTAGCATTTGAAGTCAAGCTTACTGACCTAGAATTTTCAGTGACTTCTATTCTATCCTATTTGATTCTATTCTATCATATTCTTCAAAAGTTTTCTTTTCTGGTCTTTGAATACTTTTCCCATTCTCCATAGTCTTTCAAATATTACTGACCAAGGCTCAGCAATCACATTTTCTACTTCTTTCAATACCCAAGGAGATGGGTGACCTAGACCAGATGATTTTAATCCATCAAGGGCAGCTAAAGGTAATTACTACTAGAATCTCTTTACTTCTCTTGGACCTCGACTTCCTGTGAGTATTTTTTTTATTCTGTCATATGTCTCTATTCAATCCATCAGCAAGCATTTATTAATCAACGACTATGTGCCAAGCATTATAGTAAATTTGAAGCAGACAAAACAAAACCCAAAATGATCTTTACTCTCAGGGAGTTGACGTAATATAAAGGGAAAGAGCATGTATACATATAAGTATATACCAAGTAAATACATGCCAGGTTATTTTTTGGTGGAAGGAAGCGCTAGCAACTAGGGTACATCAGGAAAAGTCTCATGTAGAAAGTGGCACCCAGATGAAGTTCTAAGGGAGTTAGGTGATTGGGAGCCAAAGCCTTAAAAAGTTTTCCTTCAAGCCAACTCAGCACATATTTGTTAAGCATCTACTATGTGCAAACAGTGGATGCTTAGCACTTAGTAGGTATTTAATAAATGTTTATTGACTGACCCCTATCCAGTAAAAGCTGAGCACTAGGCACTGGAGACACACACACACACACTTCCTTGCCTCTCAGAAGCTTATATCTTCTTGGAAACATGATGACAGGGATGCAATTAAATAAACATAAGCTAATTTGAGGAGGGGGCAACTGGGATAGGACAGAAGAGACTGCAAATTCTAGGTCAGTGAGCTTGACTTCAAATGCTAGGAAAACTCTATAGCAGATGGTTAAAAAGATGCATAGTCAGTATTTAGAAAAGGAAGTGGTGATCCCAAAAGAACCAGTTGTGACTAAACATGATTCCCAGTGACCAGGAGGAAGTATATGCTAGGCCTGTGTAAAGTAAGGGGTGGGGTAGGTTATGGCATGCTAGGTTTGAGGCACAGCTAACTGGTAGACCAGTTTGCCAGGAATAGAGTTTGGGTAGTCACAAAATGAGATTGGTATTCTCTTTTACCAACTTGCTATTAAGTGTTTAGAGTACTGGCCACAGGGGTATTGTCATCTGAAAGCTCCTCTCATCTTTCCCCTTGGAAGTGCTGTTAAAGAGAATTTCTTTATATTATAAACATCACTGATCTCGTGGAAGTGTCTGTCGGGATACCAATGGCATAGATGACGCTGTCCTAGGTATCCCAAAGTCCTTTTCCTTGAGGAATAGATGGAAGCTAAAATGGGTTGTTAGAATAGGGCAACACTGTAGAGGCTGGAGATAGTTATGAATCATTCATCATTTACTCCTAATTGCAGTGTATCTCAAATGGGGTGAGATGGGAAGTGCTACAGATAATTCAAACTGACTAGAAGTGTCTGTTCTAGACATAGGAATAAGCTCTCAGCATTTGCAACACACATTTATTTTAATCATTGTAGCGATGTGGTTCACATAGTGTTCCTGCTTGCCGTGGATATTCATCTCAGAGTGAAGGAGGAACACCTGTACTTTAAGAATGTACACACTCGGGGCAGCTAGATGGCGCAGTGGATAAAGCACTGGCCCTGGATTCAGGAGTACCTGAGTTCAGGTCCGGCCTCAGACACTTAACACTTACTAGCTGTGTGACCCTGGGCAAGTCGCTTAACCCCAATTGCCTCACAAAAAAAAAAAAAAAAAGAATGTGCACATGTACACCTTTGCCAATATATGTCATTAATAGGTTCTGTGAAAACAGTATTTTAGACAGAACCAGAGCCCTATCAGAAGAAAGCAGAGCTCTAGCCTACAGACCTTAGAGATCAGCTTGTCTGACTTCTTTATTTTACAGATGGTTAAACAGAGGCTCAGAGAGAGGTCCTAATTAATCATTGTATTGATTTTTGGCATTTTCCAGGGACCAGTTTTTTTTTTTATGAGTTAAAGTACTAGTCTTATCAATTGACCTTTATATAACCCTCTAAGGTTCATAAATGACTTTCCATAATTATCTGCCAGGTAGGTACTACAGGTGATCATAATTCACATTTTACAAATGAGGAAACTGAGATTTCAGGAAGGGACATGCCTAGCAGAACTATAAGTAGCTAAAATTGTTCCTAGGGTAAATTTCAGATGGTGTAGACCATGGCAGTTGAGGGCAGAGTCCTTTGAAGGGTAGAGCCACATGGGAAGGGGTGGCTTCTCCCTCAAAGAGCTTAGGGATTTGTTTCTGCAGTAGTCAGGGGAAAAACAGGTCTTGGTCAAGGGGTATTGAGACACCCTGAAAGTAAGGGCAGGGAACACATCTTTGGAAGATTCATCTCTGGAAAAGAGATGAAGGGAAAGCCATCCTTCCTCAACTCCTGCTATAACAGGGATGCTGGGTATGTAAAGGGTGACTAATTACTCCTCCCCTCTGGGTAACCCTGAGGAGTTTGGGGATCTATGCCACTCATTTAGAAGTTACCCAATGATTATCAATTAGCCTCCCAAAGTTAAGTTTTTTGTTTGTTTGTTTGTTTTTTGCGGGACAATGGGGGTTAAGTGACTTGCCCAGGGTTACACAGCTAGTAAGTGTCAAGTGTCTGAGGCCAGATTTGAACTCAGGTACTCCTGAATCCAGGGCCAGTGCTTTATCCACTGCGCCACCTAGACGCCCCCCAGAGTTAAGTTTTAAAAAGGGGTGTTGGGGGCTGATGATGAGTGAGATGAGCAGAACTAGAAGAACATTGTACACAGTAACTTCAACATTGAGTGTTGATCTACTGTGATGGACTATATTCTTCTCACCAATGCAATGGTACAGAAGAGTTCCAGGGAACTCATGATGGAAGAGGATCTCCAAATCCAAGAAAAAAAAAAAAAGAACTGCAGAGTATAGATGCTAAATGAACCATACTATTTCTTTTGTTTTTGATGCTGTTGTTTTTTTTTCTATTTTGAGGTTTTCCATCATTGCTCTGATTTTTTTCTCTTATAACATGACTAATGCAGAAATAGGATTAATGTTATTATGTGTGTGTGTATATATATATATATATATATATATATATATATATATATATATATATATATATATATATAAATAAAACCTATATCAGATTACCTGCTGTCTAGGGGAGGAGGGAGGGAGGGAGGGGAGGGAGGGAGAAAAATCTGAAATTGTAAAGCTTGTATAAACAAAGGTTGAGAACTATCTTTACATGTAATGGAAAAAAATAAAATACTTTATTAATTTTTTAAAAAATGAAAAAAAAAGGGGTGTTGGGGCAGCTAGATGGCGCAGTGGTTAAAGCACCGGCCCTGGATTCAGGAGTACCTGAGTTCAAATCCAGCCTCAGACACTTGACACTTACTAGCTGTGTGACCCTGGGCAAGTCACTTAACCCCCATTGCCTAAAAAATAAAAAATAAATAAAAAATAAAAAGGGGTGTTTACTAAGCAGCTGTAGGCAAGAATATTTACTACAGAAACAATTCCCCCAGAAAATCTGGGACAAGTCCCCCCTTTGTACATGCAAGGTTCTTGGGGAGAGTGGGCTCAATCTTAGCCTAATGTGATAAAGGAGAGGTAGTCATAGCTCTTGGGGTCTGGAAGTCTTCTCCCTTTGGGGAATCCTTGTAAAATTCTTCTTTGGTATAGGTTCCCTGCTGGGCTCCAGGGATCCGTGCTCTTGTAGAATCCTTACACTGCTTTTTCTCAGTGGGTTCTTGTTTGTCCTTGGCCTCTGCTAAGGATGCTGCTGCCATCAACCACTACTTCCCTGGGGACAAGGCACTGAAGTCAGTGAGAAATTAAAGTCTTCTGACATTTTGAAGTTCCTTAAATCTTTGTCTGGTCAAGGGGGTCAGGGAGCAGACCTCCTCCCCCTAAGTAGTTCCCTCTCAGGGCCTTGACTGGATCTGCTCTAACACTAGACTGGCCTGTTATTGGAATGCTAGATTCAGAACCGGCTTACTGATTTATCCAAGCTCCGCAAGGTGTGACTTCTCTTCCTTCAACCAACCACAAGGCATTTCCTATGTGACCATTTGGTTTCGCTTTTTAGTCATTTTCAGTCATGTCTGACTCTCCGTGACCCCATTTGGGGTTTTCTTGCAGAGACACAGGAGTGGTTTGCCATTTCCTTCTCCAGTTTATCTTACAGATGAGGAAACTGAGACAAACAGGGTTAAGTGACTTGCCCAGGGTCACACAGTTAGTAAATGTCTGAGTCCAGCTTTGAACTCAGGAAGATGAGTCTTCCTATTCTAGGCCTGGCATTCTATCAACTGCCATATGACTCCTGACTTTCATCCGATATAGTTCACATCTTTGCTTGACTGATTTGTTCAATAGATGTAGCTAGGAAATGTTCACCCTTAGTTTATATCTTTGATTAATTTTATAACTCAAAGTAGCTTTCTCACTTGATAACAGCAATAGGCCATAGAGCATCTTGTTAATTGCATTAATTAGCATTGAGGAATGTGGAATACCTCTTATATTATTATAACTTTTTGTCTTTATTTTTTTGTTTTTTTGTTTTGTTTTTTTTTGCGGGGCAATGGGGATTAAGTGACTTGCCCAAGGTCACACAGCTAGTAAGTGTCAAGTGTCTGAGGCTGGATTTGAACTTAGGAACTTCTGAATCCAGGGCCGGTGCTTTATCCACTGCACCACCTAGCCACCCCCCATTTTTTGTCTTTATTATTTTAGAAATGAAGTAGGATTATCAAATATTGGTTGATGATCCCAACACCACAATTTTCTATAGGAATGTGTGGCCCTCATTGATCAGAGTCTGTTTATAATTACTCTGTGACAGATTTCCTAGTGATTTCCCTCCAGTAGAAGCCTTTGTGGAAAGGGGAGAAAGAAGAGGGGGAAGTCACTGTGAATCTTGATTTCTTCAGAGGGAACCCCTTTGACACTGAGTTAGAAGTTACTTTGGGGGCAGCTAGGTGGTGCAGTGGATAGAGCACCGGCCCTGGAGTCAGGAGGACCTGAGTTCAAATCCGGCCTCAGACACTTAACACTTACTAGCTGTGTGACCCTGGGCAAGTCACTTAACCCCAATTGCCTCACAAAAAAAAAAAAAAGAAGTTACTTTGAAAATGCCATCAGCGTAGTGGATAAAGCACCAGCCCTGGATTCAGGAGGACCTGAGTTCAAATCTGGAATGAGACACTTGACATTTACTAGCTGTGTGACCTTGGGCAAGTCACTTAACCCTCATTGCCCTGCAAAAATAAATAAATAAATAAATAAAATGCCACCAGCATAAGTGAGGGCCCAAACTGGTGCAGATGGATTAGAGGAGACACAATTTAATTTTTGAAGTAGTAAACCTTGGAATACTGTAGTGATATAGGTTTTCTTCTTGGTGGAAATATAACTGGGCATGTGTTCCTGCCTGAGAGGGAAGTGTACTGACCCTGTGCTAATTTGCTTTTGAAGTGGACCTCTCCTGATGGGTAGTATTTGGTAGTTCTTGAGTTGGAAGGGACCTCAGAGGCCATCTATTCCAACTCATTTACAGAGGGCAGCTAGGTGCACAGTGAATAGAGTGCTGGGCCTGGAGTCAAGAAGATGAGTTCAAATCTGGCTTCAGACACTTACTAGCTGTGTGATGCTGGGCAAGTCACTTAACCCTGTCTGTCTCAGTTTCCTCATCTATAAAATGAGCTGGAGATGGAAAGGGCAAACCACTCCAGCATCTCTTCCAAGAAAACCCTAAATTGAGGCCCAAGAGAAGGGAAATGACTTCTCTCCATGTGACTTTTTCTGCTACACTCTCATCCATCTGCTACTTGAGTTCAGACATTTGATCAATAAACATTTATTAAGCACCTACTATGTGCCAGGCATTAGCCTAAGTGCTGGTGATATAAAGACACAAAATGACAGTCTTGTCTTCAAGGAGTTTACTATCTGCTGGAGGGTGGGAGCGGGGAGGATGTGACATCTACACAAATAAATAGGGGCAGCTAGGTGGTGCAGTGGATAAAGCACCAGCCTTGGGGAGGACCAGAGTTCAAATCCAGCCTCAGACACTTGACACTTACTAGTTGTGTGACCCTGGGCAAGTCACTTAACACCAACTGCCTCACCCTCCCCCCAATAAATAAATGAATAAATAAACAAATAAATATAATACAAGGCAGGGTATGATATGTGCAAAGAAGAGATGTAGAAATCTGAGTGAGGAGTGAGCACTTCAAACCAGGTGGAATCAAGGAAGGTTTCAAGGAAGTAGTAGAACATGAACCAAGCTGAGGAAGATACAGATTCTGAAAGACAGTGATGAAGACAGTGTTTCCCAGACCTAGGGGTGGGAGTAGAAAGTAGAGCATGCAGAAGCACAAGGTGAGCCCATTGTACTTTTGGGGTTCAGAGAAGAACTAAGTATCCATTTTGGTTGGAGTTTTTCGTCCTTCATTCTCAAAGAGGACCAATGACATCATGAGGATGATGTCTTGCCTTGCTCATGAATTGGATTTAAGTGAGGCAGATCTACACAAAGTCATCAATCTTGCTCCCTCCTCCAGAGTTCTCAGAGTCAAGTGGCAAAACAAAAGTCAGGATGACTGTTGATGATCCAGCAGCTGGAATGAAGCGCATGTCAAAAGAAATAATGTAGGGGGCAGCTAGGTGGCGCAGTGGATAAAGCACTGGCCCTGGATTCAGGAGTACCTGAGTTCAAATCTGGCCTCAGACACTTGACACTTACTAGCTGTGTGACCTTAGGCAAGTCACTTAACCCCCATTGCCCAGCAAAAAAAAAAAAGAAATAATGTAAATGAGGAAGGAAAGCTGGAATCTTAGGATTTAGATCTGGAAGAGACTGTACAGGCCATCTAGTTCGAGAAAACTGAAATTTAGAGTAGTTAAATGACTTGTCCAAAGCAGGAGAATGTTGGCACCAGCTCCTACAGGTTCCAGAGAGCTCATTGTTAAATTTTCAGTATTAAGCATTTACAATTTGGAAATTGGCAAATGCTACACATCAGGACTTGATTTATTGTTTTGTCAATGCTCTAGAGTTACAAGAAAGCAATGGAGAAAATGTAAATAATGCTAGATTAAACCTAAAAATGTGGGGGCAGCTAGATGGCACAGTGGATAAAGCACTGGCCCTGGATTCAGGAGGACCTGAGTTCAAATCGGGCCTCAGATACTTGACACTTACTAGCTGTGTGACCCTGGGCAAGTCACTTAACCCTCATTGCCCCGCAAACAAACAAAACCTAAAAATGTGTCAGGATACACATGGCCCAAGGTCATCCATGTAAGTAAAGGAGCAGAATTAAGTTGCAAACTCTGGTTGTAGCATCAGAGATCCCAGAGTCCAGGGCTTCTTAAACTTTTTCTATTTGATCCCTTTTGGCTTGAGAAATTTTTACACGACCCTGGGTGTAAAGGTATATAAAATAGGTATACATAACCTTTTATTGTTGCCAAACTTTTCACGATCCCCACATTCAGTTACATCACCACCCACGGTTTAAGAAGCTTTGCTCTAGTTCAACCTCTTCATTTTACAAATGAGGAAACTAAGGCCCAGAGAAGTGATATAACTTGCCCAAGGTCACAGAGTAATAGCCAGGATTCAAACTCAGATCCTTTGACCCAGATCCAATGCTCTTGTCACTACCTCAAGCTCTACTTACCTGTCATCTTTTGAACAGAAGGGATCCCTTCATTCTTTGCATCTGTATCCCTAGCACCTAGAACAGTGATACATGCTTGCATATGTATAGACTGGTTCTAGAAATCTGATGCCCAAAAAAGTCTTTCAGTAATATGTTTTTTTTTAATTCCAAATCTATTTATAAAACCGATTTGTAAAATACAAATCAATTACAATCTATTACAAATCTATTTGTAAAAGCTAGGATTTAATTTCTTTTTTCTTTTTAAGTAAACACTTTTAGAATGTGTGTCAAATGATCTAAAATTCAGCCAACATCAAATTTAGTAGTCCATCATTGGTGCTGGACAAAGTATCACTGCTAAGGAAGATGAAGATAATGTAATGGCCTTTTACCAGACCAAAGAAAGATAAACATCTCTAACAACATTAACCACTTCTAGGTTCCAAGGGCTATGGCACCTTGTCCACTGTTTTGGACCCATGGACAGAACCTAGACTGGGTTTGATCCTGGGGGAACCTGATCTCTAATGAGGGAAGGACTAAGCTTCCTTTTCTACAAATATTTAATTGTTTTTAAAAATGGAATTTAATAAACCAAGAAGATTTCCATGTACAAAGATGGGAAAAGAGGATAATATGTGAAGCTGTGAATCTCTGAAATGTACAGCTTGCTTTTTTATTTGGAATTTTCCCCACCTTACTTGTAAAAACAGATTGTAACATCAATTTTTAAAACTTTGTGTTCCAAATTCTCTTCCTTCCTCCCTATCCCTCCCTTAAAAACTCAAGCAATTCTATATGTTATACATGTGCAGTCATGCAAAATGTAGCAGACAAAAAAAACTTTAGAGAAAGGAACTAACAACAACAACAAAATATACTTCCCTTTGTATTCAGATACCATCAGTTCTTTCTCTGTAGATGGATTGCATTTTTCATAAGTCCTTCAGAGTTGTCTTGGATCATTGCAATGTTGCAAATAACTAAGTCATTTGCAGCAGGTCATCTTACAATATTGCTGTTATTTTGTATATAGTACATTTCACTTTGTATCAGCTCATGTAAGTCTTTCCAGGTTTTTCTGATAGCATCCTGCTCATCTTTTTTTTTTTTAACAGTAAACTACATTTATATACTACTTTAAAGGGAGATTTACTTTCAGAACACCCATGAGGTTGATTATTGCAACAACAATAATAGTTAACATTTACATAGTACCTTATACCTGACAAAGAATTTTCTTCACAATAGCCCAGCAAAGTCAGTACCACCACCATCACCATCACCATCACCATCTTACATTGCTCTTGCCTCTGCTTCAAATTTTTTCCCCAGTTACTATTGCTAACTGTGTACAGCTTGCTTTTAAAAAAAAAAGTATATCATAAATTCAACATGTTATCTTCAAACTGTTCTGCTTATCTATACTTCCTTCCAAATTTCCTTCTGTTCTCTTCTGTGTATCTGGTAAAATACTTCCCCTGGTGCTCTTTTCTTCCTTTCTTGAAATACTATGGCTAGATCCTTTCCCCTTCCCCTGCCCCCTTCCATCAAGGGGAGGGTTTTAATCCTTGTAACAAATAAGCACAATCCACACAGTGGTCATGTCCAGAATTGTCTGTCTCTTTCTGTCTCTCTGGCAGGAAGTGGATTGTAACCTTTGTCACTGGTCCTCTGGAGCTGTGCTTGGTCAGGGCATCATCAGAGGTCTTCAGACTTTTTTTGGGGGGGCGGGGTGGGGCAATGAGAGTTAAGTGACTTGCCAAGGGCCACACAGCTAATAAATGTCAAGCGTCTGAGCCTGGATTTGAACAAGGTTCTCCTGGATCCAGGGCTAGTGCTTTATTCACTGCGCCACCTAGCTGCTCTGGCCTTCAGACTTTTAAAGCTATTTGTTTATTCCCTACAGTGTTGTTATTATTGTATAAGTTGTGGTCCTGGATCCACTCTTGCTTCTTATGGCACATTAATATTCCATTCCGTTCATAATACCATAATTTACATAGCCATTCCCCATTTGATAGGCATTTCCTTTGTTTCCAGTTCTTTACTTCAACAAAAAGAGCTGCTATAAATATTTTCGTACATAATACTCACAGTGCACACTGATAAGACTTGAGTAATCAGTGAGTCAGAAACTTTAGGATGTGAAGGCATTTGCAGGACTGCTAAATGGGTCCCATGCCCCACCCCTTCACACATACTCTCTCTCTCTCTCTCTCTCTCTCTCTCTCTCTCTCTCTCTCTCTCTCTCTCTCTCTCTCTCTCCTGCTTTGTCCAAACAATTCCCGATATCCTCCTGCTGATAGTCATGGTAATCACAAGATCACAACAGAGTTGTAAGGAACCTAGGAGACCTTCTGGTCCAAACTCTTCATTTTGCAAGATGAGGAAATTGAGGGGTGACAAAGTTACTCAGGTACTACAAGTAGAGCTAAGATTGGAACCCAGGGCCTCTGGATGTTGGGCCTTCCCTGTATGTGGCAACCACGTGGTGTTGTTTGGCGAGGATGGCTGCCTTCTTCTACAGAGGAGTTGCTTCCCTGGATGATGGCCAAGAGGGGTAGACTTGAAGCAGGACTCGTGGTTTGGGGAGTGGAGGGGACAGGCTGCCACGGCCAGGGCCTGCCGGTGGTAGGAAAGACTGGTCACTCCCAGAGTGCTAAGTTCCCAAAGCACCCACATGTGGTCAGCTAGAGGCAGGCAGGGTCTGTTACACATCCTTTCTCTAATGGCAGGGTCCTTGGTGATCGCTGTATGGATGTTTTAGAGAAACACATTTCATCTCAGTGTAAATCGCTATTTCCTAACAATCAGAGCTGTCTGGGGTGGGGTGGAGTAGTCCACCTTGGGAGATTATAAGGAGTTAATAGGACATGGAGTTGGAAGGACCTATAGAAATCATCTCATTGAAGTCCATACCTTTATAAATAGGGAAACTGCAGCCCAGAGAGGTTGTCACTCCCCCAAAGTCATACAGATGGTAGTTGGCAGAACCAGGATGCCAACCCAAGTTTCTAACTCTAGGTTCTCTGCTGCTTCTTACTAAAACACACTGGGAGCTACAACCCTTCACTGGGACACTTCAAAGGGAGGGAGGAGGGGGCAGCTAGGTGGTGCAGTGGATAAAGCACTGGCCCTGGATTCAGGAGGACCTGAGTTCAAATCCAGTCTCAGACATGACACTAGCTGTGTGACCATGGGCAAGTCACTTAACTCTCATTGCCCCACAAAAAAAGCAAAAACAAACAAAGGGAGGGAGGATGTATGTATGTATGGATGGGTGGGTGGACAGACGGACGGAGGAGGCTGTAGAATTCATTCACATTCAGAGATGGGTCGGACTGGAAATGTTTTGCTGTCCTTCCCACGGCTCTCAGGCTCCATATCCAGAGCTCTCTCTAAATGAACATTCTTCCCCTTTAGGTTGAAGATAGATTGCTGAGGGCCTTAGAAGCTGCCAGGTTAGAAGGACCACAGCACATCATTCAGGGTATGGATCACATGGAAAAGCTTTACTATTATTATTACAAGCCAAGCCAATTGATTGATAGCATCCCACTTTTAGCCAAGTGAACTTAGAATAAAATTTCCTACCAATTCTTGAGTGCAGGAAGCAGAAAAAAAAAATGGAAGTCATCTTCAGTTGACCTTGAAGGCAAGGCAGAAGCTTGCTTATCTGTTCCTGCCCTTGGAAGGGAGAAAAACAAGGAGATTTTGTTTTACTCTATGGCTAGTATATCAAGGGCACAGCATGAAGACAACAAATAGAGACACAAGGTAGGGTGAATGTGACTGCTTGTTCTGCACTGAGATGAAGGCTAATCTGAAGATGAATGGACTCACTCATGCCAGGAGAAGGAAGATATAAGTCCTCTATTTTGGCAATTCCAGGTCAGGGCTCTTGTATTTTATCCTAAGAGGCAACAGGGAGCCATTGAAGGTTTTTGAGCTAGAGAGTGAAAGGGCCTCACCTCTGCCTTGGGAAGGTCACTTTGGTAGCTATAAAATATATGGATTAACAAATAGAAGCAAGGAGACCAATTAGGAGGTTATGATAATAGTCTAGGATACAGGGTAGTGAACCAAGGGGGTGGCCATGGGAGGGGAAAGAAGATGGATGAAAAAGATGTTTCAGAAGTAAAACTGACAGGACTTCTGGACTGATTAGATGTGTGTATATATGTATGCATACATGTGAGTGTGTGTATGCATGCATGTGTGGATATAGGTATACTGTGCAGTGTGTGCATATGTATGTATTACAGGCATGTGCATGTGTGCACGTGTGCCTGTGCATGCACAGAGATGACCGGGAGTTTAAATCTGTGAATGGGCGGATGATGGTTCCCTCTGATTTGTCCTTATGCAGTGTATTTGTCCACTGAATAACAAGAGGTGCACCTTTCACCCTCTTTCTTTCTCCCTGATCACACTCCTTCCCTTCCAGCCAGAGTAGGGCTCCAGCCTTCTATGTTTTACAGGGTTGGTTTCAAGGTCTCTTTCTTCCCTCCCCATTTTGATATCTCTTCTCCTCTCTCATAACTCAGATCTGTGAGATTCTCTGACAACAATTTCTCAACAGTACCATTGTGCACCTCAAAATATGTGGTTTTAGGGGCAGCTAGGTGGCGCAGTGGATAAAGCATCGGCCCTGGATTCAAGAGGTCCAGAGTTCAAATCCAGCCTCAGACACTTGACACTTACTAGCTGTGTAACCCTGGGCAAGTCACTTAACCCTCATTGCCCCACAAAAAAATTTTTTTTAAATGTGGTTTTAGTGAAGAGACCCCTTGACCAGGAAGAAATCAGCAGCCCTGGCTTCGAAGCCTGCTTCAGTCACCAGCTAGTTGTGTGACTTTGCTTAATTGATTTAAATTCTTTAGGGCTTAGTTTCCTTATCTGTAAAATGAAATGGTTGGGCTAGGTGATCTCCTTGGGGCCTTCTCAGGCTAAAGGGCTAATCTTCATCTGAAGTGTCTACCATAAGAACCTCTTATATAGTAAGCCCCCAATAAATGTTATTTTTTTTAATTGAAATTAGAAAACACCCACTGACTTTTCAAATGTCCCTGTTTTGTCTTCAAGGTTGAGGATGAACTGGTGATTTCTCTTCACAGGACCCAAAGTAATTCTTATTTTAAGGTGACCATTCTCTTTATTCTTATATGTCCCTAATCTTCAATGCCTGTGTTAGAGAAGAGTAGGAGGCAGTGTGGAAAAGAACAATCACTCTGGAATCAGAAGATTTGGGTTCAAAAGCTACCATTGATGCTTACTTATCTGTCCTTACCCTGTTTTAAGTTCTTGGATGAGGTAAGTATTGGAAGAAATCATGGGACTCCAAATCAGGAAGACCCAAGTTCAAATCTAACCTCAGGCACTTATTAGCTGTGTGACACTGGGCAAGTCATTTAAGCTCTTTAAGCATCAGTTTCCTTAGCTGTAAAATGGGGATTATAATAGCACCTACCCCACATGGTTGTTGTGAGGATCAAATGATATAGGTCAATTACTTTGCAAACTTTAAAGCACCATATAAAAGCTGACTCAGGGTTATTAACCCGATTTCAGATCTTATCTTCAATGTTTATTACCTGTGTGACCCTTGACAAAGGTTCCCTGAGCCTGTTTCCTGTTTTGAAAATGGAGATAACAAGAGCATATACTTTATAGTGTTGTTGTGAAGATGAATGGGAGGAAGTAGGTTAGCACTTTGCAGACCTAAAGAGCTAAGTCAATGTTAGCTATTACTAATCTCCAATGGTACAGACAGTGAGGAAGGAAAAATGAAATGGAAATCCTCACATGTTTTTAGATCTCTGGGGAAAGGGAGGGTATGAGAATGGTGTTACCAAATTCTGAAGAAACGAAAAACCAAACCAAACCAAACAAAAATTTCAACAGCCAAAAACCAGCTTCTTTGATAAAAAGCCAGCTAATTGCCAATCTATGTGGGAAGCTTTTTGCAATGAGTGTTCCTGGTTTTATGAAATGTGAGACCTAAAAATAATTTTAATGATGGGGTTAAGGGCAGCTCAGTGCTTCAGTGAATAGAATGTTGGACCTGGAGTCAGGAAGACTCTACTTCTTGAGTTCAAATCCAACCTCAGATTCTTCACAGCTGTGTGATCCTGGGCAAGTCACTTAATTAACCCTCTTTGCCTCAGTTTCCTCATCTGTAAAATGAGTTGGAGAAGGAAATGGCAAACCAGTCTGGTATTTTTGCCAGGAAAAACCCAAATTGGGTCATGAAAAGTCAGACACTATGGAAAAATGACTGAACAACAATAATGGGGTTAATTTGCGGGGAAATAGAACCCCCAACGTTAGAAAAGTTTCAGCTGTCCTCCCTTCTATTTCATCAAAGAAGGTCACTCCAGGGTAGGTCAAGTTCACTGCCAATGAGCCCCTCCTTGGGGGCAAATGTCCAGGGAAGTTTGCTACAATTTTCCCTCTAAGCTTTATGTGAATCAAATTAGAAATGAAGCTTTTGAAAGGCTTAAGTTGTTGACTCCACCCTGTCCAGCAGCTGCAAGCTATAGATATCCTGAGATGGGATGCTGAGACCAGAGTTCGGACAGACACTGTTTCCCAAGATTTTGCTGGTTGTTTCTACTTTCAGGACTGCATAAGGCTAGTGTGGACTTTATTGGACTGAATTGTTAACAAGGACACTTACAGTTTGAGAGGGGAGAGAAGGCTGGAATTCCTGTTACTGGACAGCTGCATGGGACCTTGGGATCTTCTCCAAATAGAGGGTTGGGGTTTTTTTAGGCTCTAAGCTGTACTGGGCTTTTAGGTCATCGTCTCAGTGTCCTCATCTCTCCCATTCCTTCCCTGGCCAGGCTTCAGTGACCTCTGGCCAAAGGGTCTCAAATGACTGGACTCTGTGCTCCCTTAGAAAGAAACCTTTTGGGGCAGCTAGGTGGCACAGTGGATAGAGCACCGGCCCTGGAGTCAGGAGTACCTGGGTTCCAATCCGGCCTCAGACACTTAACACTTACTAGCTGTGTGACCCTGGGCAAGTCACTTAACCCCAATTGCCTCACTAAAAAAAGAAAGAAAGAAAGAAAGAAACCTTTTGAGGTACAGTGGGAAGTGTCACTGTGTAGCCTTGAACAAATTTAATCTCTCTGGGCTTCAGTTCTAATCTGGAAAATGATGGAGTTGGACTAGATGGTGTCAAAGTTCAAACTCTATGATTTTATGATTCTAAGGTGACATTTTTTTCTCTGTCTGGTCTCTTTTTCTTCCTCTAGAATAGAGGGGGGAAACCAGTTCTCGATCAACTTTCTACCTGAGACAACTTATCATTGTGACTTCTACCTTAGGAAAAGCTTACACTTGCTGGGGGATCTGGGAACCTGTGGTTTGCCTGTAATGGGTGTGTGATCAGCCAGTCAGTTGGCAGGAGAATGAGTTGAATGCTTCCCTCCCTCCACTTCCTTGATAACCATTTATGCCTCAACTCCTTGCTATCTGGTTTACTTCCCCATCACTCCATTGAAACTGTCTTCTCCAAGGTCACCAATGACCTCTTTACTTGATCAATCATCGGCTTGTTTCTAACATAACATCTACCCATCACCCATTATAGTTGATTGCTTCTCTATTCCATTCTCCCTCCCATAGCCGAGAATGAATGTTCATCTAAGCCTGGTATTGATGACTTGAAATAGTTATAACCTAATCCTGGCTACAGCATCTGTGTAGGTGGCACTGGGAACTTCCTTTCTCTTCATCATACCCAGTAGGGGGAAAATTACTGATAAAGGAGACTATTAATATAGTATGTCCCATAGCTGATTAAGGTTATTCCCTCTAAGTTGAGAGGGATGGTTATTTTAGGTAGAGGAGCTTGGTAGAAAGGGAGAATGAATGAACATTTATTAAGTGCTTACTATGTGCCAAGCCCCATGTATGATAATACAAATACAAAAATGAGACAAACCCTGCACTCGAGGAGCTTACATTTATTTTTTTTTTTTGGACAGGCAACAAGGGTTAAGTGACTTGCCCAAGGTCACACAGCTAGTAAGTGTCTGAGGTTGGATTTGAACTCGGGTCCTCCTGAATCCAGGGCTGGTGCTTTATCTACTGTACCACCAAGCTTCCCAAGGAGCTTACATTCTAATAGTGGGGGATACTACATATGTATGGGAGAGGTGGTTAGGGAGGGGTTTGGAAAGTCACAGAGATGGTGAGTGGAGTCAGTAGGTTCATACACCCCTTATTGTAGCAAAAGCAGTATTGATTTGATTATGGTTCCAGAGACAGAAAGGGGTAGGGGAGTGGAGTACAACAGAAGTAGGCCAGGGTGTAAGGTGAACTGCATTCTAAATATAGTGGACCATGTGAGGCCCTCAACACTCAGGACAGAGGGGGTTCAGGGCACAAGTTCCAGAGCTGAAAGAGAAGGTCACCATAACCAGGGGATGGAGAAATTGAAGATGAGAGATTGGGGAATGATTGATGGAATGAGCTCCCAGAGGAGATAGGCTCAAGTTAGTGAGAGTAGTTCAGAGAAGGAAAGGAGAGGTGAAGACAGAGAGAGATGTGCAAGAGGGGACATGAATAAGCTCATGATGGATCACTTCAGTCTTTTTTGGTACAGTAAGGAGGCAAGGTCATCTGTTGGGAGAGAAGACGATGACAGAGGTTGGGAGCTTGAGGAGAGAGGAGATTTGGTAAAGCACCCTAGGGGAGCTCATCGGAGATGAATAAAATGATAGATCTGTGATCTGATGATCCAATGATTGCTTTGCAGTGGTAAAAAGAAGCCTAGATATAGAGTCTAAAGACCTGGGTTCAAATCTTCACTTTAGCTTTATCACAAGTATGACCTTGGGAAAGTCTCTTAAATCTTTAGGTCTCACTCTCTCATCTATAAAATGAGAGGATTAGACTAGATGACCTTAAAGTCCTTTCCTGTTCTCAATTGGATGATATATAAACTATGACCACTTACAGTTTATCCTGGGCAAAATAGGTCTATGTGTTTAAATAAAGCATGATTTAAATGGGGCACCTTTAAGGAGGTGCTGATGCTTTTGTGAAGCATGAATAAATCTTTGAGGGCATTGGAGGACTTCTCAGCTTCTGTTAGCCCATAGTTAATTTCCCAAAGTAAACATTAAAGGAGCAAAATTATCTGAAAGAGTATTTTCCCCAGAATGTTTGTACTAATAACAGTGTGTTAGTTGAATTATTGGGGTACTAGGCTGGGTTTTCTAAAATATTGCTACTTATAAATTAATGGCAATTGCACCAGTTTGGGCAGTAAGCATTTATTATTATTATTATTATTTTTTTTTTGCGGGGCAATGGAGGTTAAGTGACTTGCCCAGGGTCACACGGCTAGTAAGTGTCAAGTGTCTGAGGCCGGATTTGAACTCAGGTACTCCTGAATCAAGGGCCGGTGCTTTATCCACTGCGCCACCTAGCCGCCCCCAGTAAGCATTTATTATTAATTAATATAACATATTAATATAGTATTGACTGAGTGTTTCCCTGACTTCCCCACTAGTCACAGGCTTAGAGGGCTTAACAATTACACAATCAACATGGCGAGTAAAGTCCCGGGAGGAAGAGAGCCAAGAGCCAAGAGAGCAACCCTGGTGTGCCCAGGGATTTTATCCTCTTTTTGGTAGACTCAGGTCACCACACCTTGATCTAAGATAATTGGTTAGCATCATTCAGCTCCATTGACTTGGGGGCTAGTCTAGAGATCATTCCCATGCTAAATCAGAAGGATCAATCTGCATTCCTTTTGTTAAGCTGAAGGCTCATCCCAGGCTGGTTTCTGGTGAGGGGGAGAGACCGTGTGACACTAACACATCTGGGTTTCTCCTAGAAATTCATTATTAATAATTATTTTCTCACAACAGATACAAATAAATGATGCCAAATGAGCAGCTGCAAAATCTTTTTCATGAGGTTACATGAAGAAATACCAAAACACAAAGTGAAGTGGATGTGAGACTCCTTTCTGAGTCTATGATCTAACATAGTAAAAGGAAGAAAAATTCAGGGAAATCAGTTCAGTGACATGTTGTCTTAGGGAAATGTATTTGCAAAGGAAAATTTTCCTTAATTAAACAAGGTGGATACTGATCATACACACACACACACACACACACACACACACACACATACATATACATACACACACACATAGATATAGATAGATTTTTTTTTTTTTTTTTTGCTGTGGGGCAATGAGGGTTAAGTGACTTGCTCAGGGTCACAAGTGTCCGAGGCTGAATTTGAACTCAGGTCCTCCTGAATCTAGGGCTGGTGTTTTACCCACTGCGCCACCTAGCTGCTCCTATATATTTTCTAACATGGAATGTCAGTGTGTATGTTTAAGTGTATTCTGCTTCCTCCCCTTTACATAGTGATTAGTGGGTTATTAAACTTGGCTGAAAAATAGCAATTTTACAAGTGACAGCGTTGCTGAGCCACGATGTTTTGTATTGCTTTGAAAACAAATTATATTCTTCAACAGGGATCAAGACCATTTTTTAAAAAGCAACAACATGTAATTATGATAGTCTTTTCAAAAAAGACTGTGCTTTTGCTAACACAAGGCAACAAGGTTTGAAAGAGAAAGGGAAGGGAGCAGTTAGGTGGCACAGTGGATAAAGCACTGGCCCTGGATTCAGGAGGACCTGAGTTCAAATTTGACCTCAGACACTTGACACTTACTAGCTGTGTGACCTTGGGCAAGTCACTTAACCCTCATTGCCATGAAAGAAAAAAAGAAGAAGAAAGACAAAGGGAAATGATTAATTTGAAAATGCAGTCATATGACCCAACCTGGGCTTCAATATGGTTTAGGGAAAAGGCTAATTGGAGACAAAAGTTATATCAAATGCCCATGATGTCTGTCCTCAATATTACTCTCTCATCTGTTCCCCTTCTCTCCATTCCTGCTGTCACATCCTCATTAAAGACCTACTAGAATGCAAAGTCCATTAAGTCAGGGAACTGTCTTTGAATCCTCAATTCTTAGCACAGTGTCCTTCATATTGTTGTTATTTAATCATGTCCAACCTCTTTGGGGGAGAAGTTATTGGCAAAGATAGTAGAATGGTTTGCCATTTCCTTCTCGAGCTCATTTTATAGATGAGGAAACTGAGGCAAACAAGATTAAGTGACTTGGCCAGGGTCACACAGCTAGTAAGTGTCTAAATTCAGATTTGAACTCAGGTCCTCCTGACCCCCAGGCCTGGTACTCCATCCATTGTGCCACCTAGCTGCCTACTCTTTATATAGTGGGTGCTTAATAAATGCTTACTGAATTAATTGAATTTCTCTAGATCAACACTCTTTTTTTAAAAAAAAATTATTATTATTATTATTATTATTATTTTTTGCAGGGCAATGAAGGTTAAATGACTTGCCCAGGGTCACACAGCTAGTAAGTGTCAGTTGTCTGAGGCCCGATTTGAACTCACAGTTTCTCCTGAATCCAGGACCGGTGCTTTATCCACTGCGACACCTAGCTGCCCCGACGAACACTCTTAAATTGGCCTCCCTACTAACAAGCCTTCTGGTCTATACTCTCTATCCTTTCCAAACCATCCATCATACCCTGTCACTGTGCTTCCTCGGGATGCAGTGTGAAATGTTAGAAAGAGCCAGGAGATCTAGGTTTGAATTCAGGTTCTGACACGTACTAGCTATGTGATGATCACTTCCCTGCCCTCTGCCTTGATTTCCCTACATATAAATGGAGGTCATAACACTTGCACTAACTGATCAAATTACTTTGTAAACCCTTAAGTATTTTAATTGTGGTTCGATGATGATTCCTTGCATGTAATGGGGACTGGCACATACGCAGGTCACCTCTGACAGCATCTACCCATATGGAGAGTCTGAGTAGCCTTTTCCATTCCACAGCATCACTACTCCCCAGGAAGCAGGTTACTCTAGTGATTGGCTACCAGATGAAAGTGTCCTTGTGCCAGGCCCTTGGCCTCTCTGTGTGAGAAGACACCGTCAGGGGGTCTCTGTGTGTGCCAGTCCCTGTTACTCATAGATGTAGTCATATAATTCATTTCCTGAAAACGTTTCAATGGTTTTCTTTTGCCTTCCCAGGAAATTTCATAGCCTGACATTCAAGGCCTTCAATATGGTATAATCCTACCTCTTTTGGGAGGGGAAGGAGAAAAGAGGAAGGGAACAAGCTTTATCTGGTGCCTACTATGTGCCAGGTACTCTGCTAAGTGCTTTATAAACATTAATTCATTTGGTCCTCACAACATACCTACCTGAAAAGGTTGGTATGATTATGATCCCCATTTTATAGTTGAGGAAACTGAGGCAAAGGTCAAGCAACTTGCTCGAGGTCACACAACTAGTAAGGGTCTGAGGCCAGATTTGAATTCTCCACTTGATCTTCAGCGGGTTGGGACAACACTAGAAGTACACAAAGGTACAGTACAGGCAAGCATATTGGCTATAAATCCATAAGATTTCATTCCTTTGTAGCAAAAAAACCCCACCTAAAACGTAAAGCACTTTTGAATCATTAAACTTCCATTCTGTGTAAGTTCATAAAAGCTTGCTGTTCTTCTACTTCTAATGAACAGATGTCATGTCTAAATCATCGCTGAAAGCAAAAACATTTCCTTCTCTCATCAGTCTGTCTTTTCCCTTTGTGAGTTCTCAGTGGTGTTTTTGTTGTAAAGATGGGTCGATAAATGGTAAATATTGAACAAAGATCTGATTTCTTAATAGCTGGCATTAGACATGGAGCTGTTTATTTATTTGGGTGCAAAGAGAATGGAGTGAGACCTACATGTCTGATTTCCTCTTTATTTCCCTGGTGTAGGATTGAAAAAAATCTGAGAGCTGGAAGGGACTGCAGAGACCAACTGGTACAACCAAGACCTGACCCCTTCTATAAAGTCCTCAATGGCAGTTAGGTGGCATAGTAGAGTGTTGGGCCTGAAGTCAGGAAAACCTGAGTTCAAATCCAGCCTCAGACACTTACTAGCTGTGTGACCCTGGGCAAGTCACAACTCTGTTTGTTTCATTTTCCTCATCTGTAAAATGAGCTGGAAGAGGAAATGGTAAGCCACTCTACTCTCTCTGCAAAGAAAACCCCAAATAGGGTTATGAGAGGGCAGCTAGGTGGCACAGTGGTTAAAGCACTGGCCCTGAATTCAGGAGGACTTGAGTTCAAATCCAACCTCAAACACTTGATACTTGCTAGCTGTGTGACCCTGGGCAAGTCACTTAACCCTCATTGCCCTGCAAAAAAACAAAACAAAATAAAACCAAATAGGGTCATGAAGAGTCATAAAGGACTGAAACAATTGAAAAACAACAACAATGCCCCAACAGTGACTCCATGGACTCCACTTAAAAACCCCAAATTAGAGGGACCCCCTTCCTCCCCCCTTATACATTTAGATAGCTCTAATTGTATTGAGGTTTTTCTTTGAACCTAAACTGTCCTCTTATTTAATTTTTTTTTTTTTAGTGAGGCAATTGGGGTTAAGTGACTTGCCCAGGGTCACACAGCTAGTAAGTGTTAAGTGTCTGAGGCTGGATTTGAACTCAGGTACTCCTGACTCCAGGGCCAGTGCTCTATCCACTGCGCCACCTAGCTGCCCCTTAAACTGTCCTCTTTACAACTTTCCATTGTTCCTCAGGTTAAGGAACACAAGACCGTTCCTCTTCCACCTAACAATCCTTTAAATATCTGAAGATAGAAACCATGTCCTACCTTTTGCTCCAAATCTTCTCTTTTTCAGGTTAACTATTCCTCAAAAGTAATTCTGTTCAATAGGAAGGTCCACAACATAAGATTTACTAATGTCATATAAATGGGTACATTTTACACTGAAAATGTATTAGCTTTGCAATCAGCAAATCCCAGTACAGCCACTTACTCTGCCACCTGTGAGACCTTGGGAGAGTTGTTTAAAATTTACAGGCTCGGGGCAGCTAGGTGGCACAGTGGATAAAGCACTGGCCTTGAATTCAGGAGGACCTGAGTTCAAATCCAGCCCCAGACATTTGACACTTACTAGCTGTGTGACCTTGGGCAAGTCACTTAACCCTCATTGTCCCATTAAAAAAAATTTTTAAATAAAATTTACAGGCTTTAGTTTCCTCATCCATAAAATGAAGGTGTTGAAATTATAAGGTGCTAAAAATTCTAAATTTTTTTTAGCATTTATATAAGGCTTTAATGTTTGCAAAGGAGTTTATATATCTTAATTGATTCTCACAATAATCCTGTAAGGTAGGATTATTCCCATTTTACAGATGAGGAAACAGAGGCTGAAAGTGTTTATGTGACTTGCCCGGAGTCACAGAGCAAGTGTCTGAAGCAGGATTAGAATTTCAGTCACCTCTAATTTTGGGGGGGGAGTGGGGCAATGAGGGTTAAGTGACTTGCCCAAGGTCACACAGCTAGTAAGTGTCAAGTGTCTGAGGTTGGATTTGAACTCAGGTCCTCCTGAATCCAGGGCTGGTGCTTTATCCACTGAGCCACTTAGTTGCCCTGGGGGCTTTTTTCAAAGGCTGATTTACGAGGTATAAATACACTGAAATTAAAAAAAAATTTTAAGCACTTTCTGTACTAACCCTCATCCCCACTCTGCCCTATCCCCAATAGACAATATAATAAAAGCAGCTCATTACCAATATGTATAGTCAATCAAAACAAATTTCCATATTGGCCATGTCCAAAAGAATTTTGTTTCATTCTGCATTCTGAATTCTTTAGCTTTCTTTCTTTTGGTGGGGCAATGAGGGTTAAGTGACTTGCCCACAGCTAGTAAGTATCAAGTGTTGAGGCCAGATTTGAACTCAGGTCCTCCTGAATCCAGGGCTGGTGTTTTATCCACTGTGCCACCTAGCTGTCCCTCAATTCTTTACCTTTCTTACATGAAATGGGTATCATGTTTCATCACTGATCTTCTGGAATCATGGTGCATGATTATGCTAAGAGATCAGCACAATAATATTCCACCACATTCACATGCCATAACCTGTTCATCTATTGCCCAATTTATGGGCCACCCCTCAGATTCCCATTCTTTGTCTCTTCAAAGAGTGAAGAATTTTTATCCATTTTTAGAATCTGTACTGCTTAGGACCAATCCTTCCCTTAATCTACCCTCCCTCTACCTTCTCCCCTTTCCCTCCTATTTTGTGAAATGTATTTCTGTGCCCAACTTTGTGTGTATTCTCTTTTCTTTTGACCAATTCAGGTGAGAGTGATATCCAAGTGTTAACTGTTCCCTCTACACTTCCTTCTTGCTTTTACAGATATCTACTTGCACATCTTGATTATGTGAGATAATTTCCCCTAATTTTCCTTTCCCTTCCCTCTCCCCAATATATTCCTCTTATCTTTCTATTCTTTTTTTTTTTGTTTTTTTTTTTTTGGCAGGGCAATGAGGGTTAAGTGACTTGCCCAAGGTCACACAGCTAGTAAGTGTCAAGTGCCTGAGGTCAGATATGAACTCAGGTACTCCTGAATCCAGAGCCGGTGCTTTATCCACTGCCCCACCTAGCTACCCCCTTTTCATTCTTTTCTTAAGATCATCAAGACATAACAGACCCATTCCCAGGCCTTGTCTAATTGGATTCCCTCTATGACACCTGATGATGACAGGGTTCAGAGGAAACACATTTATTATGGTTCCATACTTGAGTACAAATAATTTATTGTTTTTAAGTCATCATGGTTCATTCATATTTATGTTTGAATGTTTCTCTTCACCTCTGTGCTTGAACTTCAAAGTTTCTACAACAGCTCTGATCTTTTTATAAGGAATGCTTGAAAGATCTCTATTTCATCAAAGATCTATTTTTTCCTCTGTAGTATTATATTAATTTTTTGCTGGGTAAGTTATTCTTGATTGTAAGCCCATATATACCCTTTGCCTTCTGAGATACTGTATTCCAAGTTCTCTGCTCCTTTATAGTGGTAGTTTCTAAATCATGCATGATCCCGACTGTGGTTTTTCAATACTTGAATTCTTTCTTGCTGACTGCTTGCAATATTTTTTCTTTGACCTGGAAACTGAATTTTAGCTATGATGTTCCTGAGAGTTTTCATTTTGAAGTTTTTCTTTCCTTTTTTCAGGAGGGGATTCTTTCTATTTCCACTTTGCTCTTTGGTTCTAAGAGATCTGGGCAGTTTTATTTTCAGATTTGTTGAAATAGGATATGTAATCTCTCTTTTTTTTTTTGGTCTTGAAGTTCAGATAGTCTAATGATTCTTAATTTTTTTGCTATCAGATGTCCTCCACTTTCTTCTATGTTTTCAGTCTTTTGAATTTTGATTTAATGGGTTTTTTTGCCTCATAGATTTATTGACTTTTGTTTGGACCATTCTAATTTTTAGGGAGTTTGTGGTTTGGGCAAGCTTTTGAACCTCTTTTTACCAAGCTGTTAATTCCCTTTCTTTCATAACTCTCAGTTCTTTTCCAATTTTTCCCTCAAGTGCTCTCATTTAATTTATAAAAACATTCTTAACTCTTAAAAAAAGTTCTTGCTTCATCTCTTTTTCAGGGTTTGTTTCTTGAGCTTCCCTGACTCTGTAAAAGCTCTTTATAATGGGCTTTTGTTTGTTTGTTTGCTCATTCTTTCAGCCTACTTCCTGACATGAGATGTTGGGGTTGGGTTTTGCAGCACTTCTGGAGGGAAGGTATAAGTCCATCCCATTGCTGCTCTCTTGGGGTGTTCAGTGTCATGCGATTCCAGGATCTCAGGGACGAGTCATTCTCAGAACCTGCTTTCAGTGTTCCCAAAGTAATCTGATCCAGGGCAATATATGATTGCTGCTCCTCTGGTCTGAGCTTTGCAAGTTCCTGAACTGGGTTTGAGTCTGAGCAAGAACAGATGCTGCTGCTGGGTTCCAGCCTTATCAGCCAGCTAGAAAGCTCTGTTGGTTCAGAGTGGCAGAATTGTAGATTATGACCCTTTGCTGTAGGATTTCTGCTCTGGTTATTCCTCTGAAGACCACACTAGATGCTAGAAATGAGACCATGCTCTGTGCCTGAGGTGTGAGTGATGCTGCTGCTGGCTTTTGAATTTCCTCTCCATATCCATCTAGGGCCTCCCTGCCTGGCAGTGCCACCCTGCCTCAGTCTGTCCTGGCCCATATTGAGGATAGCTTATACCTTTGCCCCTTGCAATGCCCATTAAGGCCAGGGACCTCTGCTTGCATAGCCTCTCCTAGTATTCCACCCGGTGCTCCACCCTTCTGACTTGACTCCAGCCCCCTTGTCCTCAGATCTCCCTATTTGTCTCCTTATACTGAACTGGGTTGGTCAAATGATTTGTGATTTTTTCTGGACCTTGCCATCAGGATTTAAACTGGTGCATTTTCTAGATCTGTTTGGAGGAATTGGTGGTGGTGGTGGGAGGTCCTCCACTCCACCATCTTGGCTCCTTCTTCTTCCTCCTTTTTCTCCTCCTCCTCCTCCTTTCCCTTCTTTCCTTTCCCTTCTTCTCCCCTTTCCTTCCTCCTCTTCCTCCTTTTTCCTTCTCACTCTCTCCCTCTCCTCCTCTACTTCCTCATCGTTTAGTTTTAGTCAGTGTGAGTAAGTCCTCAATAACAATCAAGAAGCACAAGGCTACCCTGGAGAGAGGAATGTGACCCCAGAATCTCATCCTGTGTGTAGGTTGGCTTTGATAGAGAGGAGCTGAACACTGCTCACAAGACTAGGACTCTCTCAGGGAGTATTTTCTTTAACCTCAATTTTGAATGTCCTCTATTGTTTCTATAAAAGAGCATGTATATATTTTAAAAAATTTTTTGTTGATATCTTGTTTTTAGGTCCCCTTTATTTTTTCTTATAGCCACCCCTCCCTTACTCATGTAGCCATCCCTTGTAACAGAGAATTTTTAAGAAGAGAGAAAAGGAAATTAAGCAAAACTAAGTAACTCATAGACTAAATCGGGCAACATATGTAATGATCCATATCCATAGTCACACACCTCTAAACAGCAGAGAGTAAGGGTGTATCTTGTTAATGGTATTGATATAATTGCAGAAGAAAAATTTATTTAAAACCTCTTTCCCATGACCTCATAAAATCAAAATTCCATGTTGTTTTTACAGTCAAGAGATAGAGGAGGAGTTACAAATTTACCAATTATTTAATACTGGTTATTTTTGGTACTGATTTACTAAGGGGTTGTTGTTTTTTTCTCCCCAAAATCCCCCAACTCTGTATGAAGAAAATAATCATTTTATTAGCTGATCTTTTTCTCCATCTCCTTTTTCTCTCTTCCCTCTCTCAATAACACATTATAAGATTGTAACCTTTATCTTAAGGGTAAGGTGCCCCAAACCTTGATCTAATTGATTGATTTCCTAGTTCCTTGGGAGAAAATTCCAAAGAGTTTTTGAGGGCAAGGAGAACAAGAAAGACCAGAACCAGAGGGTTTTTCCTAAACCCAGATGTTTGTAGAAGCAGTGACTGTGACCTATAAAGGCCCAGAATAAGAAAAGAGAGAAGGCCAACTGATTCAGATAACACGCTGGCAATAGGATGTTTAATGTAAACAGACAGAATAAAGCTGCTGCTCTCTTCATGGTGCAGAAGGAACCTGGACTGCTTAATATTTCATCACATAAAAGCAGTGGCGTCCATTCGAGAGATGCTAAGAAACAAGAGGGTTTGCTCTCCTCTTGAGTGACCCAACACAAGCTGCTAATTGTTGCTGGATCGCATTTGCCTACTTTGAAAAATGAGGATGATCATATTTCCTCTGGCTCCTACCAATGCCAGAGGGTTGCTGGTGGAATAACCTTGAACCTGGACAAGGGAAGCATTCATTCTGGTTTCCAGTCCATTTCTATGTCCATCATGCTATACTGCCTAGAAAATATGCAAAATAGGGATAATAAATATTTGTACTGTCTAGCCCTCATGAGGCAGGGTGGCCTGGTGGGTAGATGGCTGGCCTTACAGTCAGAAAGACTTGGGTTACATCTTTTCTTTGGCACATCTTACTGTATGGCCACAGGCAAATCACTTAACTTCTTAGTGCCCCCCAAACTTTCTAAAGCTATTGTTGTTTGTCCTTCATACTGGAAGAGGACCATGACATCAGGAGGTGATGTCATGACTTGCAGTGAATTGGATTTAAGTGAGGGAGGGCTGTGCAAACTCACCAGCCTCACTCTCTCCTCCTGAACTATCTGGGTCCAGTGGCAAACTATATATTAGGACAACTGGAGATGGCCCCTGATGTTTGAAGCAATTGGGGTTAAGTGACTTGCCCAGGGTCACACCCCTAGTAAACCTTAAAGTGCTGTAGAAATATGTTACTCAATCAATCAATAAACATTTATTAATCACCAATTGTGTTCCAAGCATCATGTTGGGTGTTGAGACTACAAACAGGAAAATGAAACAATTGTTGCATTCAAAACTAACTTCCAATTGGAGAGACAATCTTTACACATAGAAATGTAGCAGTGATGAAAGGGTGTGGTGAGGACAATTGTTCGGTCACTCTAATTCACTCTTCCCCCCATCCTACTATTGAATGATTGCCTAGGTGGTTTTCCCAATGTATACATTCTCTTTCTGCTCTGCAAAGTTGTAACAAAAATAATCTTTAATTCTAGTACCAAGGCTCCAGCCAGAGATATTTCTCTGGCAAATATTTCAGTTTTTAAATCTATCTTTCCTCCTTGTTCAATATCTTCCCCTTAATGAATCACTTCTTCCCAACTGTAAACCTATTAACTACACCCAAACTAACAAATCCTTATGGTTGTAATTTTTCATAAGTACAAAGTAAACATTTTAAACAAAACAAGATAGACTTTCCCATGCCCAGAGGATAGATTTTTGGGTATTAGGCATCTCAAGAGGAAAGAAGAAATATAGAATTACTTTACTGGAATCTAGATTCTTAGGGTTGGGTGGGAAGGAAGTTCAGCTACACATTATCTGTCTCAATATTCCTTGTACATGTTTGACCCCACACTTCACCTGCAGAGTCCTGGCCCTTGTCAGGGTTTCCCTGCAGTGACCCTCTTGGTGTCCTGGGATCTCTGCCTGTGGGGCATTCTGAGGTTTCTCTTGCCATATCTGAATTTATCTTCAAAATATGATTTTAAGGTGAGCATCATTTAATTTGCTGTAGGTGCATTTATGTTGCTGGCCCCAGTGATGAAAATTGCTAGTTATAGCTCTGAACATGCTGTCCTCATTATTGCCTCTGTAGTTCTGCTCCTGCTTTCCTGTTCCAGAATACCCTTTCATCCAATGCCAGACGTTTTGTCAGGATCAGCTGAAACCTGGATTATTTTTTAAAATAAATTTTTAATTGATTTTTTGTTCTTATTATTACCTATATTTGCCATTGTAAGTCTTCCCTCATACCTCCCTGATAGCCATCCCTTATAATAAAGAATCAAAAAGAGGAAGATAAAATTCAGCAACTTCTTGAAAAAAAAACCTGATACCATACATGGTGTTCCACACCCATGGCTCCCTACCTCTACAAAGAAGTTGGGGGAAGTCTCTTCTCAGGTCTCTTATTTAGGGCTAAGCTTGCACATTATAATTTTGTAATATTGCTTCCATTATTTTATTATTGTTCTTTCAATTTACATTATTGTATATGTAGTTTCCCTCATTCTGCTTAGATCACTTTGCATCAGTTCACAAAGATCTTCCTGTGCTTCTTGGTGATATTCACTATATTCACAATTTCTTGTGAAATAATATTTCCTTGTATTCATGTACCACAATTTGATTAGCCTTTTCCTAATCAATGGGTTTCTGCTTTGTTTCCAGGTCTTTGCTACTGTAAAAAGTAATGGTATAGGAACAGCTAGGTGGCACAGTGGATAGAGCACTGGCCCTGGATTCAGGAGGACCTGAGTTCAAATCTGGCCTCAGACACTTGACACTTACTAGCTGTGTGACCCTGGGCAAGTCACTTAACCCCAATTGCCTCACTAAAAAAAAGTGATGCTATAATATTTTGGAGTATATGAGGCCTTTCTTTTTTTTTTGCAGGGCAATGGGGGTTAAGTGACTTGCTCAGAGTCACACAGCTAGTAAGTGTCAAGTGTCTGAGGCCGGATTTGAACTCAGGTCCTCCTGAATCCAGGGCCGGTGCTTTATCCACTGCGCCACCTAGCTGCCCCCAAGGCCTTTCTTTTTGTCAATGACCTCCTTCAATGTCTTTCTGGGCCAGAGTATGGGTAACATTTTAGTTATTCTTGAGTCTTGATGTTTTCCTTCCTTACTCCATTCAGACTTTGCTCATCTCCCCTTTCTTTATGTCATAAACAACCTTCCCAGTTCAATGCAGAATTTTTTAAGGTAAAAACAGGGAAGGCCCTAGCCAGCCATGTGCTAATTAGCAGAACACGAGTCATTTCATATGACAATGAGGTTCCCACTTTGATCATAGGATGCTATTACCACATCTTGGCTTAATTCTACAACCAATGGACAAATAGAACAGATTCCCAACCCTAGGAGGGCCTTTCCTTTCCTTTCCTTCCCCATCGAATGTAGATATACAGGACTAGTCAATCATATTGTGGTGGAAAGAATGTTATGTTTGGAGTCAAAGGTTCAAATCTCAGCTCTGCCACTTACTACCTGTTAGACCTTGGATACTAGGACTCCCAGTATGGAAATTCCCTCCCCCACTGCGGATTGCTCTGCAATTTTAGTCTTAGAGAACTCTGCTACTGAGATGTTAAATCCCCTGCCCAGGGTGTCACAGCTAACATATATCAGAGATAGGACTTGAACCTAGGTCTTCCTAACTCTAAGGCCAACTCCATCCACTCTGCCATTCTGATTCTCAGCAAATTCATATTATCTCATAATGATGACCACTTCCTTCTCTGCTCACAAATGACCCATTTAAGAATACCTTCAAGAATTTCCCCAGCAATTACTGACACGTTCCTGTGTTGTATAAAATCTAATTGTGATGTCTAAAATCTAATGTGTGGTCGCCTTAAATTAGAAACTCATAGCACCAGTCTTCGGGGCATTAAGCATTTATTAAAGTATAATAGGGGTTAGTAAAGAGAACACATGGAGTTCAGAAGGAAAGACCCTAGCTCCCTGTATCTCCTGCTCCTACCACAACCTCCAATGAAAAGAAAGAAGGATCCCATACTTTCCAGTGGAAGCTCCCTGTGGCAGTCCCTACACACACACACAGCTCCAAGCTAATTGGCTGGTAGCATTGATTGACATGACTTATAGGCGGTTCTATGAATAGATGTAACTTCCAGAAGCTAGTCACATGCTTTCTCCTCAGGTTGGTGCTGCCCTGGTTCTCACAATGTCTTTTCTCAGCAGTGGGGTGGCACTCTAATTCTCACACTCCCCAATCCAGCAGAGCTGATAGAATCCTCCTCCTTCCCTATTTTTGAAAATCAGGATATTTCTATGTGTCTCGTTTTATCCTGCCTTTATCATTCTCTGTGATTTTTCAGAGCTTGCTAACAGTGGGTTCACCAAACACAGGGCAAGTTCTCATACAGTTCTAGAAATGAAAGTCATCTGGCCCTGTTGCCTTGAATTCACTGAGGGCAATTAGTGTTGGGGGTGGGGTAGGGTTTAAAACCTATCTTGCCAGTATGGTTACTACCTCATTTCTTTCTCTCTCTCTCTCTCTCTTTCTTTCTTTCATGTGTGGGGCAATGAGGGTTAATTGACTAGCCTAGGGTCACACAGCTAGTAAGTGTCAAGTGTCTGAGGTTGGATTTGAACTCAGGTCTTCCTGAACCCAGGGCCGGTGATTTATCCACTGTGCCACCTAGCTGTCCCTGCCTCATTTCTTCCTTCCTTCCTTCCTTCCTTCCTTCCTTCCTTCCTTCCTTCCTTCCTTTCTTTCTTTCTTTCTTTCTTTCTTTCTTTCTTTCTTTCTTTCTTTCTTTCTTTCTTTCTTTCTTTCTTTCTTTCTTTCTTTCTTTCTTTCTTTGTGAGGCAATTGGGGTTAAGTGACTTGCCTAGCATCACACAGCTAGTAAATGTTAAGTGTCTAAGGTCGGATTTGAACTCAGGTACTCCTGAATCCAGGGCCGGTGCTCTATCTACTGTGCCACCTCATTTCTAATAAAGGCTTATGATCTGGAGAATCTTGGTCATCTCTAAAGTCTGGTTAGAGAGAAAAGTCAAGAAATAACAACCTCCTATGCTAATTATTCCAAGTGCACTAATTTCTATAGAAGTAACTTTTCTAATATTCTTCACCTTCTTCCCTTTCTCCCATTTGATATACCTGGATTCGACCTTGAAGACCTCCTGGTAGAAACCACTTGACTGAACTGCTAGTGCCTGGAATCCTGAACTGTTTCCAGCAAAAGGAGGACCTAACAGAAGCAACTTGGTATAGGTGCTAGAGCACTGAACCTCCAGTTAGAGACCTGAGTTCAAATCTAGCTTCAGATCTATTTTAGGGCAAATATGAAGGTGGGCAAGTCACTTAACTTCTGTCTGCCTCAGTTTCCTCATCTACAAAATGGAATAAATGATAGCACCTATTTCCCAAGGCTGTTGTGAGGTTAAAAATTTAATATTTGTAAAACACTTTACAAACTTTAAAGCACTATGTAAATGGTTATTATTATTATAGCTATTTCATTGACTCCCTCAGGACAACAGTGGTATGTGAAAATTCCTAGACAGTGAAGTAGAAGTGGGTATTATTTTATCACACTGAAAACAAGGCCATTTTTCCCTCCTTCTTCTTCCCTCCTTGTCATCTCACATCATTCAGACACCTTTTTCTACAATCTCCTCTGCCCTAGTCTGTCATGAAGAGTTTCACTTTCTCCTTGCCAAGACTAACTCCCCTATGTGCACCCTTGATCCCATCTGCTCCTGACTTCTTCAGAAAATTGCCCTGACTCTCCTGACCACTCTTTAGTCTTCAATATCCACCTTGGGCTCCACCTACTGGCTCCTTCTCTGATTCCTACAGACATACTTATGTCTCCCCCATCCTCAAAAAATGTCCTTGCCTGACACATGCTAGCTATGTGATCATGGGCCAGCTACTTAACTTTGAGGAGGTTCACTTTCCTCATCTGTAAATTGGAGATAACAGTTGCACCTAACAGACAGGGTTGTAGCCATAAGCAGATGAGATGATGCTTGAAAAGCGATTGCCAGTCTTAGAACACTACATAAATGCTAGCTATTATTATTGATATGGGGATAAAATTTGTAATTTCATTGGTATAGTGAACTCCCAGATAAGGAAATACCCTCCACCAATGTAGATGGCCACCTTTGCTCCATTGCTCTTTAGAAAACTTCCTGGAGCAAGTGGCTTCTCCTGGATCCCACAACCAGTATGTGTGAGAGGCAATGCTTGAACCTTAGTCTTCCTGGCTCAGAGGCCAGCTACTAGGCCATGCTTCCCCTCCTATTATTATTATTTGTTTGTTTGTTTTTGTTTTGGGGGTTTTTTTTTGCAGGGCAGTGAGGGTTAAGTGACTTGCCCAGGGTCACACAGCTAGTAAGTATCAAGTGTCTGAGGCTGGATTTGAACTTAGGTCCTCCTGAATCCAGGGCCAGTCCTTTATCCACTGCGCCATCTAGCTGCCCCTCCTATTATTATTTATATGATTTTGAGTATTAATAGTGATAGCAATCTGAGGCTGAAGGTGGCTTGATCACCTATCACATGCTCTGATACAAAAGAAGACAAACAAGAGTCAGATGGGGATTTAACTGATTTATTTATGGCATAGTAATGGTAAAGCTCCCAAGAATTAGAGAACTGCTTAAGTTTGTTAATTAAGAGCTTATTAATCTATCGAGTCCATGACGGCTTGGCAGCCTGGGCAGCAAAGTTTCATCTGGTATTGCTAATTGCACTGAAAAGTTCTTGCTGGTGACATTCTCCTCTCTTCTTTTTTTCCCCCTTGATTTTATGTCAGCATGGCAGACAAAAGTCAATGAAAACATGATGAAAAGGTAACTGGGAAAGAGCCAGGAGCCAGCTGGAAAATCACTCAGTTCCCTTTGGGTGTAACCCCTGGGGGGGATGAAAGGAGCAGCCTAGGTTCTGATCACAGCTGAGAAAGCAAACAAGAGCAGACTTCTGTGAGATTAAAAATTCACCTGATGGTGATCTTCCTCATGATTAAGCAAAAAGGTGCCAGATACAAATACAACAGATGCAAGAGCAACTGCCTTAATTGCTTTCTCTCCTCTCCCCTCCCCTCCCCTCCCTTCCCCTCCCCTCCCCTCCCCTCCCCTCCCCTCCCCTCCCCTCCTCTCCCCTCCTCTCCCCTCCTCTCCCCTCCTCTCCCCTCCTCTCCCCTCCTCTCCCCTCCTCTCCTCTCCTCTCCTCTCCTCTCCTCTCCCCTCCTCTCCTCTCCTCTCCTCTCCTCTCCTCTCCTCTCCTCTCTCTCCCCTCCCCTCCCCTCCCCTCCCCTTCTCTTTTCTTTTTTGTCCTTTTTTTTTTTCCCTTCTGTTCCCTTTTGTTTTTCTCTTTTGGGGGAGGGAGGCTAGGGGTTTGAGGAAACAACGTCTGAGCCCTGACAGGAGGCCTACATGGCAGAATGAAAAGAGCACTGACGCTAGAGTTGAAAGACCTTGGTTCGGGGCAGCTAGGTGGCGCAGTGGATAGAGCACCGGCCCTGGATTCAGGAGGACCTCAGGAGAGTTCAAATCTGACCTCAGACACTTTACACACTTACTAGCTGTGTGACCCTAGGCAAGTCACTTAACCCCAATTGCCTCACCAAAAAAAAAAAAAGAAAGACCTTGGTTCATATATCACCTCTGATACTTCCTAGCTATAAGACCTTGGAGAAGTCACTGGGCCTCAATCTCCTCGTCTGTAAAATGAGAGGGTGAGGCTAGATGGCCTCTGATGTCCTTTTTAATCCTGTATCTGATCATCCAGTGGACTTGGGGGATCTGTGCCCTGGTGCTACTTTTACCAGGATAGATACACTGGGCCAGGAGGGCAGGGCAGCCTGGGAGGCTTCTAAAAGACGAGTGAGGATGTCCTTCATGTTCTTTATTGCTTAAGTGAATATCCTTGAGTGGGGAGTTCTGGGATGGGAGTTGGGTCAGGATGCAGTTTTGCTACCTTCCCTCCCCCCACCCCTTACCTTGAGAATAGCTCAACCTGGCCCAGCTGCCTGAGGTTTCCTCAAAACAGGAGAGAACAATGGCTATTTTGCTGAGCTAAATCCACTTTATTAGACTGAAGGATCAGCGTTTTTAAAAAGCTGGATATATACACACAAACATAGATATATACAAACATATACATGTATGTATATACATACATGCACATACTCATAATGTATATGTGATATTGTTTTTGTAAAATATGTAACATTGGCTTTGGAAATATGTATCTACACATGGGTATGCCACATATATATTTACACACACAAATATAGGTACATATGTTTACAAAACCAATATTATATTAGCTTCTCTCCAACATGATCAATGTATGACAGGCTCTCAGTATTGGAAGAGACTTCAGAGACCATCTGGTCCACTCCATTCCCCTACAACAAGAATTCTTAGCCTTTTTTTGTGTCTCGGCCCCCTCTGCCAGTCTGATGAAGCCTATGGACCCCTTCTCAGAAGGATGCTTTTAAATGTATGTAATAGATATGTATGTGTATGTATGTATATGTCTATGTGCCTCTGTATGTTTATCTGTGCATGCCCTCATGGGTTGTGTGTGTCTACATGAGTCTGTCTAAATGTGGCTTGAAGACAGTGGTGTGCTAGTATATTGTTTAGCTACTAACTCTGGGGAAAAAAGTGAGGGTTGCTCATCAGCATTAGAAAGACACCATCCCAATCCCAAGAGCCCTTGAAGAGACCTAATAGCTATGCTCTGGAGGTTCAGCAGTGCAAGATGAAAGATCATGGCAAAATGTGGTTGCCTGGAGAAGTTCATGAGTATTGTATATCAGTTTCATAACGGCATGCTTGCACAGGTTCTAGGTAATGGACAATGCTCTCACCCTTTTCCAGTTACTAATGGAGTGAAGCAGGGCTGTGTGCTTGCTTCCATACTTTTTAGTATGATGTTTTCAGTGATGTTGTTGGACACTTTCAAATGAGGATGAGAACAGCATTAAGGTCAGCTTGTCAGTGATGGTAAATGATTTAACTTAAAAAGACTACAAGCCAAGACTAATGTAGAGGCAGAGTTGGTGTGTGGCATTTTGTTTGCAGATGAGTGTGCACTCATTGAAACCTCTGAGGCTGAGATGCAACAGAGTAGGGATCAATCTTCTGTTACTTGTGCTCATGTTGACTTAATAATGAAAAAAGAGATTTTCCACCAGCCAGCACCACATCATCCATGCATGGAACCACATGCTACAGCAAATCAAGTATATTTGAATACTGTAGATAAGTTCACTGACCTTGGCAATATATTTTCCAGAGATGTCCACATAGATCATGAGATTGATGCGTACATTGTCAAGCTAGCTCACTGTTTGGGAGGTTCCAAAGGAAAGTGTGGGAGAGAAGTATTAGGCTGCGGACCCAACTGAAGGTCTACAGAGCCATTGTGCTGACCTCATTGTATGCCTGTGTAAACTGGACAGCCCACCAGGGCCATGCCAGGAAACTGAATCTCTTCCATTTGAATTATCTTTGGAAGATTCTGAAGGTCACCTGGCAAGATTAGGTCCTGGTTACTGAGGTCCTTTCTTTCTTTCTTTCTTTCTTTCTTTCTTTCTTTCTTTCTTTCTTTCTTTCTTTCTTTCTTTCTTTCTTTCTTTCTTTCTTTCTTTCTTTCTTTCTTTCTTTCTTCCTTCCTTCCTTCCTTCCTTCCTTCCTTCCTTCCTTCCTTCCTTCCTTCCTTCCTTCCTTCCTTCCTTCCTTCCTTCCTTCCTTCCTTCCTTTCTTTTTGCAGGGCAATGAGGGTTAAGTGACTTGCCCAGGGTCACACGGCTAGTAAGTGTCAAGTGTCTGAGGCCAGATTTGAACTCAGGCCCTCCTGAATCCAGGGCTGGTGTTTTATCCACTGCACCACCTAGCTGCCCCACTGAGGTCCTTTCTTGACGAGAACTGCCAAGCCTTCGAACTCTACTGCAGAGAGTGCAACTCCAATGGGCTGGCCATGTTGTTTCAATGGCAAACTTTTATTTGCCTAAAAGACTATTTTATGGAGAACTCATGCAAGGCAGGGGCTCACATGGTTGTCAGAAGAAGGGATACAAGGACACTCTCAAGGTCTCTCTGAAGAACTTTGGAATCTTTTCTGAGACATAGGAGACACTGGCACAGGAGCACCCTGTGCAAGCATAGTGTGCCTACATCAAAGAAAGTCTTGTGCTCTATGAACAAAGCAGAATTGCAGTAGCTCAAAAGAAAAACAGGAGATGGACAAGTTTAGAGACACCTCCACTCCAAATGTCCATATGGATGATTTGTGCCCAACCTATCTATGGTAGAGCCTTCTGAGCTCCTGTTGGTTTGATCAGCCATAGTCCGACACTGGTCCTCTTCGAGAGCAAAGGACAACAATCAACCGAGGGCCTTCCCCTCTAAGACTGCTTTCTGCCTGCTTTGTATTTATGTTGTGGGTACTAGTTTAGATGATACCCCCCCCTGCATAAAACATATTCTCCTTGAAAGCAGGGCTTGTTTCTGCTTTATCTTTGTTTCTCCAGTGCCTGGCACATGATAGGCACATGATAAATGCCCGTTTGATTCCAACCAAGACTGAAGCCAAAGAAAGAGCAGTTGAGTGGAACCCAGCTTGTAGGGTAGGTTTCCCTATTTCCTGGCTGATTTGGGCACAATCGTGGTTTCATGGGCTTGTAGATTGAGAGCTAATTACTGCCCCCTCCCCCATTTTACAAAGGGGCAAACTGAGACTCTAGAGGAGTTAAGTGACTTATTCAAGGTCATAGCAAGCATGAGAGGGGGGATTTGAACCCAGGACCTCTAACTCCACAGCCAGTGCTCTTTCCATTGTGCCACCTCACTTCCCGTTTCATTCACCAGGAAAATCCTGGAGGGAGGGCACCTAGCCTGCAATGCCTTTTCTACATTCTGTCTATTTCTTTCTTTTTCTTTGTCTTTTTTTTTTTTTTGGCAGGGCAATGGGGGTTAAGTGACTTGCCCAGGGTCACACAGCTAGTAAGTGTCAAGTGTCTGAGGCTGGATTTGAACTCAGGTCTTCCCGAATCCAGGGCTGGTGCTTTATCCACTGCGCCACCTAGCTGCCCCATGTCTATTTCTTTATAATTCCTGATATGGCTGAGACAATGAGAACCTGGAGTCCTTACAAGTCCAATGCCAAAAAATTTAAAAAAAAAAAAGAATAGTAGAAAAAAGACAAATCAGTTGGTTCTCTGATGCTCCTGCTCAGGGAAGATAATTTGCTATCAGGAATCTCTGCTGAAAATACAGATCATGGTGTTCTTGGCTGAGTGTGTGGCTAATGTCCTGTGTCCAGTTGAGGGATGACTCCCAAACCTCGTGCACACTTGGAGAGCATCCTGTTCCTGTCAGAGGAAGTCCAGGTTCTGTGGTCCTAGAGGGAATGACTTTGGATTTTAATCTACCATAGAGGGACACAGGTTTTAAAAGCAACGGGGAGAGGAGAATTTTGAAAATTGGATTTCTCCATTAATGTCCTAGCTTTGTTGGTGTCCTTGGTGCTATCTTTTTGTGAGGAGCAAGGCCAAGACTGAATTTCAAGAAGGTTAAGACCTAGTTAAACACAGGAAGAGTCTGCAGCAAGACAAAGCAGCTTGTCTTTTCTTTTAAAAAGTTTTAATTGATATCTTTTATTTTTACCTTACCTTCATTTCTCAATATAGCCTTTCCCTCTCTCTTGTCTGCTATAATAAGCCTTTGCTTTTTCTTTCTTTCTTTCTTTTTTTGTTTTTGTGGGGCAATGAGGGTTAAGTGACTTGCCCAGGGTCATACAGCTAGTAAGTGTCAAGTGTCTGAGGCTGGATTTGAACTCAGGTCCTCCCAAATCCAGGGCTGGTGCTTTATCCACTGCACCACCTAGCTGCGCCCTAAGCCTTTGCTTATACCAAAGATTAAAAAAGAAAGGGGAGGTGGGATCAGTTCAATAAAACTAAGAAATATATTGACCAAGGAAAACCTCAGTTCAGGTCCCTCTTCTGGCACATAAGATGGTTGAGTGGGCAAACCATGTATGCAGTCCTCATCCCCTCTCCCCTCCCTGCTCCCTTCAGCCTCGTATTTCTACATAGATGTGGGGGAGGTACATTCTCATGTCTTTTTTTTTCAGGGACTAGCTTGGCCATCTAAATATACAGAATTTTACTGTTGTTGTTCTTTTCATTTACATTGTTGCAGTCATTGCATCTATTGTTTTCTTGGCTCTGCATACTCCACTGTGCATCAATTCCTATAAGCCTTTGCCATGATTCTCCAAATTCTTCATAGTCACTTTTTTTTTACAGCACAGTTATATTCCATTACCAGTTTTGCCATTCCCACCATTTGTTTCCAGTTCTTTGCTACTGCAAAAGTACACAAGCAGCTTTTCTTGAACTATCCCTTCCTACCCCCTTACTAGTTTCTTTTTTTGGTGGAGGCAATAATAGGTGTTAAGTGACTTGCCCAGTGTCATATAGCTAGTTAAGTGTCTGAGGCTGGATTTGAAGAACTCAGGTCTCCCTGACTCCAGGGCCAGTGCTCTATCCATTTTGCTACCCGCCCAAATAGTTTCTTAAAGTATGATTAGAGGTCATGGGGAAATTTAAAGACCATCTGACAAGAAGAGACTATGCCGCTGGAGTGGTATCAGATGGGAAGAGAACCACCTTATCTTGTTCTGGCTTGAATTCAGGGGCCCAGGTTAATGCAAAATAGAATAAGGGCAGAAAGGGACATTCAGGACACAGGAAGGTAGGAAGCACCGCACTGTAAAGAAATCACCTCATTCTCCAAGTCTGCTCTTCTCACATTGTGTTGTCTGCTATTTTTAGTTAGTCGACACCATATTATGAAGGATAAAACCTACATTAACTCAGAGTCAGGTTGTATGAACCACAATTAATATGACAGATGAAAACAATCTGGGGTAACGATGCAGTCACTGTCATGTAACCTAACAGGCAAGTTGAGGACAAACATCCCATTAGCGATGCCAGAGGGGTACTCCATGTGACAGCAGGACAATGAGGACAAATGAGGAAGACCAGGGATGATCTCATTCCTCTCTTCCTCCCACTTATGGGCGCTGCACTGCTGTCTGCCCTCAAAACTAATAAACAGGAGATATTTCTTTACACATTAAAAAGTTAAATCTCCACACCATGATGGACCTCATTTTCTTATTAAAAGGATCTTATTCCAAGGTGGATCTTGGGATCTTGGATTTAGAGCAGGAGAATACCTTTCAAGGGCATCTACTCCAACCCCATCATCTTAATGATGAAGACCAAAAACGTTCAATGATTTGCCCAAGGTCACACAGGCAGTGGGTAGACCCCAGCCCCCATTCCACCACAGCCTGAAACCAGCTTACTTTGGTGTGATGTCAGCAGTTAGGCTGCATGGGTAATAGGTGAGTTCTCAACTTCAATGGGTCTTCTGGAAGTAAGATGGGAACTGATAGGTGTGTTGTTTGAAAATATATGGGGGATGCCTGTCTCTGTTCTAGGTTTTAGGGAACTTAGCTGGGGTTTCTAATATATTGCTACTTATAAATTAGAGGCTATAGCATCAGTCTTTGGCATTAAGCATTTATTAAATCATATTAAATGTTAGTAAAGAGAGAGAGAGAGAGAGAGAGCACATGGCTCAGAATTAGAATCCATACATACCTAGGTAGAAAAGAGGCAGGGGACACATGGTTGCCTCCTCCAGCGTCCCAGGCCCAGCATAACATTCCAGGATGGGGAGAGGGGAAGTGAGAAGAGCAGGAGAGAGAAGAGAGAGTGACCTCCCTCTCCCAAAATAGAAGTGGGTCACTGCACATTGATCCAAACTAATTGGCCAGTCCATTGATTGACATGACTTGGAGGGGCTGTCGCCTAGGTGAGTTAACTTCCTTTAGGTAGTCAGGAAGGTCAATCTACATTTCTTTTGCAATTCTACTGACTCTGAGCTGGCCTTAAAAGAGACCAGGCAAGGCTCCCTCAAGTGGGGAGGGCCCCCCAAATTCCATTATTTTCTCACAGAGGTGAAACTTGCTAGGCCTGAGCAAAATTGTGAAAAGGAAGACACTTCAGTGTCCCCCAACAGTTCTCCTTTCTACAACCTCAGAGGTAGCTTTGCCTAGAGGTGATACAAATGAGTTAACCTATGCAAAGCACTTTGCAGACCTTGGAGCCCCATAATTATCAGCTAGTATGCTTACCCCCTTCATCCAATGTCCATGAGTCCATAGGATCATAGATCCTATGGTATCCTATAAATCTTTACAGCTAGAAGGGACCTCAGAGGAAACTTCTCCTAATTTCCTGCAATTAAAATCTATTTTCAAGAATGGTTTAGAAACTGGTCCTATGATTTCACTGGAATAGGGACCTGCCTAGTGAGGAAACTCCTGCTATTAGAGGGAAGTCAATTCTTTCTCTACAGTTTACTGGAGTGAGAGAGTAAGAGACATGCCCAGGGTTGAATAGCTAGCATGCGTCAGAGGCAGGTCTTGAACTCAGGTTTTCCTGGTTCTGAGGCTGGCTCTTGATCCACTACCACAATGCCTCTCGAGGGCTCTCAGGAAGGGGTATACAGTTAGAGCTACAAGGAACGTCTTCATTCTTCAAAAGGTTAGGGCTCTGGATAAACAAAGGTTAGGGTTCTGATAAACAAAGAGGAAATGGTTGCTGAAGGAGAAACAATTAGAACCTGGGAAGGAAGTGATGATTCCATCTTAGAGCTCAGGACAGATGAGAAGAAGACAGTAGGACATACTCTAAAATGCATACTAGGGGACAGCTAGGTGGCACAGTGGATAAAGCACTGGCCCTGGATTCAGGAGTATCTGAGCTCAAACCTGACCTCAGACACTTGATACTTAATAGCTGTGTGACCCTGGGCAAGTCACTTAACCCTCATTGCCCTGCCAAAAGAAAATTAGGTCCTAAAATGCATACTAGATTTAGGAAAAGCAGATTTCAAAAATTCAGAGGAACTCTAGGGTTAGAATACCATGGTCTAAAATGATTATAAGGATATTGGCCCCCAAACTATGGGAACCTCTTAAGGAGGAAATTCAAATGACAGTAACTATTCCAATGGGGGGGGGGAAAGGGGGCTTGTCTAAAGAGACTAATGTGACCACACATGGAACTCATTGACCAATTTAGATTTTTAAAAAGCATATAGAAGAGAAAAAAGAGGGACAGATAATGGTGGACAAAAACAAAATGATGGCACAGTCTTTAGAAAAATTACCTTGAAATGACCAAGGCTGATGGACAGTCAAAACAAAAGCTATATTGAAAACAAGAGAGAAATGCAAAAGGGAGGACCATTCCTTGTAGTGGATGGGTTAATGGAGAAAACCCCAAAATATTTAATTCTTATATGCTTTTGTTTTGTTTATGAAGAATGATCTTGGGGGCAGCTAGGTGGCACAGTGGATAAAGCACCAGCCCTGGATTCAGGAGGACCTGAGTTCAAATCTGGCCTCAGACACTTGACACTTACTAGCTGTGTGACCCTGGGCAAGTCACTTAACCCTCATTGCCCCACCAAAAAAAAAAAAAGAAAAAAAAAAGAATGATCTTGAGACTGGGAAGGATAGAACAAAAATGGTTAATAGTAAATTAGAATCCAAGATAACAGAACAGATAGTAAGTGTGCATTTCAACAATGAATTCAAGTAACTAGCCCCAGATAATAATAATGTTAATATTAATAGTAGTTATTATTACTCCAATAATGAATTCATCACTAGACCCAGATAATAACAATGTTAATATTAATAGTAGTTGTTATTACTTCAACAATGAATTCAAGTCACTAGGCCCAGATAATAATAATGTTAATATTAATAATATTTTTTCAACAATGAATTCAAGTCACTAGGCCCAGATAATAATAATATTAATAATAATAATTTTTTTCAACAATGAGTTCAAGTCACTAGGTCCAAATAAACTACATCCCAAAGGCCTGAAAACCTGGTAGATGTGACTGCTGAGCTATTGTCAGTGACCTTTAAAAAATCGTGGAGAATGAAGGAAGTGTTGCAGAACTGGAGCCAGACAAATATTGCCCTGACTTTTAAAGCATGGAAAAGGATTGGTGTCACTTTACCTTGTAGACCAGTGAGTTTGACTTTGGTTTCTTGTAAAAATCTGAAAATAGAAAGGCTCGTGCTATGAACATTTAGAAAAGACGCAGTGATCGCTAAGGACAAACACGGCCTCTTCAAGAACAGGTCATAGTCACACCAGACTAACTTCATTTCCTTTTTGGACTTTCATTAGATGGGTAGATCAGGGCAATGCGGCAGACAGTATGCGTGGATTTTGGCTGGGTGTTTGTCCTAATCTCTTATGATATCCTTGCAGACTAGCTGGAGAGAGACAGGATAGAGTTAGTTGAAATCAGTAAATGACTGAATTCCTGGACCTCAAAAACAGTGATTCATAATCCGTGTCAAATCGTTGGGAAGCCTCTAAGTGGAGTGCCCCAGGGATCTCTCCTTGACTCTGTTCTGTTCAACATTTTTATAAATTAGTTCCATGAAGGCTAAATAGATCACATTTTCAGGTGGCACAATACTGAAAGGGATAACCAAAATAGCATGCCATAGTGGAGGAGAGAGAGAGGTTGTTGATTTTGCACAGCTCTGACTCACTCAAAACCAATTTACGTGCAAGTCAAGACATTAAGTTCATGATGTCATTGGATCCTCTTGGAGAACAGAGGACCACCACCACCACCACCACCAACAACAACAACAGTCATAATCCCCAAAGACCTTGACAAGCTAGATCCATGAACAAGGTATAATAATATTGACTTTGATAGGTACAGGAAGATGCTGGTGAACGTTTACTGCTCTGGATCCTCTCATATTAGGGATTGTTAGGCAGAAGCTGGTCATTCACATCTGTCCATACAGAAAGTATTCCTATTCAGTTATATGTTGGATTAGATCATCTTTAGGGTCATTTTAAATACTAAGGGAACTTTAAATTCTGAGGGAACTTAAAGACAGCTAGATGGCGTGGTGTAGAGATAATGCTGGATGACCCAATTTAAATCCTGCCTCACACACTTATTAGCTTTGTGACCCTGGGCAAGTGACTTACTTAAACCCTCTCAGCCTTAGTTTCCTTATCTGCAAAATAGAGACAATAATAGCATCTATCTCATAAGGTTGTTGTGAGGCTCAAATGACGTAAGTAAAGTGCTTCATAAACTTTAAAGTGCTTTATAGATGCCAGCTATTATTATTATAATTAAAGGTCATTAGCACTACCCACTCATTTTACAGATGAGGAAACTGAGGTCCAGAGAAGTCATATAGGAAAGGGATAGCAGGGTGGGAAATAGAACCTGGACTTTATGAACCTTATTCCATTATTCTTACTTCTATAACATTATAGTGTAATATAAATAACTAACCTCTCTTTGGTTTAAGCTAAAGGAATGAAAATCTAATTGCGGAATTTCAGGCATAAATCATCCCTTAGAAATAATGTCATGGGGGCAGCTAGGTGGCGCAGTGGATAAAGCACTGGCCCTGGATTCAGGAGGACCTGAGTTCAAATCTGGCCTCAGACACTTGACACTTAGTAGCTGTGTGACCCTGGGCAAGTCACTTAACCCCCATTGCCCCACAAAAAAAAAATAATGCCATGAAGACCAGTGCTGTCACATTCAGCTAGAAACAGTCGCCTCATGCTGTACACTATGTTGTATCATATCTATTTATTTTGTTAAACATTTCCCAACTACATTTTAATTGGGCTGCTGCAGCCTGAGAGTTTTTGGCCCAAGTTTGACAGCTCTGGAATAGATGACCACCTTTCTCCCATGACTTGTAGTGGCAGCCGCAGAACGTGGCACATCAGTTGCCCTCATTCTGGGATTTTCCTTCAGGCCACCAATTAGGAGTCATACTGATTGTGATGCTTTGTCAGGCCCCCTGCAAACAGGAAGTCCAGGCTCCCAACAGGACTAAGCCATTTTACTGGCAGAGTTGGGGCTGATGAACCAAAACACATCTAAGAACCTAGCAAGGACAGAGGAGGCAGAGGCAGCAGCTGGGAGGCATGTCTGAAGTGTGTCAATGGTGAGAAGCTAACTGGGGGCACCGAGTGCTCTCTCTTTTTTTTTTTTAAGTGAGGCAATTAGGGTTAAGTGACTTGCCCAGGGTCACACAGCTAGTAATTGTTAAGTGTCTGAGGCCAGATTTGAACTCAGGTCTTCCTGAATCCAGGGCCGGTGCTCTATCCACTGCGCCACCTAGCTGCCCGAGAGTGCTCTTTCAATTGCTCTTCAGGTTAGTGCATAGGTGAGCAGCTTCCGCTGCTGGCTGTAAATAGATCTTGGGCAGTTTGGCTTTGCCAGGGTGACTGAGAATGTGCCTTATGTTGCTGGATGGAATCCCAGAATCTGGAGTCATGTGAAGAAGGTGGTCTAGGACTATTTGTTCTTAGCAGGGTTCATGTTGCTTGGAATATACAACTGAATTCAGTTCAGTCCAACCCAATTCAATGAATTTTGATTCACTGAATGCCTATAGGATCTTCTGAATAAGGCATTGTACAGGGATTGAGAATACAAGGGCCAGCCAGGACTGAAGACCCTGCTATATAAAGACAGGGGAGGCAGCATGACAGAGAACAGACTGATGAACCTCAAGCCATGGGATCTGAATCTAAATCCTGGCTCTTCTTGCCTGTGTGACCTGGGCAAGACATTTAAACCCTCTTGGCCTCCGTTTCCTCATCTGGAAAATGAGGGGGTTAGATTTGATAGCCTCTGAGCTTTCTTTATCTCAAAATATGTGACACTATGAAATGACAGTCTCCAGCCTCAAGGAAGGACAATGCTAGAGGAAGAGTTCTGGTCTCAGAATCAGGAGATCTGGGGTCCGATTCCAGTCCTGACATCTAGGAGTTGTGTGGTCCTACACAAGTCATTTTTCTCATTTATGACAGTAGGGATGATAATTGTTCAGCCTGTCTTTTGGATTGTGGTGAGAGAAAAGTGCTTTATAAACTTTAATACCTATAGAAATACATCCAATTGATCCACAAGCATTTATTAAGAGCCCGTGTTGTGCTCGGTACTGAGGAAAGACAAAAGGGGCAGAAGTCCATAGCAGGGCACTAGGGAAGGCACTAGTGGCTGGAAGAATCAGAAAAGTTCTCACAGATGCTTGAGTGAGTTTTGAAAGAGACTTGGAGAATGTAAGAAGTGGAGGTGGAAGTGCATGGGGGAAAGGCAATGCAAAGATACCAGAGATGGGAAATGGATTGCTCTGTGTCTTGTATGGGGAATAGTAAGTAGGCCGGTTTGACTAAATTGAGTGCAGGAAGGAAAGTAATGTATACTGAGCCAGGAAAGATAGATTGGGACAGGACCGCCTTACATTTGTCTCTGCTTCATCTTCAGCACCTAGGACAGTGCCTGGCACATACTAGGCATTTAATCTATGCTTTTTGAATTATGAAGGACTTTAAATGCCCGACAGAGGAGGAACTCACCTTTGTAGGGTCCTTCATTTCATAGAGAAAATAGAACTTGAAAATGAGTAAGGTATGGGTAAGTGGAAGACAGAAGAGAGGGCCTTCCAAGGGCTTTGAGCTGTAGGAGAATATTTGAGTAAATATGGCAAAGAAATCCCACATTGGGAGTCTATGGATGGGGAGTGGATTGACATTCATAAGATTGTTTTTTGTTTGTTTTGTTTTTTTGGTGAGGCAATTGGGGTTAAGTGACTTGCCTAGGGTCACATAGCTAGTAAGTGTTAAGTGTCTGAGGCCGGATTTGAACTCAGGTCCTCCTGACTCCAGGGCTGGTGCTCTATCCACTGTGCCACCTAGCTGCCCCCCATTCATAAGATTTTAATGACTTTGTAGGGACTCATTAGACACTGTTAAAAACTGAGGTCCATAGACAACATGGAAGACTATAGAGGAAACAGCAGAAAATTTTTGCTATGGTTCTTTTGAGAATCTTGCGTGTGCATGTGTGCATGCACACACACACACACACACACACACACAGAGCTATATGGAACCAGATGGGGACTTTTGTCCTGCTGGGTGGCACTCCATAACACCTTACACGGCTTTTTATTTATGACTATGCCACCTGAAAGAACATATGGAAAATTCCTAAGACAAGTTTTCATATATTTGACAAGTTGAGAGTTATGAATAATCAGCAAGGTACTGATAATAAGTGGGGTTTTTTTCTGTTTTCTTCCTTCCCTATAGGTGGAAATCCTTGACTACAAGACAAAGAAACAACTATGCTTTCTGGATAAGGTAAATACAATGAATACACAAAAATATCACTTTATCAAAACTGTGACTAAGAATTCTGGGTCCTGAGAAAAATTCAGGTGGGGGACAGGCATGCATAGAACTCAGTCCCCTAGGACAGAGTAGGGAAGGGAAGGGGTAGTCAGGAAAAGGCTGGTGGGTCAGGAGGAGAGAAGCTGGATCCCCACGGCTCTAGGAGAAGTCCAGCAGGAAGGAACAACATTTCTCTAGATTGTTGGTGTTCAGAGACAGAGCCCCAGGCATCCCACTCTAGTTATGACTGCATTTTACAGTTCTTTTAAAAATCTTGTTTCTGTAAAGCCCATCTTTCTAAGGTTCAGAATGGGTGGCAGAGCACCAGTTTCTCCAGTACAAGTTGGATTAAAGTTGGGACCATAAGTCCCAACCAAGCACTCCACCCCTGTTATGGAGGTATCAATTGCAATAGAGGCAAAAAAAGTCTTTTAGTTTTCCTGGTGCAGCCACATCTTTACCTCTAGATTAAATCCTGTGGGCTCTTCACCTCGGCCAACTTCATACCTTAGTGAATTGGAATCATTTGATTCATTTGAACCCCCAGGGAGGAAAACCATCCTTGTCCATTACCAATCTTGGGAAATATTCAACTCTCCAGACTTGAGTCTTGTTGCAGGAAATTGACTAATCTTCTGTTTATGTATTTCCTAATTCAAATGCATCTCTTTGTTCATTTGCTAATTGAAAATACTTCTGATACCTAGGTTGAACCACATGCCTCAATTAATGACATCAGATTGATGTTCCATAAATTTTGTAAGTAGTATGTATGTTTTCTAAAGTATACCAAACATAGACATCCCATTCATTGCAACTGTCATATATGTTGATGAAAATTAATGTTAACTTCATTGATTTGTTTAGAGAAAGACCTACCTAACTTAGAAATAAAACTTTGTAAATAGTAAATTCGAAATGGTAATGTGTCTCAAAATGATTTCCTTTTTATTTATATGTCTAAAGGCAATTATTTTAAGTCAACTATGATTGTACCTTAATTTCACTTGAGTCCATTGTGAATTTCAAGCACTACTGATCTAATTTTCACATTGAGTATACTCTTTTTTTTTTTGACCTTGAAGGTTGTTTTTAATTCCATGTCACTGTGAAATCCGGCATAATGCAACCTGTTGTGATCATTATTCCTGCGCTCAACACCTAAGCAGCCAGCATGTTTCAGAGGGAGGTTTAATTATCCCGATACAAGTATACATCAAAGTTGCTCACTGAAAGACATCAAGGTCCTTGGAGTCCATTCTGAGCATTTCACATTTGTGTCCGATCAGGATTCCCCGAGAAGAGCAGTCCCCAAAAAGTCTTCTATCCCTAGACCATAAGATTGAAAAGATAGCTTAATTGTCCTTCTTAAATTTGCCATTGATGTATGCTACCCAATCCAGAATCAGACGCCAGTCAGTGGCCCAAACCAGCCCCACGGCACCAACAGCACCCCATGTGCCTGCTGTGGGAAGCCAGTACTTGACCAGCTCCTTGTAGCATGGCCCCAGGAACTTGTTCAGCATTGCTGCCCTGCTCGCCTCAGCGCCAGCTTGGCCCACACGTTAGTCTGTCAACTAGTCAGCCTCAGGGTCCGAGTATACTCTTAATAAAACAAATCAGCTTGTCCTTGCAATGTCTTGTCTGGTTCTCCTATAGCTAACCAAAGTTGGGTATTTTTTCAAACCCATTACTTTTGGGGTTTCTATTGAATATTTCGAACTGGGCATCTTAGGGCATTCCATAGGCATCTTAAAAATGTCCACAACAGAATTCATCAATTTTCCTCCTTTTGAACCTCACTATTTCCATAGAGAGTTTGCCCTTTTAGTCTCCCAGGATTGCAACCTTGGTGCCATCTTCAATTCCTCATTGTCCCTCAGCCCACATATCCAATTCATTGTTAAAGTCTTGTCAATTCTTCCTCCATAACATCTCACTCAATCATTCACTTCTCTCCACTTACAAAGCCTCTGCCCTGGTTCAGGCTTTCAACACCTTCTGCCTAACCTTTTGTGCCTTTGAATCACCTTTTGCAATAGCCTCCTAATTGGGTTCCTTGTCTCAAGTCTCTCCCCTCTCCAGTTTATCTTCCACAGAAGCACAAGTTCTTTCCTAAAGAACTTGTCTGACCATATTGATCCTCTCCTTAATAAATTCTAGTGGCTCCCCATTCACTCCAGGATCAAATATAAACCCCTTTGCTTGGCCCCTGCATAAATTGTACCCATTCTTCTTTGCAGTCTTATGAACATCCCTTCACACATTTCCTAGTTCAGGCAAGCTGGCCTTCTTACTGCTCCTAACACAAAATAGTTCATCTCTGACCTCTCTGCCCTTGAAATATAGTCCTCCTTCACCTCCACATCTTAGAATTCTTAGTGTCCTTCAAAATTCAAATCAAATGCCTCTTTACAAAGCCTTTCCTATCCCCTCTTCCCCCAGGCTGCTAATGCCTCTCACTCCTCCCATTAATTTGTCTTTATTTTACATATGTTTGTTTATGTACATGTTATTTTCTCATTAGAATGCAACCTTCCTGAAGGCAGGACTTATTTCATTTGAATCTTTGAATCCCCAGTGCCTGACACATAGTAGGTGCTTTATTGATATTTATTGTTATTGGTTCTCTTCTAGATCCCCAATGGTATCCAGCAAGACAGTCAATGAGACTAGATCCCAGTAAGTACCAGTCAATGAAACTGACTATACATATGGGGAAGGGGAGGACAATCCCAACACCATGAGCTTTGGAAGAGTTCTTTTGTGAACAAAGTGCTACCTAGGGATGGTGGTGACAGCAGCTGCAGTACATGGTTGTTGGGGATGTTGCTTAATGGAATGAATGGAGTCTTTAATCCCACCAATTTTCCAACGTGTCAGTGGCCTTATGCAATGAGCTTTGGATTTGGGAGGCAGGAGAGACTAGGATTTAAATCCTGCCTTAGTACCTACTAGTCATGTGACAATAGGCCAGTCAAAGCTTCTCTGAGTTTCAGTTTATTCATTTCTAAGATCAATCAAATCAACAAGAATGTATGAAGTACCTACTATGTGCCAGCATTGGGGAAAGAAAGAAAGGCAAAAATAACCCTTCCCCTCAAAGAGCTTACATTCTAATGGAAGCTGATAGATCCAGTGACAAATGTTGGTTTCTCCTCCATCTCCATTGAAGATCTGCCTCTCAGTATGGTAATTGGAAAGATCTAATATAAAATAAGATAACAACTGTAAAGCACTTAGAATAGTACCTGGCACAAAATAAGTGCCATATAAATGTTAACTGTATTAATAATTATTGTTATAGTTATAATAATTGTTATATTCTGAGAAGAAGGAATGGGCTCTATGGTATCTTCTAGGGTCAACTTACAGTTGCATTGGGAGCAAATCAGGTAAGAAAGCAGGCACCTGGGTATAGAATTCAATTCAGTCAGCACTTATTAAATGTCTATTATATGCCGGGCCCTGTTCTAGGTGCTGAAGATGCAAAACCAAAAGTAAAACAGTTCCTATCCTCAAGGAACTTATAGTCTACTAGGCAGCTCATTGATATGGTGGCTAGCAGACTGCCCTCAGAGGCAGCTAGGTGGTACAATGGAGAGAGATTTGGGCTGGAAATCAGAAAGTCTTCCTCCTCTTCCTCCTCCTTTTTCATAGTAATAATCATGATTCTAGCTAGCATTTCTTTTTACAGTGATATACAGTTTGAAAAGTGCTTTACAAATGGTAAATCTCAGCTTATCCTGAACTCAGGGAGGCAGGCACAGTTATTTCACGGATGATGAAACCAAGGCAGACAGAGGTTAAGTAACTTAGGGGACACAGTGGATGGAATGCTAGGCCTGAAGTCAGGAATCCCTGAATTCAAATCCAGCCCCAGACATTTACTAGTTGTTTGATTCTGAACAAGTCATTAAAAAAAAAATCTGTTTGCCTCAGTTTCCTCATCTGAAAAATGGAGTTAATAATATCACCTACCTCTTAGGGTTGTGAGAATCTAACAAGATAATAATTGTAAAGTGCTTAGCACAATGCCTGGTACATAGTACACAATGCATAAATGTTAGCTATTATTATTATTGCCCAGGGTCATATGGCTAGTGAGTGTCTGAAACTGGATTTAAACTCAGGTCTTCCTGACTCCAGGGCCGGATCTCTATCTAGCTCCCTCTAAGTAGCATTTCTAGCCATTTTACAAGTGCTCTTCAAATATTGTAAAATATTTTCCTCCAAACAGCCACCCAGGCGACTGGTCACTATTATTTGGCAGTCTGAAAGGTTCCCAGTGAAGAAAATGTTCACCCAATGCATTTCTAGAGCCCATTGTGGGACTTGGGATATGGCTCTTTCTCTGATACTGTTTCCCTTCTGTTGCACTCACCCATATGAGCATTTTTCCTTCTCAGAGGGAAAAGCCTTGAGGAATGAGGAGATCCTGCAAAGACTTCCAGTTGGCACAACAGCTACCCTCTATTTCAAAGACCTGGGGCCACAAATTGGATGGACAATGGTAAGCAATGAAGGGAAGGAGAGATGTTAATCTAAGGCTTAAAGTTCAGTCATTTTCTTACTGAAGTGCTGGGGAGGGGAAGGGAGGGGCTAAGTTTTAATTTGGCTTGTTCCAGTAGGAAGAGTTTTGACTCTGGAGCCAGAAGACCTGGATTCAAATTCTCATCTCTGAGTAGCTTCTCCCTACTGTACCCGAGTGATTTAAAGAGGGGTGTAGTTATGAATTCCGCAACTCTCCTGGTTATTAGTGTCACAGGAGGGTTGCAGTTGTATACCTGTGCCCCCAGCTCCTGGGGCTTTGAGCAGAGGTAGGGCCATGAACAATTTTGTCTCATAATACTTCTCACAGTCCCGTTTTGTCCCTGCTTGAGACAGTACGAGGACAATAATCTCTCTCAAACCCTTACTCCCTTCTCTCCTGGGCAAGCAGAGTGGATGACCCCTCTGGAATTTCTTCTAGCTTCCTCCCTTCTTCTCTTCAAAAGTAGTACTTTCATCACCTTCAGTGGGCTCTTTCTTTCTCTTTCTTTTCTCTCCTTCCTTCCCTCCCTCCCTCCCTCCCTCCCTCCCTCCTTTCTTTCTTTCTTTCTTTCTTTCTTTCTTTCTTTCTTTCTTTCTTTCTTTCTTTCTTTCTTTCTTTCTTTCTTTCTTTCTTTCTTCCTTTCTTTCTTTCTCTCTTTCTCCCTCCCTTCTTTCCTTCCTTCCTTCCCTCCTTCCCTCTCCCTCTCTCTTTCTTTCTCTCTCCCTTCCTTTTTCCCTCTCTCTTTCTCTTTCTCCCTTCCTTCCTTCCTTTGTTTCCTCTTTCCTTCCTCCCTCCCTCCCTCTCTTTCTCTCTTTTTATTTCCTTCCTTCTCTCTCTCTCTCTCTCATAATGGTGGAAAATTCAGGGAATTTCCAGGGGTTGAGAAGGATGCCAGGAGGTTAGGCAGGCACCATCTTCCACCTACTCTTCTAGCTGGCTGGCCTTAAGGATGAGAGCTGTTATAAGGAAGGCTCTCACATATAACTCCCAACTTTGAACATAGGGCAAAACTAATGGAATCAAAAACTTAACTTTGTTGTTGTTCAGTCAATTTTCAGTCATGTCCAGCTATTTATGATTTCATTTGGGGTTTTCTTGGCAAAGAAACTGGAGTGATTTGATATTCATTCTCCGGTTCATTTTACAGATGAAGAAACTGAGGCAAATGGAGTTAAGTGATTGGCCCTGGGTCACACAGCTGGTAAATGTCTGAGGCCAGATTTGAACTCAGGAAGATGAGTCTTCCTGACTCCAGGCCTGGCACTCTAGCCACTGCACCACACAGCTGCCCAAAGTTTTAACTATGACTTGTCAATGGGACTTTATCCCAAGATGCTGAAATTTACAGGGTGCCAGCAGTGCTTGAAACCCTACTCAGTAGAAACACCTAAACTCAACAGAAAGATAGCAAGACTCGTTAAAATAGCAACCAGATAGTTTGCCTCCTCCTCCTCACCTCTTGACTGACACAGCTCCTCTGAGCTTCTTACTGGCTTGGCTCCATGTTGATTTCCCTCAAAGTGGCCCTTTTCAAGGCCTTGTGTCATAAGGTCATAGGAGCATAGATTCAGGGCTGGAAGCAACTTCTAGAGACCATCTAAAGCCCAAGGTCTCTGTCTCTTTCTCTTACCCTGAGAGCTCTTCCCTATCATTCCTCCTCTCCAGTGAAATTTGTTTCAAAGGTTAATTTGAGGATAACTTTCATTCTGGCTGGCCCAAGGTTCATTTTGTTGCCTTTGCCCTAGATGTCAAAATTTCTGGTTATGGGGGCGGCTAGGTGGCGCAGTGGATAAAGCACCGGCCCTGGATTCAGGAGGACCTGAGTTCAAATCCGGCCTCAGACACTTGACACTTACTAGCTGTGTGACCCTGGACAAGTCACTTAACCCCAATTGCCTCACTAAAAAAAAAAAATTCTGGTTATGGCTTTAAATGGAAGCTTGTCATTTCTGGCACAGAGTTTTCTGGGGAGGCTGTGGCTAGAAATGCACTTCTTCATTTGAAGGGGTCACCATCTTTTAGGAGAGATAAAATGGCTACATTGTTGACCAGGTCTTGAGTGATTTAATAATAAAACCCCTTCCAACACTTGCCCTTAGTGGATTTCCCATCTCTTCCCTTCTTGGCCATCAAGACTGTTATCAGGGCCATAAAGAGTTGCAGATGTGGTTCTGGTATAAATGGGAATTATCAGCAACCAGATTCACAAGAGGGGCCTCAAGTTACAAAACTCTCTTCTTTTGCAGGTGTTTTTGATTGAATATGCAGGCTCACTTTTCATCTACCTCCTGTTTTACCTCCGAATGCCTTTTGTCTATGGCCTGGAAAAGAAACTCATGTCGAGGAGGCTTCCTGTGGTCAAGTGAGTCTTCATAGGAATGCCAACCAATCAACCAAACCATCACGGGATCGTAGATTTAGAGATGGATGACATCTTAGGGGCTACTGAGTCCAGATCTCTCATTTCCTAGATGAGGAAACCAAGGGACAGATAGATTTAAGGAACTTGTCCAGGGTCACACAGCTAATAAGCCCCTGGGTTGGGATTTCAGGCCTTTCTGACTCCACATATAGCTCCTTATCCATTAAGTCAATTAACAAGCATTTATTAAGTACATCTCACCCCTGAAACTTCTGGTCTGAGGGATCTCAAAGTGTGGTCTGAGGAGCCTGAGGGTCCCTAAGACCCCCTTTAGAGGAGCTGCGTAGTCAAAACTATTTTCATAATAATAAAATATTTTCATTTTAATATGGTAAATATCAATAGATATAAACAGAGGTTCTTTGGGAACCTTTTGGGAACCCAGGAAGATTAAGTAGAAGTTAGGTAAATTATGTTAATTTCATGACTTTGATTCTAGATCTCTTACGATCACTGCATCTTGAGGTAGCATAAAAGAATGAGGATATATTTGTTAAACCCTCACCAGATGCCAGGCATTGTACTAAGCTCTGAGCATCAAATACAAAAACAAGACAAATCTCTGCCTTCATGAGCTCACGTTCTAAAAGGGCAAGATGCAAGTGTGGCCTCATGAATGGAGTGCTGGACTTAGAGTTGGGAAAACCTGGGTAGAAATTCTCCCTCTGACACTTACTAGTTGTGTGACCCTGGGCAATCACTTAAGCTCTTGTCTGCTTCCATTTCCTTGTCTGCAGAAAGGAGGACAGTAGCATCTACCTCATAGAAAGTTTGTATAGGGCTCAAACAAGATAATGTCTGTGGAAAGTCATTTGTAAACCTCAAAGGGCTTTGTGAATGTTAAACATTGTTACGATTCTTGTGGAGAGGCAGCTTGACATAGTTTGTAAGATGAGGATAACAATAACTGTAATCTTTACCCCAGAGGGTTGTTCTGTGGCTCAGATGAGATGATAATAATTATTAACAACAACAACGATAATAATATAATTTATCTACCACTTTTTAAATTCTCAAAGCACTTTACCTACGTTATTTCATTTGGGCCTCATAACACCCCTATGGGATAGGTGCTGTTATCTCCATTTTACAGATGGGAAAACTGACTCTGAGAAATGTGCTGGGACTTGCCCAATGTCATACAGCTAGCAAATAACTCAGGTATTCTTGCCTCTGAGTCCAAAACTCCGTTATCCACTGCACCCCATCAAGGCATCATTTTTATTAAGCACTTTAACACACTTTAAAGCACTATATAAATTTGGGTTATCTTTGTTTAATCATTAAAAAGCCCTTTTATCTTGCCTTTTCTAGCCTGGCATGCATCTGCCATTCTTCCCACTACATCAAACGATTGATCGAAACCATTTTTGTCCATCGGTTCTCTCATGGGACCATGCCTCTGAAGAGTATCTTTAAGGTAAATTCTCATGGGCTGGCACAGCAGCCTCTGGTCCTACCTGCTCTGTCCTGAGCACTCTTCCTCGAGGTGACTTGTGGTAATGTATGGTAACAACTTCTCATGCCCAGGGCTGCTGATCCCTCGACAAGATCTCTTACCCACTACATTATTTCAGCCTCCATAACAACCTCTCCTCCCCACCCCAACCCCTCACCTCACCCTGTTATAATCCCAAGTACAGTTTCCTATTGATGTTTTAAGCATTGCAAAGTATCATATCCCTTCAGTTTTCCTTCCCTTCCCCTCTGGCTCTTTGGATGTAATTTCAAAAATTACTGCTATATTTTTTAAGACATCCTCCTGCCAAGTAGATACTTGTAGGTTTTGTCCTTTTTTCTTTTCTTTTCTTTTCTTTTTCTTTTTTTTTGATCCCCCTCCCTGCTGTTCTTTATAATTAGAGGGGAGGTGTAGTCTGATGTTCCAAAGACAGGGCTGGGACCAGCACCACATGAGTCCTGATCTTGGCTTCGATCTTGGAGCTTCCCCCTCCCTAGCTTTGGGCAAATCCCTCTGAACTTTTGTTTCATCCTGGGCATAATGAATAGATTAGGTGAGATGAGGGTAGAATGAGGGCAACCACAGGTGGAGAGGTAAAGGAAACCACAGAAGTCATCTGGTTCAGAACCTTCATTTTATGGATGAGGAAACTAAGGCCTGGGGAAATGAAATAACTCTCCCAATGCCACACAAATAATCAGGGTCGGGGTAGAGAGGACATAATTTTTAAAATGCCAAATGTTAAGTTCTTGGAGGAACATCTTTGTGCAAGAACTGAGGCCAGGGGGTGGAGAGTGGTCTCCTTTCTGTTCAGATGCTTTGCTGTGATGAGGTGTGAACAGAACCAGCAGAGATGGGTTTCCTGGGGGCCAGACCAAGCTCCACCTGAGCATCCTTTGTTAGCTGACTTATTGGGACGCAGTGTGGTGCAGCAGGAAGTTTGGTACATCTGGCAATAGACAATACAGGGCTGAAGCCAGCTTTGATTACTTAATTAGAATGGTATGGTGGCATGAGTGAATGAAATGAATGAAAATGCATTGCTTAAGCACTTTCTGTGTGCCAGGCATTGTGCCAATTGCTGAGCATACAAACAGATAAGGTTAGACCATCCCTGCTCTCAAGAAGCTCCCACTTAACTGGGGAGACAGGTGGATGGCAAGATGTTGTAGAGAGGCAGGTGATGGCAAGGGCAGAAAGTCCTTTGGAGTCGGAGGGTTTGGGTTCAGATACCATCTCTGATACTACCTATTTGATCCTGGGCCTCCATCTGCTCCTATGTAAAATGAGGGGCGGTTGAACTGAATTGGCCACTGGGGTCCCTTCCACTTCTAAATCTCTGACCTTATGACTTTTATGTTTTAATGAAGTAGAGGAAAATATCATATGGTCTTGCATTAATTTTAATTGGTTAAAAAAACAGCCACAACCCTGAAACTGGGCATGATGGTGCATGACTATGGTCCCTGCTACTGGGAGGCTGAGGCTGATGGATGACTGGAGGGAGTTCTGAGCTTCAATAGGCTAAGCTGATTGGGTGTCCCCATTAAGTATGGCACCATCCTGATAAACTCCCACAAAATGGGAGTTCACCAGGCTTCCTAAAGAGAGGTAAACCAGATCAGGTCAGAAAAAGCAGAGCAGATTAAAGTTCCCATGGTGATGAATAATGGGATAGAGTGAATGGCCACTGAACTGTGGGAGATAAAGAGACTCAGTCTCCTTCTACCCCTTCCTTCTTTAAAAAAAATACTCAAAGCCAATCCCAGTGGAACATGGGGTTGAAACCAAGTGTCCCACTGTTGAGGAATGGTGTGTGTGTGTGTGTGTGTGTGTGTAGCCATGTGACCAGGTCCTAAGTGACAGAAAACTTGACCCTTAATCTCCAAAGTGACCTTGAAGCCTCTAGTATTATTAGTGGGGATTAGGTGGCCCCATATGAACTTTCAATCCTGCTTTGTAAACATTTCAATTTTTGTAAACTGTCCCTTTCCTATTGATCATCTGACACAGCCCAGAGTTGATTATCAAGTCCATTAATCTCACTTAGTGTTCCTGGAATAGAAAACGTTGCCAAAGAAGTAAGACTGAGCCAGTTGCAGCCCTTTCCCCAGGGTGTGCCAGTTCCAACTTCAGGCCACGGGGCAGAGGGAGAACTCCATGCCACAGGGAAGACAGCCCTGCCCCTTGACTTGGAGGGATCTTCTTCCAGTCTTCTGCCCCTCTGGAGGGTCTTTCAGAATCCTAGGTGAGAAATCTCTGTTCTGTCCCCCAGGAGCGGGGGAAGTTTCCCATGTGGACATGGGAGCTGAGTTTGCCATTGCAGTTCAGGGGTATAGCAACTGAGGGCTTTCAACAGTGGGTATTACCCAGGTGGGTAATACTACCCTCCTGCCTCTACCTTGAAGGAAACACAGGAATTTGGCTTTATTGTTGTTGTTGAGTCATTTTTCAGTCGTGAACGACTCTTTGTGAGTCCCTTTGGGGTTTGTTTGCCATTTCCTTCTCCAGCTCATTTTATAGATGTAGAAACTGAGGCAAACAGGGTTAAGTGACTTGCCCAGGGTGATATAGCTAGTAAGTGTCTGAGGCCAGGGGCAGCTAGGTGGCACAGTGGATAAAGCACTGGCCTTGGATTCAGGAGGACCTGAGTTCAAATCTGACCTCAGATACTTGACACTTGCTAGCTGTCTGACCCTGGGCAAGTCACTTAACCCCCATTGCCCCGCAAAAAAAAGAAAGAAAGAAAGAGAGAGAAAATGTCTGAGGCCAGATTTTAACTCAGGAAAAAGAGTTTTCCTGACTCAGGCCCAGCAGTCTATCCATTGCACCGCCTGGCTGCTCTTGGCTTTGTTAGCATTGCTTTAATCCTTTCCTTTTCTCGTGGGTAGCACATACAGTGGAAAGGCCACAACATTCATCTGCCACTTTAATAATAATTAATAATAATAATAATAATATTTTAAATGTAGGGCTTTACAAATATTATCTCATTTTGTCCTCACAACTGCTCTGGAAGGGAGTGGCTTTTATTATCCTCACTTTAGATGAGGAAAATGAAGAAGACAGAGGTTAAGTGACTTACTTGGCCAGGGTTGCATAGCTTCTAAGTGTCTGAGCCAGATTTGAACTTAGGTTTTCCTGCCTCTAGGTTCAGTGCTCTGTCCACTTTGCCACTTCCTAACTGTATGACCTTCGTTAAGTAATTGACCTTCTCTGGATCTCAGTTTCCCTAACTGTAAAGTGAAGGTTTTGGATGACATGGCAGCACTTCCCAGGACCTGGGTTTTGCTAGGTAATCTGTTGCCTAACCTGTCCAGAATCCAGCCCACCACCCACTTCTGGCCATTTTCAAACTAGTCCATAGCGTGGTACTCTTCCACCCACACCTGCGCTCTCTTGAGTTCCAGCTGTGTGTGCTATCCTGCCCTCATAGAATAGAAGCTCTAGGAGGGCAAGGAGTTGCTTGTATTTATATCCCCAACATTTAGCACTTAGTACTAAATAAATGCTTTTAAATTCTTTCATCCCAAGGTACCTTCCACTCTGACATTCTATGACCATAGGCATAACTTGTCTGAATCCAGTCATTGTTTCCAAGATGTTAGTGAACTTAATAGATCAAATTTGTCTTTTCTTTTGAGACACCAACTGTAGTCTGCTACAGGAGAACTAGGTGACACATCTCAGTTTAAGTTGGTTTGCTCTACTATCTATTAGGAGTAGATTCAGTCTGATAATGACATTGGTAGTGCTGAGATTCACACGGGACCAGAAGGAAATTAAGTTGGCTTAATAGGTGACTTTCAGTAGTTGCATATACTTCAAGTTTAGGAATGAAGAGTTGGAGGAGAAGGAGGAGGAGGAAAAGGAAGAGGAAGAGGAGAAGGAGAAGAAAAAGAGAGGAGGAGGAGGAGAAGGAGAAGAAAAAGAAGAAGAAGAAGAGAGGAGGAGAAGTGGTGATGAAGATAATGATGGTGACAGTAACATTACCGAGTTCAGAATCCCCTCTAACTGTTTTCCTGGGTGGCCTGCAAAAACGGGGGTGATATTCACTCCAAGAGAGAGACGTTCTTTTGGGCAGCTTTGCCCAGGGTGCTCAGAACGTCGATGTCTCCTCCCACTGACCACTCTGCTCAGTTCCCACAGCGCTTTCCAGCCTCAGCCCCAGCCCCTCGGTCTTCCAGCCTGCGTTGGTCATGGTGCAGATTGTACCAAGATAAGTGAGATCGCATGAATGGACTGGAAGTGTAATTAGGTGTCCTTGGCTTAGGCCCCTTTAAATTCTACTGTTCCTTGCTCTGAAACAGCATTGCGGTGGGGTTGGGGAGGATGGGAGGGGCTGGTGGAAATCCAATCTGATTTGAATGTATCTGCAGGACATTCCAGAGCAAGGTTATGCAGGGTTCATGCCAAAGAAGACTATGTATGAATCTGGATCAGTCGAGAATGGAAAACCCAAAATATAGACTATCTCCAACATTCCCCATATCTGTCAGATGATCTTATCTCCCTTGATTAGTCTGCCCTGGCCTGTTCTAGAGCTGGCCTTTTGGAATCTCAGCTTCCTTGTCTAAATGCGCACGCTCTCTCTCTCTCTCTCTCTCTCTCTCTCTCTCTCTCTCTCTCTCTCTCTCTCTCTCTCTCTCTCTCTCTCTCTCTCTCTCCTCTCTCTCTCCTCTCTCTCTCCTCTCTCTCTCTCTCTCTCTCTCTCTCTCTCTCTCTCTCTCTCTCTCTCTCTCTCTCTCTCTCTCTCTCTCTCTCTCTGGCTCTGATGGCTGGAGTCTCCCAGGACTTGGAAGCTCTAACCCATTTGCATCCACGTTTTCCAAATCTCTTTTTAGTTACTTGATGAGTTGTTTTTCTCTCACATTGTTTTGCCAGGGGTCATCTTCCTGGACTGGCAACTAACTCTGCCACGCCTCCAGAGCTTCCCTCAGGTTTTGGGGAAGAGACAGACAGCAGCCCAGAGTCTTGGGTCTCCCGCAGGGTTCATGCGTTTCAACACAAACCTTTGGCAGAGGTAAAGGAATACCTAAAAGGATGGACCTTTACCGGCTGTCTTTTGGTTACTATAGCAACAAAAGAAGGTGCACAACCTCTGCCTACTGGTTCCTTCTCTAGTCTTCCTTCATTTAGAGAGTGAAGCATCCAGGGTCAATGCTGAGGTGTCATGGGTAGGAGATGCGCTCTTTGGGGGTAGTTATTGTCAATGCTTCATAAATATTTGTTGATTGGCTCTGCTTTGCATTTCTTAACTCCTCCCCTCGGTATAATCTTGTAATCTGGGTTTCAAATCTCAAACATTTGGCATAAAACTGCCCTAACTGGTGGAGAGAATAATGACTGAAGGAGGGGCAGAGTTGATTCAAGAGTTTTGGAGAGGAGATGTTCTTCTTTATTCCGTGTGTGTGTGTGTGTGTGTGTGTGTGTGTGTGTGTGTGTGTGTGTGTGTGTGTGAGAGAGAGAGAGACAGAGACAGAGAGAATCAGAGAGAGAGATGGAGAAACAGAGACAGAGATGAAAGGAGAGACAGAGACAGAGAGAAAAAAGAGAGAGTTGAGAGAGAGGGAAGGAGGGAGAGGGAGAGAGGGAGAGAGAGACAGAGAGAGAGACAGAGAAGGAGGGAGGGAGAGAGAAAGAGGGAAGGAGGGAGGGAGAGAGGGAGAGACAGAGAGAAGGAGGGAGGGAGAGAGAAAGAGGGAAGGAGGGAGGGAGAGATGGAGAGACAGAGAGAGAGAGAGAGAGAGAGAGAGAGAGAGAGAGAGAGAGAGAGATGGTTCTAGATGAGATTCTCTTTGGGGAGAGACCTTTGGAGAGGGAAAAAAGACCTTAGGAAGTTGTAGATGTATAGAGGACCTGGCAACTCAATGCATCCCTGATGTCCGGTTTGCCTCCACGGAGACTTTCTCTTTTGACCTTTTTTGACCTTAGGCATCAAGCTGCAGCTCTGTCCCCCTTTCCACTGGTTCAAACCTCCCCACATATGACTGTGGGGCTCTAAAGCACCCTTTCTCTCCATAAGAGATAAGCAGACATTGTTCCCTTGTTCTTTAGTATGGAACAGTGGAGTCACTGAGGGTTGTCTCATGCTGTTTAGAATCCAGTTGCTTTGGAAGAGAAACAAAAGGCAAAGGCAGGATCTTCCCAGTTGAAGGGCCAAGTCTATAGGGCCAAGCTTAAGAATCTGCATGATCATGTAGAGCACTGAGTTCATCAAATTGGAATCTTCTTTGTCCGGCTCCTCTGGCTTCCTCCTTTCCTTCTTTCCTCCCTGCTTTCCTTTCTCCCTCCCTCCCCTTTTCTCTTTCTCTGCTTCTCTCTGTTCTTTCTCACAAATTTCTCAAACTCTCAGGGGATTTAGTGCCAGTACAATTTCTCTTTAGTGAAATTGGGTTCTAAAAATCCAAAGCTAAAAATCTGCTATTTCTGGGACCTAGATTTCTAGAATGAACTATGCCTGAGCAATACCAACAGGTACATCACCTATTTATTGATCTAAGACTTCTTTCCCCACAAATCTACAAATTAGTACTAATATCACATTATTTTGAAAAGAACTTTTTTTTTGGGGGGGAGAAGGGGTTTATTTATAGTATTTTTTAAACCTACCACCTATTTATATGCCCAGTGGAATATGATGAGCAGGGTTCCTGAGATATGGTTACTATTTAAAATCTAGCTTTTGCTAAGATCCAGATTCTTGAGTATTGACAGCTTATGATCTGGAACAATGAAAACAGCCCAAGGATGGGGAAATTGGAAAATATAGGCATGTGGCAGACTCGTAGAGAGTATATGCCCGTTGAATTGGACACAAACTCATGGGCCATAAAGAAAGCATGTAGTGAGATTTAGATCCATTTACCGTCCAGAATCTTTCCTCTTACTTTCCTTATTGATTGATTTCCATGGGGATGGTGGTCTCTTAGAAAACTGACTGTATTTTCTGTAGATAGGTGTGTGTTCTCCTTACTCTGGTGATGTCAGCAGGCCAGTGAGTGGGTGGGAATGGCAAGGATGGCAGTGGGTGGGGGAAATGTTCATTCACAAGCCAAGGCCAATTTTTCTGGCTAGGATGATTGGGGAAACTGTTGCAAGGCTGTTGTTCAGTTATTTTTCAGTTGTGTCTGACTCTTTTGGGGTTTTCTTGGCAAAGACATGACTGGACAAAGATTTCCTTCTCCAGCTCATTTGACAGATGAGGAAACCGAGACAAACAGGGTCAAGTGACCTGTCCAGGGTCAAACAGGTAGTGTCTGAGGCTGGATTTAAATTCAGGAAGATGAGTTTTCCTGACTCTAGGTCCAGTACTCTGTGCATTGTGTCACAGAGTTGGCCTAGCAAGCCTGAATAGGTAGTAAAATATTGTTTAGCAGGAAGGGGAAGTAAGGTGGGACACTGCAGTGCTTTCATCAGATTCTGTTAGAAATTCGAACTGCCTTGGTTGGGATACAGATTTAGGCAGAGTAAATCTATTACCAGTGTATTATACCCTGGCATTCAGTTCAATTCAAGAAAGCTTTGTTGATTTTCAGCTCAATACCAGACACTGTGCTAGGCACTAGAGATGCAAAGACAAAAAGAAAACAGTTCTTGTCCTCAAGGATCTAACATTCCACTGTAAGTGGAGAATGGAGATAACATGCACAGAGAAGAGTAAATACTATAAATATAGTTATATAATATATGATGTAGAATACAATATTAATATATACTATATGCCACATAGTGTTTGATAATGTGATAATGCAATGATGTTTTATCATGTTATATAATATGTTATAATGATATTTCATTATATATCATATTATATTTAGTAAACAGCTAAGTATTGCTCTGTATTCTGCATCTGGAGAATGTTCCTTGGGTAAGATCACATAGTTCATCTCTGGCATGTCTTTGCTCTTTCGAAGAGGTGGCAAATGAAATGAGAAACCATTTGACTTTATATGTGTTCCCAGCCTCTGTGCTGTGGGGACATTTTGGAAACAAAGGGCCCTCCTTGCTCCAGAGGATCCTGGGCCAGGTTCCCTAGAGCCAAATCTAGCACTCAAGAGGATGAGTTCTTCATTGTGCCTAATGGGGTTTGATGAGAAGGGCCATTGGGATATTTGACCTGTTTTAAGCCCAGTTCTCACAGGTCAGCCGAGGTCCAAGTGACCGATGACTGGAGCCTTAGCCATAATTTAGGACCCATGCCATCATCAATGAACAAACTAGGGAAACTGGAAGATCCATTAGCCCAACTCTTCAAAGTCATCTTGGTTAAAAACTGAAGAGGTTGGGGTGGCTAGGTGGCGCAGTGGATAGAGCACTGGCCCTGGAGTCAGGAGTACCTGAGTTCAAATCTGGCCTCAGACACTTAACACTTATTGGCTGTGTGACCCTAGGCAAGTCACTTAACCCCAATTGCCTCACTAAGAAACAAAAAAAACCAACAAAAACAAAACTGAAGAAGTTTCAAAAACCTTGTCTTTTATTAGCTTAAGAGCCATGTGGTAGTGGTTTTTGTTTTGTTTTTGCGGGGCAATGGGGGTTAAGTGACTTGCCCAGGGTCACACAGCTAGTAAGTGTCAAGTGTCTGAAGCCGAATTTGAACTCAGGTCCTCCTGAATCCAGGGCCAGTGTTTTATCCACTGCACCACCTAGCTTCCCCCACCATGTGGTGTTGTTAAAGGGCACCAAATGAGAAGTCAGAGGGTCTAGATTTGAATCCCAGCTCTGACACTGACTCTGTGATCATGGCCAAGTCACTTTATCGCTCTGGGCCCCAGTGGTCTCATCTGTACAATGAGGGAGTTGAACTATTAATCCACCAGTACTTATCAGTTTCCACATCTGTAAAATGGACATGTAATCATACTTACTTCGCAGGGTTGTGGTGAGGTTCAAATGACATAAAAATCCTAAAGCGCTCAGCACATATATAAAGGTTATATAAATATTAGCTATTGTCATTAAGTACCTACTGCGTGTCAAGTACTGTGGTAGGTACTGAGGATACAAATGTAATGAATAAAATAATTCCTAATTCAAGGACCTTAAATTCTAGTGGAAAGAGGGATAGGTCTGGACTCAGTGCCTGGGTTCTGCTATGACTTACCCATGTGACCTTAGACAAGTCAATTAACTTCTCTAAGCCTGTTTTCCCATCTGCAAAATGAGAGGGTTGTAACAGTGTATCTCTAAAGTAGCTTTAAATCTCTCATCTTTGGGGAGGCAACATGGCCCAGAAGAAAGAACACTGGTTCCAATCCCACTCTTTGCCACTTACAACCCCTGTGACCCTCAAACAAGACACTTAGCTTTATTGGGTTTCAGTTTCTCTTCTGTAGGATGAGGTGACTAGATGGAGGCTTCTTCCAGCTCTGGATCTAAGATCTGTGCATAATTATGTAAAAGACTTTGTAACATGTTTACTAATATAATTTATTGTTATTGTCACCATCAGGTGAATCATTTTCTGCCTTTTTTTTTTTTTTTGCAATAGGGCATTCCTTTAACAAAGGATCTGTTGGTTGGGGTCAGCACATAATTGAGCACCCCATTCCTGTTTTGGCCTTTTTCCTCAGGCTGGACTGGCTTAGAATTCTAACCTGGAGCTCTCCACTACACCAAACCCTTTTTATCGCCACCAAGAGATATGCAATTTATAAAGCTGATAAGTCACCTTTGTTCTTCACCTTTAAAAGAAGCAACAGCTCTTGGTATAGCAACAAAAGAATTCCTTTGCTTGCAAGTTACTCAGGAATATGGAATTATTAACCCAATTATTAACAGAACAGAATATTCGGTTAACAGAATTACCAAATTAACAGATGAATGGGATCATCAAATTTCAGAGTAGCCATCTCATCAGCTCACACAGTGGTGTACTTAAGGTTCACAATAGCCAGCTGGTAAATTTTCAATGTGAGCATTTATTTACACCTTGGAAATCAGCAGATTAGAGCTTGATTTATTGTTCTATTGATTGTCTAGATTTAAGAAAGAAATGGCAGAAGTGTGAGTAATTCAGATTAATCTTTTTGTTTGTTTGTTTGGTTTTTTCAAATTAATCTTAAAAGTGTGTTCTTTATACATTTTTTTGGAGGCTCGGTTCCTAAACACTAACACACCCCCGAGTCCAACTCATACTTTTTTTTTGGTGAGGCAATTGGGGTTAAGTGACTTGTCCAGGGTCACACAGCCAGTAAGTGTTAAGTATCTGAGGTTGGATTTGAACTCAGGTCCTCCTGACTCCAGGGCCGGTGCTCTATCCATTGTACCATCTAGTTGCCCCCCTACTCAATTATTTTCAAGTATGAGTTGGGGAGCAGCTAGGTGGCGCAGTGGATAGAGCACCGGCCCTGGAGTCAGGAAGTCCTGAATTCAAATCCGGCCTCAGACACTTAACACTTACTGGCTGTGTGACCCTGGGCAAGTCACTTAACCCCAATTGCCTCACGCCAAAAAAAAAAAAAAAAGCAGTACCCATTAAAGAGACACAAGATGGTGGCTCTTTCCAGAGGCTGGCTGTACTAACCCCAGCTAGCTCTGCCTGTCCTTTTCTGACTTGCATCAGGCTGCCAAACTGCCTCCCGTTTCCCAGTCCATTAGCTACTTGGGCTCATTTCCTGAAGGGATCTCTCACTGCCAACACTGCGTGGGTGTTTTCCTCCAGTCCCAGCAAGTTTATTTTTTTGAAAATTCTTGAAGCGGGTAACAGCCACAGCAAACATTAAAAAACTCTCAAAAAACAATAGTCACTGTTTGCTTAGGAAATGCCGTTGGCTACCTCGAATTGAGTTTTGGAAAGGAAAGAAGCCTATAAAAATTCCTGGTTGCCATCACCTCCAGTTACCCTTGTCTGGGCCAATACCTGGGTTTCAGAGGGTTTGTAAAGACATTTAAGATGGGGGAGAGAGGAGGTCTTAAAAAACTGGTATATGTTTTTATGCCAAACTGACCACAACCTACAAGAGCCCTTTCTGAGGTTTCCTCCTTAAAACTCTTTGGTCCTCTTACTTTCGGTCTGGAATGGATAAAGTTCAACTATTTTCCTATTTCTCTGTGTCTCTGTGTCTCTATATCTCTCTCTGTCTTTGTCTCTGTCTGTCTGTCTCTGTCTCTCTTTTGTCTCTGTCTCTTTCTCTGTCTCTCTCCATCTCTGTCTCTGTCTCTCTCTTGTCTCTGTCTCTGTCTCTGTCTCTCTGTCTCTCTCTCTCTCTCTCTCTCTCCCTCCCTCCCTCTCTTGCTCTTGCTCTCTCTCAACTTTGAAATACCAGATAAGTATAGAAGGGAAAACATACCAAGATTCCCTCAGTGAACTCAAGTTACCAGGTCTAAAAATCACGGATAATAGGATGATAATGATAGCTAGCATTTATGTACCAGGCACTGTATTAAGCGCTTTTCATAAATTTTATCTCACTGGATCCTCACAAGAACTCCGGGAGGTAGTGGCTATTGTTATCTTCATTTTTTACAGATGAGCACCCTGAGGCAGAGATCATGAAGCCGGTAAGTATCTGAGGTCACATTCGAACTCAGGTCTTCCTGACTCCAGGCTAAGCACTCTATGCACTATGGTGCCACCTAGCTGCTAATGTAGTGGATAGAGCTAGCTATATGGTCCTGGACCTGTAGAACAGAGCTCAGGACTTGTACCTGGACGGGAACAGTTTAATTTGACCATATTCCAGTGCGCATGGAGGGAGGAGTATGAGACACTTCTAGTAGACATTCATCTCTTGGTTCTGAGATGAGGTAGAAAAAGGAGGCAACCCCAGATTGTGCAGGAAGCAAGGTGGTGAGGTAGGTAAAGTGCCAGGCCTGGAGTCAGGAAGACTCATCTTCCTAAGTTCAAATCTGGCCTCACTTACCAGCTGTGGCAAGTCACTTAACCCTGTTTGCCTCAGTTTCCTCAACTGTAAAATGAGCTGGAGAAGGAAATGGCAAATCACTCCAGTGTCTTTGCCAAGAAAACCCCAAATAGAGTCATGAAGAATTGGACATGACTGAAATGGCTGAACAACGACCATCAGTTTATGCTGGGTCCTAAAATTCGATTCAGTCCAACAAACATCTACTAAATTCCTACCATATGCAAGGTACTATGCTAGGCATTAGGGTTCCAAAAACAAAAAGAAAGAGTCCCTGCTTTCAGGAAGCTTACATTCGCCATGTAAATAGATAGGTAAATTCAGTATAATTTGAGAAGGGAAAGAGCAATGGCAATTAGGGGGAATCTGTGAGGTTTCCCTTGGGAGTTGGCACCTGAATGAAGGAGCTAAGGATTCTGAGAGAAGGTGAGGGTGAAGTACTCTGGCTTCATTAAATCTTCTCTCTGCTTCTAAGTTCCATTTAACCTATAACCACTCACTCACCTGCCTACTGGACCCATCTCACTGCTATTAACTACCCATCTTCCCCTTGGGCACCTCCATTCCCCACAATGTTAAATCTTGAGTTAACAAACCCAACCGGATAAGAATGTGTATTGGAAACAACAGCTTTGCTAAAGGAGAAATCTACCAATATTTCCTAGCCTTCCCACTCTTGTCCCAGACCAAGCTGATGAAATATTTAGTAGGAGGGTTGGCAAAGTTCTAGAAAGGATAAACAAAATGAAATTAAAACTCTGGAATAGACTCTTAAAGAAAGCCGTGTTTTTTCACTTATTTAAACATTCAATGAATATTGACTATCTAATATACATATTGTGTTGCGCTGTGGGTAATAATATCATTAATGTAATATAGTAATAGCTAGCATTTATAGAGTTCTTTAAGGTTTGCAAAGTGCTTTACAACTATTATTTCATTTTAGTCTCACAACAAGCCTGGGAGGTAGGTAATATTATTACATATTATAGATATATAATAATCATATATGTGTGTATATATGTGTGTGTATATGTGTATGTATGTGTATGCAGACTCTGAGAGAGAGTGAGGCTGACAAGGTTGTGCTATTCTGCTTCACTTCAATGCAATTCACCCATAGGCTAAGACATCACCCTGTAATGTCATTGGTTCTCTTTAAAAAGGAAGGATGAACAACAATAACATATATAAATACATACACATATATATGTAACACACATATATGATATTTATCTGTGTCTGTCTGTCTATCTATCTATCTATTTATCTATCTATCTATTCATCATGCAGCCAGCTGGTACAGTGGATAGAGTGCTGAGCCTGGAATCAGGAAGACCTGAGTTTACATCTGACCCCAGATACTTAATAGCTGTATAAGCCTGGGCAAGTCGCTTAATCTCTATTTACCTCAGTTTCCTCAACTATAAAATGAAAATCAAATAATATAATATTTGTAAGGACCTTAGCACACAGTCTAGCATATAGTAGGTGCTATATAAATGCCCACTCTTTTCCCTCCCTTATTGTCCCCATTTTATAGATGAGGAAACTGAGACAGACAGGTCAAATGACTTACTCAGGTCACTCAGCTAGTGAATGTCTGAATCTGGATTTAAACTCAGCTCTTCTTTTTTCTTTTTTTTTTGTGAGGCAATTGGGATTAAGTGACTTGCCCAAGGTCACACAGCTAGTAAGTGTCAAGTGTTTGAGGCCAGATTTGAACTCAGGTCCTTCTGACTCCAGGGCCCGTGCTCTATCCACTGTACCACCCAGCTGCCCTCAGTTCTCCTTAACTCCAGAAGTCAGTTAGGTGCTCTTTTTTTTATCACCTAGTTGTTTCATATTAAATATTATATTATATCATATTGTACTATACTATATTATATTGTATTGTACTGTACTATACTATACTATATTATATTATCACAACAATGGCACGTGGCCCCTATTCTCCTGTAGGTCATAATAGATCTCTAAAACTATTTTATAGTACTATAGAGAATTATATGCTATGGTTGGAGAAAAGAGACAGTGGGACCTTAGTGGAAAGGAGGCTGATTCTGGTGCCTGAAGACCTGAGTTCAAGTTCCAACTTTGTTATTTATGATAGATCACTTTGCAATTACATTTATATAGTACTTTAAAAGATTTTCCTTATAATAGCTTTGGGAGGTAGGTCGTGCAGATATCATTATTGCCAGTTTAGAGATGGGGTTTTGAGAGGGTTAGTGACTTCCTTGTGTCCATTCTCCCTTCTTAAGTGTCAGAGGCAAGATTCGAATTCAGGTCTCCTGACTTCAATGGCCTACCCACTATCTTTTACCTCTTGGGACTGCAGTTTCCTCCTCTATAAAATAAGAAGTCTGGACTAGATGGCTTTCAGCGGGTGAGACTCCCTACCTACAATGATTGTGGATGACTTTTCTAGCTTCCAGGACCTTTAACTGGCTTGGTTAAAGTTCTTGTGTACTGGAAGCATGCTCTTAACCAGTCATCCCTAATGTTCCTGCCCAAGAACAGCCGAGGTGATGTTGTCTCAGTGGTGTAATGACCAGCCTAAGGGACCTGAGCCCTTGGTTTTTAAGGTGCTCCCTGCCTCGTAGTGGAAAGCAACCACCTGAGATGGGGTTCCCAGGGAGAAGTTTACCAGCCTCTTTGCTTAGAGGAAGGTGGCTGGGCTTTGACACTTGAAAACTAAAATTGAAATAAGAACAATGACTTATTTTCCAGAATTGCTTCTTTTACTGGGGATTTGCTGCTTGGCTTGCTTATTACATCAATCATCCTCTTTACACGCCTCCTTGTAAGTAACAAAATGGCCCTCAGTTCATATCGTTTCTGCATTTCCCTCTGGTGGCTTTGTAATTAACTCTCCTGTTTTTTCCCTTTTTTCTTGTTGTTTTGTTTTGTCTGTTCTATTGGTGTGTAGCCTACGGACAAAAGCAGATCAATTTTTCTCTGATCACCTTTCTGGTAGGTCTTTTATGTTGGACTTTTCCCTGGCACATAAACTTTCAAATAATTCACATTTGTATAGTGTGTTAAGAACTTTTATCACAATGAGCTACTCAGCACAAGTATTACCTTCCCCATTTTATTGATGAGAAAATGGAGACTTCAAGGGGTTAAGAACCTTGTGTATGCTCATAGAACTAGAGTCTGGGGTAAATTAGAATCCCAGGTCTTCCCAAATCCAAGCCCATTGCTCTATCCACTGTACCATCCTGCCTCTCTTCCTGTTTGGTAGGGTTATCTTGGGACAAGTAATTATAGCTAGGTGGTGCAGTGGATATAGAGTGCTGGGCCTGGAGTCAAGAAGACTCATCTTCCTGAGCTCAAATCCAGCCTCAGACACTTCCCAGCTGTGTGACCCTAAGAAAGTCACTTCATCCTGTTTGCCCCAGTTTCCTCATCTGTAAAGTGAGCTGGAGAAGGAAATGGCAAACCACTCTGGTATCTTTGTCAAGAAAACCCCAAATGGAGTCACTGAAATGACTGGACAACAACAACAAATGTCTGAAAAGGTTAGTCAACTAGTCAATAAATATTTATGAAGCATCTATGTGCCAGGTTTGGTGCTAAGTGCTAGGGATGCAAAGAAAGTCAAAAGGCAGTCCTTGAATTGAGCTTTAATTAGAAATTAAGACTGTATGGTGTCAGACTATTCAGGGGTCAACAAATAGATCAATTGAGGTTGGAATTTAGAGTGTGTCAAGGAGAATAATGTAAAATAAAGAGGTTGAATCCTGATGATCTTTAAATCCTATGATCCTATAAGCCTATAGGTGAGAAGTGATTACTTAATTTGATCACCTTAGTCATCTTAATAATTGATGGGAACTGGTGTCAAGTGGAGTTGACCTAGCACTGGCTACCTCTTGTGAAGCTGGGACTTAGGGCCAAAGGCAGAGATAAAGAATGTGGTTTTGTTTTTCTTAATTTCTCAAGGGGAGGGAATGGGAAAGAGGAGGGAAGAGGGAGATAATCAGGCCTGAAAATAAAATAAAACTCAATTTTTAAAAAGCATGAAATCAATCCTCTAGATGGCTAATAATGAAAGAAACACAAATTAAAATAATTTTGTGGTTCCACTTCACATCCATCAGGATGGCAAAGATAACTTGATAATAAAAGAGGAAAACATTGAATGTTGGAGAGGCTGCTGAAAAAGATACATTAGTGTTCTGTTGTTAGAGCTGTGGATTGGTCCAGACATTCTGGAAAGTGATATAGATTATACCCAGAAAATTACCAAACTACACCCTTTGACCCAGCTATACCTAAAAGAAATTAAAGAAAGAGAAAAAGGACCCATGTGTACAAAGATATCCATACAAGTGCTTTTGTGGTAGTCAAGCACTTAAAACTGAGGGGATGTTTTGTTGGGGAATGACTAAGCAAACCGTGGTCTATGAACGTCACGGAATATTATTGTGCCATGATAAATAATAAAATGGATAGTTTAAAAAAAGGTTTGGTTACCAGTTGGCCAAGTGTCAGGAGCTAGATGAGAGTGCTTCCAATTCCTTTAGCAGAAAAGAAGTTAGCTAGTAGTTCCCTGGCTTATAAATGACTACTTCAAGTGGTGAGAAACCAAGGGAATCCAAAGAACTCTCCAGGATGATGACTGAAAAGTCCATGTATTCTCAGTCCTCACTGATGGGCGCTTTCCTCCATTTCTCTGTCTGACATCTACAGACACAGCAATCATTAGAAAACAAAATATTGCCTTTGGTTTTCCAGGCTTGTCATGCAGATTGACAATGATGGGATCATAGGTCCAGAGCTGGAAGGGGCCCTGGACAGGATGTAATCTTTACCCCTTATTTCACAGAGGTAGAAACTGTGGCCCATTGAAGTGACTTGTGTGACATCCCTCAGGAGAGAGGGAGCAGAGCTGGGCTTCAAATCCCATTCCCTGACTCCATACTCTTTCTGCTATACCATACTAACCCCTCATATACATATATTTTATTGTGTTGGGGTACAATGGGCTAGACTGTCTGGTTTCCCTTTCAGAATCTTTCCTGGGTTGGTTTTTGTGGTTTTGGGGGGGGGGAGGTGGAGGGGACATCAAGCTCTATTAACCACTTAATCATGAAAGAGCTCTTGAATATCAGGAATTTTTAACCTTTTGGGGAGTATGTATCCCTTCGAGGGTCCTTTGGAACTCCTCTCACAGGTCAGGATAATACCTTTAAATGCATAAAGTAAAATACATAGCGTTATAAAGAAAACCAATTATATTGAAATTCAGCTGTCAAATTATTTTTTAAATGGGTTTACCAGCTTCAGGTTAAGAACACCAGCAAGATTCACCCCTATGTTCTTGGGGCAGTTAGGTAGTGCAGTGGATAGAGCATCTGGCCTGGAGTCAGAATACACCTGAGTTCAAATCTATCCTTAGATACCTACTAGCTGGGACAGCTAGGTGGCGCAGTGGATAAAGCACTGGCCCTGGATTCGAGAGGACCTGAATTTAAATTTGGCCTCAGACACTTGACACTTACTAGTTGTGTGACCCTGGGCAAGTCACTTAACCCTCATTGCCCTGCCCCAAAAAAAAAAAAAAGTAAGTAAAGCTACCTACTAGCTGTGGCAAGTCATTTAACCTCTGTTTGCCTCAGTTTCCTCATCTGCAAAATGGGGGTGATAATAGCAACTACCTCCTAAGGTATCATAATAAATTAATATCAGACAATAATTTTAAAGTACTTAGTATAGTTCCTGGCATCATGCTGCTGCTACTCCTCCTCCTCCTCCTCCTCCTCCTCCAACTACTACTATTCTGTACTCCAATGTTCTTTGGTCTGTTATCGTAATTGAAGATTGTTGGTGTCTTTAAGTTCCATGAAATGGAACTCATTTAAACTCGCCAGGCTCCTGGACAGAGAAGACTTTTGATAGTTCTCTAACCCTTTCTCCTCACCTGAGAAATCAGATGAACGTTCCTGCTGTTGAAGGGGATGGAGGGGAAAGTTGACTTGATGTGTTTCCTGGATTGTATTTAGAATTAGACCAAAGGAACTTTTTCTTTATTCTCTGAAAATGTTCTTAAGTTATCAGGGTGGGAGAGGCAGCTTGGTGTCAAGGGGAGAGAGAGCTGGCTTCAGAGTCAGGCAGTCCTGGATTCCAGCATTACCTCAGATCACATTCTAGCTGTGGGAACCTGGACATGTCATTTCCCAGGGCCCCAGACAACTCTCAAAGCCTAAGCTACCCATCAGTTTGTGTGCTGAATCACTCTGGTACAGGAGTTTTCTCCCTGGAGGTTCCCATGGACAATGAAATCATAGGTCCAATAAGAAAAAACTGTACATAATAGGGTTAGAAAAAGTATAGCAGAAATATGTGTTACCATCTTTTTATGTCTTTTAATGTAGTTATGTGAAGCTGGAAACTTTTCAATCCATGTGGAACTCAATAACCTGAGAGGAAATGGTGAGTGCTGATTTATTTTCTCTGTTTTTACTGTCATGGTTTAGGAGTTATGATAAAAAGGAGACTAACAACCATCACTATTTTTTTTTTTTTTTTGCAGGCAATGGGGGTTAAGTGACTTGCCCAGGGTCACACAGCTAGTATGTGTCAAGTGTCTGAGGTCGGATTTGAACTCAGGTTCTCCTGACTCCAGGGCTGGTGCTTTAACCACTGCGCCACCTAGCTGCCCCAACAACCATCACTATTAGCCACTCTTGGCTCATAGTAGGCTTAATATACGTTGTTGCCTGCCTGAGATACCCTGGATTTGGAACCAACATTGAAGGATAATAGGTTAAGAGTCTCCATTGATACTCTTTGCCCAACCCATCCATGTCTGAATATGTTCTTCTGTCAGATAAAGAACTGAATATGGTAGCATGATGAACTTGGGTTCAAATCCTACAGCAGGCACCTACTAGCTGTGTGTCTGTGGGCAAGTCCTTTATCCTCACTGTGCCTTTGTCCCCTCCATAAACAAGGGGAAGGGGGGGGATGAACTTGATGGCCTCAAAAAAGATCCCTTCCAACTCTAGTCCCTGAGCCTATGATTGAGTCAAGTAAACAAGCATTTGTACTGTACTGAGGTAAGGCACCAAGGATTGTTCCACTCATCGCCCCAAAGCTAACAGTCCTCAGGTACCTCCCTGTGGGTCTGGTGTTCCTCAGGGCTCTGGTGTCCACTGATGTGTGAGGTCCATGTAACCAAAAGTTTCATGGGAATCTCTATGGCCACTCTTGAAGACAACCTCTGGATGCAAAAACTCTTGGCTTTCCCTCCCCAGGGCTGAGTTGCAAGCAGCTCATCAAAGTCCACTGGAAAACTGAGCATTTACACCTCAGAGATCAGCCAACACTAGAAATCAGGGCTTGGTTTATTGTTTTGTTGAATGGGATGAAGAGAATGTTGACTGCATAGGCTGGTTGGGCTGACTAGACCGCTCTTTTACATCCTCAGGACCAAAGACCCGTCGAATCCCCTACCCAACCAAGAATCCATTCACATGGCTCTTCTTCTTTGTCTCCTGCCCTAACTACACCTATGAGGTATGTAAGCCAGTGGGCAGGGAAAGCTTAGGGAAGGAAGGGGTAGCCGTGTTGGATTCAGATGATGCCTCTGAGCAGACTCTGTCCTTGGAGGGCTATCACTAAGGAGCAGAAGTGGCATGGAGGATCTGGGCTAGTTCAGGCGCTCTCTCCTGCCCCTTCGTCACCGCCCCCTCATGCACAATTTTGCCAGGACTAGCAGGGACGTGATGCTACAAGCAGGGGTGTGAGAAGCCACAGATTCATTCCTCATCAAGGAAATCAAAAAAGGCAGACATCTCATCTGCGGTGGATACATACACTTTTTATTCTCTTTTGGAAAACAAAGAACCACATAGATCAGCTTAAAGAGTGAACAGGTCCTATGCTACTGTCAGCTGGCATGTTTGTTAGTAGGGGAGGTCTGGACCTCTGCTCTGGATGAGAGGTGTTCCTGTGTCTGTTTGGCTGCAGGTGGGGGCCTGGATCAGCTTCACCATCATGACTCAGTGTGTCCCAGGTGAGTCTGCGGGGTTTCTTCTCCAAAAGGGGTCCTATTGTAGCCCTGTGCATGCCTCCAGGGAGCCTGACACCAGATGACACGGATTTCTTCTTTTTCTCTTTTTCTTTCTTCCTCTCTCTCTCTTCCTTCCTTTCTTTTTGTTGTTGCTACAGTGGGATTATTCACGCTGGTTGGCTTCATTCAGATGACAATCTGGGCAAAGGACAAACACTGTACTTACGTCAGAGAGTTCAAGGACTACCCAAGCCTCAGGATGCCAATCATTCCTTTCTTGCTGTAGGAAGCAAGCAGCGATGTGTGGGCACTTCAGCAGACCTAGGGACAGAAAAGTAAACATTGGAGCCCTGGTCTTCTGGGTTTTCTCAAAAAAAAAAAAAAGAGCAGTGACTTTTCCATTTTTAAAGTTAATCGATTGGCAATAATTTTCTTAAAGACAGCTAAACCAAGGCACTGGGTGGGGTCTGCCAGCACTCCAAAGGAATAGAATATTCTCTTCTCCTCACCTGCCAAGGAAGGAAGCCCAGACTGTGCTCCTCTTAGGGTCCCTTGCAGTGTTCAAACCCTTCCTGTAATTCTATGTCTATGTGTATTCACAAACACACACGCCTTCCTTTCTGCACACATACGTGCGTATTAAAAGGTAACACATCCCTATGATATTTTCAGCTGGGAAGGGTTTTGTTGTTTTTTTTCCAAGTGTGTTTTGGGAGTTTTGGTAAGTGGTGGTTCTCTTTTTGTTAGTTTCTTTCTAAGCCCAGGCAAGTTATCGTAATCTTCCTGTTTAGGGAAACACCCATAATTCAGGACGTCTTCAAGGGATGATGTTTGATAATTTCTTAAAGAGATGGCTTGTGTCTGAAGAGCAGCACAGAAGCTTAGCGGGGGGGGGGGGGTGGGGGGGTCTAGTTTATAAATGGGACGGGTCCTCTGAGTCCTGTGGTGTTACCTGGGAGGTAACATTCAGTGCCACCTTCTCTAAGCCTCACTCATGCAGATGTGGCAGCCAATGTTATTTTTTCAGCTGACAAGGAAATACTATGTATGGCCTCTGTCAGTGGGATAGGTACCATGACGTATGGGTGGAAGGGGCAAGGAAAAACAGAGAGGTAGAGAGGTGTAGTTAGTCAACCAACACCTAGCTATCTGAGTTGGAAGGACAGAGCCTGGACCCATCCAGACAGAACGTGTTTATCCCATTTATGTAGTCCAATCACCTGTCACCTTAAGAAGAAACCTTTCCCTATACTATATTTAGGACTGAGAATATAATGGCATGAGTCCTGTCACATGGATTAACCAATGCTGGAGCCATCTCTGTTACTGGGGAAAGTGGATAATTTGACCTAATGGGTCTCAGGCACAGATTGGAGCAGCTCACGATTCTGGAAGGTCCAGGTCATAGACATTCAATTATTAACCCATTTAAAATGTTGCTGATTGACTCGATCATCTACATGACCCTCGATCTGTTTTCATAAAACAAGCTGGGATGAAACCAAAGGATCTTCATCCTTCTGGATGTTGCCCAGGGTCGTGTTCTCAGCAAGGTTTTTAAATGTACTTGGTGAACCCATGCACTGATCTCTCAGCCCCTGTGCTCATAACCCACAGCCAGGCGGGAAGCCAGCCAGCCTCAGGACCCCCTGGGGCCCTGATGTTCTACCATCTGCTCAGGGGAAAGTTTTGAAGGTTTTCTATAAACCCGGGCAAGAAATTATCTCATCCTGGTTTGAGGGACATTTCAAAGGGGAAAAAAAAGTATTTTAGGGTCTCATAACACAAACTGGAAAATGTGATTGCTATTTATTCCACAACAGATTTATTTCCCTACGAGAGCTGTACAGAAAGATTTTTGCAACTCTTTGTAAAGATGACCTACATAATAAAGTCAGAGCTATGTTTTGAATTCTGAAGTCATTATGAAAACTCCAGGTAACAGCTATTGGGGCTGAAAGTCAATCAAGTCTCATGAGTCTTTGCACAGTGTAAAACACAAAGCAAAGTTTTTTGCTTCTTCAGTTTTTGCATACAAAAAGTCACATCTGGTTTCCCCAAAAGTCTAAATTTTTTGATGGGTACAAAGTGTCATACTCACAAAAGGGGGGAAATATTTGCATTACCTACCTCAAAAGGTTGTTGTTAAAAGGGTTAAAGAGCTACAGAAGGGTAAAGAACTATATAAATGTGAGTTATCATCATCATCGAGTCAGAGGGATGTGTAAAAACCCATGGCTAGCAAGACTTTACCTGAAGCCTAGCATTCCAGGGTTTGGGCATTCCTCTGCCCTTGGGTAGGGTCTGGGCAGAGTCATCTCTCCCAGATAACTGTTACTTCCTAAAGGCAGGCACTATTTCTCTTTTTGTCTTTGTATTCCAAACATCCAGCATGGGGCATTATACACAGTCGGTGCTTAATAAATGCTCATTGGGTTGAACTGGATTTATCAAAAGGAGCAAAAAACCCCAAAAAACTATCTGAGGGTAAGATTTTAATCAGTGAACAAAAAAGCATTTATTAAGTGCTTACTGTATAGCAGGTACTGTGCTAAACATGGGCTGTAGACCTGTGTGAGTTTGGGCAAGCCTTGGGCACCCCCCCCCACCCCCGCCAGGGCACAAGGGTGTCAGTCTAGATGTCATCATCCCTTCCAGCTAAATCTTTGGTCCTAAGATCTCACCCAGAAAAGAGCTTAGACAAGGAAAGGGTGCAAGTGCACTTGTTTTTGTCCTTCTTTCTAGGGGTTCTTCACCTGCGTCTGTGGATAGATTTCAGAGCGTCTGTGAACTTAGATGGGGAAAACAATGACATCTTGATTTTCACTAACCTCTAATTGAATCTCAGCATTTCATTCAATTATGAATGTAGGCACCCATCTGCAGGGATACACAGGCTTCATCAAACTGCAAAAGGTGTCCGTGATTTAAAAAAGAGAAGAAGTTTCAGAACCCCTGATTTAATGGGTGATTTCTAGCTAAAGGAAATGAGTGCCTGGGGACAACCCAGTCACTCCCTCTCTTTCCACTTCAGACCTACTGCGTGAATCTGGGTCTTGACGTATGCATGAGCTATTTCATTGCCCACAAGTGCTTCAAGTGGCCTCGTCTGGGTGGCTATACCCCTGTCACCCCGGGATCCAGCTAGGTGTGGAAGAGCTCTTTGGAGAGGCTGACCTGTCTGAGCAGAGGGCTTGCTCTATACACCGTCCTGGGAGGGAGGAGCTGGGGCTACCTTGGCATCTGGGATGGCTCCAGCTGCACGGGGGTGTAGGGGAAGGTCATCCTCTTCCGTCTGCTGCTTAGCAAAGTTCACAAATACCTGAGGGGAGGGGCGGGGGGAGACACAGGGGGAGGAGACAGAGCAATATGAAAACGTAAATGGAAACATTCTGAGAAATGGCCACCCGGTGGGCTTCCACAGCCCCTACAGGGTCTTCAGTTTAAAAGGTTTAGCTCTGTCTTTGTAGGGGTGGACAGCATGGTGCCATAGATCTAAGGTCTATATCTCAGGAGCCATACAGTTAGCACCACCCCCACCTCCCCATTACAAGTCACTTAATTCTCTGGGCCTCAGTTTCCTCATCTGTAAAACGAGCTCCCTCCCAGCTCTGGATCCATGATCCTATGTAATGATAATGGCTCACATTTATCTAAACACTTACTATGGGCCAGGCACCGTGCTAAATGTTTTAAAATAATTATCTCATTTGATCCTTACAACAAGCCTGGGAGGTAGGTACGATTATCACTACCATTTTACAGATGAGAAAGCTGAGGCAAACAGGTTAAGTGACTTACCCAGGACCACACCAGTTAGTAAATGTCCTGAGGCTGAAATTGAACTTGGGTATTCCTAGCTCCCAGCCTGGCACTCTAGCCATTGTACCACCTAGCTGCCTCAGAACAACCCTGGGAAGTAAGTGCTATTATTACCCTCATTTTACAGATGAAGAAACTGAGGCAAACAGGTTCAATGCCTTGGCCGAGGTCACACAAGTACTGGGGGCTGGAATGGTTCTCATGAAGATGACTTGTGCAATGGACCTGCCGAGTCCCCAGACACCTGTGCTCCACTAATATCTGCTTCTCATATTCTTCAGCTGAAACTGGGGTGGCTTCAGCAAAAGGATTTGGGAAGACTAAATGCATTTGTGGTCAGCTCTAAGGATGCAGCTTGGTCCAGTGAAAAGAGGACCGATGATGAACCTGAGTTCAAATTCTGCTCTGATGCTACCTGTGTGACCTTAGATACTTCTCTTAACTTTTCTGGTTCCCTTCTTCCTCATCTCTAAAGTAGCTGATTAAATCGGATGGCCTCTGGGGTCCAATCCAGCCTTAGGTCTGTGGTACTATGAACCCTGAGTAACATAGCTTAGTGGAAACAAGATCAGTTTGGGACATTCATCTCATTTTACTGTAAGCAAGTTGGGGACAAAACAAAATCCCCATCTTTTCCCACTGTGGGGCTGACTCTGGATCCCTGAGGTTTACAGAAAAATACAGGAAGGAGCCTGGGTACAAGTTGTCTGAGAGGGGTAAATGAGGAGAGACCCTTCAAGGGCTGCTTTGAGGATATGAATTGGAACAAACTCTACTCAATGTTAACTCTTTCCTAGTTACATTTGAATTTGGTTTGGGCTGCTCTTGGGAGTCCCGAGGATGGCGAAGTGCTTGCTACCCAGACTAGAGGACCCACAAGCCCCTTCTGTTTCTGGGGTCCTCTGTGCTTCTGTGTGAATTCTATAGCTGCCCCACTCTCCGCTTCTCTGATGGAGGCTTCTCTTTGGGCTCCCGGCCCAGACTTACTTGGTCCAGCGTGGTCTGTGTGACCGAGTATTCCTCAATGTACAGGCTGTCCTTGTTGGAGATGAGCAGCTGGAAGATCCTGGCTAGCGAAGAGGAGGAAATGCGGTACTGTAGCATGTTATAGTGTCGCTCTCTCTGCACGCTGTCTGGGAAGTTTGCCTGTAAGAACTGCTCGGCTGGGTTCAAGTCTGGGAGCAAGCCCACCTTGGGGGGCTTGATCTTCATGGTGACAATGTAGCCGTCCCCAAACCTAGGATGCAGACACAGGAGTGAAGTGCAGAAGGTGAGGCCAGAAGAAGGAGGGAGAGGAGGTTTCAATTTTTGGCTTGGGAGAAATCCCCCATCTGTCCTCACCCAAGAAGTCTAACAGAGTAGGGGGAAAGAGCGCTGAATAGTTGGCAGCTGGGTGATATGTGGATGGGGGGAGAATGCAGGACCTAGGGCCAGAAAGACCTGAGTTCAAATCCTACCTGACATATTTAGTCACTGGGCTATACTCAGTGCTACCTATATTATCATTATTACCTATATATTAGTGCTACCTATTATTATCATTTGGAACACTTCTTTGCCATGTGACCTTGGCCAAGTCCCTCAACCTTCCCTCTGTTGGGACAGTCTCCTCATTGGTAAAATGAGTCGGTTGAATGAGCTGGCCTCTGAGGGCTCTGCTAATTCTAGATCCCTGAACCTATGACCCGGGCTTTAATCCCGGCTCTGCAACAATGGAAAGTTCATTTAACCTCCCTGGGCCTCGGTTTCCTCCCCTGTAAAATGAGCAGGAGGGATCAGCTGGCCTCTGAGGTCCTTCCGATCTCAAGGGTCATTGAGTCCACCCTCTCACTTTACAGATGAGGAAGCTGGGGTGCAGAGCGGTTCAGCAATTTGCCCAGGGTCACACAGCTAGGGAGGAGCCACTCTGGGACTTGAAGCCTGCTTCTCTGACCTCAAATTCCGTACCCTTTCCATTCCCCCAAGCAGATTCTCTGAGCTCCTTGAAGGCAGGGGTTCCTGCTGCTTACACTTGACAGATGCTGAGCGTCACCGAGGCCATAAGAAAGGACCAGAAGTACTCAGCTACAGGTCAAGCACTGATTCTGTGTATGTGGTTCCCCTGGCTCCTTACTCTTGTGTTGGGAGGGGTTGGGAAAGACTTTCTGTAGAAGATGCATTTTGGTTAGGACTTGAAGGAAGCCCAGAAGCCAGTAGGCAGAGCAAAAAAGCTCTCTCTCCTCTCCCAGACACTGTGGCCAATTCCTCAATCATCGCTTTTTTCACCAGAGAAGAGCCTTATGCTTGAACACAGGCTGACAAATTCAGGGCAAGTCTGCGGGCATTTATGGTAAAGTCCTACTATGTCATTCAGTTAATTGACAAGCATTTTGTAAGTTCCTACTATGTGCCAGGCCCTTTGCTTTGGGCTGGGGATGCAAATACAGAAAGGAAGCAGTCCGTGGCTTCCAAGAGTTTACTTTCCATGGGTGAGATTTAACATACACATAGACAAAAAACACAAGGCTGATATCACACATAGTCTTGTATACAAAGTGATTTGGGTGGCTGACTGAGGGCTGGAAGCAAAGCTTTGGCCTATTCCTTATCCCTGACTGTGTGGGCAGAGTGGGGTTTTCCATACACCAGAGCCATTCCTGCCCTCTCCTACATAAACAGGCCAGGCTCTTAACCACCCTTTGGAGTCACCGGATGACGACCCTTCCTCATGAGGCTGCACTGCATCGTCTGCCTGACGTCAGGGGGTCCTGTCTCTCCCCGCCCCCATCTCCACTTCGGGATGAGGATGAAGATGATGAGACCCTCAGGCTTTATAGAGAGGCTGGCCTGCCCCTGGCAGAGGGGCTTCATCCTTACTTGTATTTGAGGTGCTGTATGGTTCCCAGGCACTGGAAGGTTCCTTTCACCATGATGGCCAGCCGGGTACACAGGGCTTCACATTCTTCCATGCTGATGGGGAGGGCGAGGGAGAAGAAGAGATCCAGGGGGTCAGAGGCCGTGGGGATGCTCCTTGATCCAAACCCTGAAGCTCCCCAAGTCTCTTACCTGTGTGATGTCAGGACAACCGCCCTCCCTTCCCTGATGATGCCGACGATGGTGTTCCACAGCAGTCGCCTGGACTGCGGGTCCATCCCTGTGGTGGGCTCATCCTGGAGACACGGGGGGAGGGAGGAACAGAAAAGGGTAGTGCTGAATAAGCTGTCTTCTCTGCTCATCTCCTCTGGCCCCGTGCGTCCCCCGGCTAGAGGCCAGGGCAGCTACAAGGCAGTTATAGACCGCAGAGAGCTCAGGCCTCTTGGAAAGAAGGAACTACACTGACATGAAGTCTCTAATTCAGCAACATGGATATAGGAAGAGAGAAGGAAGAGCATTAGAGCAGAAGTCTCCAATACAGCAACATAGGGCTACAGGGCACCGCAGAGGCCAAATAGTCCAACCCCCTCCTTTTATACTTTTTTTTTTCTTTTGGTGAGGCAATTGGGGTTAAGTGACTTGCCCAGGGTCACACAGCTAGTAAGTGTTAAGTGTCTGAGGCCGGATTTGAACTCAGGTCCTCCTGACTCCAGGGCCAGTGCTTTATCCACTGTGCCACCTAGCCACCCCAACCCCCTCATTTTATAGATAAGGAAACTCTGATAATGATGATGTAGATAGCTAGCATTGATATTCCGGTTATAACAACTCTCTGTAAATATTATCTAACAACAACTCTGGGAGGGTGAGGCAGGCAGAGGTTCAGTGACTTGTCTGAGAGTGGCTTTGAACTCAGGTCTTCCTGACTCTAGGTCCAGCCCTCTATCCACTGTGCCACCTACTGACCAATAAAAATATGCAGCATGGTTTGGTAGAGAAAGCTACCCTCAAAGCCAGGAGAGCCCAGGCTTAAGTTCAGCTTTTGAAATATACCAGCTAGGTGACCCTAGGCAAGTCACATAGCCTATTCATTAGTACTCGGGGTAATTTGTAGGAATATAAATTGCATGAAGAATGCTAAGATGCTTTGGTCGATAGAATCCCCCTATAGCAGTGAAATCATAGGTTGGTCCTGATCTCTGTCCTTAATGGTATGCTATCAGTCTTTAAGCACCCACGGTGTGCCCCGCACTGTGAGAAAACAAAACAAGGTAGTCCCTGCCCGAAAGGAGCCTCCGATCCATCAGGAAAACAAAGACCCAGCCACCCAGGCGTATACAAGCTATAACAAGTAACGCTAGGTGTCTGGGGGGAGGCGTAATACTTGAGGTTAGGAGCCAGGCTCGGTGCAAAGCCTTACACACGGAGTCCTATTCACCTGGAGTGCAGGGTCATTCTAAGTGACCGTGCTAGTCTCTACTGAGTCTTGAGATTCTATTTTACCAATAAACTCCTGTTTGCCCAATAATAATGAGAGTTCTGCTTTAGGGCCTTCTTTCTGGAAGTCACAGGTGAGGGTCAGTTCCCAGGAATGGATCCAGGGCACCCTTGGATCAGTGAAAGCAGGCTTTGCCCCACCCCCCACCCAATTTGGCCATTTGTGAGCTCAGAACAGACTGGGTGTCTGACCAATTTGTGGGGACCGGGGCGGGGAGAGCAGCAGGCCTTTTCACAAAAATAATCCTCTCTCTCTCCTGGGACAGTCCCTCAAATGGTCAGAGATGGACCCAGCTGTACCCATGTGGGGAGGATTATGTTTTCACACAAAGATTTAAAACAAATTGAAGGGGCAGCTAGGTGGCGCAGTGGATAGAGCACCAACCCTGGAGTCAGGAGTACCTGAGTTCAAATCTGGCCTCAGACACTTAACACTTACTAGCTGTGTGACCCTGGGCAAGTCACTTAACCCCAATTGCCTCACTAAAATTAAAAAAAAAAAAACCAAATTGAAAGTGGAAAACTGGGTTATTTTGCTGGATTTTAAAATTAAATTAATCCTTATGTGTATATGTCATATACATATGTGTACATCTATATATATAACATGTCCTATGTACTATATTTTATATATATGAATAAATAAAAATAAATCCAAATATCTTCTTGTTCATTTAAAGCTATTCCAATGACTTAATTGGTTAGGGCATTAATTCCCAGCAAGATGATTCTATCTATCAATAAAGATTGACACCTCCTCAGAACTTCTAATCTCAGACATGTACCTTCTTAACTGAGAAGTTAAGTGACTTGCTCAGGGTCACAGAGGCATAGGTGTCAGAGGCAGGATTTGAACTCAGGTTTTATAGACTCTAAGGCCTGCTCTGTGCCCACTCCATCATACTGCCTCTTGTGTGCATGTGTGCATATGCAAGCTTGTGTACATGTTGCATTCATGATTTCGGTGGTTTAGGGAATTCCCTGGTGAGAGAACCCCTTCCACCAATTCAGGCAGACACTTTCTCTGTAACTTATTATCTTAAAAAGTTGACTTAAGGGGCAGCTAGGTGGTGCAGTAGAAAGAGCATCAGCCCTGGATTCAGGAGTACCTGAGTTCAAATCTGGACTCAGACACTTAACACTTACTAGCTGTGTGACCCTGGGCAAGTCACTTAACCCCAATTGCCACACTAAAAAAAAAAAAAAGTTGCATTAAGCATGAGAAGTTAAATGACTTGCCCAGAGTCACACAGCCAGCATATGTCAGGGACAGGAATTGAATCTGGGTCTTCCTGGTTCCAAGGCCAGCTCTCTCTATCTCTAAGCCGCACTGTCTTCATATACAAATATTCATACAGGTATATGCACATAATAAAAGTATATTTATACAAAATACATTCCATATTTATATTCCTGGACTCTTAATATTCCTATTCCTGGACCATTAAATTGAAAATTCTTTTAAATAAACCATTAAAGAGGAATCAAAGCACTATTTTTTCCAGAACTATTAGCCCATGTCTGTGCAATCTTCTTTGAGCTGAGTGACACTTTGATGGGAGTACCATTGTTGGGTTTGAGTGCTGCAGGGACCTTATCCCTCCCTCCCTCAGCTCAATGGCATCTCTTACCAGCAATACAAGAGGTGGGCAGCCAATCAGAGCAATGGCAGTAGAGAGCTTCCGCTTATTCCCCCCGCTGTAGCTGCCCACCAGCTGGTCTGCATAGGGAGACAGACCCAGGCTCTGAATGCACCAGTTTGCTACCTGGGGAAGAAAGTCAAGTCAACAAGTCAATAAGCATTTATTAAGCACTTACTGTATACCAGGCATGGTACCAAGTTCTGGGGATACAAAGAAAGGCAAAAACATATAGTCCCTGCTGTCGAGCAACTCTATTCTCTATTCTCTGTATTCTAATGTGGCAGACAAGTGCAAACAACATAAAAAGTATACAGTGTAAAGGAGGTTTTCTCAGAGGGAAAGTACAAGCATTAAGGGGGACCAGGACAGAAATCCCTTTTGGCAAAATTCAATTCAACAAGTCTCAGAGTGACAAGACCACACACTCAAGGAATGTGCCCATGTTGGTTTCCTCCTTTCACTCGGTTCTTTAGTCTAAGCTAATTATTCATCAACAAGTATTTGTGAAGTTAAACAGCACGTATTAAGTATATGATGTGCCAGGCACCATACTAAGCGCTAGGGACACAAAAAGAGGCAAAAGACAGTCCCTGCCCTCAAGGAGCCCACTATCCCATAGGAGAGACAACAAAGACACCACTTTGGACAAACAAGCTAAATACAGATTCGGTTGGAAATAAGCAGCAGAGGGAAATTAAGAAGGCTTCCTGGAGATGGTGGGATTTGAAGGAAGGCAGAATGTGGAGATGAGGAGGGAGACCACACTGGGCATGGGGGACAGCCAGAGAAAAGGCCTGAAGTCTCTTGGTTGAGGATTGCAGATGACTTAGGGTGGCTGGATACTATGTGAAGAGAAAGAGCCTCCAGTTTTATAAGGAGAAAGACATAAATCTGGTCTGATGACAAATACAAGGCCTCAGTCCTGTTGAGCTTGAGCCCTGAAAATAATGAGACCTGACTTCCGGTCCCATCGGGGACCACGTGGTGACCAAAACCTATGGGCAAAAACTGGCAGCTTCTGGGCACGAAGACATATGGTGAGAATGAGCAGCAGCGGCAGGGGTGGCAGGGGGTGGCAGGGGCAGCAGGGCAGTAGCCATTAGCATTTCTTTATTGCTCTAAGGTTTCCAAAGCGCTGTACCTATGTCAACTCAGTTGATGAATGAAGAAACCTGTCAGAGAGTAAGCCCCACTTTGCCCTGCCCTGGATGAAAGCCCACAGTCAGGGATTTGGGCTTTATTTTCCCCACCCCCCCACCCCCAAGAGCATGGATAATGAGCCAAATTTTACCCTCTTGATATCTTCTGTTGGAACACCACGGAGACGGGCATAGAGATATAGATGTTCTCGGCCTGTGAGCAGGTCATCGATGGCATCAAACTGAGGGCAATAGCCCATATTTTGGTGGACTTCAGAAATTTGGGTTAAAATGCTGCAAGAAGAAGGAGGAATCTTTAGAAGCAGAAACAGTAAGTGGATCAGAGCAGGGGAGGAGCACTTCCTAAGCATCTGAAGAGGGCACCTCAGCAGAGACAAGTTGCCTGCTTCCTTACTTTGCCCAAGTGTTAGGAATGCATGCCCAGTTTTAGAAATCAAGGAAGGGGGAGCCCTGCTTAGAGACTAAATGAACTCCAGACATTCAGAGCTTTGAACTTGACACACATCACAGAATCTCAGAATTTGAGAGCTGGAAGAGCCCTCAGTGACCATAGTCCGGCCTATGCCCCAAATGAATCCCTACTAAACATCCCCTGGAGGCCATTCCCCCTCCCCAGTCCCCCCCAGCCCAACCCCAAGGACCCCTTCTCCTGTTGGGGCATCCTGTTCCACTCTGGGCCAGCCCTAATTGTTAGTACATCTAGCCTGACATCAAACCTAAATGTGCCTTGTTGCACCTCCTACCCCTTGTTCCTGGTTCTACAGTCAGGGGCTAAATAGAATAAGTCTAGGCAGCTCAGTGGCACAGGAGATAAAACATTGGACCTGGAGTCAGGAAGACCTGAGTTCAAATCTGGCCTCAGATACTTCCTAGCTGTGTGACCCCAGGCAAGTCACTTGACTTCTGTTTGCCTCAGTTTCCTCAACAGTGAAATGGACATGATAAGAACACCTTCCCAGGACTGTAATGGGGATGAAATGAGATAATTGTAAAACAGTCTGCAAACTATAGCTATATAAATGCTAGCTATTATTATTGTTAATGCCTCAAATGCTTCCAAGACCTTCAGATACTTAAAGGCAGCTATCATCACCACCACCACCCTGCCCCTCCCCTCCCCATCAATTTTCTCTTCTCCAAGCTAAATACCATCCGTTCTTCCAACCAGTTCTTATGTGGCATAGAGTTCACCATCCTGGCTGACTTCCTGGGGATACTTTCTGGCTTCTCACTGGCCTTCCTGAAATGTAGAGCCCCAGTGGAGGAGGAGGCCCCAGATACGGTCAAACTGACCATGACAGTACAGGAGGGCACCACCTCCTTATCTGGGGAGAGGACTGCCCCAGTCCTGGGGCCCTCTGTGGGGTGGCACCCAGCCTGGGCTGGGAAGAAGGTGTCAAGGAGGTGAACCATCTCATATCTGCACCCCAAGGGGAGAAAGTACAACAAATACCATCCTGAGGTTCCTGCTATTGAAAGGGCCACCTGAGGTTTCAAGGCTCTGCCTAAAATACCATACATCAACTTAGGTACAAAAGGAAGAAAATCCTTCTGAGAATGAGCCGGAGTTTTCATTCTTTAGACATCCAAGGAACTAGCTGGAGAAGCCACATGACTGCATATGGAAATGTATTTTCTTACCCTTCTTCATTATCAGAGAGGTAGCCCTGGTATAGGAGAGGCAGCCAGAGCCTAGTGCCAAGAGCAGGGGCTCTGCAGTCAGAGGAGATGGGTTCAAATCCTGGGTCTACTAACTCATTCCCTGCATGGTCTGGGGTTTGCCTGGCAGAGGTCACTCCTTGGTGTGGCCACAGACCAGTGTTGGTCACACACACATACACACACACACACACACACACACACACACGGAGCCACAAAGCAAGGCCCTTACCTCTTCCCCGCCACGATAGCGTCCCCGGAGGTCACTGTGATGTCACCCGTGAGCATCTTGAACGTGGTTGTCTTACCAGCACCATTCACTCCCAAGAGGCCAAAGCACTGAAACAGAAGAAGAACGGCTGGACTAGAAGGAATGTTTCTTTATTCTCTTTCTTCTATCTGCCCACTTGGAAAGCTGCAGGTCTACACTGACAATGTACCACAAATATTCAGTCTCCTTTGTGAAGCAGGACTTTGACATTCAGTACCTCTGTCTTCCTGGGGTTGGCATGTTCCTTTCCTCCCTTCATACAACCCACTTCAGGATCCCAGAGTCCTCGATATGCCCCTTTCTTGCCATTATCCCTTCACTGGGGCTCTCCCCTATTCTATGCCCCACCCTCACAGAGTCCTGTTCTCTGATAGCTAAACTGATAACCTAATTCTCACCAAAGTGTTAATGACTGATAATGGCTTGTCATTGCCTGCCTCAGCTTACAGATTTGCATTTTTGTTTTTGTTTTGTTGTTTTTTTTTTTTTGCAGGGCAATGAGGGTTAAGTGACTTGCCCAAGTAACACAGCTAGTAAGTGTCAAGTGTCTGAGATCAGATTTGAACTCAGGTCTTCTGCCACCTAGCTGCCCCAGATTTGCATTTTTGCTAGAGTTTTTTATCTCAATTCAAATGACTAAAAGCACCATGCCTGCATATAATAATGTGCACTTAATAATAGCTTGTTGAATGGCTGAATTAAATAAATGATTCAAACAACCTGACAGGCCTGTGCTATAAATGATATATGGGCCAAAGGGGTTTTTCCTTGCTGCTCAAATTGTACAATATAAACGGCTGCATGTCCTAATAAAGAATAAAAAGTGCTTTGTAAGTTTTGCTATATAAATGTCCATCACCACCACCACCACCATCATCATCTACCCAAAGGTATTCAACCAATTAGCATTTAAATCCTTCCTAAGGGAAGCCCGATGATACTAAGAAAGGAAAAACCAGGATTGACTTTGTCCCTACCCCTTCCCTAATCAGAGGGTGGTTCCAGGGTGACCTACATGCCAGACTTCTATGTCGTAGGTCCCTTGGGAACGTGGGCATAGGCCAAACTTGCTTCTGGTATGGAAGCATCTACAGCCTACTATGTATGGGCCCAGCAGCTCTGCAAATAAGCTAAAATAACAAAAGTAAAATAAGAAACTTTGGATCTAGAGACATTTTCCCAGCCTTCTTCAATCGCCAGAAGCCAGCTTCTAGCCAGTTCCTTTTCCTTTCCCCCCACATTCTCTTGCTCCTATTCATAACAGAATGTCAGTCACAGTCACTAGCAAAGGGAAGCTCCGAATCCAAGCCAATAACCTTCAGGGCTCCCTATGGTCCCTAGGATAAGACAGGAATTCCTTCACTTGGATTTTAAGGCTCTTCACCGCCTAGCCCTAACCTAGCTTTCCTGTCCCATTACCCTTTCCTTCCCACACTTTATGTCCAGCAGAACTGGACTTCTTTCTATTCCTCATATACAGTGCTCCATTTTCCTATCTCTGTCTTTGGACTGGTCACTCCCCATGCCTAGAACACACCCCTCCTCATCTCTGCCTTTTAGAATTCCTCCTTAAAAAAAAAAAGTTTAAAAAACAAGGGGGCAGCTAGGTGGAGCAGTGGATAAAGCACCAGCCCTGGATTCAGGAGGACCTGAGTTCAAATCTGGACCCAGACATTTGACATTTACTAGCTGTGTGACCCTGGGTAAGTCACTTAACCCTCATTGCCCTGCCCCCCCCAATATGCTTTAATCTGAATTCAGATTTTGTTTTCTCATTGTTTATTTTTATTCCTTCAATTTCTTTTTCTTATCTTATTGCTATAGCTATCATTTCTATTGCAATCTTCAATAACTATAGTGACAATGGACATCCTTGCTTCACCCCTAATTTTACTTCCTCCTTTGAAGATACAGCTTAGGTACCACCTTCAACACAGAGGTTGCAGGGAGGCGAGGCAGTGAGTTCATATTATTTCAAGGCCTCAGCCTGTTTTTTTGATGGATCTGGCTTCCTGGGCCTGCACTAATTTTCAATCTTCCTCTCCTACACAGAGCCTGGGATATACAGACCTCTCCAGGGCGAACACCAACACACAGCCTGTCCACTGCTGGGCTTGTGGTACCTGAATAAATCTGGAAAAAGAAACATGAGAAATTACTATAATTATTGTGGTAGGTTAGCTTAGTGCTCCCAGCACTACAGGGCAGGAGGCTGGTCAAAATTTTCAGCATCTTCATGCTTCGCCAAAACTCTGACACTCTGAGCATGAAATGGGTGTTTAGGGAGTGTTTCTAACACCAAGAAATGCAGACGTTTCTACTATCATTGTAGAGTGGAAAGAATGCTGGGTTTGGAGCCAGAAGACCTGGTACAAATTACCTGTGTGACCTTGAGCAAATCAGTTACCCCCTCTGGGCTTCACTGTACTCATCTGCAAAATGGGGGATTAGAAGATTAGATTCTATCCAAGGTACTGCTTAGTCCTAATTTAGAGACTAAGTCTATAGTCTTTTTTTTGGGGGGGGGGGTGGGAAAATGAGGGTTAAGTGACTTGCCCAGGGTCACACAGCTAGTAAGTATCAAGTGTCTGAGACTAGATTTGAACTCAGGTCCTCCTGAATCCAGGGCTGGTGCTTTATCCATTGTGCCACCTAGCTGCCCCCCTAAATCTTAACCCTGAATCATCACCAAAAATCTAACCATCCCATTTCTTCTAAGAAAAACTTTCCCAGCCTTGTTTCATATTATATTCTTGCATTCTGTTTAAATAAGTTGGACCACCAGCAATAAGTCCCCGGACTCAGGATTCCATCTTCTAGCTCCATGTATTTGTTTGCACAATCCATCCTCTAAGCCTTTAATGATTTCTGCCTCTCAGATTCCTTATCTTCTTTGGAGGCTCAGCTCAGGTGTCTTGGGGTTCATTAGCTTTACCAGACTGCCAAAGGAGTCCATGACACAAAAAAGCTTGAGAACTTCCTTCATGAAACACTCCCTGATGCCCTAATTTGTTAATGCTATTTCCCTCCTCAAATTACTTTACATTTATTTATGTGTGTGTGTGTGTGTGTGTGTGTGTGTGTGTGTGTGTGTGTGTGTGGACTCTCCCCAGTAGAATGTAAGCTCCTTGAGGGAAGGGGTTCTTTTTTGTCTTTGTAGTCAAACTACCCGGCACAGGCATTGCACACAGTAGGTGCATAAAAGTATTGTGTAATTGATTCAACAAATTGAATGCAGGGCTGAAGTCACAGCAATAGGACCTTTAGGCAGGTAGTTCCTCTCCAAGTTTCTCCCTCTCTTTTGGGTCTTTGCTTTCTACTAACCACAAGGTCCGCCATCTCTCATAAGTTTCCTCTTCAAGGAGGTCACTAAAACATAAATTTCAAACTAGAAGGGACTTAGAAATTGGACTTACCCAGTCCAACACTCTCATTTTGCAGATTAGGAACCAGGGCAAGAGATGCTTAATAAGTGTCTGGGGCAGGATTTGAACCTGGCCCTTCCTTGCTTGAAGTCCCCTGCCCTATCCTGCCTTTCTGGTCCAGTCTTCACCACAATCTACTTTGTTTACCAAACATATGATCCCAAGCAACTGATTTATTCCCTTTGGTTCCAAGATGGAAAGCAGAAAGACCCTAAGGATACCTGCCTCTAAGAACCCAAGGACTAACTTCGGCAGGGGAACCTCACTCTGTCAAGATAAGCATTGGGCAGTATCATCCTCGCGTCATTTCAACAAATCCCTTTATAACAGAAAGGGCCACAGACACACTTACTTCCAGCAGTATTCTCAACCACAAAATCCAAAACCAGCTAAAAAAGAAGAAAACCTGATGGTCTTCAACCATACAACAGGCAGCAAGCATCATTAATACAAAAGGCAGCATTGGGGTTGAAGAGGCTGGTGAGCATTAAAAGACAGGAGAAAAGCAAAATCTGCTCTGGAAAGAAAATAATCAAGCATGGGAGTTCCTGAGGAATTATGGGAGATCTAGGGGGATGGGGTGGGGTAGAGTAGGTGATCCCAAGAGAAGCTGGGATATCCTAGGAAAGAAGCTCAAATTATGTTCCTGGGACCCCCACCCCCAGGCCCCCACTCCTAAGCCATGTGGAGATTAAAAGGCCAAAGGTGCTCTGGTATTTGATTAGACCAAGAGGCTAGAACTCCTCTGTGTTAAATGAGGAATGGAAAGAATGAGAGTGGAAAGTGGATGCCCACCAGAAATGGGTTATATAGATGTCACCTTTTAAATTAAGATGCATCATTCAACTGGCCAAACACATTTTTGTAAATATATATATATATATGTGTGTGTGTGTGTCTATGTGTACATATGTGATTATACACACACATATATATTTATAAATTTCACATACAATCCTATCCTGTTCTATAATCTATATGGAAATGTTGATTTTATTAGATGTTTGTTAAGTTCAGAATTCAAAAAATTAAAAATATACACACAGATGCAAACAGAGAAATATGTATATATGTGCACACACATATATGTTTCTTTTTTCTTTCCTTTTTTTTTTTGCGGGGCAATGAGAGTTAAGTGACTTGCCCAGGGTCTCACAACTAGTAAGTGTCAAGTGTCTGAAGTGAAATTTGAACTCAGGTCCTCCTGATTCCAGGACTGGTTCTTTATCCACTGCTCCACCTAGCTGCCCCCACATATATGTTTCTACATACACACACGCAAACACAGAAATACAACCAAGGCAGTGTCATCAGGACGGTCTGTCAGGGTGAGAAATGGAGAGAGCACAATGAGGTCCTAAATTGTGCCTCCTCCCTGGCTAGTCCCATTCTAGGCTGGGGTAGCCCTTATGGAGGGGAGGTCTTCCTGACTTTTCAGACATGCCAGGCGTTCCCCAAGGGCATGCTCCCTCCTCCTGTAGTCCCTCCCCAGGTGCACCAACCCTTCCTCTTGCTCTCTCTGCTCCTCCCCCACTTGCCCCAGGTGCAGAAATTGCTAGTTAGGACTTTGAATATATGATTGATCTACAAAGAGAGAGTAAATTAGAGACTTGTGCCTGCTGCAAATAGCAAACAAGTAAAAACTCATTTAGTATCATGCTTTCTCACCTTGGTTAGCTCATTTAGCCTCAAGATATCAGTTTTATTGCCTCCACTAAGAATTCTTTGTCTTTCTTCAGCCACATCATCATCTTCGTCAGTGATAGGTTGTTTAGCAGGTTCAGCAATCCTAAAGGAACCAGATAGTTAATCCCCAAGAAACAGGAGAGATTATTGTAGAAACACAGATTTAGAGTCAGACAGGGCCTTCGAAATCCTCTAGCCTGCGCCCCTCATTTTAGAGACAGGAATGAGAAGGGGCATCATCCCTCATATGGGTAACCAGGTTAAAACGAAATTGGGAGAGATGAACAAAACAAATAAAAATACAATAGAACATAGATCATGTTAATCTGTGATTTTCTAAATCAATATGCAGCCCCAGACATCCTCATGTGTGGCTTAGTAGCCTTGTTTCTATGTGAGTTAAGACACATAACCGACATCCTTTGTAACAATTCGTCACATCTGTCCCTTAGCATCCCCGAAGTTATCCTAGAACCTCAGCACCACAACCAGTCTGTTGCAATGGAAAGAGAGCTGCATTTTTTTTGTCATAAGACCCAAATTTGAATCTTGATCCCACTGGACAAGTAATTTTATTTCTCTGGGCTTCTGTTTCCTCATCGTGAAAATGAGAAAGTTGAACTAGATCAGAGGCTCTTAGCTCAGGGTCTGTCTTTAAAAGAAAAAAAAATGGATAACGTATTTGCCTTTGATGTCCTGTCCATTTTATTTTATGCATTTAAAAACATAATTTTGAAGAGGGATCCTTAAGTTTCACCAGATTGCCAAAGGGGTCCCTAAGACAAAAAGGCTAAGAACTCCCTCTAAGGTCCCTTTCAGCTCTAAATCAATAATCTTTTTTTTGGGAGGGGGGGCAGGGCAATGAAAGTTAAGTGACTTGGCCAGGGTCATACAGCTAGTAAGTGTCAAGTGTCTGAGGCCAGATTTGAACTCAGGTCCTCCTGAATCCAGGGCCGGTGCTTTATCCACTGTGCCACCTAGCTGCCCCCATCTAAATCTATAATCTTAAGACATTCCTGAATGATTGAACTAGTCTCCTGACTGATCTCTCTGCTTCTAGGTCTTGTTTTCCTAATCCATCTTTCATATCACTGCCAGATTAATCTTCCTAAAATGCAACTTTTGTCACATTTCTCCCCTGATTATTCAATTTGTACATGCTTTGTTTTGGTTTTTAATCTGTGTACATTTTGCATTCCCCCATTCCCCAATAGAATATAAGCACTTTGGGGGCAGGGATATCTTTGTATAATGAGTGACCAGCACTTAATAAGTGCTTTTTGAATGTATGAATGAAGTTATTAAATTAAATTCTCACTATGTGCCCAGCAGAGTGCCAGGTGCAAAGTGCTACGTAAAAACATTCACTGCAGGGGCAGCTAGGTGGAAGGAAACAAGGGAGGTGCTGTTTGTTATTGTTGTTGAGTCATTTTGGTTGTGTCCAACTTTCTATGAAGCCATTTTCAGTTTTTAAGATACTGGAATGTTTTGCCATTACCTTCTCCAGATCATTTTACAGGTGAGGAAATGGAGGTAAACACAGTAAAGTGACTTCCCTAGGGTCACACAGATAGTATTTAAAGCCAGATTTGAACTCAGGAAGATGAGTCTTCCCAACGCCAGGCATAGCCAGCACTCTATCCACTATGCTACCTACCTGCCATGTGCTGCTACCATCCTTCATTTTATGGATGAGGAAACTGAGGCAAACAGAAGTTAAGTGACTTGCCTAGGATCACATAGCTAGTGTCTGAAGTTGTTTTTGAACTCGGGCCTTTCTGATTCCCCTACTCTCTTGCATGAACTCTTCACTCCAGCCAGATTTCATGGTGTGGTAGAAAGAATGATAGATTTGTTGTTAGAGAACTTGGGCTTGAATCTCAGATGTGCAATCTTAAATAAGCCACATAATCTCTGGAGGTCTCATTTTCCTCATCTGTAAAATGGGTCTGGTCTAGAAGAACCACAATTTCTCTTCCAGCTTTAAATTGTAGCCTATTTGTTGGTCCATGAACATGCCTTGTGCACTCCTGCCTCCACTTTTTTGTTCACATTCTTTGTTTGGCCCCTAACCTACCCCTCGACCCAAATAATACTCTGCATTAGTATAGCAATTATCATATTTTGCCTCCATTATTTTAGGATTTTTTTTTTTTGGTGAGGCAATTGGGGTTAAGTGACTTGCCCAGGGTCACACAGCTAGTGAGTGTTAAGTGTCTGAGGCTGAATTTGAACTCAGGTACTCCTGAATCCAGGGCCAGTGCTTTATCCACTGCACCATCTAGCTGCCCCTCCATTATTTTACTTGAACCATAAGACCACTCTGGGAGGGAGGAGGAGGCTTCAGTAATTAATGAATTCACTAATAGATCAAGGCCCCCAAACCAACTCCAAGTCTTGTTGCTTTGCTTTAAAAGATGAAATCCCCTGAGAAAGTAGTGCAATGGAACCTCAATAATTCAGACAGACACATAATAACAAGAGGCATTATGGATGAATGGATGGAGAGGTGACTTTGGAGTCAAGAAGCTAGGGGTTGAGGTCTCCTCTCTAACTAGCTGTGTGACCCTGGGCAAATCACTTCTTCATGCCCACAGACAACTCTAAGACTATAAATTTCAGAACAGCTGCCAATTTGCTTAGATAGAATTTCCTCCCTGGGAATTTCTTATGCCTATCTTAGCATTTAATAAATGAAAGCCTGACTAAGCATGAATATTACTCTTCTGGACCCAAAATGCTAACATTCCAATAAGATATGTCCTAGGGAGGACCCTGGAGCTGGACCATATGGTCTCTTAGAGCAGAGACCTCCAGCTGGTTAAGAAGCCTGAACCAGCAGGTACAAGCATTTCTGGGAGCCAAGGGGAAAGGCAGAAATCATCATGCGTCCTTGCTTCCCCTCGGCCTACAAACAGCCACAGCCTCCACACCAATCCGTCTCTCTCCTCCCCATTGCTGGCTCATGAATTTTACTGTCAGCACACACAGAGAGAGATTCTCTGAGACAGACAGATGCAGCAGCTTGGAATCAGGGAAACTCAACAGGCCTGCTTGGGGAATCAAACTGCAAAGTGGACAGAGGACTGGACTGGGAGACAATTAGTCCACTAGCCCCCCTGTTTCTCAGCCCTGATTTTCAGAATGAGGAAGGCTTTACTCTAATCAGACCTGACAGAAATAGAACCTAGGAAGAAATGGGCCCATCAGCAGGAGACCAAGCCCCTGGAGACGCCCTCCCCCTTCCCTTTCTCAATCAAGTACCATCTGGTGAGGAAGAAGTGGTGCTGGAGGAGCAGGTTCAGAGTGAAATAGACCACCCCTTCCACTGCCATGGCAAACAGATTCTTCCCAATCATGTCCCACTGGAAAGGATTGGAAAAATGTTCCTCACCTGTGGAAAGAGCCAGGAAAAAAAAAAACCAACATGAGTTATGGCTTCAATTCAATTCAATTGGCAATTATTTAACATCTACAATGTGGCCGCCATGGAATACAAAGGCAAAAATGAATCATTTTCTGCCCTCAAAACGCTTGCATTCTGTGCACACAAGTAGGCAAATGAAAGCTCTGTTTAAAAAGAAATCCCAAATAAATAAGAATGGGGGGGGGGGGAAATGGAGCAGCTTCCACTCAGGGAACAGGAAGGGCCTCTGCAGCTGAGCCTTGAAGGGAGCTGGGGGTGCAGAGTAACTGAGATTTCCAGACATGGGCACAGTCGTGCTCGAAGGCACCAAGGCCAGCTATGGAGTGTTTGTACAGGAAATAACAACAGTGTGACTGGGTGGTGGGGTGCACAAGGCGGGAATAATGTCTGATCAATCTAGAAAGACAGGGTAGAGTTAGATCGGGAAAGGCTTTAGATCCCACAGGCAATGGGAACCCTCATCTGGAGGACCAGATGGGTTTTAGATGAAAGAGTTCAATTTTAGCCCGATCCAATAAATATGTATTAAGTACTCACTGTGCTCAAAGTCACGAGGTGCCCTGACCAAGGAGGACCTTGGACTCAAAAAGCCCTGGGTTCAAGACCTGCCTCTGACAAATACTGGCCGCATGATCCTCCGTAGGAGCTTGAACTCCTCAGTAGCAGGTACTTGGTAGCCCACAATGGGCAGAAGAGTGGCATGGTCAGACCAGTGTTTCAGGAATATTAACTTTAGTAGAATAGAAGGTCTTTGAGGCCAAGAACTGTTTTGTTGTTGTTGGGGTTTTTTTTTTGTTATCTCCAGTGTATCTTATGCATTTTCTTCCTTCTTTTCTTTCTTTCTTCCTTCCTTCCTTCCTTCCTTTGAGGTGAGGGCTGAGGGTCAGGGAAGGGTTGGGAATGGTCTTGACTTGTAATTTTTAAAAATTTCATTTATTATTTTGTTACATTTTAAATTCCTGTCTCCATCCCTCCCCTGCCCCGCAATAGAAATGATCACCATTTGAAACACACACACACACACACACACACACACACACACACACACACACACACATAAAGATATGGGCTTGGCCCTGAAGTTGGGAGGACCTGAGTTCAAATTTGACCTCAGACACTTACTAGCTGTGTGGCCCTGTGCAAGTCACTTAACTCCAACATCAAGGGCCATCTCTAGTCATATGTATATTTGCCACTGGACCCAGATGGCTCTGGAGGAGAGATCGAGGCTGGTGACTTTGCACAGCCCTTCACTTAAATCCAATTCACTACAAGTCGTGACATCACCTGATGTCATGGTCCTCTTTGAGAATGAAGGACTGACAACAACAACAACATAAAGATATATATATATATATATGTGTAAAACCATACTATGCATACTTCTATAAATCAGTTCTTTCTTCTGAGGAGGATATCATCTTCCTTCAGAGGTCCTTTGTAGCTGATTTAAATCTTTATAATACTCAGAATAGCTTGGTTGATCAGTTATTCTTTGAACAATATTGCTGTTACTATATTCAATGTTTTCTTCATTCTGCTCATTTCATTCTTCATTATTTAATGCAAGTCTTTACGTGATTTTCTTAAATTGACCTGCTCATCCTTTCTTTAGTGTTACTCTTTATTTTATTTTTTGTAAACAGTATTTTATTTTTCCCCGATTACACTTAGAGACAGTTTTCAACATCCGTTGTTTTTTTAAACATTCATTGTTTATAAGATTTTGAATTCCAAATTTTTTTCTCCCTCCCCCACTCCCCAAGACATCATGCAGCCCCATATAGGTTATACATATGCAATCATGCAAACATATTTCCACATTAGTCATGTCGTGAAAGAAACAGAACAAAAGGGAAAAGCCACAAAAAGCAAAACAAAACAAAACAAAAAACCCAGTGAAATGCTTCGATTGGCATTGAGACTCCGTAGTTCTTTCTCTGAACATGGAGAACATTTTCCATCCTGCTGTTCATCCTTTCTCACAGCACAGAGTAGTCCATCACATTGACCCATGATTTTGTCAGTGTTGAGAACCCCTAGCATGGAAGGTCTTTCCCTTCGATAGAGCAGACTGGCCACTCCTCTGCAGCTTATCTTGAGATGCAGCTGCCCCTTACTGCTACTGAGTAGTTCAAGGTCAATATTTGTCAGAGGCAGATCTCGAACCCAGGGCTTTCTGACTCCAAGGTCCTTGGTCAGGGCACCTCACGACTTTGCACACAATGCAAATTTAATGCATAGTTACTGGATTGGGCTAAAATGTGACTCTTTCAACAAGCTGCCTCTCATTCTTGTTGTGGACTGTGTGACTTACCTTTCTTAAATTGTAAGCTACTAGAGGTTAGAGGTGGTTTCTTAACGCCTGTATGTGCCTACTACCTAGTGACACTGACTTGAACATAGTAGCTGCTTATTCAATGTTTCTGAATTGGGCCCAGTTCCTGGCAGACAGAACACCCACATATCTGAGCCTCACCTCCCCACACATGAGCTCCACTGGTAACACATCCAAGCGTCTAACTTCTACTGACCTGAGGACAGTCACTTACCAAAGGCGGCGTAGACATCTGTCACGGCCTGGTTCAGGGCTAAGTCAATGAGTCCCCGGCCCAGACAGAAGTGAGGAAAGATGAGCAGTGCCTTCCTGAGCATGGCACTGAACCTGAGCAGTGCCTGAAACAGAGAAGCAGGAGCATCACCTGTCAGGGCATGGGATGCAGACTGGGGCACCTGAAGTGTCCCTGAAACCTGGTTCTCTCCGTGTCAAGAGATAGAATAACAGTCAAGAGAATCACTTCAACTTAGGGCACCAAACTTTTTTTTAAAAAAATTTAAACTATACTGCAATGTAACTGGTTTCCTTTGTAATCCTATTTCATTTTCTGCATTTAACAACGTTATTCTGAGAAGGGGCCTGTAGGATTCATCAACTGACTGAGGGGTCCCTGACAGAAGAGAGGGTAAAATGCTGGGCCTCATGAGGTGCTGCTAGAGAGAGAGAGAGAGTCCCCAAGGGCATTACAATTAGGGGAAACCACAAAGAAGGATCTGCAGAACACTAGAATGAAATCTCTCAATATATGGAGGTCTTCAAGACTCACAGGGAAGTCCAGGAATGCCTGGGGTACACTGTAATCTTCTGAAAGCAAGGAGTTTATTGTATCTGTTTCTTTTGCTTCAGACAGCCCCCAGCTAAGTAGATAGCACACAGAGGAGATCAATCATTGTACCTTTCCTTTGATGACAATGAGAATTGTAGGACAAAGGGGGAGATAATTGTTTCCAAAGAGTGATCCTGCCACATAGGAAATGAAAGGGAGGCAGGGGAATAGGCATTTACACACCACCTACTATGGGCCAACTACTTTATAATGATCATCTCATTTGATGCTCACAACCCTGGGAGGTAGGTGATGTTATCCTTATTTTACAGATAAGGAAACTGAGGCAAGCAGAGGTCAAGTGACTTGACCAGGGCCACACAGCTAGTAAGCATCTGAAGCTGAATTTGAACTCAGGTCTTCCTGATTCCAGGCCCAGAGCTCTATCTACTGTGCCACCCCAGCACCTAGCATGGCAGTTATAGGAAGAGCACAGATACCTGCGGGGAAAAGCTTAAGCATGTGGCCTCTATTACCCTTAGCTCCATGGGCAGGATGCACGCTCTAACCCAAGGTTCAAAAGCCCACAAAGCACTCCCGAGGACTCAACAGACAAAGAGCTGATGGAGCATCAACAGGAGGCTGCCCCTTCCCCAGGGAGGAAAGGCCAGTGGGCTTGTCTGGACCACTGACATGAGGGTATTCTCTGAACTACCTCCTAAGGGATGAGGAATGAGAAACTGGGAGCCAGAAGACAAAGCTAACTGTGGCATGGCTTAAAAAGGCAGCGGTGGTGGGGTCTTTGGGTCAGTTAAGCCTTAGCATACAGGCCTCCTGGGGCGCTGGGGCTGAGCTGCTCAGTCAAGATCTCAACTGGTCACAGGAATTGAATAGAGAGATTCCACTCGAAAGCTATCTCCTAGCCTTTCCTGACTCCCCCCAAATCAGTCTGCTTTTATTTGTTTAAATGTGTTTCCTCTCACTTAAATGGAAGCTTCCTGAGGGCAGGAACTGTTTTGGGGTGTTTTTTTCTTTGCGTATGGAATGTTTAGTGTACAATGTTTCACCCAGTATAGGCTTAAAATGTTTTAAAATTGATTGGAAGGGGGCATCTAGGTGGCGCAGTGGATAAAGCACAGGCCCTAGATTCAGGAGGACCTGAGTTCATATCCAGCCTCAGACACTAGACACTTAACTAGCTGTGTGACTCTGGGCAAGTCACTTAATCCTCACTGCCCCATAAAAACAAAACAAAACAAACAAAAAAACAAATAAAATTGATTGGAAGACACTTTGCCATTGTCTCCATGGACAAACAGCTGAGAAGCCTCCTTCTGCTTGATGATCATATATGCAGGCTGGCTCCTAAATTATAATAATAACAATAATCAGTTGACTGGGATGTCATCTCCCATCCCCATGCCTTTGCATGGAATGTTCCTCGTGCCTGGAAATGTACTCCATGCTTGCAGCTCTCTTTTAGATTTCCAGCTTTCCCCAGTTCTTACGATATCTCCTGCACAAGGCCTTTCCTCATCCTTCCAGCTTCTGGTGCCTGGTCCCCAACCCCCTTTACCTTCTATGTGCTTTGCATATAGTCTGTATGATTATATGACTCATACTTAGGACCTTTATACTTCTATGTCATACTTACAAGATTACTGCTGCATTTCCCCTACTTTCCACTTGAGAGCAGGAATAATTTCATTTTTGTCTTTGCAACCCTGGGGACTTGCACAGTGTCTGGCACATAGTAGGTGCTTAATAAGCGTGTGTTGACTGACTGATTGATTGATGATGACTTATGTTTGTCTATCACTACGGTTTACACAGTTAAGTCAGCAAGTATTTATTAAGTGCTAAATTTAGCTAAATTATTTGCTAAATGGGCAGGTGGGGTGGGGTGCAGTGGACAGAGTACGGGGCCTGGGATCAGGAAGACTCATCTTCATGTAGCTTCAGACATTTTTTAGCCGTGTGACCCTGGGTAAATCACTTCCCCCTGCTTGCCTCAGTTTCCTTTTCTGTAAAATGAACTGGAGAAGGAAATGGCAAACTGCTCTGATATCTTGGCCAAGAAACCCCCAGATGGGGTCACAAAGAGTCAGACATGACTAAACAACAATTTGCTAAGTGCTGGAGACCCAAAGACGGGCAAATATGGCCCCTGTCCTTGAAGAGCTCACAGTTGGAGACAATGGGCAAACAGCTATGTACAAATAAGCTGTCTATGCAGCATAAGGAAGAAACAAGCCATCAGAAGGACAGCAGGGGCAGACTCTAGGGCAGAGAACAAAAGGCTTCTTGCAGTAGCAGGGTTTTTGGCTGAGATGTGAAGGAAGCCGGGGAGGCAGGAGGTACCTGAAGTAGCATTCCAGAGGGCTTTCCTTCACACGGGCTCAGCATGTTTCTCAGCATGCTCCTGGGGTAGGCATGCGCGCGCACACACACACACAATCTTATAGCTGTGGAGACTTGGACTCAGAGAGGTTTTTGGTCACTTGCTCAAGGTCACGCAGCTGCTAAAGGTCAGGCCGGGAATTTGGTCTGAGTCTCCTGACTCCAGATTCATCACTTCCCTCATCATGCTGCACCACCCGACCATGAGGAATACCTAGCAGTCACACAGCACTCTGCCCAGTTTTCTTCATCTCCTTTTATTTTATTTTTATTTTTTTATTTTTGCAGGGCAACGAGGGTTAAGTGACTTACCCAGGGTCACACGGCTAGTAAGTGTCAAGTGTGTGAGGTCACATTTGAACTCAGATCCTCCTGAATCCAGGGCCAGTGTTTTATCCACTGTGCCACCTAGCTGCCCCTTCTTCATCTCCTTTTGAGGAAAGCTATAGATTTCAAACTAGTATTTTCACAGTCATATGGTCCCCACTGGAAAAAGCAAACTCATTACTGGTCAGGCAGCTCTGGGCTTTCTCCCTTCCAGGGCACAGGTATGCCCATCCACCCGGGACCCAGCCTGAGAATGGCTGTCATCAACTCTGCTCTGGGTACCGGATACAGTTTGCCTCCAAGGTAAGTAGAGACATTTCACTGACCCTGGCTCCTGGTCATTGAAGTCACACAGTTGTGGCAGCAGGGTGGAAAGAGCATTTCTTAGCTTTGTCTCTCTACGTATCAGGGGCAGCCCCTAGTCACAGAGACACCCCATGCCCAGAAAAAGGAGATGCTTTATTCTTGTTTCTGTTATTTTTGCAAAGGGGCCGGCTGGATGGTAAGTCCATTGTGGGCACCTTTGTGGAAGGTTAAACTTTGTTCTGACCCTAGTATACCTAAAGGCACCATGGTGTAGTGATAGATAGAGCACTGGATGGATCCAGGATACACACTTAGCAACTGTGTGACCCTGGGCAAGTCATTGAACTCTCAGGGCCTCAGTTTCCTCATCTGTAATATAAGGTCATTGGACTCAATGACCTCTAGGCTTCTTGCCAGCTCTAAATCTATGATGCTGTGAGGTTAGGGTCAGAGTCAGGATTCCTTTCATTACCGCACTGCCTCCCCACAGGAAGCTAAGGTGGTCCACATGAAGGGAGCTTGTGTATCTGCCTGTGGGATTTCCAGACTCCTGCATCCCACTAATGTCTGTTTCTTGTATTCTTTAGCTGAAGCTGGGGGAACACGAGCAAAACATCAGAGGGAGACTTGGTCAGCTTCAAAGATGTCTTCGGGTGCATTGGAGAGACACTGGCTCTGGGATCAGAGGGACAGGGTTCAAATACCACTTCTGATCTTCCTCTCTTGGGCAAGTTGAAAACACTGGACTAGATGGCCTCTAAGCTCCAGGCTAGCCCTAGATCTAGGATCCTCTGATAAGACTTTGAGATACTAGAAAAAGTGCTAAAGCTGCTTAGTAACTTGGAGGGGAGTGGGACAGCTGGTGGTGCAGTGAAGAGAGCATCAGGCCTGGAGTCAGGAAATCTGGCACCAGACACTTACCAGCTGTGTCACCTTGGGCAAGTCACTTAACCCTGTTTGCTTCAGTTTCCTTATCTGTAAAATGAGCTGGAAAAAGAAATGGCAAACCACTCCAACATCTTTGCCAAGAAGATCCCACACGGGGTTGGATACAGGTGAAACAATTGAACGACACTGGGGCAGACCCACGATTTCGTGGGTGGAGGGAGGGTGGGGGTGCAAGTGGGTTGGGGACAGATGGGCACCTTTTCTAAAACTTTTCATCTGGCAGTGCACGAAGTTAACAGTATATGTCAGAGGTGTGACTTGAGCGCAAGTCTTCCTCATTCTGAGGTCAGGTCTCTAACCACTACACCCCACTGCCTTCCTGTTTGTGTGGTTGCAAATAAATACAACAATATTAAAATTTTTGTATTATGGAACATGTGTATGTGGGGGGGCTGCAGAGGGACTGTTGCTGCTGCCCCAGGAGAAAGAAAGTGACTAGAATAGGAAAGGAATGACGGACTCTGAACACTAGTCTGGGCTGTGGTCCTCTAGGTCTTAGCTTCTTAAGATGTGGGTCGTACTCCATAGGGGGTCACATAAGGAAGTGGGGGGGGGTCACAAAAAATCTGGCAACAGTAAAAGGTTATGGATGCCTATTTTATATACCTCTATACCCAGGGTCGCATAAAAATTTCTCAGGTGAAAAGGGATCATGAGTAGAAAAAGTTTAAGAAGCTCTACTCTAGATAATGTATACATTCTCATTTCCAGACCTTTTGTCTAACTGCCCTTGGTTCTACACACACACACACACACACACACACACACACACACACACACACACACACGCGCACGCACACACAGCAGCTCATAGAAATTTCCTACCAAACCCATTATCCTTCAAGGCCCAGCTCAGACACCTTTTCCCCAATAAAGCCTACCCTGGCTCCTATAAGCTCCCCCAAATCTCTCTGTCCTGGCACCAAGTCACAAACTGCCTTGAGACGTTTGGTGGTAGATTTGGGGCTAGAAGGAATCCCCAGACACTATCCAATCCGACTCCCTCATTTTAAAGACCAGTTGGTGAAGGGCTTTGCCCAAAGTCACCGAGATACTGAGGCGCTGAAGCAGGCTTTGAACCCACTCTGACTACAGTCAGTGTTCTTTGCGCTGATCCTTGTGCTGTCTTGCTATTTCATTTTTCCTGCCTATGTTCTGTCTCCCTCAATAGATTGCAAACTCCCCAGGGCTCACTGGTTCATACCTTTCAAGTCCAGAGTGCCTAGCACTATATAATGCTATATATAATGCTCACTATAGACTCCTTTGTTTTTTGAATAATTTTTATGGCTATCTTTTACCTAAATTTCCTCCTGTGTCTCTCTCCTTCTTCCTTCCCCCTTCCAGAGCCATCTCTTATAACAAAGAATTTTCTTTAAAAAACAAAACAAAACCAAACCCCAGCAAAACTGGTCAACATAAAAAAAACCCACCACCCAACAATACATGCAATGTTCCACCACCGTGGACCCCCCTGCTTTGCAAAGAAGCGAGGTAGGGATGTCTTCTTCTTCTCTCTGCTCTGGGGACCAGCTTGTTCTTTGCAGTTTTGCAGCATCCATTTTCAGTTGTTTCTGTAGTAGCTGTTCTTTCATTGCTTTGTCTATTGTCTTCCTAGCTCTTGCTTACTTTTACTCCTCATTAGATCCTTAAAGTCTCTCCATGTCTCTCTGTAGATATTTGTCCTTCGTACATCCCAAAGAAGACCAATGATGCTTGTGGAGTGATCCCAGAGGAGCGCAAGGTCTCCCACTGTCTGGGAAGCTGCAATCTGGGGGACCCTGGAAATTTTTCTTTGTGTCTGTGTGACCTAGACCAACCCTGAGAAAGGCATCCTTGAGCTGCCTTAGGCATGCTGCCGAGTTGTTTGTCTGATGTCCAAGTAACAGGATCCCTTAGGACTTTGTAAGATAGGAGCCTGTGAGTGAGGGAGAGAAAAGGCCTCGTCCTCACTCAGTGGCACTGTGGCTCATCTCATCTGTTCTCATCTACTGTCACAGGGTCTTCACTTTCACCCATGCCACTTCTGAGGCCTGGCTTCACAGCGGACCCTTTTATGTCCGTGACAAGACAGATGGGGTTTGATTTCTTGCCCAGAGCCCCTGGAAGGGCTGACAAGATCTTGGACAGTGCCTGTCTCAGGAGGCCCTCAGCTATGGCGGCCCTTTGGTAATGGAGTTAGGGGCCAGGGGGCAGCCTGGGAGTGTGACTGGAAGGCCTGCCAAGAGTTATTATAAGACTGACACTTAAGAGTCCCCAAGCCTCCAGGGAGGCTTCATTGGCACTGAGGCCCGCAGACCAGAAAACCACCTTGGAGAATTGATTTGACAAGTCAGAAAGACTTAAGATCTCTCATCAATGAAATGAACAGTCAGGCTTCCAGAGGCCCCATTAGGATATATACATATACCACACGTCACCTCCTGATGGAAGGGTGAGGGACTCAGAAGTGGACTCCATTTCTTGGACGTGCCCAATGAAGTCATTTGTTTTCTTGACTTTGCATGTTAGGGTTTTGTTTTTCTTTCTTTCCTTTTTTCTCCAGTTGGAGGTGGGGGAAAGAAAATTATTTTTTGTTAAATTTTAAAAATTAAATTAAATTTTTTTGGTGGGGCAATGGGGGGTTAAGTGACTTGCCCAGGGTCACACAGCTAGTACGTGTCAAGTGTCTGATAAATTAAATTTTAAAAATTAAATTGACTTGGGAACCTAAAAGGATCCTGAGTCTGGGTGGCAGAAAGCCTTGGTGGCTTGCCTTGCCAGCATCCTGTCTCATGAAAAACCAATGAAGAATGAAACTTGAACAACTGTTGGGAAGTAAAGGTCTGCAGGGGGACTGTTTGTTAGGGGCTGTTGAGAACAGGATGGAGGACCGAAGATGGCCTGAGGTAAACTCCACGGGACCTGAATCAGAACTGAGACTATGCCACATTCACCGCTGTGCCCTCTAAGGCTGAAGCTGCAGCAATGACTTTTGGACAGGAGGAGAGGTGGCCAAAGAAGGCTCTGAGGAAGCGTTGGGTTTAGACATTTATGGTTTATCACTCCAGGATATTTAGCTCCAAAATAATCTTAGTCCTTAAAAAGGCAGTGAAGTATGGTAGATAGAACACTGGAATGGGGGTCAAGAGGGCCTGAGTTCAAATCCTATCTCATACAATTACTGTGTGACTCTGGGCAAACCACTTAACCTCTCAACCTCAGTTTCCCCATATGTAAAATGAGGATAATAATAGCACCTTCCTTACATGATCGTTGGAATGAACAAATCAGATAATCTGTGTAAGGTACTTTGTAAAACTTAATAAGTATTAGTCAAATATTAGTTATTAATATTGTTATTGTTACTAGTCACATGACCTCATGCAAGTCACCTGATTTCCCTCAGCCTCAGTTTCCTCATCTGTAATGCAGTAAAAGTAAGCTTTCATATAGCACCTACTATGTGCCAGGCATTGTGCTAAGCCCTTATAAATACTATCTCATTCGCTCTGTCAAATGAAGGGAGGGTTAGACTAGATGACTTCTAAGGCCCCTTTTAGCTCTAAATCTATGGTCTTCTTAAAAATGAGACCCTCAAGGGGCGGCTAGGTGGTGCAGTGGATAAAGCACCGGCCCTGGATTCAGGAGTACCTGAGTTCAAATCCAGCCTCAGACACTTGACACTTACTAGCTGTGTGACCCTGGGCAAGTCACTTAACCCCCATTGCCCCGCAAAACCAAAACAAAACAAAACAAAAAGAAACCCTTGAAGGGGGCAGCTAGGTGGTGCAGTGGGTAAAGCACCGGCCCTGGATTCAGGAGGACCTGAGTTCAAAGCCAGCCTCAGACACTTGACACTTACTAGCTATGTGACCCTGGGCAAGTCACTTAACCCTCATTGCCACGCAAAAAAAAAAAAAAAAAGAGACCCTCAGCCCTAGAGGCCCCCCTCCATGATCTGGCAGAAGGCCATTGAACCCAGATGTCCCTCAGGGCTTGTGGGGCAGGGCTAGTAATAAAGACAAAACAAAACAAAACAAACCCCTCACTTAGAAGAAAAATAAAAGGGTGTTTAAATAAAAACCAGGCTTCTGGGTCGAGGTGACCTTCCTGGGAGCATGGGGCACCCTCAGCTATCCTGGTGCTCAATGAATACCTCCTAGGAGGCTGTTGATTTAACAAGGATGTGAAGAGAAGGGAAGAGGACTGCGCTTACCCTGTTATTTTCAAACAACTCAAGGACGAACGTGATGGCAGTGCTGTTGATCCCAATGAAGAGGTTGGTACAAGACAAGGCCACGTAAGCTGTGCTGGGCACATCAAATAGGAAGGAGGCGGGGTACATCATCGGGATGACAGCCCATCTGTTGAAAACCCCCAAACACAACAGGACAGGTTTTCAGTTTTCATTTCCTCTCCCACTCCCTTAGGCTATGATAAATTTATTTCCCTCCTGTGCACTGTGAAAGCTCTCTAGTGGCCAGAGCTTCAAGGGGGACAATGAGGCCGACTAGACTCCCAGGCTGGCCACCTGCCATCTTCTCTTTTCTGGCTCTCTCCCTACTATATTCCACATTAGCAACACAAAACAGACAAGATTCTCCCAACCCACACACACACTGCTGCCATCATCCTGGTCTCCCAAAAGACCAGTCTGACAGGGACTTAGAATTCTGATGGCTCAGTTTCAAAGGGGCAGGGTATAGTCAAAAGATAGGGGTTGAAATCCCTGTCTTGATGAGAATTATCTGTGTAACCTTCAGCAAACAGCTTAACCTTCCCCAGGCCTCAGCTCCTCATCTATAAGAAAAGGAGTCGGACCCCATAGGTTCTACAATTCCTCTCCACTCTAACCTGTTTTCTAATGATAGGGACAGATTCATTCATTACTGGGCATATTAGGGGCATACGATCATTAATGTAGAGCTGGGAAGGACCTTACAGGTCATCTAATATAATTCCCTTGTTTTATAGAGGAAGAAATCCTGTAACGCCTATCTGGGCTAAGTGACTTGTCCAAGGCCATACAAATCGGCAGGACTGAAATTTGAACTCAGATCCTTTGACTTCAGAGATGGCACTCTTTCTATCACACCACACTATCTCTGATATTTATTTGTTTTTGTGAGAAATATCTGAAGAGAACCCACAAAGAGTTAAGTCAATTTGGCTTTGGGGATTCTTGGTTTTTGTTGTTCTTGTTTTTTGAGGGGGAGGGTCAAGTAAACAAGTATTTATTAATAGTTTACAATGTGCCAGGTGGGGAGAAGGGGGAGGAAAAAGTGTTAATTGGAACAATTGGATTAATTGACTTGGATTAATTCCAGAGTTATTTTCCTGCTGTTGACTTAACACAAGCATTTCTGCAACATATTTCAATACATGTCCAAGTCAAAATTACCAAGGTTAAGTCAGAAAGGGGCGTGAAGTTAGGGAGAGGCTGGTCCCCAGGTCGCAGACCCTTTCTCCATGGGCTCAGTGAGGGAAGAATGCAGCTAGGAAGGAGTCTCCCACCTGAACTAATTGAACAAGTGGAAATTATGGCCCCATGGGCCCGAGATCCTATGATACCTCTGGCTGAATGATCCATCAGTGCCCTACGTCCTCTGCAGGCTCCCCGCCAGCAAACACCACCCACTGGGGGGGGGGGTTAGAAATGCTGCTGTTCCTTCCCACCCAGCTGGGAACCTTCCCCAAGCAAGGGCGATGTGCATGATGCCAGGCTTTTACCTAGTATTAGCCTCCAGATGACTTACCCATATAGGAAGAGCAGAGCAATCAGGGCTGGGAGGTTGTTTGGGGAAGTATATGCTCGCTTCTGAAATCCAATGAAGATCCCCACCACTATTCCAGCACTCACAGCATAATTGACCTGGGAAAAGGAGAAGAAGAGAACAAAGGCATTTCAACTTTGTGGACCATGGTTTCTTCACCTGGAAAATTGGGGTGAATTGGGAGAGGGGATTGAATTAGATTGATGTGTTTCAAATTAATCTGGCCATGGAACATTTTGGAGCTTGAAATAATAACTAGAATCCTTAAAAGTTGGTAGAATGGGATCACGGGAGACCTTGGAAGCCATCTCCTCTGACCCCTACCTTGGAAGTAGCCTGGGCCCTGAGGACCCTCCCTCTGATTGGATGGTTCCTCCCAGAACCTCCATTTAAGGCACCCAGGTTACTTCATTTCTCACCAGGCTGTCCTCCAGACTCCTCTATCACTCCCTGGACCCTGCTTCCCTCCAACTCCAGCTGTGTGCTCTTTCCTCCTTTTCCCTCTCCCCTGACTGGTTTTCTTTGGTGTCATCTTCCACCGTTAAAATGTAAATTCCTTGAGGACAGGGACTAGCTTTTTGCTTGCATTTGTTTTCTCAGCACTGAGCACAATGACTGGCACATAGTAAGCCCTTAAACAATTCTAGTTGATTGACATTTAGTTCAACCTCTGCATTTTATAGATGAGAAGATAAGCACAGAGAAGTTAAGTGCCTTGCCCAGGGTAACACAAGTAGTAAGTGACTGAGGTGGGATTTGAACTCAGGTCTTCCTAATTCCAAGTATAGTGCCCAATCCACTATGCCATGCCATGAGAGAAGGGGAGTGAGGAAATTTCATGAACAAAAGGGAAGAAATTAATCCTGCTTTATGCTGAAAAATGAGGTATACAGTAGAACTTTTTCTAATAATAATTTCAAAATTATTATACCAGAGGGACGAATATCATTAATGAAAACATTTTTTTTTCTCATGGAAGCCTTGTAATTCTATCTGTTGAGGAGCCTTGACTTCTTTGGCCAAAGAGGTCACATTCCCCAAAGATTTGGATCAGTTCTTTACCAAGGCCCATTGCATAATGAGGGACCCCCAAGAACTTATGGAAAGACACATCTGTCCTTTTGTCACTGGCTCATTGAAGGGTTACAGAGTTCCTCCAGCTGCACACCTGACATTCCTTTGCCCAACGCTGATTTAGGCTAATGACTTGAAATTCTTCTGCATGATAGCTTCCTGGACACTCTCCAAGAATCCACAAGCTTGTAAAAAAAAATCTGCTTGTCAACAAATTTCACCTAAACTCTCATTCTGTTGAGACCCCGAGGGCAGACTCCGGAACAGTGAGTGGAAATTGCAAAGATTACAATTTAGTCTTTTTTTTTTTTTTGAGGCAATTGGAGTTAAGTGACTTGCCCAGGGTCACACAGCTGGTAAGTGTTAAGTGTCTGAGGTCGGATTTGAACTCAGGTCCTCCTGAATCCAGGGCCGGTGCTCTATCCACTGCGCCACCTAGCTGCCCCTACAATTTAGTCCTAATGCTTGAAAAGCCTCCAAACAATGAGAGCTCTCCCAAAGTCCAAGGGGCTGCTACCTCAAGAGAGGATGGGTTCCCCATCACTGGAAGTCTTGAGTAGAGGCTGAATGGTCACTTGTTGGATGTATTATGGTAAGGATTCTTTTTGTTTGTTTGACTTGGTAGCCACAAGGGTTCCTTGGGGAACCCCTCTTCTTGAGCTAGGGAGCTTTGCCTGGAATCAGCTTTCTTGGTGGGTCAAGTGGAAGAAAAATGTAAATAAGGGAGGGGACTTTTCCCATCTTGAACTAATAGAATAGTGGGAAAGCTGGAAACCTCGAATATAAATTCTGTTCCCTGCTTGACTGACAAGTGAGCAAAAGCATGAGCAGAGCTTACGGCTCATCATGGGCTGAGAACTGTTGATTGATTGAGCCTGACTTCTTTCAGGCTAATGGTACCTGGCTGATGTAGGCACATGCCAATGACACGTTCAACTGAGGGGAAGCTCCTGGAGCTTCATGCCCTTCCCAGAGATGTGTCTGAGCTTGCTTTCCCTGTGGGCAACAGAGAGTGGAGAGACTCAAAGAATGATGATGGACAGAGTTGGAATGATGTAATCACGTCTTCTACTATGCCATTAAGACATCAGGAACATAGTTTTCAAGGCTGCTGAAGGCACAATCTTTTCCTCTTTATTCATTTAAGAAACCACAGTCCCCGAAGTTTTAGACTATGCAAACTGAAACGATCGTCAACCCCTGGCAGCTGTGTTGGTGCAATGGGCTACTCAGAGCTCAAGGGTTCAAACAAACAGTCCTTTCACTAAAAACATTTTCCAATATCCCCAACAGTTAAAAGAAGATCAGGAAATTAAAAGCAGATAAAGGCAATCAGCCAGAAGTTTCCCTGGGGTTATAAGAGTTCCCCTTCAAAGTCCCCCAAACAGCTTTTATACTCTTCTTGCCCAAAGGCACCACAGCTGAGTCCTGTACCAATTCACCTGGGAGCAAAGTCAACCCAACTGCCCCAGGTCTATGCCATGACTTTCTTGTTCAAAAAAGCTCTGGCCAGCGTTGTGGGAATGTGAGAGGTTAACTTACACCTCCTTAGTTCCATCAGTATCCTGGACCACAAGGAGCATAGTACAATGGAAAGAGCACTGGACCCAGAAGCAGAGAATCTGGTTTCAAATCCCACCTATGCTAGTTGTTGGGTCTGCAGTTTGGGGAGATCGTTTAACCTCTGGAACTGTTTCCCTATCTGTACGATGAAGGAGTTTAGAATTTGTTGTTGTTCAGTCCTTTTCAGTCAGGGCCCCTTTTGGGGTTTTCTTGCCAAAATTACTGGAATGGTTTGCCATTTCCTTTTCCAGCTCATCTTGCAGACGAGGAAACTGAGGCAAACAGGGTTGAAGTGACTTGCCCAGGGCCATAAGGTAGTAAATGTCTGTGGACAGACTTGAACTCAGGAAGAGAAATCTTCCTAACTCTAGTCCATCTAGCTACTTCATCAGATTGGACTAGACGTCTAAAATCCTTTCCAGCTTTGAAGTGATGATCCTACATTTGAGAATGCCTCAAGGCACACTCAAAAGGATATTAGACTATGGTCTAGAGTAGGGAGTAAGCAAAAGGATGTCAAGATGCCAAAGACTCTTTGCCATACCTCCCACAGCAACGGTCAAGGCCAGGGAAAGCCAGCTGTCGCCCCAGCAATGCAGAGACCTCCCTCAGAGTGAGGGATTCTATTTTTGTGAAGGTTATAAAGGCTCCAAAAAGCCCCTCAAAATAGAATGGGAGGGGGGCGGCTAGGTGGCGCAGTAGATAAAGCACCAGCCCTGGATTCAGGAGTACCTGAGTTCAAATTCGGCCTCAGACACTTGACACTTACTAGCTGTGTGACCCTGGGCGAGTCACTTAACCCCCATTGCCCCGCAAAAACAAACAAACAAACAAATAGAATGGGAGTAGGTACTGAATTTCACAAGGGTCTGACTACCAACCATATATACTTCACTGGCCTTTCAAGGTCAGTATGAACCGAACCAATGTTTCATACTGCTATGTGACTCAAACGCTTTGGCTTCATGACCATGAGATCACAAGTCACTTAACTCTCACTCAGTCTCAGTTTCCTTATCTGTAAATGGGGATAATATAATATCTGTAGGAGTTAGTTCACAGAGCTGTTAGAAATAAATGAATTCATAGGCTCTTAGAGCTGGAAGGGTCTTTAAAGGTCATTTATTTTCTCTCTCCCACTTCTCTTCACTCTCATTGAAAAAAATTAACCACAACAACCACCTTGTAACAAATATACATAGTCAAGCAAAATAACTTCTCTCATTCACCATGTCCAAAAATATATTAACTCATTCTGATCTTGAGTCGATCACCTCTCTGTCACAAAGAGGGTAGCATGTTTCATCACGGGTCCTCTGGAATCATGGTTGGTCACTGACTTGATCAGAACTCTTAAGTGTTTCAAAGCTTTTTGTCTCTATAGCACTATTGTTATTGTATAAACTATTCTTTTTCTGCTCACTTCACTCTGCATCAGTTCATACAGGTCTTTCTGTGTTTTTCTAAAATTGTCTCCTTCATTTTTTACAACACAATAGTGTTCAGGGCAGCTAGGTGGCGCAGTGGATAGAGCACCGGCCCTGGAGTCAGGAGTACCTGAGTTCAAATTTGGCCTCAAACACTTAACACTTACTAGCTGTGTGACCCTGGGCAAGTCACTTAAACCCAATTGCCTCACTTAAAAAAAAAAAATAAAACAACAAAATAGTGTTCTAGTATCCACAACCATAATTTGTTCAGTGATTCCCCAATTGATGGGAAACCCTTAGTTTCTAGTTCTTTGCTACTAGAAAAAAATACTACTACTATAAATATTTTGTGCATGTAGGTCCTTTTTGTCTTTCCTTTGATGGCATCAGTTTAGTAGTGGTATCATTTAGTCAGAGGGTATGCATTGTTTAGTCAATTCCTTCATCTTGCAAATAAGAAAACCGAGGCCCAGAGATATTAAGTAACACCCAAGGCCACACTGTCACTAAGTGACAGAAGCAAGATGAACTCAAGTCCCATGACTCTAGAGCAAGCACTTTTTCCACTGAACCACCTTGCCTTTGAGAACTGTGCAACCCTCAAAGGCCTATGGGAATGCCAGCTATTTTATCATCACTATTGATACTACTCCAGGTCACTATGAAGTGTTTCCAAGTTCCCACCCTGGACCAGAGAGACAATGAATGGAGGTTCCATCCACCAGATACTCACAATGTCCCACAGGAAGTTGGTGACCCAGTAGGTGGTTGGGCTCACACCACTAACAAACTGCAGGTGCTTAGCTTTGCTCACTCTCTCCTGGATCAGATAGAGAACAAAGCTGGCTGGGATAAAGGACATGGCAAAGATCACACAGATGGCCACCATGGCATCGATGGAAGTGGTCAGCCTGCAAGGGTCAGAATGGGAGGGGGGAAGAGAGGGAATACAGGAAGATATAAAGCCTGCTTCTTGGCTAAAGTTCTCAAACAGCCTGAGGCCAAGAGCTCCCACAGCCCCACGAGTCTGGCCTTGACCCTCTACGAAGGATTTCTCCATTCAGTGATTCAATCAGTCATTTATCATCAATCAATCAATAAAGTATTTATTTATTGCCCACTATGTGCCAGGTGCTGTGCTAGGCGCTAACTAAAAGTTGCTGTCATTCACCGGTAAAGTCTCTACATGGCACCAGCCACAGACACCGTCACCCACCACCATGCAGAGAGGTCACTGAGGATGCCCACATCCAGGGGCATAGGGAGGAGAAAACTGGTGGCAAGAGATGGAGGAGGAACCAAACAGTGGGGTGGAGCTGATGGAGATGAGGAAGATGTCATGGTCAGAACTACACTTTATTAGAAATCAGTTTGGCAGCTGGGTAGAGGATGAATTGGGGTGGGAGGAGACATGAAATGGGGAGGCCAATTAGCGGGCTATTGTGATAGTTCAGGAAATGTGGACCTGAACTGGGTAGGACAGACCCTTCCCCTCCACTCGCTTCCATGAATGAAGGGCCTTGAGTCTATATCATCTGAGACTGGTTTGAAGGAACTAAGGATGTTGAGCCTAAAGAAGAAAAGGCTTGGTGGTGGGTGGGCATGTTACAGTGGAAAGGACCCTGCCTCTGGAGTCAGAGGACCTAGGATCAAATCCTGCTTCTGGTATTTCCTATCGGGATGACCCCAGGCAAGTCACCCAACCTCTCTGGGGTTCCATTCTGCATCTGTAAAATAAGAAGATCCAAGTAGACATTTGCTGGGGTCCCTTCCTAGCTCCAGAATTAGAATCCATGAGTTTTGTTCGTTTTAATTTTGATAATTATATTTCAGTCCAGTAGGTTTTCTTTGTAAACCTATGTGTTGTATTGTATGCATTTAAGAACAGTATTCTGAGAAACAGCCACAGCTTCCCAAAGGTGGTCTATGACATTAAAAAGGGGAAGAGAGGGGGCAGCTAGGTGGCACAGTGGATAAAGCACCAGCCCTGGATTCAGGAGGACCTGAGTTCAAATCGAGCCTCAGACACTTGACACCAGCTGTATGACCATAGGCAAGTCACTTAACCCTCATTGCCCCACAAAAAAAAAGAGAGAAAGAAAGAGAGAAAGGAAGGAAGGAAGGAAGGAAGGAAGGAAGGAAGGAAGGAAGGAAGGAAGGAAGGAAGGAAGGAAGAAAAAATGTACCCATTGTAGGGCAGCTAGGTGGTGCAGTGGATAGAGCACCAGCCCTGGATTCAGGAGGACCTGAGTTCAAATCCAACCTCAGACACTTAACACTTACTAGCTGTGAGAACCTGGGCAAGTCACTTAATCCCAATTGCCTAACCAAAAAAAAAGGGGGGAGAGCCCCTCATCCAGAGCTAGGGACCTCTGACAGCTATTTTTAAGAATCTAGAAGGCTGCCTTTTGGAAAAAGGATTAGACTTGATCTATTTGACCCCAGAGGGAAGAACTAAGAGCCAAGAGGATCAAAGTGGTTTGATATTAGAAGTGAAATGAGCTGGCCCTGGAAGTAATGGGTTCCCTCTCACCAGAGAGCATCAAGCAGTGGCTGGGATGAGCACCTGTTGAGCATGTTGCAGGCGGGGGTGGAGTCTTTTGGGGGATTAGATGGTCACTGGGATCTCTTCCAGCTCTGAAATGCTGAAGGTCTCTTTGTAGTATTATGATCCCAGACCTAGGAAGGAGCTTCACAGTCATCTTGTCCAACTTGCTCAGGGTACAGGTACAGAATTAGAGTTCAATGGCTTGACCAAGCTTGCACAGGTCCTAAGTGGCAGGTTCTCTGGCTCCAGACCCAGGGCCCTTTTCATCGTCCCAAGCTGCCTCCAGTTCACCAAAATGGAACGAGGAAAGGTGGCAGGGAAGGAGGAAAAGGTGGAGTGGAATCAGGGAGCATAAAGTGACAGATGACAGCTCACTTACACTGTGATCTCAGAGAGCTGCTCCTTGGTGAGGTTCAGTGGCTGGTTTACGAGTGTGATTCCAAAGTCCTCCGGGTCCATGTCTTTTGGCAGGCCGGCTCTCAGGATTGCATTGTTAGCCACATTGAGGAAGGTAACCATCGCGTGCCAACCTTTATTGTTGAACCACACCTAGTGGATGAGAAGGGGCAACATGTTTAGTAGTTTGAGCCACTGACACAAGGAAACTGAGACATTGTACTCATCCTCACGCCTGACTCCAATTGAAAATATCCGCAATGGGGAAAGAAATCTGGAAAGGAGGTAAGTACAAGGTGTCTAGATGTTCTTCACCAGATTTCAACTAGAGGCAGAATTTCTTTCATCTGGGAAAAGAAGGAGAAAAACAACTGGGCCACATGAAACTCAATGCCTTAAGACAGGTTCTGGTACCTTAATGTTGTCTTCAGTTTCCAGATATTTAAGGAAATTGGACATTTCTTTTGCAGCCTCTTGGGTGGCAGGGCCCTAGAATGACAAAGGAAACAAGCAAGAGAGGGATCTTGCCATTATATTGGTGACTTTTTGTTTTACATGTTCTAAGCAGTCGGCAAAACCTATGTTTGGCCATAGATGGCATTCACTTACCCCGCTCACATTCATAAGTTGACCAAGGTCACGTAAAAACCCGACTACTTCTTCCCCAGTGATACAGAAGACCGGGAGCTTTCCTCCAATGGAAATCCCTCCATACCTGTTCAGGGAACAGAAATCCTCAGGGCTATGCAATGGTCTTGAATCCATGCCATATGAGGGTGGGGTGATAGAACTAGGAATGTTTATCATAAAGAAGAGAAGACTTTGGGCAGGGGGGAGGCAGATCAGGATAGCTGACTTCCAGTGTTTGAAGAATTGTCACATGGAAGATCATAAGATCCTAGATTTCAAATTGGAAGGGACTTTATAGGCCAGTTAGTCTGCCCCTCTTCATTTTTTTTTTTTTTTAGTGAGGCAATTGGGGTTAAGTGACTTGCCCAGGGTCACACAGCTAGTAAGTGTTAAGTGGCTGAGGCCGGATTTGAACCCAGGTACTCCTGACTCCAGGGCCGGTGCTCTATCCACTGCGCCACCTAGCTGCCCTGCCCCTCTTCATTTTAAAAACAAAATATTAGCCTTTTTCCTGCTTGTCTTCAGAGAGCAGAACTGGAAACACTGGTTGAAAATTACCAAAAAAAATGCAGGAAAAACTTCATAATTAGAGCTTTCAAAACAAAAAGAAAATGGGCTGCCTCAGGAGGCAGTGAATGGGTTTCCCCTTACTTGGGGGGGGGGTGTCTTTAAGCAAAGACTAAACAATGATTGAGGTAGGTTGTAGGTGGGACTCTTGTTCAGATGTGGGTCGGGCTAGGTGGCTGCCAAGGTCTCTTCCATCTCAGAGAATCTATGGTTCTGAGGTATACTTGACCTAGTTCTGGATTTTATAAGTGTGCTAAAGAAGGAATAAGGCTGAGGGATCCCTCTATAGTCAACCTCTCAGCCTCTGCCTGTCCTTAGGCCAAAAGGCCACAGGATCTTCTGAAAAATCTCAAGGGCCCAGCAACCATGTTTGTAGATGGCCTAATTATCCTCTAAGGGCACAGGCCAGAGGTGACAGAAGAGGCGTGAGTTCCTGCTGCTCCCACAGCTTGGCAAAGTCAAAGACCTCCAGATTGCATCCCAGATTAGAGCAGCAGAACCCTACTCTGGATGGACAATTCAGAGATTTAAATTCCTTTAGGAAAAAAAAAAAAGGGTGAAACACAGTTCCTTACCTTTGTTCATTGACCCAATATTTGCTTTTCATGCTGAAAAACACAAAAAAAACCATCTAATGAAACCAGTTAGAGTATTAGTGTTCATTTCCCCCTCCTCCTTAATGTTTCCCCATCCTTTACTCCTATGCTCTTCACCAAATTCTCAAAAACCTTCAATTTCTGGCCTATGAGTGAAACTTTAATATTTCATTCTAAACTATTTAATAATTTCCCAAATACATAAAGACATGAGAGAGATGCTGCAGGATCATCTAAGAGAGAAGTTATCTCTCTTAAGAAAAGATTCCCAGCCCAGGTAGGAAAAGAACAAAGCGGAGCTAATGGTCTAAGGAGCAGGGGGCCATGCAGGGCAGGAACTGAGGTAAGGATGATCTCTGGCCATTAGTGGTCTAGCAAAGGTTGGTCCTTCTGAAAAGCTTCATTAAAAGTACACTTTCTTCTCTCAGATCAGGACTGTTTCAGAAATACAATTCACTACAACAAACATTTTATCATGTGCCAGATATGTGGCAGGCACTGGCACTAGGGACACAAAGAAAGATAGAATGTTTATGCAGAAAAATCAGGTTAACTTTATACCCCTATGATGTAGGATGTAAGACACGACTACTTTGGAGTAGAAGTCCTCTAAGGTCCCTTCCAATTCTAAATCTAAGATCCTAACAGCTTCCAAGTAGGATCCTCTTAATCGCTCCTTACCTGCTTCTTATAAGCGTGGGATAGGTTTTCACAAGGAAATCTGAGATGTTCCTGTTTGTGAGGTCCTGCAGGATTTCCGTGCTGCGTTGTACTCTCTGGGGATATGAGAGAGGAATCCCCATTAATTACTTTGGAGTCTAGAATCCCTTCAACTTCAGTGACCCCCAGTTAAATGAACAGTTTCTTACCAAGTGAAAAACAAAGCTTTCTGTTATCTTGAGGAATTTGGGGGAGATAGCAAAAATGTGAGTGAAGGCTGAAGTGTGTATAGTTAGCCACCAGAGGGGAGTATTGCTTCAAATTTAGCAGCAGATGACTTTTTTTTTAAAAATCAGAAATCAGCTTTCAGAAAGATCAAGGCATACATAACCCATCAACATATACTTTAATTGTTGAATTCCCTTCTGTTTATCCTTCCCTCCTCTTTTTTCACCTCTTCCCCTTTTTTCCTCACTTCTTTTTGCTTCCTTTTCCTTGGCCAATGGCATCGATGAGCATTGCCAACTGCCCTGCTTTGCCAAAGGTTGCTGACCTGAGGGACAGTCTTTTTCAAATAATGTTTTAACCTCCATCTAATCAGAAAACTTTGGACTCTAACCTATCCCTGGTGTGTTTTCCCTACCAGAAAAATTTGTATCTTCTTTTTATATATTTAATATATGTCCATCTTGGTTCTGCCAGTAGAATGGATAGACATTATTAATCCTTTGTCTATGTGTGCCCAGGACCTAGTGCATTGTCCAGCACATAGTAGATGCTTAATAAATACTTGCTTATTGAATGATCTAAGGCAGAGGTACTTTATCAGGGTCTGTGAACTTGTGTTTTGATAACGGTATTTCAATGTAATTATTTATTTTGCATTTTTTGTATTTGATTTTGTGCATTTAAAAACATTATTTTGAAAAGGGGTCCATGGTCTTCACCAGACTGCCAAAGAGGTCCACAGTTCAAGTGCGCACACACAGTTAAGAAACCCTAATCTTGACCGTCCCTTTCATAGTTCAGGTCAATGAGTTATCCTTCTTTGTTGCCTAAGGGTCAAGTCCAGAATTCTGGATTTGTGTATCTACGATTAAAGACTAGATCATAGACTTTTTTTTAGAGCTGGAAGAGACCTCGGAGGTCATCCAATTAGCCAGGAAAGCTCTTTGCCATTGCTACAGCAAAAGCGAGAGGACTGGTCTTCCCTCCCCATCCGAATGTTTCCCAGTATAAAGTACTTAGGAAGAGAGGGTAGAGTCTTAGAAAGGGCAGAGCACAGGACCAGAGATTTAGAGCGAGAAGGGTCCTTAGAGGTTATCTTGTCCAAGCACTCCCCTTCATTTGATAAATGAGGACGCCGAGTAGGGTAGCACATGGCAGAGCCAGAATTCAAACCCAGGTCCCCAACCCCAAATCTAGCCATCTTTCTCTTGAACCAGTCACACAGTATGATTTGCCTTGGGTGCTTGGAGCCAATCAAGGTCCTAGCCATGGTCTTGCTGAGAGGGATTAGATCTCTTCTGCTTGGCTTAGATTTCAGGGGCACAAATTTCTTGGATTGTTAGGGACATCGATTCTAGTTCACTTCAGGAACGAGTCTTAATAAGAATAGCTATTGAACAACGAAATGAGTTGCTTTATTAGGTGAGACCCCATCATGAGAGATGTTCAAAGCAGAGTATGGATAACCACTTGTCAAGATGTTGTATCAGAAATTCATATTGCAGTTTAACAGTCACCTTGCTGAGCTAGATGGCCTCTGAGATCCCTTCTAATTTCTTCTTGAGGTTGAACTTTATTGACAAGTTAGCGAGTACGAATTTGCCTAAGAGAACAAATCTCACTGGCCTCAGATCATATTTCACATCTACCAATCTCAGACATCTTTCTAGGTTTCTCTTGACTTTTGTGTTTTCATTTCAGAGTTTCTATTTAGTCTTTTCACCATGAATGCTTTAAAGTCCTCTACTATATTAATGATCTATTTTTCTTCATCTATAGCATGTTCTTTTTTTTTTTTTTTTTTTTTTTGGTGAGGCAACTGGGGGTTAAGTGACTTGCCTAGGGTCACACAGCTAGTGTTAAGTGTCTGAGGCCGGATTTGAACTCAGGTCCTCCTGAATCCAGGACCAGCACTCTATCCACTGTGCCACCTAGCTGCCCTCCCCTCTACAGCATATTGCTGGGTAAATTCAACTGGTTGTAAACTTTTTATCTTTTGCCTTTTGCAATATCCTAAACGGAGGTTTTCTCTCCTTTATGGTGTTTACTGCTAAGTCTTGTGTGATGCTGAGTGTGGTTCTTTGGTCCTTGAACTCTTTATTTCTATACAGGAATTGCAGTATTTTTTTTTTTTGACATTTTGGACATTACTGTCTGGATGTTTTCAATGTAGGGTTTCTTTCAGGAAGTGATTACTGGATTGTTTTCTATTTGTGTTTTGTCTTCTGATTTGAATAGATCCAGGAAATTTTCTTTTATAATTTCTTGAAATGTTGCATTCAGATTTTTTTCCTGGGGGGGGGGGAGGGCAGGGGAAGGTGGTGGTTATGGTTTTAAGAGTCCAAAGATTCTTATATTTTCTTTCCTTAATTCATTTTCCTAGTCAGTTATTTTTAATCATAGATTCCTCACACAGTACCTGACACAGAGTAAGCACTTAACAAATGCTTTATCTCATTCTTTATATTTTCTCCTATTTTTTCAGTCCTTTGACTTGATTCTAATATTTCTTGTCACATGGAGTCACTGGATTCTATTTCCTTCATTCCGTTTTCCAGGCTCTTGCCAACTCTAAATCCCTGATCCTGTGTTCTTAATTAGGCCCCTCAGCTGGACCACAGTATGAGTGAGATGGAGTAAGGTGTCACCAGACTGAAAACACAGCCTGGAGCCAGATTTTGAAGGGCTTTCCATAACAGAGGAGTCTGTATTTCTTCTTAGAAGCAATAAGGCAGGGAGGTGCTACAGCCAACGGGCCAGCTCTTAAATCTTCCATGCAAGTACTTATGTCTGAGAGACTGTCAAATACTGCAAATCAAGGGTTGATTGGTTGATTGTCTAGTCTTAAGACAGTGTTGGAGAAAATGTTAATAATGCAGACTAGACTCAAAAGCATTCAATGTATATGTTTGGTCATTTTTCAGCAAGTTAATTACCAATAAGCCATTGTAATAGGAAGCCATTGAAGCTTCTTGAGCACGGGAGTGATATGGCCAGACCTGGGCAACAGGAATGACTCTGTCAATTGGTATTAAATAATTAGAGAGAGACAGAGAATGAGCGTATGCTGAGACCATGATACTGAACACATAGCAAACACTCAGGAAATATTGGCTGGGAGGGTGGATTGGGTGGTCATTCTGCCCTTTGGCCCAGGTCCTTTTCCATATTATTTCCTATAGCTCCCTCTGGGTAGCCCACTATAAAAGGAAATGAGGGTCCAATGTAGTCCATTACCCAACTCCTGTTGGCTAGGACACATCATGTCATGTATTTATTGTTATGCTCAGTGGTCAGATGCCCTTGGAGAGCTGCCTGGTACCTGGGGAGGAGGTAGCCCTCCTGCCCCTTCAGGGCAGTCTGGGAGCATTGTGAGCTTCTCTCGGGTGCTGCACTTGCAGGCAGGAGAAGGGTTGTCTGCTGTCCATTTTTGCTTCTGGAACAGATGAGTGATGTTAGGAGAAACAGAGGGGATCTTCCAGGATGTTGAATTGCCACAGGGATAATTCCTGGATCAGAAAAAAGAGAATATTTTAAATTCCAGTTATGACATTCATAAATCCTCAGAAACAACATGAAACACTAGAACACATCCTGTTCCATTAGCATTCAATTCAATTTAGCAAATATTTTTAAACACCTACTATGTGCAAGGCACAATGCTGGGGAGGGGATGCTGACATTTGCAGATGAGTTAAGCATTTAACCTTTAAGAGATCTATAATAGCAACAACTCTTTCTTCCTTTCTTCCTTCCTTTATTTTTCTTCCTCCTTCTCCCCCCCCTCCCCTTTCCTCATCATTTTCCAACACTATATCAGCCTTGGTACTCCCACTTCATCAATATCCTCGTTACCCTTTGCCACAATGACTGGAGGGTGAGCAAAGAGCTCCTCCCAATGTCTCCATTTAAGGAAGGTGCCCAGGCTAGCTATCTCTTCATTTCCTATCTGGCTACACTGTTTTGGACTTCTCCATCACGTCCCAGCACCAAGCACCTCCCCACTCCCTTCTCAGTTTTCTTTTGTGTGGTTTCTCCCCTCATTAGATGGTAGGCTTCTTGAGGGCAAGGACTGTCTTTCATTTTCCACATCTGTATCAGCAGAGCTTAGCACAATGCTTGGCACATAGTAGGTAGTTTAATAAGTATTTGTTGACTACTGACTTTTCCCCTAAAACTTCAAGCTCATTCCTGTCTGGGAATTTCTAGTAGAGAAACTTCCTTTTCCAATGAAGATGAGCAATAATTCTGTAACTTCAAGCCTTAGAGTTGCTTGGGGGTACTTCAGGGCTAAATGAATGTCCATGGTCACATAGCCAGAAGCCGGGAATGACCCAGCTCTTCAGCATGTGCTCTCTACCCCCTTCTCCATGCTACCTCTCAATAAGAACAATTATGCTTTGTGGAGCACTTTAAGATATTTTTCTTTTTTTTTTTTCAAAGTATCTTAAATACTTTAAGCCTCATGACAGTCCTGTGAGATTTTATGATTCCCATTTTGCAGACTCTGCCACTAAGGCTCAGAGAGATGGACCCAAGCCCATCAAAATAGTGGGAGGAAGGGATGTGATAAATATACTCATAATCATAGCTTTGATAGCATCTATGTGGTAAATGAGGATCAAGTGCTAGGAGTGGTTAGAAGAAGGAAAAATGATAAGTTGGTGGGAAACATTTGACTTGGGTTTTGACAGGTGGGTAGGATTTCAAAAGAGAAATGTACTGCCTTTTGAATGAAGGGTAATTTTCACTTAGAAAACCCCAGTAATCCATACAGGTCATTTATTACAACCAAATTAATCAATTCAGCAAAGTTTTAGTATATACACAGACCTATACTAGACAATGTGGTTACAAATACACAAATGGGGGGGGGCAGTTAGGTGGTACAGTAGATAAAGCACTGGCCCTCGATTCAGGAGGACCTGAATTCAAATCTGGCCTCAGACACTTGACCGTACTAGCTGTGTGACCCTGGGCAAGTCACTTAACCCTCATTGCCCCGCTTCCCCCACAAAAAAAAAAAATACACAAATGGAACAGTCCCTGCCTGCCTTCAGGGAGCTTATATTTCAAAGATCAATTATGGTCAGAGACCAAGTCCTACATTTTTTTGTACCACCCCACTCTTCACCCCCTAGGGCCTAGCCAATGCTTTGTAAGAGTTGCCTGGGGATTGACTGATTCACTAATTTTTCAGGGCCATCTTACCCAGTTTGTGGATTGTACAGGTTCCTTTCCCCCGCCCCCCTCACCTTTTGGCCATTTTTCTCTTTCTTGGCCCCTTTAGGAGATAAAGGACATAAAAAACAAAAGGTGAAGTTTTGACATGTTTCTTTGGCCACTTAGCAGCTCTGGAAAAAAGGATGACTTGGGGAAAGGTATAAATGATGAGGAGATTTGAGGGCTGCCTCTAGATTTTCCTCCTGTCCTCCCATTCACAGAATTAAAGAATTTTAGAACCGGAAGAAACTTCAGTGGCCAGATATCTGATCCAGTCGACACAAGGAAAAGGGTTCTTACTTGAACATACTTAACATGATGTCATGTAGTTTCTGCTCAAAGAACCCTCAGGGCATGGGGGTGTGGAGACCTACTTCCTTTTGAGGTAGCCCAATCTATTTGGAAATAACTCTAACTGTTCTCTAATTCTCCTAACATTGATGTTTGAGAGGCAGCAATTTATGTCTAGAAACACACCCTCAGTCTGGTTTCGTAGTAGTCTATCCTCCGTGCCCTTATATCTTCCCTGAAAGAAGTCAGAGGGTGAGAGAAGTCCTTTGTCTTGATTCCTTTGGATTTTCACACAACCTCCCGGATAAGACCATAATTATTCAGGGCTGGAAGACACCATCAGTGCCTGGAAGATCATCTAGCACAATTGCCTTCCTCCAACTCTGCCTTTTTACAGAAATATCTATAGATGAGGAATATGAAGCCAAAAGATATTAGCTGCCTTGTTCAAGGTCACATAGGTAGGAAGAAGTTGAATCAGGGTCTCCTGACGCTGGAGTGGAACCCAGGTCTTGTCCCACTGTACCCTACTGGCTTTCAATGTCAAATTCCTGCAACAAGCCCATACTCTTTTCCAGTAACTTTCTGCTGCTCCCTTTTCCATTTGGAAAATTGAAAACGAGGGCACTCAGACTTACGGGAGCGACTCTTCTTTCAGGCAGCGATTTCCAAATCCCGGTTTATTCAGGAAGACCTCAGCAAGAGTTGACAGCTGCTCATTGCCTGGCTGTTCAGAGCTAAGCAGATTGGGAAAAGCTTTATTTTACAGAAGCAATTCTGTGGCAGAGGACACCAAACCAGCTGGTATTGGGGCCACATAGGAAGGAAACTAATTTGAAGTGGTCACTGACCCTTTGGAGGCTGGGTATTTATTTCTGATTCTGGATCAGAGCAGTTAACAGTGATAACAGTTCACAAGAGATAATATTGTAGGATCTGAAAAATCACTTTACATAATTTGTTCCTCCCCCAAAATATTATGAGAGAGCAGGAATCATTATCCTCATTTTGCAAATAAGGAAAGAGACATGGTAAGATTAAGTGACTTGCTCAAAATTGGTAGATATTAAGTGTCAGATTCAGGATTCAGACCTAGATCTCCTGATTCTCACTGAACCATAATGCCTGTCTGGTTTAAGTGAAATGGCCAAGGTCATCTGACCAACAAGTGCCAGAGCTGGAATGTTTAAACATTAATGCATCCAATTGGGGGGGGGGGCGCAAAAGATGAATATAATATGTATGGCCTCTAAAGGTTGGCTTCAATCGCCAATGGTGTTCTTTCTCTCTGTTGGTCATTTTCTGTGGGTGTTTGCCTGCCTCTGGATATTGCCTGCTTTGTGATTTCCCAGGAAGTGAAAGCAGAAGCTGAGATATCCAAGGTCAGACAGTGGTAAAGAATCCATTAACTTCCCAATGGAGTGGGCAGGTCAAAGGCCCTCAAAGCAACCTAGAGCTCTGTGAAGGAAGGTCTGGACACACTTCCAGCACACAAACGTGTGTCACAGACTGGGGAAAGAACAGGAGAAGCAAGATCCTAGGGACTTCTTAGCCTCCTGACCTGAAGAATGTGTACTGCTGCCCGTAAATCCAGGGGTGAAGCGTCAAAGCAGGGTACTCTCCAAAAGGGGGGATGATGACAGCAAGCAGCAAAGCCAGACACACAAAACCGGCCGGGAGCACGATCTGTTAGACAGAAGAGATGGTAGACCCTGTCACCCCCAGGAGCAAACCCTCTGGCTGGTGTTCAAAGTCCTTTATAGGCTGCCCTCTACCACCCCTACCTTCCTAGTCTTCTTCTTCTTCTTCTTTTTTTAAAGTGAGGCAATTGGGGTTAAGTGACTTGCCCAAGGTCACACAGCTAGGAAGTGTTAAGTGTCTGAGGCTGGATTTGAACTCAGGTCCTCCTGATTCCAGGGCCGGTGCTCTATCCACTGCGCCATCTAGCTGCCCCCCTTCCTAGTCTTCTTAAACCTCCAGTAAGTCCTCAAATTGAGACTCTAACTTAGGTCTTTGGATTCCAAGTCCAACACTCTTTCCGTTATGCCACATAGGCTCTCATCACTTAGCAATAACTAGCATTTATTAAGCACCAACTATGTGCCAGGCAATTTACAAATACTATTTCATTTGATCCTTCCAACAATAGTGGGAGGTTAGGTGCTATTATTATCTCTATTTTATATTTGAGGAAGCTGAGGCAGAGATTAAAGGATTTGGGTCAGGGTCAGACAGTAAGTATCTGAGGCTGGATTTGAACTCAGGTCTTCCTGACTCCAAGTCCTACCCTCCATCTATTGTGCTACCCAGTTGCTTCATCTTGCATACCTTATATTCTTCTGTGCCTCTGTTTCTTCTTGGGTAAAAAAAAGGTGGGGGGATAATGATAGCATTAATGTACCAGATGTGGTATGAGGATTAAGAAATGACTATAAAGTTCAACACAAATATTTTTTAAAGGTATAAGAACTTTTAACTTTATCATTTTTCTTTGTCTAAATCTGTTGATTTTATTGCTATAGGGAACTCCTGGCGAAAATAATCCTCCTATCAATGTATAGCACCACTTGTTCTGCAACCTAGAGTTTTAGAGAGTTGTCTATATAATAAAAATGTTATACTATTTTTCCACTTGGTCGAGTTTGATTTTAATGAAGCCAGTTTGTGTTGTTGAAAAATAATAATACTTAAGTTTGTTATATAGGTTATCTCATTTGAGCCTCACAGACTAGTCTCTGAGGTACAGACTATAATTATCCCTGTTTAACAGATAGAGAAATTGAGGGAGACACTTAAAAGAGAGAGAGAAGAGGTGGTGAGAGGAGAGGGTTACAGAGAGGGAGAGGTGGAGGGAGGAGAGAGGTAGAACCCTTATATGAGATCATGCATGTTTAACCCATAAGATATAATAAAAAGACAGAAAGATTGAAACAAGAAGCTTTAGGACTGTCTCCCCATTCATAGCAGTGCCAAGTCCTAAGGAACATTTGACCAAAACCAAAGGACTGAATACCTGGGCAAGGAAGTCTTTGTGGCTCCGGACAGCGTGGTGGAACCTCTTAATGAGTAAAGCCTGGACGTGCTGACAGATCAGCTGAGGCCCCTTGTTCCGCTGCACCCCGGTGTCCTCTGGCTCCTTGCTCACCTGGCCCTCGGCAGGATGGGTTGGGTCTGGGGCTGGGGAGCCGTTGGAGGCCTGGGGCCCTTTTGTTGATTTCTCATTGCTATTTGAACTGGGGTTTCTAAAGTTAAAACTTGGTCCTTTCTGCTGAGTGTCACCTGATTTTGGAAATTGAAAGAATTATATGGAAGAATGCTCACAAGGAAAGATTAAAGATTATTTCGTCCAAAGCTTACCAGACATCTTTACCCATAGAGGCCTATAGGAAATTATCCCCATATCTTTGGCATTCAGCATGGTAACTTGCATATTTTGGGGACCCATGATTCAACAGTTTCTACTTACAGCTTTCCCTGCCATTATGAACAATGGCAGATGATTAGAGGATCACAGATTTAGAGACAGAAGGGAGACAAAAGGCCATCTAGTCCAACCTCTTCCTTTTTCTTCATTTTACAGATAAGGAAACTGAGGCTCAGGGAGTTGCTTAAGGTTACACAGTGGTGAGCAGCAGAAGGGGTATTTGAGAGGATACTCTAGCTTAATAGCCATGACCGACTGGACCAGTCACACCAGATGTGCTCTAAGTAGGGCTTAAACTTTTTTCCTTTTGTGACCCCTTTTCGTACATTCAGTTACAACCTTTGTTCAAGCAAAGTTTTTTCAACTGTGGGGGTCGTGAAAAATTTGGCAGGAAATGTTTGATTTGTATACCTATTTTATATACCCAGGTTTGCATAAAGATTTCTTGGACAAAAAGGGGTCATGAGTAGAAAAAGTCTAAGAAGCCCTGCTCTAGAGAGGCAGATACAACTGCTTTGGGCTCTCCAACACTTTGGCTTAAGTGATTCTCACAGTGAGAGATTCTTTTAAAAAAAAAAAAAACCCATCATACAAACAGTGCTCTCAATTCAGAAACAAAACCACCAGCACATACCTACAAACAGTGCTCCTGATTCAGAATCTCCTGTGACTCTCAGGAAAATCTGCCGAAGAAAGAAATTGTAGATGTGAGTTAGGTACTTCCATCTATAAAGGTCACCAAAAAAATCTGTCCAAAAGTTTGATTTCATTACGTTTATGTTTCATGTAGGGGAAAATATGTTCGAGCTTTTCATTCACTGATTCATTCAATCAGTTAATAAATATGTATAAAGGATAAAAAGTTTAGAGAAGGCACAGCCGCTGGCCTCCTTGAGCTTATAATCTAGTATGAAGATAAAATACCAACATGTGGAAGGGAGGATTGGTCAAGTGAACCCCTGATTAATTTGTTGATCAACCCGATGGCACGGGCAATAGTTGGATAGAAGCTAAAAGGACATTTCCTCATGGAACGTGAGCATGGTCCACTAGAGCCAGGTTGGCTGGTGTTTGGAGACTGGGGCTGAGAATCATCTGCCCATCCCTGTGCTCTAGAAAAGCAAGCTATCAGACCCAAACAGGGGTTCACTAAATCTAATTCACTAAATGCATGACAGGTATGGTCTAGCCCTTATTAATTGCCTGCTACCTCCACCTACAGAAGACCAGAAGACATAAGGGACTAATTGGAATCCATTATTAGATACTGGAGCTCATAAAGCACTCAAATAAATTATCAGTTCCCTGGGAGCTGCCAGACCAACAACCCCTTCCCACGGGCCCACATTGTTGGAGTAACTCATGGCAACAGCGGGGTTATTGAGGTCTAGGCAGGAGTCTCCACTCCATAGCAAGGATTTAGTCCAGTTACAGGGCAATCCTCTCGGGCCATCCTCTTTCCTCTTTTAGGAGACCAGCACAAGACTGCTTGAATTTAGAAACTCTCAACTTTGAGGTTATCCATAAGGAAATTCCCAAAGCTTGTGCTGCCCAGGAAATCCCACTTTCCTTTGAGAAGGCTGGATTCTGGGATTGCTCTAAGACCTTCAAAATACTCCTTTCCCTAAATAGGAGATAAGGCTTCAAGAGCCAGGTTTTTTAGTCCATTTCAAGCTATATGTAAGCACATGTTTACCAAAGGCACGTGCTTCTGCTCTTGGGGAGGGGGCAGAGTGATATCCCGTCCTCCCTCTTTCCCTTAGCTCAGCTGTGCTCTGGTCTGCAAAACCAGGAGAAGGGAAGGGGAAAAGAAGAGAGACAAAGAAAGAGAGAGACAGTCAGAGAGACAGATAAACAAAGAGATAGAGAGACAGAGAATCTCAAACCAGTCAATTTTATAGACCCTGGGTCAGGGGTAGTTCTTACACACACACACACACACACACACACACACACACACACACACACACCCTTTGACCTCTAACTCTCGCTCCCTAATCACCTTGCAAGTCAGGATGCATGCCTGCCTCTGAGGGAAGTACCTTTCAGATGCCTCCAGGTATGAAGGTACACACTGTGTGATCTCTTCAGATACATGAAGGAAACTCTTTAATTTACCAGAACCCTCTACACTAAGATAATTCAACATCACAGAATCTCTTGCAATACTTCACAAAATTCTAGCAGAGCCTCTTCTACCTCTTCCAGGGGAGTGTCAGAAATTCCAAAGCTGCTGAGGCCCAGGTCAGGGAGTGTTTCCTCTAATTCTCTGAAGAGGCTGGCATAGGCCCTCTGCTTGAAATCCTTATTTGGGAGGAGAAAAATAAGCTCTTGGCCAATACATTCTACTAGCTTTGCTTCTGGCACGTGATGATGGATCATTTCAATTAGCTCGTTTACATCTCCTGGAAAGAGTCAAAATACCATCAATCAATCAATGAATAAGGATTAATTAGGGGTTTACTATGTGCCAGGCACTGTTCATATATTGCATTGCAAAGGCAAAACTACAACAGTCCCTGCCCTCAGGAAGTTTATAATCCATTGGAGAGAGATAACCCACCCACATATAAGTATATACAAGACAATGTAAATACAAGGTAATTGTTGGGAGCTGGGAAGGGTGGAGGTCGGGGTTGGGAGGAGAGACACTAGCTCCAGAGAAGAACATCTTTTCCAGAGAGCGATTTTCTGGTTTATAGACTTGCTAGAATTTCTGCTGTTTCCCCTTCTCTTCCTCCATCTATCCTTTGGCTAATTCACTACTCATTCTTGGAATTTTTTTATGTGGAGAGCACTAGGGAACAGAACATGGGGTACAGCTCAAATCAGACAATTCCCATGAAAGCCACGAAAGGCAGGGTGGCAAACGTGCCCATAAGGGGCACCTTGAAGTAATATAGTAACCAACCAGCCAATCAGAGGCAGCCCTCTATCCACTATGCCATGCTGCTTTTCATGGATGTGAAAGCAAAATAGAAATGTCCCCTGCCCCCAAAGAGTTCATATCCTTTGTGTCATACTTATTTTTAAAAGCAGATGACAAGACATGGAAATGGAGGGAGAAGGGCAGCCTTATGGATTATGCTCCCCTGGTAGAATGCAAACTACTCAAGGGCAGGGAAGGGTTAATTTTTGTTTTGAGACACATATACCCACAGGGCAGCGAGGTAGTGAAGTGAATAAAGCACCAGGCCTAGAATCAGGAACACTCATCTTCTTGTTGTTGTTGTTTTTGTTGGGGTTTTTTGGGGAGGCAATGGGGGTTAAGTGACTTGCCCAGGGTCACATATATAGTAAGTGTCAAGTGTCTGAAGCCAGATTTGAACTCAGGTCTTCCTGAATTCAGGGCCAGTGCTCTATCCACTGCACCACCTAGCTGCCCCAAGACTCATCTTCCTAATTTCAAATCTGGCCCTGAACTAGCTGTGTGATACTGGACAAGTTCACTAAACTCTGTTTGCCTCAGTTTCCTCATCTGTAAAATGAACCAGAGAAAGAAATGGCAAACCATTCCAGTATCTTTGCCAAGAAAATCCCAAATGGGGTCACAAAGAGTCAGACACAACTGAGAAATGACTAAACAACATGTATGCCTACATGGGATGTCTAAATGTCTAGACGTGGGCCAAGGGCAACATGGATAGACATCCTTGGAATCTGACTCCCCCTTCTACAAGAGAGACTGTAAATTCGGTCTTTAGTGGGGAATAAAAGCAAGGCTATGGCTCTTCTCCAAGATGAATGTTGGTTTAGATTTATATCTATCTTCCCCCCTTTAAATACTGTTCATCTAATGGTACAAGTCTGGTTCAGAACAAAAGCCATTTCTTTGGTCCGTAGCCCTTAAGAGTGAGGGTAGCCAATACCATATAAACTATTTGGAAAAATAGGCAAAGAAGGAGACAAATTCTTTTATGAGATAATATATCCTTTTATGAGACAAATATGGTGCTGATACCTAAAGCAGGAAGAGCCAAAACAGAGAAAGAAAATTATAAACCAATTTCCTTAATGAATGTTGATGTAAAAATTCCAAATAGAATATTAGCAAAGAGATTACAGCAATTTATCACCAGAATGATACACTATGACCAGGTGGGATTTATAAACTATCAACATGATCAACCACATCAATAAAAAAACTAACCCAAATTATAAGATTATCTCATTAGATGCAGAGAAAGCTTTTAACAAAATAAAACACCCATTCCTATCAAAACACTAGAGAGCAGTGGAATAAATGGAGCTTTCCTTAAGATGATAAGCAATATCTATCTAAAACCATCAGCAAACATTATATGTAATGGGGATAAGTTAAAGCATTCCTGATAAGATCAGGGTTGACAAGGATGTCCATTATCACCACCATTATTCAATAGTGTACTAGAAATGTTAGCTTTAGCAATGAGAGAAGAAGAAATTGAAGGAATTTGAATAAGGAGGGAAGAATTAAAACTATCACTCTTTGCAGATGATATAATGGTATACTTACAGAATCCTAAAAAATCAATTAAAAAACTACTTGAAACAATTAACAACTCTAGCAAAGTTGCAGGATATAAAATAAACCCACAGAAATCATCAGCATTTCTATATATGACCAACAAAGTCCAGCAGCAAGAAATTCCATTTAAAATAATTGTAGACTATATAAAATATTTGGGAGTCTACCTGTCAAGACAAACCCAGGAACTATACGAACACAATCACAAAGCACTTTTCACACAGATAAAAGCAGACCTAAACAACTGGGGAACTATCAATTGCTCATGGGCAGACTGAGCCAACATTAAAAAATAATAATTCTACCTAAATTAACTTACTTATTAGTACCATACCAATCAAACTACCAAAAAATTGTTTTATAGAGCTAGAAAAATAATAACAAACCACCTAGAAGAACAAAAGGTCAAGAATATCAAGGGATTTAATGGGGGAAAAATGCAAAAGAAAGTAGTTTAGCCATACCAGATCTAAAACTATATTATAAAGCAGCAATCATCAAAACTATTTGGTATTGGCTAAGAAATAGAGTGGCAGATGAGTAGAATAGGTTAGGCATATAAGACACAGTAGTAAATGACTATAGTAATCTACTGTTTGATAAACCCAAAGACTCCAGCTTCTGGAATAAGAACTCACTATTTAACAAAAACTGCTGGGAAAACTGGAAAATAGTGGGAGAAACTAGGCATAGAACAATATCTTACACTGTATACCAAAACAAGGTCAAAATGGGTACATGATTTAGATATAAAGGGTGATACCATTGGTAAATTAGGAGAGGAAGGAATAGTTTACCTGTCAGATCTATGGAGAAGGGAAGAATTTATGACCAAAGAAAAGATAGAGGACATTATGAAATGCAAAATGTATCATTTTAATTACATTAAATTAAAAAGTTTTTTGCACAAACAAAACCAATGCAACCAAGATTAGAAGGAAAGCAGAAAGCTGGGAAACAATTTTTACAGTCAGTGTTTCTCATAAAGGCCCCATTTCTCAAATATATGGAGAACTGAATTTATAAAAATACAAGTCATTCCCCAATTAAGAAATGATCAAAAGATATGAATAGGCAGTTTTCAGATGAAGAAATTAAAGCTAGCTATAGTCATATGGAAAAAATGCTCTTGACCACTATTGATTAGAGAAATGCAAATTAAAACTATTCTGAGGTATCCCCTCACACCTATCAGATTGGCTAATATGACAAAAAAGGAAAATGATAAATGTTGGAGAAGATATGGGAAAATTGGGACCCTAATGCAGTGATGGTGGAGTTGTGAACTGATCCAACCATTCTGGAGAGCAATTTGGAATTATGCCCAAAGGGCTATAAAACTGTGTGTACCTTTTGACCCAGCAATACAGCTACTAGGTGTATATCTGAAAGAGATCATAAAAAAGGGGAAAAGTATCCATGTGTACAAAAATATTTATAGCTGCTCTTTTTGTGGTGGCAAAGAAGTAGATATTGAGGGGATGTCCATCAATTTGAGAATGGCTGAACAACTTATAGTATATGAATGTAATGGAATACTGTTGTGCTATAAGAAATGATGAGCAGGCAGATTTCAGAAAAACCTGGAAAGACTTACATGAACTAATGCTGAGTGAAGTGAGCAGAACCAGGAGAAGATTGTACATAGTAACAGCAACATTGTGTGATGATCAATTGTGATAGAATTAGCTCTTTTCATCAATACAGTGACCCAAGACAATTCCAATAGATTCATGATGGAAGATACCCTCCACGTCCAGAAAAAGAACTATGGAATCTGAACATAGATCGAGGCATATTATTTTCACTTTTTTTGTTGTTTTTTGTTTGTTTGTTTGTTTCTTCTTTCTTGTGGTTTTCCCCTTTTGTTCTTATTCTTCTTTCACAGCATGACTAATGTGGAAATAAGTTTAACATGATTGTACTATATAACCTATATAGGATTGCTTGCTATCTTGAGGAGGGAGGAACAAAAAGAGGAAGAGAAGAAGGGAGAAAAATCTGGAACTCATAATCTTACAAAAATGAACGTTGAAAACTATTTTTACATGTTATCGCAAAAAATAAAATAAAGTACTATTAAGGGGGAAAAAGAGTGTGGGTAGTCCTTTAGCTTAAACTCACCAGATTAACTCTTTCTCACCAAATGCTCATTACATAAAAGTGTCACCAAAAAAAATGAGTAAACCTATTTATCTATGTAAAACAGCCGATAGAAATTAGAAAATTTCTCCAGATTAGAACATACTAGAAAATAAATGAGTGAGATTTCTTAAATTGCCAACTAGATAAGATCTCAACTCCACAAGAGAAAGACCCTAATCACAACAAGGGAAAATTTTCTCTTTGAAGTCTCTAGGGAGGCAAGGTTGATGTCAGGGACATGTTGAGAAACCAGTTTCTCATACATTACTACAGCTCTGAAAGTCTTTTTAATTCTCGCTCTCTCGCTCTTGCTTGCTCTTTCTCGCTCTCTCCATCTCAAAAAGTGTGGAGAACCAAGTGTATCTTTTACCCAAAAAGCTCTGGCATCAACTCTGCCTCTCACACACAGGTCCATTATGTCCTGTCAGCATTCTCTCCAACAATTAAGAGTCACATTTCTCTGCACAAATGCAGGAGCATGCAAGATGCCCCCAAGCTTTGTTGGAAACCTGGTTACACTGTCTTTGTATCTCTCATGTCTGGTACAAAGTAAGCACTTAATAAGTGTTCTATGACTGACTGACTGCCTATGCCCCTAGATAATGTAATTTCCCTAATGCAAAACTGGAGTCACATCACTTCGGTACCTGAACCTTTGGGGCCCCCTATTGCCCACTGAAGAAAATATAAACTCCTTAGCACTCAAGGGCTTTCAAAACCTGGTATTAACCTTCCTTTCCATACTTACATAATTCCTACATACTCCAGCCAAACTGGGCTATTCAGTGCTTCCTCTCCTTGTCCTATTCTGTCCTACGTACCTTTGTATCTTTGAGGATGCCCGCCCCCATGCCTGGCCTCTTCACCCCCCCCATCCTTTCACTTATTGACATCTTCCTCCTTCCAGGTTCAGATCAATTGTCACCTGCTCCCTAATGCCTCCTCTGATTTCCCCCAGATAGAAATGATCCCTCCCTTCTTAAGACTCTCAAGTCATCCATTTAACATTGTTTATGCACTTAGTTATTTTTAATTTGTTTTGTATTGTATTTGTATGCTCACATCACTCATTCCCTTTATACTACCCTTCCTCCTCCTCTTCTGGCACATTCAGGCTCTGCTGAGCATTGGGCAAGTCAGAACCTCTCAGTGATCTAGGAATCTCTCTGAGACTATAAGTTGAAGAGAAAGTGCCAATCTGCATTGGTAGAGGGAGTTTTCTCACTTGGGAGTTCCTTCTACCAATAAAATCAGTTTTCTTCCCTACTTCTAGCCTCTAGCCCCTCTCTTTGCTTTCTGTACTTGTCCTTACAGGGTTATACTCTCTCCCCACCTACTTCCCTTTCGAGTTCCTAGTTATGGATTTTCTCTTTTTAAAAGAATAGATATTTGGGGCAGCTAGGTGGCGCAGTGGATAGAGCACTGGCCCTGGATTCAGAAGGATCTGAGTTCAAATCCGGCCTCCAACACTTAACACTTACTAGCTGTGTGACCCTGGGCAAGTCACTTAACCCCAATTGCCTCAGGAAAAAAAGAAAAAGAAAAGAAAAGAATAGCTTTTTAATCCCTAATGCTTAGCATGATTCCTGGCACTTAATTGGTATGTCTCACTGTCTGTCTATAATCTATTCATCTTCCTATCTATTTATCCCTTATACATGAAGTTAGGGAGAGTTCCTAGACCTGTAATTTCATTGGTATAGGGAACTCCCAGGTGAGGAAACTCTACTGATGAAGGGAAGTACCTTCTCTCCTTGTACAAAGTAGGTGCTTGATTATATTGATAACAAAAATGACTATATCGGGGCAGCTAGGTGGCGCAGTGGATAGAGCACTGGCCCCAGAGTCAGGAGTACCCGAGTTCAAATCCGGCCTCAGACACTTAACACTAACTAGCTGTGTGACCCTGGGCAAGTCACTTAACCCCAATTGCCTCACTTTAAAAAAAAAAAAAAAGACTATATCAATAGATGCAGAAAAGGCTTTTGACAAAATACAACACTTGTTACTATTAAAACACCTGAAAGCATAGATATAAATGGATTTTTCTTTAAAATGATAAGAAATATCTACCTAAAACCATCAGCAAACATTATTTGTAATGGGTATAAGCTAGAAGCCTTTCCAATAAGAGTGAAACAAGGATGCTCACTGTCACCAATATTATTTAATATTGCATTAGAAATGCTAGCAATACCAATAAGAGAAAAAAAAAGAAATTGAAAGAATCAGAATGGGCAATGAGGTGATAAAATTATCTCTTTTTGCAGACAATATGATTATATGCTTGAAAAATACTATCAATTAAAAATTAATGGATGGGGCAGCTAGGTGGCGCAGTGGCTAGAGCACTGGTCCTGGAGTCAGGAGTACCTGAGTTCAAATCTGGCCTCAGACGCTTAATACTTACTAGCTGTGTGGCCCTGGGCAAGTCACTTAACCCCAATTGCCTCACTTAAAAAAAAAAATTAATGGAAACAATTTTAGTAAAGTAGCAGGATAAAAAATAGAACCATATAAATCATCAATATTTCTGTATATCACCAACAAACCCTGCAAGAAGAGATAGTAAGAAATACCCCAGGGTAGCTAGGTGGTGCAGTGGATAGGGCACTGGCCCTGGATTCAGGAGGACCTGAGTTCAAATCCAACCTCAGACAACTGACTAGCTGTGTGACCCTGGGCAAGTCACTTAACCCCCATTGCCCCACAAAAAAAAAAAAAAAAAGATAGATCAGGGGCAGCTAGGTGGTACAGTGGATAGGGCACTGGACCTGGATTCAGGAGGACCTGAGTTCAAATCCAGCCTCAGACAACTGACTAGCTGTGTGACCCTGGGCAAGTCACTTAACCCCAATTGCCTCACCAAAAAAAAAAAAGAAAGATAGATAGATAGATCAGTGGAACAGAGTGGATATACAAATGATTATAGCAACCTTGTTTGACAAATCTAAAGATTTAAACTTTTAGGATAAGACTTTATTATTTATTAAAATTGTTGGGAAAGCTGGAAGGGCGTCTGGCAGAAATTGGGCATATACCAATATCTTATACCATTTACCAAGATAAGGCCAAAATGGATACATGAACAAGATATAAAGGAAGATATCACAAGAAAATTAGAAGAACACAGAATATATTACCTATCAGACTTATGGATAGGAGAACAATTTATGAATAAACAAGAGACAGATAGCATTTTGAGGTATAAAATGAATAATTTTGATTACATTAAATTAAAAAGGTTTTGTACAAATAAAACCAGTTAGCCAAGATTAGAAGGAAAACAGAAAATTGAGAAAACATTTTTATAGCCAGTTCCTCAGATAAAGGTCTCATATCTCAAATCTCAAATGTTAAATTTATAAGAATGTAAGTCATTCCCGAATTGATAAATGGCCAAAGGATATGAATAGGCAGTTTTGCGTTTTTTGTTGTTTTGTTTTGTGGGGCAATTGGGGTTAAGTGACTTGCCCAGGGTTACACAGCTAGTAAGTGTTAAGTGTCTGAGGCCGGATTTGAACTCAGGTACTCCTGACTCCAGGGCATTGCGCCATCTAGCTGCCCCCAACAGGCAATTTTTTTGATGAAGAAATCAAAACTATATACAGTCATATGAAAAAATGTTCTAAAATACTATTGATTAGAGAAATGCAAATTAAAACAATTTTGATATTATCTTAAAACTATTAGATTGGCCAAAATTATAGATGGGGAAAGTGACAAGAGGTGGAAGGGATGTGGAAAAATTGGGACATTAATTCACTGTTGGTGGAGTTGTGAACTGATCCAACTATTTTGGAGAGCAATTTGGAACTATGCCCAAAAGGCAAACTGTGCATACCCTTTGACCCAGCAATACCACTACTAAGTCTGTATCCCAAAGAGATCATAAAAAGGGAAAAGGATCCAGATGCACAAAAATATTTCTAGCAGCTTTTTTTTTATTGTGGCAAAGAATCAGAAATTGAGGGGATGCCCATCAGTTGGGGAATGGCTGAACACGTTGTGGAATATGAATGTAAAGCTATTGTGCTATAGGAAGTGATGAGCAGGCAGATTTCAGAAAAAACCTGGAAAGACTTGCATGAAGTGAAACAAAATGAAGTGAGCAGAACCAGGAGAAAATTGTACACAGTAATAGCAATGTTATACCATGATCAGCTATGAATGACTTAGCTCTTCTCAGCAATACAATGATCCTAGACAATTCCAAAAGTCTCAGGATGGAAAATGTTCTCCACATCCAGAGAAAGAACTGATGGAGTCTGAATATAGATTGAAACATGCTACTTTCACTTTTTTCATGTTTTTTCCTTTTGTTATGTTTCTTCTTTCACAACATGACTAATGTGGAAATATGTTTTACATTATTGCACATGTATACCCTATATCAGATTGCTTGCTGCCTTGGGGAGGAGGGAGGGAAAAATTTTTTAATTCAAAATCTTTGAAAAAATGAATGTTGAAAATTGTCTTTACATGTAATTGGAAAAAATAAAACACTATTACAAATTTTAAAAATTTAAAGTATGTTCTTTAAAGTTCAGGTGGAAAAAGTGTATGCTAAACTAGGAACTTTTTTTTCTTTTTTGGCAATAGGCGAATGGCTTTTTCTCTATGAAGGGGAAGCAGGCAAGAATATCATGACAACTGACTTTTGGGAAACTAAATCAGGTAGGAGGATCTGGGGCAGTATGACACAGTGGAAAGAGCACTAGATAGAGTCAGTAGAGACCTGAGTTCAAATCCCCACTTCAATACTAGCTTAATGACCCTGGGCAAGTCATTTAATTGTGCCTACATTTTCTCATTTGTAAAATGAAGGCGTTAGTTGGACTCAATGGCTTCTAAGTTCTTTTTGGCTCTAAAGTTCTGATTCTATGACGCAGAACCTTAGGTATTGTCTTAGACCTCAGGGCCTTTTTCATTTGGGAGAGGAGGGAGAAAACACTTGGCCATGGCTGGATCTGGGGGATACAGAGATCCTTTCTCTCATGAAAGTCGGCCAGAACAGGATACACAAGGCAGGGATGAGAAATGAAGGTAAAGACAGAAGGACACCCAGGGTCCAACAGGTCAACATTTTCATTGCTTACCATCCAATACTTGTTCTGCCGTTATCTCTCCAACCTTTGGGCAGCTGATGGACAGACCTTTGGATGGACAGTTGCAGGCCTCCTACAACAGTCAAATGGGAAGGAATGAAAAGATATTGTTCATTTCAGTAATCACGTCTAATAGGCACGTGCTTTCCTTGATTACTAGCCTGATACCTCTTTGCTATAGCTAGGACCAGTGAACAACCAAATCCCTCCTCATCTGTGTCAAGCTACTGCTGAGAAGGCCACTGAGGACGCTGTTATGGGGCGAAGGAGGGGGCCGAGTCAGGGAAGACGGAAAAGAAGCACTTATCATCTCATCTCTTTCCATGCTTTCCTCCTAACCCTATTCTTCATCCTCACTGTGACCCTCTGGTCCACCATTCCTCAGTATTCTCCCAGGCCATCCCTCCCCCCACACCCTCACCCCCAGCTTGTGCTTCACTCTTCTTCCTTCCTGAGCCTGATCCTATGGTTAGCATGACACTTCGCTCTGCTCGCCAATCCCTTTGCCCTTAGGAATTCTAGAGGCTGTTTCCTATGCTCAAAAAATGCATTCCTTCTTCACCTCTACCTCACAGAATCCCTGACTTACTTCAAGACTCAGCTCAGGCATCACTTTCTACATGAAGACGTTCCTCATCACCCCAGTTGCCAGTGACTTGTCCCTCCAAATTACTCTGAATTTATTTTGTAGAGTATATATATGTGTGTGTGTGTGTGTGTGTGTATATACACACATACACATATACACACATGTGTCTATTTATATAGATGTATATATACATATATGTGCACATATATAGTATGTATATACATATACGTAAATGGATTATACATAAAATAGATGGATAGGACATGTGTTTTCTCCCTTGATAGCTCCTTGAAGGCAGGGTCTGTTTCAAATTAGTTAACATTAAGCTCATTTAATTTGTTAAAGTATTTGCAAACTTTTAATAGGCTGCATATAAATGCTAGTTATTATTATTATTAATCATTTTCTTTGGTCATCTAGTACCTAGCACCTGATACATAGTAGATGCTTAATAAATGTTTGTTAATTGGTTGCTTAAAAAAAATAAGCTAGTTGGTGATCTTGGGTGAACTCCTTAAGATTGTAAGTAACAGCAGACCTGCTGGTATGCTTAGGAGGGAGTTTCCACACCAAGAATTCCTTGCACTGCTTCTTTACACAAATTTTTTTAAAGTCCTAGAATATCAGAGTTGGAAGGAACTTCTTAGACCATCTCGTGCAATGTCCTTATTTTACAGATGGGGAAACTGAGGTCCAAGAGAAGGAAACTGCCTTGACCAAAGTCATCAATCGGCTATTGACAAAGTTAAATCAAAGACCCAGGCCTCTGGGCTCCCAGCCCAGTGTGCTTCCCACTGTGCCACAGGTAGTTCTTTTAGTTTGCGTTATTTCATGGGAATGTCAGTTTATCAATATCTTCTGAAAACTTTCCCGAAGGACCAAGAGGCCAAGTCCAGATAGTCACAGCCCATCTCAGCACAAGACTCAGCTCAAGAATGTAAACAAGCCACTGTTAGAGACAACAGGCTGTCCGTTCCTTCTCTTATCTTGTTCTGCCCTAACCGCTGACCAGCCAGGCTATTGCTGTCTCACCAGGCATCGAGGGAGCCAGACAAAAACATACCTCACAGCCTTTCCCGTGGCTCTGAATGTTTTTCATCTTACGCACCAAGGTTAGATAGAAACCCGTGCCGAAGCAGTTCTTCAGAAAAAGGGGAGTCCCTGAACAGTACAGCCTGCCCTGGGAAATGATGGCTATCCGGTCCCCCAGGAGGTCAGCCTCATCCATATGATGAGTGGACATGATGATGGTTCGGCCTGGAGGGAGGAGCAAGGGAAACCATTCAGATGCTGCTACCCTGCATTGGTAGAGGGAGTTTTCTCACCTGGAAGCTCTATACGAGTGAGTGAAATGACAGATCCAGGCCCTGTAGCAATGCAGGGGGCCGAGGATTTGAAATGGTCGTGAATGTGTTCTAGGCACAGCACCAGCCAGCTCAAATGCTTAAAAAATGGTGGTCAAGTTGAGAGGAGAGGGCCCCATTCTGCAGCCTTGATCCCAGGGAACATGACCAGGCCCAGGGCCTGGCTAGGAGTGCCCAGCCTGAAGGGGCCAAAGCAAGGGCCACTGTGTGACGATTCACTACTGTTCATTGGACCTAATTAACTTATCAACCATGCCACCTGCCCACTGGGCACCTTTACCATATGATTAAGCACTTCTCTGGGGGGCTCTGGGAAGTGGGCACATCCACATTAACTGGAGACAAAGAGGAGGCAAGTGGAGGCAGAGGCTCTTTGTTATACCACCAGTGATTAGCACATGGAAAGCTTGGGTAGTGGTTAGATGCTCAGGAAATCTCTGTATGCCTCTTCTTATTAGAAGACATTCATTGTTCGTTTTAACAGGACTTCTGACCAAAGTAATAGCGTAGCAAATTCTACAGTAGGGCAACTGGAAGGGAGAGGGGGGGTTGTGATGCAGTTTCACTGTGGCTAGTGCTGCCAGGGAGGCAAAACGATTGAAGGAGGAAGGGCTCTTCTAAATAAACCCGCCCTGGGGCAAAGGGCCAGGCGCCCCGCCTTAGTTACAATTCTGGCTCTGACCTTTATTTATGTTCTTTTTTCATTGTCAGAAGGTGGCATAAGGTAATTCAAAAATAGCAGAAAGGAAACACCTCAAGTTTGGGGAATTCCTGTCCTCATCTACGACAACGAATGTCTCTCCACTCAGCACATGGCTCTTGGACCTACTTATTAAAGCACCAGCCTATAACAATTCTTCTGGAGCTTTCTGGGTTTTGTGTTTTGGGTGGTTTGCTTGTTTATTTTTGCAGGGGCCAATGCCCATGTCAACCACTGAGGACATTAGGGACATCAATGCATTGCTTCGGGCAGTGCCTCAGATGCCTCCAACCTAACCTGCAATGAATTAATACTACTTCTCTAGGATACTCTAGAGTTGTGCCAACAGTTCCCAAAAAGTCTTTGGAGGCTACAAGTTCCCCAGGTTTTTGATGGGAGCTTGGATCCATCTAAGTAATGGGTCAATCCAAATCCCAGTGGATCTCTGTGGTTCCCCAGCCTTCACTGGGCTCAGTTCTCATGCAGGGGACATAGGGGCCAGCCCCCTTGCCTCCTGACTGAGGGCCATTACCTGCGCGATACTTCAAGAGCAAGTCCCAGATGGAGCGCCTGGAATAGGGGTCCACCCCAGAGGTGGGTTCATCCAAAACGATCACCTTGGCATCTCCCACAAAGGCAATGGCAACTGACAGCTTCCTCTGCATGCCCCCTAGAGACAGCAGAGGGCATTCACATCACCATCTTTGTGAAGCCAGGCAGGAGAGGCAAAACACTAGCATCCCCAGGACCTGCAGGCAAGGGAGGCTGAAGGAAGACAAGTCTCTTCCGCCTATTCCCTTGACATTTAGAACCAGCCCCCACAGCCAGGTACCAGGAAGGCGCACCTTACATGCAGAAGGCCTTCTGGAAGCCAATCACCTGGACAAAGAAAGATGACCCTCCCTCCTACCAGCCAACACATGCCATCCCCACCTTCACATTTAAACCCAAACTTTTATAGATATGAGAACCAATAAAACCTGGCAGATAGCTCTCAAGATCAGAAAGGCCTGGGTTCAAGTCCTGCCTCTCACACATACTGCCTATGAGACAGGGACAATTCACCAACCTTTCAGTGGCTCTGGGGAAATCTCTAAGACTTTAAGTTGCTGCGGTTGAACTGCACTGATATAAGGAGCTGCCTCCTTGGAAGTTCCTTACGTCATTAAGTCACAAGTTTGATCCAAAAAGCAAATAAAGTATAACCTGGCTCAAGGTGGGAACTTAATAAGTGCTTGTTGAATGGATGGAATGAATGAATTTGACTGCTTGACTTTTTCCATTGCTCATCCCATCTGAGAACTGAGGCTTCCCAAAGATCAGGAGATCTTGGCTGCTCATCAATGTCAAGCCCTAACCCCTTGTGGGGTACAACAGCCACACCCCAACAACTGCATCTGTGGGCTCCCTCCCCCACTTGCCACCCTGATCTTAAAACCAAGCTTGCTGGAAGCTTAGCCTCAGCGCAGCCTCAGCACCTGACAGGTTCTGAGCCTCTTCATTCCTTTTGTGGTGAAGGCCGGTGTCTTCCAACATGGTTTCCATCTCCAGCTGTGCCTCCTTCCTCGACTTCCCCTTCAGCTGTGCATAAAGCAGGATGTGTTCAGCCACTGTGAGACTGTGGAAACAGAAGAGAGAAAGGACCTCGGAACCCTGGTGCCCAGGGGGAGATGCACCTCATCTGCCACCCCTTAGAAGAAGGTAAACATCTTCACCTCAATTTAATTCCCAATTTAAAACCCAAACAATTCAGATGAATGAGCTAGAGCTCAGTTTGACTCCTGCAGAAGGAAGGCACCTCCCTGGTGATGGTCAGAACCTTAAGGCTAAGTGTATCCCAGTGATAGCTGTCATGGGAAGCGAGAAGGGGAGATGGCCGTGTGGGGAGACCAGTGGGAGGAACTGGGAAGGAGAGCCAGGAGACGGCTCTGCAGAGTGCGAGATCTCTACTCAGGTTGCACTTACTGGTGGAAGAGGATGTTGTGCTGCGGACACATGCCCAGGCTTTGCCGGATGACATCCATGCTGGTCTCAATGTCTTTCCCACCAATCAGCACAGTGCCAGAGGTAGCAGGCAGCAGCCCCGTCAGGATGGACCTGGAAAAAACAAGGGCCTGTATTCTTGGGACAAGTAGACCGACCTGTGGACGCGCTGGAATGGTGGCACTGTTTAGCCCAAGCCAGGAAGAAACCTCCAACATCTCTTCCCTTTCTTCTACTTTGAACCCAAAAGGTCGTTAAAGGAGACTATTAACAGAGGCACAGGTGTAAGCCCTTGTGCTCATCTAACTCCTAGTTTATTTACACCCATCTCCCTCCATTGAGTACTGCACTTCGAGCCAGAAGACCTGGGTTCAAACCCTGATTGTGATACTTACCAGCTGTGTGACCCTGGGCAAATCACTTAGCCTTCCTGTGCCTCAGTTTCCTTATCTGTAAAAATGGGGCGTGGGGGGGGGGTGTTGGACTTGATGGGCTTTAAGGCCCCTTCTGTCTCTATGAGGATCATTCATTATCTTCTACTGTAAAATGATCATGCTTTGCATGGATTCTGGTCAGAGGACCTGAGTTCAGATCTTGATCCTGGCCACTTATAGCCTGTATAACCTTGGGTGAGTCAATTTAGCCTCACCTGCAAAATTAGGGAACTGGATTAAATGTCTTCTTAGGTCCTTTCTAGCTGTAAATCTATGATCCGAGGACCTTCTTTGTGCCAGGACTTGCAGACTAACAAGGCTCATTAGCAAGTACATCCTATGCCCTTGACCCTTCTAGCTAGCTTGCTTTTGGGAGATGAGGGAGGAGCTTTAGCTGATGAAAAGAGAAATATGACAGGGACAAAGCAGTGATGAAGATGGGAAACTAGAGAGCTGAAAAACTTGTTGGTTAAGGGAGTAGTGAGTCCCCTGTCTCTGGGAAATGTTTATGCAGTGGCTTGAATGATTATTTATTTGTTTGTCTACACCTGTGGTGGCAACAATTTGGGGGATTCCAGGTGTGGAAACTCCCTCCAGTCATGCAAGTTGGCAACTCATCGATAACTTATACTCTTAGTGAGGTCCCTGGAGTCCTAAGAAGTTAAATGTCAGGCCTAATAAGTATAAAAGGCAGGACTTTCAAGTCTTCTTGACTCCAGACTCAGCCTCTATCTACATATCTATGCTGCCTCTGGATTATTAGAGAAGTTATTTTATTTTTTTTTTCTGTTTAAAATTTTATTTTCCAAAATATATGTAAAAACAAATTTTGACATCAATTTTTTAAACCTTTGTGTTCCAACTTCTCTTCTTCCCTTCCTTCCCATCCCCTCCCCCAAGAACTCAAGCAATTCAATATGTTATACATGAGTAGTCATGGAAAACATCCCAACATTAACTAGGTTGTGAGAGAAAACAGTTAAAAAACAAAACTTCAGATTAAGGAATTGTCAAAGAAAAAAAGAAACGTGTTTCAATCTGTTTTCAGATACCATCAGTTCTTTCTCTGTAGATGGATTGCAATTTTCAAAAGAAGTTATTTTTTAAAAAAAAGACATGCTTTAGGAAGGGATTGGTTTAGAAGAGTGGGGCCATTTTTGCTTTTCCTCTGCATCCCCGGTGCTTAGTGGCACTTAGTGGGTGCTTAATAAGGATCCCCCACCCGATTCTATGGTCCCAGCAGACCTCTCCCCAGTCCTCTCTCAATCCAAGGTTCCAGGATTCAGTTTGGCCCGCCCAACACTACTGCGGCAAACGCATGAGGAGTCCGTCCAGGACCACTAGGGGGCAAGAGAAACAAAGGCAATGTGCCGGGCTTGACATTCCATTCCATTCCCTTCCCAGGAACATTCCAGGGCAGGGCGTGTGCAGCTGCTGCTCTTTCCTTATCTTCTGCCAGAAACCCAAAGCCCCAGAGGCTATGCGGCTCTTGGGCTCCCAGAGCCTGCAGAGATACGGGGCTGCTCCCCGGGGACGTCGCTTCCAGCCTCGGGATCTGATCTCCCCTGGTGAGAACTCTCAGGAAAGCCTAGGGAGACGCCCAGATGTTTTTCCCAGCCTCCCCCGCTCCCCTCCCCCCATCCCCCAGGAACGCTTTTGCTTCAGACTGTTTGCTATAGGAACATGCCTAAAATGAGGCAAAAGTGCATTGAAAAGTAATTAAAAACCCAAACCGTTATGCAAAGGCAGGGGCCCTGTGATGCTTTATCTACCATCTGACCGTGATGATTTATTTAATGCTGACCGAGCACTTTACTCCAAGCTGTACATTTGGCTCTCGCCACAATCTGGTCAGGTTGGTGCTGTAGCTATCACTGCCCCCATTTTACAGATGAGAAAACAGGCTCGAAGACGGACAATAATCACCCAGGTTTGTGCGTCTAATAAGTAGGACTTGAACCCAGGTCTTCTGGGCTCCACTACATTGCACTGCTTTTCATTATTGAGAATAATGTCACGTCTGCAGATACATAGTAACAAAGCACTCTGGAGACATACCTACTGGATTCTCATAGCCTAGGCACAACTCGCTCCTTCAGGGCTGGTGGTAGTGACAATGGCTCCCATTCATATGACACTTTACAAAGTGCTCTCCTCATGACAACCCTGTGAGGTAGCTGCATTATCACCCCCATTTTACAGATGAGGCAACTGAGACTATGAGAAGTTAATTGATTGGTCCAAGGTCATGTAGCTAAAAAAAGAAGCAGAGGGGGCAGCTAGATGGCACAGTGGATTCAGTAGGACCTGAGTTCAAATCCAGCCTCAGACACTTGACACTTACTAGCTGTGTGACCTTGGGCAAGTCATTTAACCCTCATTGCCCTGCAAAAAAAAAAAAAGCAAACAAAACAAAACAAAAAAGAAGCAGAGCAGGAACCTGAACCCAAATCTTTAGGCTTTCCCGTTGGAGCTCCTTGCACCACCCCCATACTACCTTTCACATTTTATTTTAGTCCTGACTTGGGTTTTCAATGGACTTTCAGGGAAGAAACTTCTCCTGTTTTGCAGCTTAGAGACCTAGAGGGTTTTCTGGCTAAGTGACTTGCCTCAGTCAGAGGCAGCATTTGAACCCAAGTCTTCCTAATACCAAGGTCTAGGTCGGTTCTCTCTTGGCAATGCTGTGCTGCCTTTCATAAAATATGACTATATGAGAGCTCTGGGAGTTGCATGTGTAAAAGATCTCTCACAAGATCTCAGATGTGATAACTTTCCTTTTTTTGCTACTACAACCCAGAAGAGAGCCAACATTATTTATAGGGAAGAATGCAGTTCACACTCATTCATGACCACAGAACAATTGGAGAGAATAATTTCCAATGTTCAAGGCACTGTGCTAAGCAATAAAGATTCAAAGAAAGGGAAAAAGGGAAATCCTCCCCTTCCCAAGAAGTTCACATTCTAATGGGGGAGACAAGATATAAAGAACTAGGCAGATGCAAGAGATAGAGAGGGTCAATGGAAGACACCCTAGAGAGGAAGAAATCAGCAGCCAGAGGGGAGCAGAAAAGACATTCTGCAGAAGGGGGAATCTGATCTGAGACTTAGAGTAAATTGAGGAAACTAGGTAGTAGAGTTGGGGGGGGGGCAGGCATTTTAGGTATAAGGGGCAGCTAATGCCAAGACTGAGACAAGAGATGAAGCACAGAGTAGGGGAAATGCCAGGAGGCCAGTGTTGTTGAAACACAGAGGGCAAAGAGAAGAGTAAGGGAGGGTTAGGACTGGAAAGAGAGGAAGGCACCATATTATGTTACAAAGAGTTTTAGGAGTGAAGATCAAATGAGGTAATGATAGGGCAGCCAGATGGTGCAATGGATAGAGTGCCAGGCCTGGAGTCAGGAAGACTCATCTTCCCAAGTTCAAATCTAGCCTCAGATGCCTACTAACTGTGTGACCTTAGGTAAGTCACTTAACCCTATTTGCCTCAGTTTCCTCATCTATCACAGGAGCTGGAGAAGGAAATAGCGAACTACTCCAGTATCTATGCCAAGAAGACCCCAAATGGGGTCATGGAGAGTAGGACATGACTGAACAACAATGATTACAAAGTGCTTAGTACAGAGCCTAGCACATAGAAAGCGCTAAATAAATGTTTATTATTACCACATCAAAGGAGGCAGTGTGGTGTCCTAGAGAGATGATTGGCTCTGGAGAGAAGGACCTGGGTTAAATCCCACCTCTGACATCATTCCGGCATCCTCTTGGGCAAATTGCTTCACCTCCCTGGGCCTTGGTTTCCCCATTTGTAAAATGAGCAGTTGGATCAAATGTCCTCCAAGGTCACTTTTAGCTCTAAATCTGCAGTCCTACTGATTAAGCACTTAATGTACTCGAGACACTGTTGGGGGTACAAAAATGGAGGTGCCTGCCCTCCAAGGGCTTACAGTCTACTGGGGAGATACAGCACGGTTTCTAGAGAAGATGCTCTGAAGAAGCAAAGCCAAGAGGCGCGTCACAGTGTGGTGAATAGAGAGCTCTTCTCTGTATCAGGAGGAACTTTGGGGAAGTCCTGACTCAGACACATCATGGCCATCGAAATCTGGCCAAGTCCATTAACTTCTTAGCACCCCAGACAATTCTCTCTAAGACTAGAAGTGGAAGGGAGCTGCCAACTTGAGTTGGTAGAAGGGGGTTTCCTCACCAGGAGTTCTCTATACCATCAGAACCTCGGGTTCTGACCTCCCCCCAACATTCCCAGATCCAACAAAAATAAAAGATAATTGGAGGGGAAGGGAACAAATACTTATTACTCAGCACTTACTGTATGCTGGGCGTTGTGCTGAGGTCCTTACAATTATTATGTCATTTGAGCCTCACAACAACCCTGGGAGGTAGGTACTATTATTAACCCCATTTTACAGTTGAAGAAACTGAGGCAGGTAGTGGTTAAGTGACTTAGACACAGCTAGCAAGTGTCTGAGGCTGGTTTTGAATTCGGGTCTCGTGGATTCCAAGCCCAATGCTCTTTCCACTGTACCTCATAGCTCCCCGCAACTAACCACTTAAGGGATCTGAAAATGCTTGGCACATCTCATAGCAGCCCAGCCAAATGCTGAAGGAGGGTTCCCTGGGAGAGGAGTACATTCCCCCACCCCCACCCCAAGGTGAAACCCGAGGCTGCTCTAGCTGGGTCCCCAAGTACACACATGGTGGTGGTTTTCCCAGCCCCGTTGTGCCCGAGGAAGGCAGTGATCTGGTTCTCATAGAAAGTGATGTTCAGGCGGTCCACTGCCGGCTTGCCTCGGTAGTCAAAGACCTTCACCAGATTCTGCACGCACACTCCAGGGACCAGTCCCGGGAGCTCTTTCTCAAAGAAGGTATCTTGGAAAAAAAAGAGGTTGACAGATGAGTGGAGGGTGTAGGTCTTGCTCGGTCCCATAGTGTAATATTTCTAGATCCCTTGATGGTAAAGCTCCATCAGCCCTGCTTTCTCCCTAGGTAAGAACTGTCTCCTGACCTAGGCTCACTGCTCTCCCCACCAGCCCAGGCTCCAGAGGCAGCAGTGTTCTGGACCCAGTTTCTACTGGCTCCAGAGAATGGATTGTTAAATTTTCAGTATGAGCCTTTATACCTCAGAAATTGGCAAATGTCACAACTCAGGGCTTGACTTATTGTTTTATTGACTGTGTAGACTTAAGAACATGATGAAGAAAATGTTAATAATGCAGGTTAAACTTAAAAATTATGTCATGAGTACATCCTTTCCCTGGGGAACTGGTTGTTAAACATTTTCCTGGTGAGCTGGTTAAACATTGCCAGCACGCTGCTCCCCAAAGGTTATGGTGGACTTCATCCCAAGTGGAATCTCCTGGGAGAATTCCAAGTTCTTCTTCAAGGGCATTTAGGGGAGTAAAGGATGCAGTGCTAAAGTTGGAATCAGGAAGACTTGCCTTTAAATCCTGCTTCAGATTCTGTGTGACCCTGGGCAAGTCCCTTAACCTCTTAACCCCAGTTTCCATATATGTCAAAGTGAGATAACAACATCTACCTCATAGAGTTGTTGTGAATTATCAAATGAGATAATCTATGGTGTCCAAAGTAAGCGTTAAGACTGGGTTTTGCCAACTCCAAGGCTGGCTCTGTTGACCACTCCACTCCTGCCTTAAGTAATAGGAAACAGTAGCTGGGACAGTGGTAGGATCCAGCTTGCCCAAACCTGGGCACCATTCACCCACCATGCTGCTTCCCCCAGATGAAGTGGAGGCAATATTAATGTGGGCAGCCCGAACCCCAACAATGCCAGGCTGTAAAGCAGGGAAACTAGGTTTTCAAAGAAAATTCAAACGTCATCCTGGCACAAAAGATGGGAATTTGGGTAGGGAAATGACGTCTTTGAACTGACTGGGCCAACCAGTCAGGAATCATTAGGTAACAGAGCAGACCGACGGGCCTCCCAGATTTTCTGGACCACAGCTGAAGGAGGCCAAGGCTCCTTGGAGCCGGTTCGCCACCCTGCACGTAAGGTTGGGGCATTGGCTATATTTTCTGCCTTTCCTCATGGCTCATATCCGTCTCGGGGCCCAGTGACCCACACTGATTGTTCTCGCTAAATCCTCGGAAGTGAAGTCAGTGTATTTGTGCAGCTCGCTTGGGATTTGCCTACCAAGGGCATAAAAACGTCAGCCACCTTTGGAGATAGGCTTTCTCCAGGAAATGTGTGCTCACGTCTGGGCGTCCCCCCTCCGGCTCCCCCTGCCTCATGCTTTTGTGCGCATGTGCAACCGGCCCTTTCCTAAGGGTCAGGTCTTAGTTTTTGTCAATGAGGACCATTCATTTCCCTGGGCTTTCTTTCACCCAAGTTAGATGTGTTCCTCTGGCCTTTTCCATCTTTCATACACTTCCCCCTTCCTTTTCCTTTGCTTGGGTTTCCCTGTTGGTCTAGGGCAAGGATTCTCAATCTTGGGCCTGTGAACTTTTACACACACACGCACACACACACACACACACATGCACACACGATAACTATTTTAGATCGGAATTTGTTTCCTTTCTAATCCTATATATTTTTCTTTACAGATTGAAGCCATGATTTTGAGAAGGGGCCCACAGGCTTCCTCGGCCTGCCAAAGGGTCCAGGACACAAAAGAAACTTAAGAACTCCCGTTCTAGGGTTTGTACCGTGTACCCCTCCTGGGTGATCTGGGTCTTCCATTTCTTCTGTTATGGGTTCAGTCTTTTCCAGAGCCCTTTCTTCTCTTGTTGAACATCCTACAGGGACCAAAAGTCAGAGTTAGCTAACTCTCCCATTAAGACCTGGGAAGGGTCAGGGGGCGGGAGAGGAGATAAGACCGAGAGGAGCCTTCCCCGTGAGAAGCAGCCCGGGAAGGCAGACACAAACAGCTAAGTCAGCACTCTCGGCCTCAGGCCCCCTCGGGGTAGGTCCCCCCACCCCCGGCCGCCCCTGCGCGACTCAGCAGCAGCCTGTGACGTACTGAAACCAGCCAGAGTTTTCACTCAGGCTCTCTGGGTGCCCCCTTGCGCAACCGTGCCCAGGAGTCACTGCTGCTCCAGAGGGCTTTGTAATGCGAGCTTCACTTGAAGTCAGACGGTTTCCGTGCTTTGGGATGTGCCAGGAAGTGGAACAGCCTGTCCGGAGGGCGCTTTTAACTTTGATTTGATGACAAGGTTTATCTGGTCTTCAGATATGCACTGCGCTTCCCCCCAGTCCAGGGCCCCATTAAGGCGGGGGGGGGGGGGGCGGGGAAAGTGGCAGAGATGGAGGTGGGGGTGTAGGAGTGGCCCCCTCGCACGGGGCAGGGTTCCTTTGCCATTTTTAAGGAAAGACTGTTGTTTTCTTCTTATATCATAGTCATTTCTTTGGGAGAAAAAAAAACAATCTTCCCCGCGTGCCCCCCCCCCCCCCCCGTACAAAATCATTTGATACAATTACCTCACCTGAATCTGTATATAACATTCTGCCCTAGTAGCCCCTGCTTCTCTACCTGGAACGGGGAGGTAGGTTTCATTGTTTACTTTCTGGGTCCTACACGTTTTACATACTAGACAATTACCTGGAGAAATTGGGAAGGTGAGGGGTATAGTGGGAAGAGCACTGCCTTTGGAAGTGGGATCTTTGCTATTTACTATCTCTGTGACCTTGGGCCAGTCCTTTTTCCTCTGAGGGAACTAAAATGATTGCCTGCGTTCCCTCATCTATTAAAACGAGGGGGTAGGATTAGATGAGTTCTAAAGCCTCCTCCGGTTCTACGTTTCTGATCCCAGTTGTCCCTGAGCACCCCACTGCTGAGATCCCCCAGGATCACAGTGGGCTGTGTGTGCATGAGGATGGGGTATTTGGGCAATTCCTTCTGCATGTCCCTCTCTGCTGTTGACCTCCTGATGAAGGATGTGGTTCTTAAGAAAAGCATTTTCATGATGAGGTGGGGTTGGGATGTGATGAGTTGTAAAGGACAGACAACCTGTTTATAAGGACGCTCCAGAGACAGGCTTTCTGCCTTTTGGAACAAACAAGGGCTTCTCCAGGGATCCCAGGGCCCCTCTGCACAGAGGATTCCCGGCTCTGATGGAAACCTGCTCATTATCTTTTTTTTTTTTTTTTTGCTGGACAATGAGGGTTAAGTGACTTGCCCAGGGTCACACAGCTAGTAAGTGTCAAGTGTCTGAGGCCAGATTTGAACTCAGGTCCTCCTGAATCCAGGGCCGGTGCTTTATCCATCCACTGCACCACCTAGCTGCCCCCTCATTATCTTTAAAAATAATAATAATAATTTATTCTTCCCTATTAGAATGTAAGCTCCTTGAGGTCAGGAACTGTTTTTTGTCTTTCTTCATATCCCTAGTGCTTATCCCTGTGCTTGGAACATAGTAAACTCTTAATAAATGCTTGTTGATCGGCTAAAAATATTTTAAAATAGGAGAAGTTGTATGGAAAAACCCCAAGCTGTCGGAATGTGTTTACATTATTAAAAAAAAATCACCTAAGCTTTATGAAAGCCCTAGAATAATCCCCCTAAGAGAACAAATCGCTATGTGACTGTTTGCAGGGTCTTCCTGGGGAAGGCTAACCCAGGCCCAAGCAGCCACTACAGAAGAAATACCCCAAAGCACTTTTTGAGGCTGGGGGGAGGAGTGGGGGGGGGGGCTTCTCACATTCCAAGTTGAGAGCACTTCCTTTGCCCAGGAACTGGCTTAAGGCTTTGTCCCTCAAGTTTCTTTCTCTGCCTCTGTCCTCTGATTCCAAAAAGAAAAGAAAAGGGGGGGGGGGTAGTATCCTTCCTTAATTCCAGAACCCTACCTTGGCCAGGTGTCCTTGATCAATGGGAAGGGTAAACTTTTATCTAAAGCTTCATGGCAGAACAAATGCCTTTATCTCTCCTCACTTTGGGCCTTATGTGTACTAGTGTCAACAGCGAAGGGACCTTAGAATATTTGTCCTGAGGATTAACCCCCTAGAAGCTCTGGAAGTCACTTCATCTTGGGCAAACCACCTGTTCTTTTTAAGAATATGAGAGGATGAAGACTGGGCAAATAGATCGGAAGAGGAAGAGGAGGTTTAAAGAAAGGTTTAATTCTTCATTCATTCAACAAGCACTTATTAATCTACCTCTGTGTACTAGGCACTTGTCTAAGCTCTGAGGATACAGAGACAAAGATAGAACAAAGAAGCCTATATTCTATTGGAGAAAACCCATGTAAGATCAAAGATATAGAGTCAAAGACCAACCAGTCCAAGTCCTTGATTTTAAAAATGGGGGGGGGCGGGGCAGCTAGGTGGCACAGTGGATAAAGCACCGGCCCTGGATTCAGGAGGACCTGAGTTCAAATCCAGCCTCAGACACTTGACACTAGCTGTGTGACCCTGGGCAAGTCACTTAACCCCCATTGCCCCACAAAAAAAAAAATGAAGCAGGGGGCAGCTAGGTGGTGCAGTGGAGAGAGTACCAGCCTTGGATTCAGGAGTACCCGAGTTCAAATCCGGCCTCAGACACTTGACACTTACTAGCTGTGTGACCCTGGGCAAGTCACTTAATCCCAATTGCCTCACCAAAAAAAAGAAGAAGAAGCAATTGAGACCCAGACATATTAAAGTGACTTGCCTGTGGTCACATGGGCAGTACATGGCATCAACAGGATTTGAACCCAGGTCTTTTGAAAGTGGGTACATGACTCTTGCCTAACCCTGGACAAAAATACATGCAGAGTAAGCACACAATAAAGTCAGGGTTGTGAAGGAAGATCCTAGCAACATGTGAGATTGGAGGAGGTGGTATTTGAGTGAAGACTTAAAGGAAGCTAAGGAGTCTAAGGGCAAGAGTCCATTCGGGCAGAGATTGGAACTATTAGAATCACAGATTCCCAACTTCGGGTCCACAGATGCCTTGTAGATAGATTTCAGGGGCTCCATGAACTTGGATGGGAAGAAAAAAATGACTTCAATCTAATTGGTTTCTTTGGTAATTCCATGTATCCTATTTCATGCATTTAAAAACATTATTCTGAAAAGGGATCCATAGGTTTCACTGGGCTGCCCAAAGGGTCCATAGCAACAGTAACAACAACAAATTAAAGAACCTCTGAAAATGAACCAACAAATGAAAAAGCATGGATTAAGCATTTAGTAAGTGCAAAGCATGAGGTGGCACAGAGGATGGAGCCAGGAAGACCCGAGTTCAAATCCAACTTCAGACACTTGGCCAAGTCACTTGACCTCTGTTGGCCTCAGTTTCCTCTAGTGTAAAGTGGGGATCATAACAGTATCCGCCTCATGGGTTTGCTGGGACAATCAAAAGAAGATAATATTTGTAAAGGGCTTAGGACAGTGCCTGAGAGAAACTTAATACATGCTTCCTTCCTTCTCTTTGTTAATGCTGGGGATAGGAATAGAAAAGCAAGACCCTTGGGGGGTGGGAAGAGACACCGCAGAGGAAATTTATGAATGGGGCAGTGGGTTGTGCTAACTGATCTTCAAAGTCCTCTTTACTCAGGAACTGTGTGACTGATTCGATGATTTCCAGGGATCTCCTTGCCCCCATCCCCCAGAACGTTCAACAGTCCTTAGCACCCACGGGTGAAAGCGCTGCTGGCTTTAGGCTTCTCCCGAGAGAGTGACTCAATCTCCCTTGCTCATGCTGTCATGAATACAAGGGCTTATCAGACATCTCACGTGGAGGATGTTCTCAGATGCCCAAATGCCTCTGCAATGCAACCGAGGGCCCTGGGGTGACAGGCTGACTCACTCACTAATGACAGCCTCCTAATAATGGGCTGCCCAGGTTCAAAGGCAGCTGCTGCCATTCCCACTGGGGTTTCTCCAGCTGCTCCAGAAAGGAAGCCGAGCCGCCCAGTCACATCTCAACAGGAGGATGGGACAGCATGGCTAGTTCCAGGCCAAAGGTTTCCAAAACTCACCTTCACCTCCAAGCCAATAGGACTCTTGCAGAAGGAAAAACCAAGGAAGGGGTGTTCCGTAGTCCCCTGAAATACACATACACACACATACAAGCACATCAACAAGGAGGTGTAGACTAAATGTTCTAACGGGGCACACCCAACTCCATTCTTGTAGTGCCTCGGCCTTATCTGGGTGAATCTCAGACTGTAATTACAGATATTTATAGTTTCGCTAGCCATAACACACCAGAACTGCAGCCTCCCACGAGGACTGGCTGCCTTGCAGGCTTTCATCCAAAGGGCCTTGGTTTTCTTATGTTTTCAGGAAAGTTGGGATGCTGAAGCAAACAGGAAAGAGACGGGCCCACACTGATAGGAGCAGCTTGGTGCAGTGGGGAGGGTACTGAATTAAATCAAAGCCCTATCACATGCTACCGTGTGACCTTGGGCAAGTCACAACCTCTCAAGACCTCGCTTTTCTCATCTGTAAAGTGAAGGGGTTCAAGCAGATGGTCTCCAGGGCCCTTTGCAGCTCTAGAAGATCAAAAGTTGGACATCTGCAGTGTAGCCCATCATTTTGTTACCCTAATGGAACCACTTGTTGGAGGGTAGGAAAGAAGCAAGACTGTGGAGTTTTCTTAGCTTCCTCAGCTATAATGGGCAATTTTGGTGCCTAGGGAAAGAGTCACGGAAAGGTACCCTCAAAAAAAACCCTGCATACAGATTTGATTGGGGATTGTGAAAGGACCTGGTGAAAAAAAGTGGGAGGGGACAGAGCTTCTAGCACATTAACCCCACCCAAGCCTCGCCCCCACCCCCACCCCCATGTGTAGAGACACCCTTGGATAAACTTTTCTTAGAAGTGGGAGGAAGCAGGGGAAGGTGGGCCGCCTGGGGCATAGTTGTCCTGGAGAGGAAGTGGGTCCTCTCCTAGCTTGCCATATTAACGAATTATTCTTATTAATGAGGTTCTAAAGTCAGTTGTCCTCCCTGCCGAAGGCGTGTGAGCGCTGTTATCACTCTTCAGCAGGCTCCACTGCCGCTCCCTGCTTATGGCTCTGTTCTTCTTTTGTACTAACCAAGAGTTCCCTAAAATGGTCAAACAGCCCTGAGTTTTGCAGTCCCACAGTCAATTCCAGGCTCACTCTCTCCTGCTGGTGACTCCCTTTCCCTTAAGACCCTATGAATTAGGCAAGATATGGATGGAGAAAATACCCACCCACTGTTTAAGCACAGAAGCTGGTTTTTAATTGACTTAAAGGCCGCTTAAATCAAGGTAGGCCTTTTCCAGCTGCAGGAAAATGCTGTTTTTTGAATTAGATGATCCTTTAACTAAAATGCTTTCATTGTGCTGGACGGCACTGATGAAAGGGCTGTGCTGCAGGCAGGAAGAATCAATCAATCAATAAACATTTATTATGTGCCTACTATATATGCTAGGCGCTGCACTGGGGGCTTGGGAAATGCAGGGCTTTGGGAATCTTGGGCATTCTAGGAAGGTATTGGCTTTATTAGCCACCATTAAGGCATCTGGCCACTTTGCCTCTGTTGAACCAGGTCCCACCACCTGTCTCCAAATTCCTACCCTAACCTAATCCCTTAACTTGCCTGAGCCTCAGTGTTCTTATCTGTACAATTAGGGGAATGGATAAGGTAACCATGGAAGGTCCTTCCTTCTCTAAGATTCTATATGATTCCAGGAGCTTTATCTTGTTAACCCGGGTAGAGCTTGCTTCCAAGCCCTGTGGGCAGAATGACCATCCCAGGGGTTACATTTGCTCTTCGGCATCATTTGATGAGAACCCTACCATGAAACATGAGGAATAGTGAAATGGGGGAAATATGGGGAGAGACAGAAGAACCTAGGATATGTCTGCCCTGAGGGAAGGAAGAGCCTCATCATATCAAGATAGAAACAAAATGGGCCTTAGTCCTATTTGTCCACCATTTCTGCTTCTGCAGGGATGGTGGCAAAGTAGCAAAAAGTACTAAGAATCCCACAGTTACTAGACCATCTACAGACGTAAATGGAGCAGCTGGTCCTCTAAATAGAAGATTCTGGTCCAAACACCAATAAGTAGACCTACTGCTGAAAGAAATATCCATTTTGGCATTGCCTTTATAAATGAAAGCAGAAAAATGAAGGGAGGTACAACTAAAGGGGGAGGGGCAGCAGGGGGGCGGGGCAGGGCAGCTAGGTGGCACAGTGCATAGAGCGCTGGGCCTGGAGTCAGGAAGACTCATCTTTGTGAGTTCAAATCCAGCCTCCCACATTTACTAGCTGTGTGACCCTAAGCAGATCACTTCACCCTGTTTGCTTCAGTTTCTTCATCTGTAAAATGAGTTGGAGAAGGAAATGGTAAACCACTCCCATATCTTTGCCAAGAAAACCCCAAATGGGGCCATGAAGAGTCAGATGTGACGGAAATAACTAAACAACAAAACAACAACTAATGGAAGGCATGGCTAGGAGGCTTTCCCTTAAAGAGGCAAAATAAATAAATAAATAAATAAATAAATAAAAGGCAACGAGCAACATCATTTTATCTAGGTAGGCTTTTACTCACCAGGAAACACTTGGTCAAGATACCAGGCCAAAAAGCCATAAAGCACGGCATCAAGCAACATCATTTTGATGGAGAGCAAGAAACTGAATTCATCCCCTTCCATGGGGCTCTTGCCAATGTTGTCCCACTGGAGTCCAAGGCCTTGCTCTTCATAGCGAGACAGGTACTCAGTGCCAAACCCAAATGCCACCGGAGACAGCAGGCTCTGGGCAAAAAAAGTCACAGATATTAGAGCAGGCCTTCTGGGACCTGTAGGAGGGTCCTTCATATAACACAATGACAAACACAAGTGTGTAGGGAGCAGAAAAAGTGCCAAGCAAAGGCCTGTGTATTTCCCTCCAGTGTCAATCAGTCAATCAGCATTTATTAAGTGCTTACTGTATGCTGGATACTATGTTAACACGGGATAGCTGGAGAAAGATGGGGAATCAAAGGTGTGATGGAGACCCTGAGGCCTCTAGGAATTCTGCCAGGTGCCTGCCTGGACCACCTCTTCCCCTAGTTAATAGAAGCCAGAAGCCCTGGGTTGAAGATAGCTGGGTGTAGCTGTGAATAGAGCACTGAGTTGTAATCAGGAAGACCTAAGCCTTGGATACTGAATCTCTGTGTCTCAAATTCCTCATCTGTAAAATGGGCCTGTGGCCCCTGCCGCCCAGGGTGGTTAGGAGGACAAAATGAGGTATTCAGCAAGCCTTTTGCAAACCTTCAAATGCTACCTAATTGCTGGTTATCACTATTAGGGTTATTCTGTCCTGCTTCAGACACTTAACCAGTTTGTGACTGAGCACCGCACCTCATTTCTTTGGATCTGTTTCCTCAGCTGCAGACGCTTTGTGAATAAGGATAGCTTCATTCTTTGTAGCTGCATCCCCAGTGCTTAGCGCTGGGCCTGGGACCTAGCAGGCCTTTCCATTTCTGCTCCAGGGGATTGGACTCAATGACCAAGGTCTTTCTGGCTCTGAATTTAAGATCCTTTGAATCACATTGAACACAAGGGCACTGAATACTGGAAGCCGCATAGCACGCTGCCTAGAGAGTCAGTCTTGGAGTCAGGAAGGACCTGGGTTCGAGTCCCCTTTCTGACTCATACTAGGAGGAGTACCCTCACCAAGTCATTTTTCCTTCCTGACTCCAGGCAACTCTCCAGGACTAATGAGCTGCAGACAAGCTGCTGACCTGTACGGGTAGAAGGGATTTCCACACTGGTAGTTTCTCATGAAATGCCGTGTCTAGGATTCCTCCCAACTTCCTCCCTTCCTCTCCCCACAACAAAACAAGAGCAGCGTACCAAAGTAAAACAGGGCCCTAACCCCACCAGCTGCCTCCCCCAGCCCCTTCCCTGACATACTGCAGATCGTGTCATACCAAAGCCTGTTTGGTCCTATTCTAGATGAGTCGAGAACTCTACAATCTTGCTCAGAGAATAAAAATTGATTTAAAATTGGCACTCTACCTTATAAGATTCTCACGAGTCAAATATTTGTGAAATGCTCTGCAAACCTTAAAGCACTATTTAAATGCTAGTTATCACTGGCATATCATAGAGCATGGTCTAGGCATGCCAGGGTGTGCCATCATACCAGCCTGTGCCCTGTACATGGTCCATTACATGGTCAGACTGCCCTCACAATCACACCCTGTGCCGGTGAGACAGTGGGGCAACAGCCATTGGCTCACTCACTCTCCCCTGTTATTATTATCCCGATTTTTCAGATGAGGAAACTGAGGTGGAGAGATCAAGCGACTTGCCCAGAGTCACATGGCTGATAAGTGTCTGAGGCAGGGATTGATTTTAGATCTTTCTGATCCCAGGTCCGGCACTCTGACCACTTCACATCACAGAAGAAAAGAAATCAAGCCGAGAAGGAAAGCCAAGACAAACCGTAGCTTGATTCAGAGGACAGCAGGTTTGTCAAAGAAGAAAAAGTTCTCTCTTTTAAAAATGGTGCCAATTATAAATCAGTTTTTATTCTCTGGGCAAGATTGTGTTTCCACTCGTCTACAGAACTGAGAGAGTGAAATGTTTGTTCCCTAATGACCAGAATCTACACAGCAGCTCAAATGCGATTCAGCAGAGCTGCTGAGGCAGTGGCAGACTTGGCTACAAATTTGAGAGTTCCAGTTTTTGGAAAAGGGCAGTTCAAAGAAAGCCTCCTGGTAAGTGTTTGTTCACCTTTTGTCACCCCCAGACTAAAGACCACTGCCTTTGTTTTCTCAGGCTGTTTGCATGGAAAACAAGCCAGGTGGATGAATTCCCCATGGTATCAACACAGGAAATTTAGAAGGGGAGTGGGATCCCTTTCATGAGGGCTCCACCGAGCCACTGGCCTGAGATCACCACTCATCCAGGCCCTGATGTATCGTTCTCACTTACTAAAAGGCCTTGAATGTTTTGAGGAACTGAAGGGGAGTTTGAGGCTCGTGCTTCAGGAGGAAGCTTGGGTATGAATGGTCTCTTTGTATCTGGCAGATGTGGAAGTCAGGAGAATCCTCCCAGCATTCTTCCTGTCTGCCCAGTTATCACAGGAATTGACCAACTCTGCCCACATGTTGAGTGGAAAGGGATTGTTGTTGTCTGATCATCGTGGGCAGTTTGGAAAAGGTGGTGTTATCAAGACCAACGATTAACTATGCGTTTAACGCCAGAAATCAGTGGCAAACAGCAATGGTAATTGCTATTGGAGCTCCAGTATTCTGTCTTTTTCCAAACTAGTGACAGATATCATTCAGATTTGGCGGGGAGAGAAGGAATGCTAATGGAGATATTTAGAGAAGAAAGGAGGGGTAAGAGAAGTACCCCCAAAGGGATAAGTGAGGCAGTTTACTCTGGTTAAATGAGCCATCAGAGATGGGGATAGTTGGAAAGAATCCTAGGGAAGGCAGAGCTGATTGCTGAAGTCTCCTGGACTGAAAAGATAATCCCTGCTCTCCACGGACCTGTTCTCCCTACCTTATTGGATTTGCCAGGCTATCCATTTTATCCATGCATTTCTAGGGCTTCAGCTTAAGGACATTTGGAGGGGGATTCCATTGGGAAAATCTAAAAAAATGATCCTGGAAACTTAATCAACAATACAAGTATTGTGGAAACATAGATCTGGAAATAAAAGGAACATTGTAGAGTATCTGGTCCAAATCTTATTTTACACACGAGGAAACAGAGGCACAGAGGACACTAGCAATTCCCCCAAGGTCCCAGGTAGTAAGTGGCAGGGCCAGGTTTTGAACCTAGTTCGTCAGACTCTGAATCCCTAACTTGTTCCATTGTCCCACTCATGTCACTGATGAGTCAGAGAAAGGAAGCAGCCAAGGAAAAAGGCCATTCTGGATCTTTGAATGAGCTCCATGGACTACAGAGCTGATCTGAGTTTTACAAATTGTTTCTAGTTCAGCTTGATCTGACAGGTCGGCACAAAGGCAAATGTGAGGAGCCTCAGAACAAGAAACTTATTTCTACCCCTTCATTTGTGGCTTTTCGCCAAAACCAAATGTGATCAAGTGGCCAGACAAGGGTGAGGCCATCGGTGCTTTGTCCCAGAGTGCTAATTTTAGAGAACACTTAAAACACTCAAAGTGATTCAGCAGCACAGAAATGGCAGGACTTAGTGTCTAGTCAGTAAGGATAATCAGTGTGAATATTAGACTACCAGGAAGCAGGCTGGGATGAGCTCTTTCCGCATCATTCTCTCTTTCATCCTCCCCTTCCAGAGTATTCCTGGGTTCCCATACCTCTCCCACCTCCCTCAACTGTGGGTTTATTTCTTTCTATTTGTCTTTGATTCAGTGTGTGGTGCTAGCCTTAAGTGAAAATGATTGAACTAGGCAAGCTGCTCTTAGGTGATACTTCTGGGCCAATAGGTACCAATCAACACTTCTCAGAAAACAGGCATTAAGCCAACGCCAGGACATATCCTATCCCATCTGAGAAGGAGAAAAATACTCACCACCATCTCCTTCATCTGGGCTGTCATATGTTCCTGCCAAGCAAAGCACAGGATATGAGGCAGGTAGAGGGTGAAGTAGAGGACGCCACTGCAAGCTGCTGCCAGGTTGGCCTTGGAGAAGAAGGCACTGAAGAGGAAGCACTGCATGATGGTAGCAATGGAGAACGCCAAGAGGAACAGGAAGAGGATGACTGGGTTGCTGTAGTGCAGGACTCGACCATGCTGCAATCAAAGGCATCACAAAGACCGGTGAACCTCACCCCGCTGCAGCAAGAAGCCAATTCCACTAGGTTCTGCCAGATGCCTCAGTAGCTCCCTCCTACCAACCTCTTGTACATACTTGAGAGTCTATCCTCAGAGACTAAGACGACATTGAGAGAGCCATTCCCCAACTGATAGATGATCAAAAGACGTGAAGTTTTCAGATGAAATAATCATTGCACCTTTTAAAAAGAAGATCCCACCAGGTATGGGGGTGTATGCTGGCAGTTCCTGCTACTTGGGAAGTGAAGGGTAGCAGATCTCTCACGTTTGGGGGCTCTGAGCTACAGCCCAACTAAAGTAGATTGGGTATCTGCAAAGTCTGTTGTCCACATGGCGAGCCCCTAGAAACAAGGTGCCATCATGCTGCCCAAGGAGGGGTAAACCAGCCCAGGTTGGAAGTGGAACAAACTAAAGTTTCCCTGTCAATTATCAGAGGAGTAGGGCCAATGAGAGAGGACTGCCCTTCTAGCTTGATTGAGATAAGGAGATCCAGTGTCAAAAAAAAACAAAACAAAAAATACAAAAAACTAAAAGTAAATAAGTAAAACCCCTACTGGATATAAGGTGATGATCCTGGGAAATATGTGACCCAAGAATTACATCACCCAAATTATTAGTCATTAATTCAACTATTCAACAAACACCAAGTGCCCACTGTAAGCCAGCCAGCTTTGAGGCAGCGGAGTTGTGCAGAGGATAGAGCTCTGGACATGGAGTTAGGAGGCCCTGAGTTCCTAACTACCTCAGACACTTACTTGCTGTGTGACCTTGGACAAATCACCTAACCACTGTTTTCTTCAGTTTCCTCACCCGTAAAATGGAAATATAATAGTATCTACCTCCCATGTTTGTTATGATGATCAAGTAAGATAATATTTATAAAGTGCTTGGCACATAGTAGATGTTATATACATGCTAATTGCTGTTATCATGAGAAAACAAAAGAAGTGATCATCCCTGCCTTCAGTGAACTTGTAGTCTATATTCTATATCGACACTTTAGGGTGGGGCAGCTAGGTGCACAGTGGATAGAGCACCAGCTCTGGATTCAGGAGTACCTGAGTTCAAATCCAGCCTTAGACACAACACTTACTAGCTGTGTGACCCTGGACAAGTCACTTAACCCCAATTGCCTCACTAAAAAACAAAAACAAACAGACACTTTAGGGTGACCCAGGAGGCAGCTCAGTAAATGAGGATGAGTTCAAGAGTCTGAGGTCCACAGCCTGCTTCTGATACTCCCCATCTGTGTGATCTTGGACTAATCCCTCAAATCCTTTAGGCCCTACTTTCTTCATCTGTAAAATGAGGATGTCGCATTTGCTTGCTGATTCTATTAAATAATAATAAGGTATTATTATAACTATATTATAATTGATGTTATATCACATTATTAACATATTATAAACTAATGTCCATTTCCATAATTTTAAAATCTATATAAATCAGTTTCCTCACAATGACCCTGTAAGGAAAGTAGAATCTTTTTTCCCATTTGACAAGTAAGGAAACTGAGGATTAGAGAGGTTAAGTCCTTCCCCTAAGATCACACAGTTAACAAGCATCAGAGCTGGACTGGAAGCCAGGTGTCCTGGCTCCAAGCCTAGTCCTTTACCCCTTAATTCACACTAATTTATTAATATTTTATTTTATTTTATTTTTTGTGGGGCAATGGGGGTCAAGTGACTTGCCCAGGGTCACACAGCTAGTAAGTGTCAAGTGTCCAAGGCCGGATTTTAACTCAGGTCCTCCTGAATCCAGGGCTGGTGCTTTATCCGCTGCACCACCTAGCTGCCCCCTATTAATATTTTTATGAATAAATCAGATCACTCAGAATTTGGTCAGATCAAAGATTTAGAACTGGAAGGAACCTTGGTTCAATTAGAAAGGTTAATTGCCTTATCTAAAGTAACATAGAGAGTAAGTCATAGAACAGAGATTTGAACCTTGGTCCTCTTACTACAAATTCACTATTACTTTCCCAACCACAGGTAATCTAAATTAACTCAATGAAATATAAGGGTGTCATTCTGGTATCTTTCATGCTTTATAATGGTTTTGGTGACATAGTAAGGAGTGTAATTTCAAAGGAATGACCTACTGGCCCAGCACTAGTATGGGACTGGTTAAGTGCTAATTGCATTCTTATTGAATGTAAGCTCCTTGAGATTGCTTCAATTATATCTCCTAGAGCTTATAGAGGCATTCTTCAGGAAACAGGCTTTTCTTATTGATGTTGTAAGTTTTTTGTGGGACTGACATGGAACCATTTTGGAAGAAAGGAGTTCAGAAATATCACTCACCTGAAATGGGGACAATAGGAAAACCAATTAAGAGGCTGTTGCAGTAGTTGAGGAAAGAGTGGATGGATGTGAGAAAAGTTGTGGAAGCAGCAAGATCTGCTAAGTGATGGGATATGTGGGGTTAATGAAAAGGAAGAGAGCAGACACTAAGATTTTGAACCTGCATCATGGTACCCTTCATAGTAACAGAAGTTTAGAAGAATGGTAGGTTTGGGGGAAAGCTAAGTTCAGAGCTAGGGGTAAGAGAATGGCCTATCCACCCACAGGAGACCACACTCTTTCTTTATGGAATGGAACCTCAGGCTTTAGATATTCAAAATATTTATACAAAAATACAGTTTTAAGCTTGTTAATTTTTTTTTTTTTTGGTGAGGCAATTGGGGTTAAGTGACTTGCCCAGGGTCACACAGCTAGTAAGTGTTAAGTGTCTGAGGTCGGATTTGAACTCAGGATCTCCTGACTCCAGGGCTGGTGCTTATCCACTGCGCCACCTAGCTGCCCCTAAGCTTGTTAAATTTTAAAATATATTTTATAGAAAACTATGTATATAAATATATAGATATAGACAGATACAGGTATAGATACAGATTTCTTCAGTTGTTCAGTTGTTTTTCAGTCGTATCTGACTCTTCATGATCCCATTTGGAGTTTCTTGTCAAAGACACTGGAGTGGTTTGCTATTTCCTTCTCCAACTCATTTTACAGATGAAGAAACTGAGACAAACAAGGTTGAGTGACTTGTTCAGGGTCACACAGCTAGTAAGTGTGTGAGGCTGGCTTTGAACTCATGAAAATAAACCCTCCTGATTCCAAGCCCAGTGCTCTATCTACTGAGCCACCTAGCTGCCCTTATATGGATATATACATGTTTTATAGACATGCACACATATTACATATAGATGCAATACATACGTATGTATGTACATGAACACATAAAACAGATTGTATTTGGCTGCGGAATATGGAAACAATTGTACCTCTTCTTAGGCTTAGGGGAAACTGGGTTCTCTACCCGTTTTTTCATTCTAAGGAAATTCTCCACATAAATCAAAGGTTATCTACCTAAAAAACAAAACCCCTTCAAATAAGGACACAGGACTAAAAAACAAATGAGGTCCCTTCGAGTGCCAAAGTTTTGTGATTCTGTGGAATTAAAATACTGAATAAACCTAATTAGTTCAAGGCAGAGCAGTTCCCTGTCCATCCCTGGCTAATTTAGCTTGCCTTATACCATTTTCTAAAATGATGTCAGCACTTGGTTTTTTTTTTCTTAATAATAACTGGAATAACCAAAAGGAATTCCCATTGTTCTTGCTTCCTGCCTTCCTCCAGACTGGTGAAACTGAGGAGGGAGGGTTAGGGAAAGATGGGAGAATCAATCAAAGGAACACTATTTCCACTTGGCAAGCCCAGTTCCTGGCTATAGTAGAATGACATTCCAGTTCCCACAAGGATCGCATGTGTGGTAAGGAACTTGGGGTGAACTTTCCTTTACCTTGCTTCCTCAAAGCTTTGGGATCCTAGGGTTCCATGGTGAAGAAAGTAGATTTTAAAAGTCACTTATCAGCAACTGCCAAGGCAATGTTTTGTTGCCAATTCAGATCCTTGTTCAAATTAATTTTGAGTGTTTCAAGTCAGCCAACAAGCATTTATTAAGCTTTTATTGTGCTGAGAAAATTCAGAATTCGGGTGATGGGGGAAGGGTGGGATAAGAGATTAGAAGGAAGGAAGAAGGGGCCCCTAGAGAGAGAAGGAACTACCCTAGTGGGAGGCCCATATAACCAAGCCTCTCCACTCATCTATGAGTTTCTCAGAATGACTTGGAAATTTTTAAGGCAATTATAATGTTAACTTTCATGAAACTTTGATTTAAATTTAATTTAGTGTCAATTTCAAGCCCAGTGCAAGCTGGTTAACTAGCCAGACTAGCTTTGGGTTAATAAATTATGAGCCTTTTTGTTTGTTTGGTTTTTTGCAGGTCAGTGAAGGTTAAGTGACTTGCCCGTGGTCACACAGCTAGTGTCAAGTGTCTGAGGCCAGCTTTGAACTCAGGTCCTCCTGAATCCAGGGCAGGTGCTTTATCCATTGTGCCACCTAGCTGTCCAAGCCTTTTTTTTTTAAAACCTTAGTATAGAACTTAAAATAAAGCCATTATCTCACTAGATCTCTATTATACTCCAGTGAAAAATATCTTAGAGCACCTTTAAAAAAAATCATTAAAGGAAATGGGTATAGTCTGATTGGGTCTATGAGAAGAGAATTCAGTATTTGTCCTAGCTTGGGAGCAGAGGATCCAAGCCCTTAGAGCTGGAAGCAAGAGATCATTTTGTTCAGTCCTGATATTTACAGAGGAGTGTGCAGGGCAGGGAAGTTAAGCAGCTGGCCAAGGTTACTCAGATACTATGTGGTAGAAACAGATTTCAAACCCGGGTCCTCTGGCTCCAAAACAAACGATAATTCCACTGTTCCCAAGTGCAGTCTAGCCCAAGGCCATATGCAGGAGTTTGATATCAAGAGGATCCAGGCATAGTTATAAGGCTTTCAGTAACTGGGGGTGAAGGAGGGTTCTGGCAATAGACCCAACATCCTCAAGTGGGCAATAACTACATATGATGGCCAGGGGGATGTAAGATGATAGGAACATAGATTTTGGACTAGAAGCTTCTTTAAAAGCCATCTATGGGGGCCGCTAGGTGGCGCAGTGGATAAAGCACCGGCCCTGGATTCAGGAGTACCTGAGTTCAAATCCAACCTCAGACACTTGACACTTAGCAGCTGTGTGACCCTGGGCAAGTCACTTAACCCCCATTGCCCTGCCAAAAAAAAAAAAAAGCCATCTATTCTACCTCCCTCATTTCACAGATGAGTAAACTGAGGAGAGAGAAATTAAGTGCCATTCCAAGTCATATAACCATTTTTAAGTGTCTGGGGTGGGATTTGAACTCAGTTCTTTCTGACCCCCAAGTCCAGTGCTCTATCCACTATACTTGCATTACAGAACTTTTGCTTGGGACCAAGCCTGGAGTAGCACTTAACAAATGCTTAAAAACATTTCTTCATTCAAATTTTATTTTATTTCTAGGTCTGCATTTTCTCCCTCCTACATCCCCTTCCTCCCAATCCACTGAGAAAGCAAAAAAACAAACCTATTACAAACATGTAGAGTCAAATAAAACACATTCCCTTCATGGACCTTGTGGCCGATGTGAAAAAAAATGGATTCAGAGTCCATCACCTCTGTAACTGGAAGCAGGGAACATTTAACAAATGCCTTTGATAACAATGATGAAGATGATGATGATAGGCAGAAGGAGGAGGAAGAAGCTCAGGGAGAGATACACAGCTTGGGAAAGGAGGTAAGGTTTGTAATTCAGATGGTAAATGCAGACAAAGCAGAAGGAAAGGTGAACACTGATGACCCTGAAAGTCCCTTCCAGCTATAAACCTATAAATCTATAAAGCTATAAATGAGTTGTTTCATAAGTCTGATGGAACTACAACATTTGGAAAGAGATGTTCTATCCCTACACATACTTTTACAGTTCTAGAGCTGTTAATGTGTACAATGTTCTCCTGGTTCTGCTCACTTCACTCAGCATCAGCTCACTTAAGTCTTTCCAGGTTTTTCTGAAATCTGCCTGCTCATCATTTCTTACAGCACAATAGTATTCCATTACATTAATATACCACAACTTGTTCAGCCATTCCTCAATGGATGGGTATTCCCTCCATTTCCAGGCCTAGTGCTTTCTTGACTTATTTCCCATTACTCATTCACCAAACTGATCTTTTTCCCATGGAAGACATTCTCCTCCCACACAGAACATGCTCCATGCCTGGAGTGTCACCTCCCATCACCCTTTAGCATCTCTACTTCCATTCAAGTTGCAGTTTAGGAGCTGTCTCTTCCTATAAAGAATTCTTCTGATCTCCAAATTATTAGTGACTCCCTAGAGTTTGGGTGTGAGAAATGGGTAGTTGTCTCCTCTCAATGTGGATATAACAGTCAGTCATACTCCCCTGACCTGTTTGTAGGACAAAGGTCTCAGATCCCCTCCTCCCCATCAGGTTAGCAAGGTCACATGGTTCAAGGAGCCCTGGTCTCAATAAGGTCCGCTCCAGAGTTGTGTCCATATAAGGAAGTATAAGGTCCACCCCTAAGTCATGCCCATACAAGGAAGAGGGGTAGGAATACTGCGTTCTGATTAGCTAGTTTTTGCCTGTAGATTGTAACCCCACCAGTGATGAAAAAGGGGAAGGTCCATTTGCGTTAGGGACTAGGGTATAAAACAGGGCCTGTGAGCCCCCTTTCTGGGCACCCACTAGTTGCGCACGAGGGTGCCACCTTCTCATGAGAAGAAAATAAAGCCTTTGTCACCTCACTGCTGAGTTCCTGAGAATTATTGAGAAGAGGATGAATTTTTCTCTCACATTGGCCCCCACCAAAATTACTTTCTATTTTCTATTTACATAGTAACATGGATCCTAGGGATCAGAGTACCTGGGCTCAAATCCCAACACTTGTGCGGGTTTAGGAAAGTCACTTCACTTTCCTGGGCCTCAGTTTCCTCCCCTATGAAATGAAGGGGCTGGAGCAGATGGATTCGGAGGTCCATTCAACCTTTAAATCTATGATCTACATGTTGTTTCCTAGAGGGCTGTTACCTAATGTTTTCAGACATGGGTTGATTTAATTTGCTTAACTATACTTAGTTGATTTGATTTGCTTGACTACACTTAGCTGTCATAAGGAGAGGTGGAATTCTGGGGGTGGGGGAAGGGGAGAGTTAGTAAATAGTAATAGGATTTTTTTTTAAGTTAAGAAATGAATTGATTTGCTTAAGGTCACACAGGTAGCAGAACCCATGTCCTCTGTTGCCAGTCAGGGCTTCCCCCCCGCCCCCATACCACATGATCTTCTGCCTATGATGGTTAATAGGGACTGACAAGGGACTAAATCTATGATTTCACTGATCTGGGGAACTCTCCAATGAGGAAACAGGTTGGTATTTTCCAATGAGGAAACAGGTTGGTATTTTCTCTGCAATTTATATATAGCCTGAGAGAATTGCCTAGAACACTGACCAGTTAAGTGGTTTTCTTAGGGTCACACAACCAGGGTATATCAGAAGCAAGACTTGAACACACACAAAACTTGAACCAAGGCCATGTCTCTGTCCACTATGCCACAATGTCTCCTGTATATTCTTATTTGTTTTGCTTTGTTTTTTGTTTTTTTGTTTTTGGTGAGGCAGTTGGGGTTAAGTGACTTGCCTAGGCTCACACAGCTAGGATCCACTGCGCCACCTAGCTGCCCCTCCTGTATATTCTTATTGAATTGAATTAAAGTGGGTTTAATTGGGAGGTCTATGGTATGGTAGGGGAACCCAAGGGAATTTCCCTTAGTCCTCCTCCTTTGATGGGGCTGAACAATCTGCATGGTCCTCCTAGCTTGTCCAAAGGGGGCTGGGACTGGCACAGGCCCACTGATGGAGGGAAGGGAAGGGGGCATCCAGGGAAGTCAGGGACATCTTACCGTGATGAAAGCTGTCAAGAGGAATGTGCTCATCACCATGACAGAGAAGCTGTCCAAGAACCAGGTACACCAGATGACGGCATTGGAAACACCACGGTTTTTCAAGGTCTCCTTTAGCCTCATCTCCTTTTCCAGCACGATGCTCTTCACTATCATAGAGACTGAGTAGATCCAGGCCAACACCATGAACACTGGGAAGCAGCGATTCAGAGTGATCATAAAGCTGCTGATGCCAAGGGAGGGAGAAGACCCCCCATAGATCAAGGCCAAGGGGTTGGGGGGAGAGAGCAGAAGAGAAACATCATTGGGACTCAGCAGGCTTCAGGGCTCCACTGATTAGAATGAAAGCCCACTTCTATCTATGGGGCTTCTTCCCATTTCCGTTTCTTTGGAATGGGCTGGTCTTCCAGGTTTAGGGCCTTGACTATATAGGTTCTATATTTCATCCAGTTCAACAAGCATTTATTAAACTCCTGCTGGAATAAGAATTCTTTACTTTTTTATATGTTATGGACCCTTTGAGCAGCCTGATGATAAGGATGTTTTTAAATACATTAAATAAAATGCAATACAAAGGAAACCAACTATATTATATACGATCATAATAATTTTTTAAACAAGTTAACAGATCCCAGGTTAAGAATCCGCGTGCTAGAGGAAACGCCTCACAGAGGGAAAGAGTATTAAATCTGGAGCCAGAGGACCTGGTTCTTGCTACACACTGACTTTATGATCTTGAGGAATTTGTCTCACTTCTCTGTCACTGAGGTTCCTCATCTGTAAAATGTGGGATTGGGACCAGATGATATCTAGGGTTCCTTCCAACTCTAAAACTGCAAAAGTATGTTCAAGGCATTGGGCTGGGCATTGAAGATACAAAAGCAAAAACAAAAAACAATCCCTGTTCAAGCTTATATTCTACATTCATAATACAGCATGACTGAACAGCTTACGATGTCCATCTGGGGTGGAGCACAAGAAGAAACCTGAAGATATGTTTGTTTATTTGTTTTTGGCTTTGTATACCCAATGCCCAATAGAGAGTCTTGCACATAGTAGGTGATTTAAAGATATTTCCTCAATTGCATTGGGATCACTTGAGAAGTTGTATGTATAGGTGGGTACTAGAACTCAAGTGGACAGAAATACAAAAAGTATGTTGGTGGTGAACATAAGCATTCAGGCCCTGCTATCTTCTACTAAAGGGAATCTGGGCAGCTACATGATCCAGAAGATGAGGCACTGGGAATAGAATCATGAAGACCTGAGTTCAAATCCTGCCTCAGAAACTGATGAGCTTTGTAACCCTGAGCAAGGTACTTGACCTCTCTCAGGTTCAGTTTTCTCATCTGTAAAAGGAGGACCACTAAGTTCCTTCACATCTCTAAATCCATAGTCCTATGAATCAACCTAATCTTCCCCATATACTCACACATGAATCCTGTGGTAGCCAAATCCTACTTTGGGTGAATGGATATTAAATGCCTAATTGAAGCTGACTTCTTTAAGATAGCAACTGACTCTGAATTCAGGGTTGCTTCCACTTCTAACGATTTTTTAGACATCCTGAATGAAGAAGCTTACATTTGCTGTCCAGAATTCATGTAGTATTTAGCCTTGCAATCTAAACACAATGTGGGTTTTCCATGTGTGAGAACAGGTATGTTCTAGCTGTTAGTAGAACCTTCAACTGATGTTATTTATCATTAAAAGCGGTTGCATATTGCAACAGGAAGGACCCAACTCCCACACGGGAAAGTCTCATCACCACAGTGCCCAAAATACAGTAAGCACATAATAAATTCTTCTTGACTAGCTGCCTGGAGAAAAGGAATTTGTCTTCCAGAAAGCTCACAAAGCCTGCGCTACTGAGATCTGGCCACCAGAGGTCTCTCACAATGTTTATCATAATGGTTAGTTTCCCCTTCTTGCCATTCCTCTGCATCACCTCCCCTCTATCATGATTTTGAGATGTTTAGTTGGGTGTCCCTACCTTGAACCCCTTCCCACCTCCTCCCTATCTCCAAATGCAAAGTAGACATCAGAAAGGACAGAAGATGTGACCAGAGGTAGCTGATTGGGGTTGTAAGTTCTTCCTTTGAAAGAACAATCACTGGGTTATGAAAGTGATGGTAATCCATAGACCATCCTGGGTTTGATTCTCTCCTATCTACCCCTGCCCCCTGCCCTGAACCCTACTGTAACAAGTACACAGACATAGCTCAGGAAACTTTAATAGGACTGTAGGGACCTCACGGGTCTTCTAGTCCCTACTTTCTTAAATTGTGGGTAACTGAATGTGAGGGTGGAGAAAAATTTGGCAACAGTAAAAGGTTATGTATAGGGGCAGCTAGATGGCGCAGTGGATAGAGCACCAGCCCTGGAGTCAGGACTACCTGGGTTCAAATTCGGCCTCAGACACTTGACACTTACTAGCTGTGTGACCCTGGGCAAGTCACTTAACCCCAATTGCCTCACTAAAAAAAAAAAAAAAAAGGTTATGTATAACTATTTTATATACCTATATACTAGGGGTCATGTAAACATTTCTCTGGAGAAAAGGTATTACAAGTGGAAAAACTTTAAGAAGTCCTGTTCCAGTCCAAGATTCTTTGCTTTACAGATGAGGAAACCAAAGCTGAGGGAGATTGTGTCTTTCTCAAGGTCACACAGGTAGTAAGTGGCAGAAATGGATTTGAATTCAGGTCCTCTGACTCCTGAATTAGTGCTCTTTCCACTCTACCATTCAGATATCTGTTCTTGTCTTTTTTCAGTATCACCACCCTTGCCAAACTCAGCTAACTCTGCTGGCTCTATCTACCTTTGGTTAATGAGGTTGCCATGCCTGGACCAAAAGCACTCTTGTTGTGTGTCCTTTGTTCTTGAAGAAGACATCAGGGGGATGTTATGACTTGGAGTGCATTGGATTTAAGTGAGGCAGGGCTGTGCAAAGTCAGCAGCCTCACTCTCCTCCAGAGTCACCTGCACTCTTTTCTCCATAAACAAAATCATAGGACTAGCCATTTAGGTGGTTGCTGGCCATCACGGATATGGTTTTAATAGTGCGCATGTTTTAGCAAGGGAAAGAGCACCCTAGAAGCTAAGGGCACACATTATTTTTGTCCTCAGACCAGACCTGTGATTTCACTGCTGTAGAAAACTCCCAGCAAGGAAACTCTCAACCCATGCTGATCAATATCCACTGGACCACAAAGAGTCTTACAGTGTTGCCTAGGTCATAGAGAGGTTAAATGTCTTGCCCAGGACCACTGAGCCAGAAGAAGTGAGAGTCTGGCCTTGAACCCAGTCTTCTTGACTCCAGGACAGGCTCTCCCTCCACTGTGGCCTGTTGCCTTGTTCACATTCCTTTACCTTTTCATCCTTCATCCATCATGGGAATGCTAATTAGTGAAGGGAATGCATTATTCACCAGCTCCTAGAAACCAGACTGGATTTCAATGCAGAGCCTTAATTTGGTAGAGAAAGGGACTCTGGCTGGTGTCCTTAAAAAGAAAATACCACATGCACTATACAGTCTGAAATGCATGTGCCTTGGCCCTTCTCCCCCAGGGTCACCCTTTGTGACTTTCCACCTATGTACATCACAAACCTAACTTCTGTGGTTCTAGTTTTCAGGATGTGTCCCTTCTTTCTTCTTTCACCTTCCCTTCTAAAATATGTTCCAGTTATAGAATTCTATGATTCCATGATTCTCTAGCAAATGGACAAAAATGCTTTTACTCTTTCTTCCATCTTACTTTCTTTGATGTTCTTCCCATTAGAGCAGGGAAACAATGACTCCATGGAACTTTTTCCCCAGCTTGGCCACCTGGTCATCTCTCTCCTTCCCCTCCCCCACACCCCAGGAATTCTCTCTCTGGTCCCAGACTGAGATCAAAGACTGAAAGGTTTTGAGCCTTCCTGACACCAGAGGCACCTCCCAGCTGCCCCAACTAGCTTATCAAGGAAGAAGATCAAGATACTACTTTGACTCACACATCATCTACAAAGCAGGGGTATGGCATCTGCTGCAGATAGACTCCAATAGGCACGTCTGCCTTGGTCAGGCTCCTTATAATCCCTTGTTCAATCATGTCCTGTAGATAGGCAAACCCACCCCAAATGTAACGGAAGTCTTCCACTGGATCAGCTCTTGGACCAGGATCCCAGTACCTGAAAAAAAATAAACAAAGGTGGAAAAGGCCCAGCTTCAATGGACTGTGCACATCATTCTCATTTCCTGAGGCTCTTACTATAAGTGGACAAAAACTCACCCTTGAACTCTTTCCCTAAGACTTCCAAACTCTATTCTGAAGTGGGAAGGGCTTAGATCTCACCTGTCATGACTTTAGGGGGAATTTACTGTACTTTGTGGACTGATTTGGCAGTGCTGTCATCATTCCAGTCCCTTTTGTTCAAGGGAGCTGGGAGTCACTAAGTGTAATCCTTCTGGTAAAGTAGAGGATCACTATGACTTACCATCTGCTCTGCCCCTGTTTGCTAAGGCCCCCTTAACCATCCATCATGAGGCTGTGCCCTCCAGATCCCCAGCACTGTCATCTGACCTAAGAACTCCTTGGCCTTGCCATCTGTCCTCCTGCTACACCCCTAGGACTTCCAGGTCTTGTCATATAAGTGTTGTCTCTCCCAGGTATAGGGGATTCCTGGAGAAAGGGATTACCTGGCTTTTTCAACTTTTATCTCAAGGGCTTCGCACTGTGTTACCACATAGTAAATCTTTTGTTTTGTTTTGTTTTGTTTTGTTTTTTGGGCGGGGCAACCAGGGTTAAGTGACTTGCCCAGGGTCACACAGCTAGTGTCAAGTGTCTGAGGCCGGATTTGAACTCAGGTCCTCCTGAATCCAGGGCCAGCGTGTTATCCACTGTGCCACCTAGCTGCCCCACCACATAGTAAATCTTAATAAGTGCTTTTTCATTCATTCATTCAGGAATATCATCATCCTCATTTTAAAGAAAGAACCAACAGACAAAACATCTATAATGAAATAATGGGTACAAGTGCTAAGGATGAAGGAAGGCTGAAGGCATTGGGCCTCTTTATGATTTCTGGATATCAATTCACATTCAAATGAGCCTTTTGGTTATAGCAAACCCTGAGTCTCTCTGTGCTTGATACAATCAATGCAGTTGACCTAAGGGGAGTGGGCAGTGAAGGTCACAGGCTTGGCTAACTTGGGTATGGAATGGTGGTAAGCTCTTCTGGTAGGCACCATCACCACACATGGGACAATCCACTGGAGGTAGACGAGGCCTCACCTGTCTTTGATCTTATTGGTTTTTTCCACTGCATCTATGTCCATGCGGATCTTATACTTCACATGACGTGGTGGCTCACTGTTCCAGGGGTAGATATCAGAGAACACCACTCCAGCCCAGAATCGATTCTGCTCCAGCAGGGAGAGGGCTCGGTGGGTGAGTTGGATTTCATCATCATAGCCTTCAAATTTATCCAGGGTCAAGCACTGCAGATAATAACAAGGTTAAGAGAGTTGGAGGAACTCCAAGTGGCAAGGACTCATCTCCTTCCCTTCTCCCCCCACCCAAACAGCTGGAGGGATGAGCCGCTGCCCTTGGGGAACAACCAAGACACAAGGAGAGCTGCAAAGTTCGTGTTTGTTTAGCACCAGGGTCCAGTGTCAGGACTGGAGCTGTAGGAATCATTGGCTAAAGGGGTGGGAAAGGTGTTTGGAAATGCTGAAGTGCTCTCTGGGCCCAGCAGATTCAGGGAGGGCTACGTGTATCCAGCTGTTCACAGCTGTACAAATAAGCAGTTGCTGCAAGAGACAAAGATGCTAAGGTCTCTCCCTGCCCAGCATGGAGAAGAGAAGAACTGGGGCCATGTTGGATACAGGGCTTTGAAGATTAGAAAACAGCCAGACTTGGACCCCAGTTAGAGCTCACCTAACTACATTATAAATTTAGAATGAATTGTATTGTACTTTGGGGACTGATTTAGCAATGCTGTCATTTTTCCATTAAAAAAAAAGAGATTCCCTGGAGCTTCATTCTTATCTCACCACAGACATACAGAAGATGACCAGCTTGGATGGGAACTGGCAGGAGGAGGAAAAGAAATAACAGGAGAACTGAACGATACTTCCAGAAACGAGTTTGTATCCCAACTCAAGGCAGGTATTGCAGGTAAAGAAATTGAGCAGTAAGTCTAGTTCTTCTCTTTTGCTGTTTCCCACTCACACTCTCAATAGCAAAATGGATAATTTTTGGAAAATTAAATGTCAGATGATATCTGTTTTAGTAGAGTTCCATAACATTGCACTGTACTAATATTTGTTTAATTACTTAACTCCTTATCACTGCAGTGCTTAATGGCCATTGGGATCCACATTTCCATCTTAGAACATAAACTCCTTGAGGGTAAGAGCTCTATCTCCTCATTAGGTTACATTGTTCTGAGGTTATCATGGGCACTCAAGACACAGATTAGTCTTTATGGGAGCTGCTAGAGGCTGTTTGAGGCTCTGAATAAATTCCCTTACTCCCTTTGGGGGAGAAGGGGCTGACTTTTCAGATTCAGACTCTCCAAGATTCATATAGATGGGCACTGGTGAGCTCCCTGTTATACAAGACAACTATTTAAACAGGAAAGAATTGATATGGGCCTTTGCCCTTTCTAAATCACAACTTAAATTGTCAAAAAACATAGAGATGCAGAGCCCTTGAACTTGCAGAGACCTGGGTTTGAATCCTGCCTCATTTATTGACTCTGTGACTCTGGACACATCACTTCTCTGAAACTCAGTTTCCTTATCTGTAAACTAGAGATAACACTAGCACCTGGATCACAGGCTACTGAAGCTATTAGATCAGCTAGACTCAAATGAGCTGCTAAATCCTGCCATTTCCCCCTCTAAAATCCCTTTTGCATTCAATTCCTTCTCTCTTCTCTATTGATTATCTCCAATTTATCTTGTATATGTCTTGTTTGTTCATGATTATTTGCATATTGTCTTTCATATTAGACTATGAGTTCTTCGGGGCAGGGACTGTTCTTTACAGTTTTTGTATCCCCAGGGCTTAGCAGAGTACTTGCACATAGTAGTTAGTCAAATGCTTGTTGACTTCACTTGACTTTCCTCATAGAGTCACCATGTTAATTCTGGTACTTTCTACCACTTGTCTAGAATATTGCAATAACCCCCACATTGGTCTCCCTGCCTCCACTCTCCCCAGTCTAGTCCATCCTTCATACTGCTAACAAAGTGATTTTCCCTAAAGTCAGATCTGAGCATGTCACTCCCTTACTCAGTAAATTCTACTGCCTTTCTAGGGCCTCAAAAATAAAATATAAACTTTTGGTTTGTTTAGGGGTTTTTTGTTTTGTTTTGTTTTGGTGAGGCAATTGGGATTAAGTGACTTCCCTACGGTCACACAGCTAGTAAGTGTTAAGTGTCTGAGACCAGATTTGAACTCAGGTCCTCCTGACTCCAGGGCCGGTGCTCTATCCACTGTGCCACCTAGCTGCCCCTGGTTTGTTTAGTTTTTAAAGCCCTTCACAACTCAGACACAGCCCCATTGGAAATTAGTCCCCAAGCTGCAGTCTGGGATCCAGGCAGACTGGCCTTCTCTCTGTTCCTCACTCATGATACTCCCATCTCTCTTTCATTGACATTTCCAGAGCCTGGAATGCACTCTCTCCTCACCTCTGCCTCATGGACTTCCTCTTTCCTTTCAAGACAAAGCTCAGGGGCCATTTCCTTGGCAAAACCTTTCTTCATTCTCCCGCTTGCCAGTGCCTTGCTCTACCCTATAGTTAACAACTCTTTATATTTAGCTCGCATGTACAAGCACATATGTTCTTGTTTTCTTCCCTATCAGGGCCTATGTTCAAATCTTGTTTCATACATTTATGAGCAGTATGACCTTAGACAAGTTACTTAACCTCTCTTAGCCTGAGTTTCCTCATCTGAAAAATGAATAACCTAAACCTGATGACTGTGAAGATCAAATGAGATAATACAGCTCCTAGAGAGTAGGAATTATTTCTTTCCTGTCTTTGTATTCCCAGTCCTAACACTATTCCTGGCACATGGTAGGTGCATGATAAATGTTTGTTGGTTACTTGAGGATACTGGATCAGCTAAAAAGACAGTCTAAAAATGTAAATGAAGCTGAGATCTGGGGACTTTGACCAGAAAGTGTGACATTGGTGAATATAAGTACTGTAGCACTGGCCTAACCCTCCCTACCCAGTTTAGCATGACATAATTGGCAGCAAGAGCAGCTATAAGATAAAGGTATCTAAGTGATATAGGCCAAGAAAAGGAGGCAGGACCCTCAGGGACTCAGGTTTGGCATTCTATTACATATCCTGTTGGGAGGGTTGTATAACTTAGAATTGCACAACAGAATTTTGAATTACAAGAGATGTCACACACACTGCCCATGGGCCACATTTGGCTCACAACATTCCTGAGTGTAGCCTAAACCAGTGAACACATAACTAGGAAATATGTAACAAAATAAATAAAATGTAGATAATAGTAATATATGGTTTTCAAAGTCAACACATGGCCCCTTGCATTCCTTATGAACAATTTTCTGGCACCCATTTCTTTTTAACTTTGATACCACTACCTTGAACCATATGCAAACCCCCAAGGGGTTCTTGAAACACTAAATGGGAACCACTACAATGATAATAAACTATTTTACCGGGCATGCACAGGCTTACTCAACCAGGAGCTATGAAATGTCTATAGTAGGTAGGGTGTTATGGGAAAGAAGTACCTCTCAGTGTAGTCTCCTTTCTAGGAGCGATCTGGACCAATGATGAGATTCTGAGAGTGGCCAAATCAAGGAGGAATTAGTCTGATCAGGAATCAAGAAGTCTAGACTCGGGACAGCTCAGTGGCACAGTGGATAAAGCACTGGCATTGGACTCAGGAGTACCTGAGTTCAAATCCAGCCTCAGACACTTGAGATTAGCAGTGTGACCCTGGGCAAGTCACTTAACCCTCATTGCCCTGAACCCCCCCCCCCCGCAAAAAAAAAGAAGTCTAGACTCCTTGTAGATAAACAAATAGTAGACCCAGCCAGAGAATTTTCACTGTATACTCCTGAATGTGCTGTAGCCTGAGCTGAAGGTTCAATAGAGTCTAGAAAATACTCTGCCAAGATGTGGGGAGAAAGAGGGCTGAACCCAGTGGTCATAACTTTTCTGCCCAGTGTTCCAGCTGTGGGGACCCCAAGGGAATGAAATTCATCTACAGAAATTAACTCATTAGGGTCTAGAGACATTGACAGTCAGCTCCAGCCCCTCTATGAGTTCAGGATTGAGACTGCAGGCCATTGAGTCTAGAAATTCTGGAGTATAAAATGGACAGCAGGTCACAAAGGAAGTGTCAATACCATCTTATCAAAATCCAGGCTGGTATATGATGACCAAAGGATAATGGGTTCTAACAGATTACAAGTGTAGCCAAATGATACTTTTAATGAATGGTGTTACATTAACATGTAGCTCTAATGTGAATGTTGTATACTTTATACCTGTATGGGTATTGGGGATAATTACCTGTGGTTATGCTATAAACTTAATATTGATTATGAAATGGTCCAAGAAGGTACCTGTATACCCAGTTCGATTTGCAAGGACTGTGAATGTTTTCCTGGGAGGGATGGAAACCCTGTTGTGTAGTTTCAAATTCACAAGTTAAGAGAAAGGGAGAACTAATGATCATTGAAAAAAAGGCCAGGACACTAGAATACCTGGAGAATTATGCCCTGATGAGAACTTGGTCAGGAAAATGAACTTGGAAAAGGTGAAAGGGCAAACTGGCTTAGTATCTGGAGAGGCCTGGGTATTTCTTAGCAGCCACAAAGGGAAAAAAATTATACTTAGAGATGATAGTAAGAAAAGCAGGCCTACCAGAGAGATAACCACAATTTCTGAAGAATCCAAATTGTGGTGACCCAAAGGGCAATTCAGTATAGCAGAAAGAGAGCTGACTCTGGAATAAAAGGATCTGGCTTCAGATCCTAATTCTGATGCTGACCACCTCTGTGACGTTGGGTTAGTCACTTCCCTGGGCCTCAGTTTCCTTATCTGTAAAAGGAGGAGGGTCGACTCAATGCCTCTTCTAGCTATAGATCTGTGATCCTATTGGAAAATATGGAATAAGCAGGCTTATGTTATGTCACCAATGATGACATGTTTGAGAAATAGCATGAAAGGCATTATCAAGGATAATAAAAGGAAATGAGATAACAATCAGATCGCTTAATTGTTATATTGGTATCTCTGACATATTCAAATCATAGATTTAGGACTGAAAGGGCCCTTAGAAGCCATCTAATCCAACCCTCTTATTTTATGCATAAAAAACTAGAATCCCAGGGGCATGAAGGAACTTTCCCAAGGCCACACAAGTCATGTCACTTGTGAGATATTAACCTAGGTCTTCATACTCAGGATCCAGTGTGCTTTCACACTGTCTCATGGATTTTAGAGTGAGAAAGAATCCTTACAGATCATACAGTGTGACCCCCTATCGGTAATCCCCTTGATTGCTCTCCTGACTGGGAGCCATCTAGCCTCTCTGTACTTGAATATTTCAAATAATGAAAAGCTCATTCCCTTACAAGGCAATCCATTTAATTGTTGAAAGGCTCTTGTTGGAAAGTTCTTCCGTCTGCCCAAGTCAGCCTCTCATATCTCCAATCTATCAGCTCTACTTTTAGCCTCTAGAGTAAATCTAATGTTGTCCTTCCAGGAGAGCTTCTCAACTGTTTGGAACAAGTGGAGATCTTCCCATGAAGTCTTTTCTTCTCCAGGCTGAATATCCTTAGTTCCTCTCAATGTTCTTCATGGGTCATAGTTTTCATGTCCCTCAGCCTCCTGGTCATCCTTCTCTCAATACTCTCTAGTCTGTTATCATTCCTCCTAAAATGTGGTGTCTTGAACTGTATACAATCTTCCAGATGGGATCTGACCAAGGCAAGATTACAATGGGACTGTTATTCAGAACAAAGGTCTCATGAGACCTAGAGGAAGGCTTTCAACACATTGATTTGATCTGCCAAGTGGGAGGTACAGGAAGACCCTGACAAGACTGGACTAGGGGAGACAGCAGGGAGGCTGGGAGGGGACGATATAACCACATTCATGAAACCATGATGCATCTGAGTAGCTGAAAGCTCACAGTCATTGGCAACAGCTATTCCCTCTCCTTTACCTCTTGACCAATCACCTCTTGCCCCAGCCTGGTCTGTCCAGGTGTCAGGGCCTCTCAGCCAGCCTGTTACAAACTACAAGGCTCTGACTGCAGCTGGGGCTGCTGCTACCCCATCCCCACCCTAGGCTCCGGTCCCACTCCTGAGTTCCCCAGCCTGGGAGACAGCCACATGCCATTTTCTCAGTCTGAGAGATAAAAAGAAAGAAAACAAAGGAATCTTTGTCAACTGACCAAATGATAAGGAAAAGAGAACAAGGGTAGAAGAGAAAATTGAAGGGCCTGAGGCTGAAATGACACTGGGCTAAGATCATAATCATTATGAAAGGAAATTGTATTGTTTCCTTTAAAAAAAATCCTAATATCATTCCTATATATGATATAATCCAGGGAGATGCTGCATTTTTTAAAGTTACTTCTGTTGGAAACAGCAATAGGCTAGGATAGAGTAGGATCTGGCTAGTTGGGCTGACCAGTTTGGCATTTTACAAATGTCCATCTGTCTGCTAGTTAGTCAACAAGTATTTATGAAGCACCTACTATGTGCCAGGCACTGTGCTAAATGCTAGAAATACAAAGAAAGGCAAATGACAGTCCTTGCCCTCAAGAATCTCACAGTCTGGGGCAGCTAGGTGGCACAGTGGATAAAGCACTGGCCCTGGATTCAGGAGGACCTGAGTTCAAAGCCAGCCTCAGACACTTGACACGTACTAGCTGTGTGACCCTGGGCAAGTCACTTAACCCTTGTTGCCCTGAAAAAAAAAAGAATCTCACAATCTAATGATAGCAAGTTAGTATATTTCATATTTGCATGCACATATATATGGAACATAATATTTTATTATATTTTAGAATAGTTAAAGTCTGAGTACCCATGGACCTTGCATTTGGGATTAAAAAAAATGTCTATGGGGCAGCTAGGTGGTGTAGTGGATAAAGTATTGGCCCCAGATTCAGGAGAACCTGAGTTCAAATTCGGCCTCAGACACTCGACACTTCCTAGCTGTTTGACCCTGGGCAAGCCACTTAACCCTCATTGCCCCGCAAAAAAAAAAAAAAAGAAAAAAGAAAAAAGAAAAGGAAAAGAAAAAGAAATGTCTATAGAAATATTGAATGGGCATTAGTGAGAAGGATCATTTTACAAGTGCTTTAAACAGTGGGTAAGAATCCTGACATTATCACTTACTAACTATGTGGTCTTGGGTAAGTTATTTTATCTCACTGAGTCACAATTTCCACATTTTAAAAATGACTAGATGACTGCTGAGGGCCCTTCCATATCTAGATCTTAGACCCTACCCAGAATTTTATGAAATGCCTGAATTATCTGGACGGTTTAAACAGGACAACTATTGTTGACTTGTTTTAGAAAACACTTGGCCTGAGTCTGCCATGGAAGTAAACTGTTCCCTAGGCAGAAGGATGATGATTAGGATCATTCATTTTTTTGAGCCAAAGGCACATTCTTTCTCTGGCCCCCAGGGGTTGTCATTGAAATACTTTGGACCTCAGTTTCCTTATCTGTAAAATAAAGATTTGGGGTTACAGTGATCTCTAAGATCCCTCTAAGTTCTAACTTTCATTTCTACAAGTATATTCATTGAAAGTAAATCATATATACTCCCCAGCAAGATTAAAAAACTCCATCCATCTTCCCTTGATCCGTATTGGACTAATTGATGTTGATATTTCCTCCTCTTGGCCACAAAGGTTTCTGATGTACCCACAGGAGATGGAAATTTCCACACACCTACCATGTTGCCATTCCAAATAGATATTATTTACAGGAAAAGAATGACCATTTTTCTTCTTCTACCATTCAATTCAAGTGTCCAAATGTATCATGTCCTCAATGTGTTCCTCATGTACTTTCTGTGATTTGAATAGCACAATGGGTAAAGACCAGAGCAACAAACACACCTTAAGGGATGGGCTGGGACTCTAATCAGCAATATTTTTATCTGGGGCAAAAACTGTTGAATCAAGGTCGGTGACAGCAGCCCAAGAAGAAAGTCTAAACATGGAAGCTATGGCAGTGGAAGAGGCAGCAATCTCTCTCACCCTTACCCTATGGGGACTGAAGACAAAAGCCTGAAGTTATGCAGTAGAACAGATGAATAGAGAATTATGAGATGTGGGGACAGAGAAAGCATTCCCTTTGGATGTGGGCTCCTTGGGCAAAGCTTCGTTTACCCCATGCTAGCTTTAGCCCTGAGCCAAGCTACTCTTGATATGTGATCAAGGAGCATTCCATGGTCTCTAGCCAGAAGCACCTCTTCTGCCCCTCGACAGAAATTAGCATGAGTTGAGAACAGCTCATCAGGAAGCTGTCCCAGCCAGCAATCAGGTTTACCTTGAGGGCCCAGGGTTTTTTCAGGATATCCTGAGAGAAAGAAAACCAAGAAACCACCTCTGGTTCCTAATAGTAACTGTCCTATGTGAAGGTGATGCTCTTTGTGTCAGCTAGGTGGCACAGTGGATAGAGTCCAATGGACCCAGGGTCAAAAAGACCCGATTTTATAATCCTGTCTCATACATTTACTGACCCTGGGAAAGGTGTTGGGTTCAATCAATCTTGCTTTCCCCATATGTAAAACGGGAATAATAATAATCTCTACTTTCCAGGTTGTTGTAAGGATCAAATGAATTGATAGATTTAAAATGTTGGCAATAATATCCACCTGCAGAGAGAGAACTGAAACTGATTGAATACAGACTGAAGCATGCTGTTTTTCACTTTCTTTCTTTTATTCAAATCTTCTTAAACAAAATAACTAATATGAAAACTTTTTACATAATTTCATATATATAACCTATATCTGATTCCTTAGCCCCTCAGAGAAGGTGGACAGTGGGGGAGGATAGAACTTGGAACTCAAAACTTTAAATAAAAATGTTTTGCAAAATTTAAAGTGATAAATAAATGCTAGGTCTTATCAGAAGTCATTATGGTCTCTTAGAAATCTAACCTAATGGTCCCTTGGAGGTGTGTGTGTGTGTGTGTGTGTGTGTGTGTGTGTGTGTGTGTGTTTAAGCAAACATGAGTGGTTAAACCCTCAGTTAGATTTCTTGTTTAAAAAAGGCTTTAGTCTAGCCTCTTTCATTCAGTTCCATCATGGTACTGAAGATATGGTCAAAGATCTTTCCGTATAGGCTACTTAGCCTCACAGAGAAAAATCCCCTTAATTTTGCATGGTAGAAAAGAAAATTGTTGTTATGTGTCCTTCATTCTGGAAGAAGACCATGATATCAGGCTGATGTCATGACTTGCAGTGAACTGGATTTAAGTGAGGGAGGGCTGTGTAAAGTCAACAACCTCACTCTCTCCTCCAGGGCCATCTGGGTCCAGATATATATCAGGATGACTGGAGATGGGCACCGATGTTTAAGGCAGTTGGGGTTAAGTGACTTGTCCAGGATCCCAGAGCTTGTAAGTGTCTGAGGTGAATTTTGAACTCAGGTCCTTCTGACCCCAAGGCCAGTGCTCTATCCACCATCCCACCTAGCTGCCCAAAAAAGAAAATAGATAGACATGGGATGACCAAATGGTGTGAAAATCTCACCATAAAATTATTACCTCTACTGGAAAAACAACTCCAAGTATAGAAGTCACACACAATGGGCATGCATGGGTGGATTATAATTTCCATGACTGGCAGGAACATTCACATCTATGTGATCATAGATTTGATTATGTAAGTATTGGGTCTTCAGAATCATGCCATAAGAATAGAGTCTATAACGTGCAAGTTCATAATGAGCTTAAGAAGGATCAAAGAAAGGACAAGACCATTTCTCAAGAAAGATGGAATGACAATGTATGATAGAGAGAAGACAGAGTTGTTCAAGGCTAAATGTGCTTCTCTTTTCCCTACCAAGGAAACTGATGTTAGGAAAATGGCAAATAAGGAGTTGGTATGCAAGATAAGTAGAGAGATGGCAAGAAATCACACCCATGATGATTTAAGCCACCAGGCCCAGATAAACTACATCCTCAGGTAATGAAACAAATGGCAGGTATAACTGAAGAGTCATTGTCATCACTGTTCAATTGTGTCTGATTCTTCATGATCCCATTGTTTGTTTGTTTTGTTTTGTTTTGTTTTGTTTTTGGCAAAGATATTGGAGGGGTTTTCCATTTTCTTCTCCAGCACATTTTATAGATGAAGGGTTAAGTGATTTGCCCAGGGTCCCAACAGCTAGCAAGTGTTTGAGGCCAGATTTAAACTCAGGAAAATGAGTCTTCCTAATTCCATGTTCCTGTGCTCTATCCACTAGGCCACCTGTTAGTGATATCTGAAAGGTCATAAAGAAAGCAGTAGGTATTCCAGGACTGGAGAAAGGTAACTGTTTTCCAGATTTAAAAAAAAAAAGGGAAGAGAAAAGAGTCTGCAAATTTTCCTGATCTAATAGTATAGTAACCCTCTAAAGTAAAAAGGAAATGAGGTTAGTTGAAGTTACTCTTAATGTGTATGTATACATATATAGAGAGACATATATACATCTCTCTAAATGTGTATGTGTATATACATACCAAGGTTATATGAATGTGTATATACATATATACATGTAGATATATCCATCCATTATATGTATATCTATATCTTACATAGTTCTTAGTAAAGCTTATGAATAAGTCTCTTGTTAAGGGCTAAAATTCTAGCTAGTCTAAAATATCTAATGAGTGGTCGCCAATAAATTATAAGCTTTAGCAAGAGTTAGGCTTTTAAGCACTTATTAAGGAGAATAAGAATTTGGTAAAGAGAGAGAGAAAGGCCTAGATTCCTATCTATTAAAGGGAGAGCACATTTCTAGCTCCCTTCTCCGCCAGAGTCCCCAGGAAAGAGCGTCAGAGCGAGCACCAGTCTCTTCCTTCCTCCTCCCACTAGCCCACGTCACTTCCTGACGCCAAAGAAAAGACTCCTGGTCTTGCCCTCAAAGACCTTCGCTTCATGGGCGGAACTCTTCTACAGTAAGTCTCCAGCAGGTGGCGTTATTCCAATCATTACACTCTCATGCTACTTGAGATGAAGATGGAGAGATGTGAGCTGGATCACAATACAATTAGGTGAAGTGAGAGCTAATGAACTGTTCACACCCAAAGAGGAGCCATTAATGAGTCAATGACAATTCGGAAGGGGGACTTCGACGGAGTATCTCAGGGATATCTGGGCCTGGGCCTACTGTTTAACATTGTTCTCAGTGATTTGGCCCCAGCTGTACATAGCATAATCATCAAATTTCAAGACGGCACAAGGATGGAAGGGAGAGCTAACACACTAGACAGGGTCATATTTCAGAAAGGTCTTGGCAGGCTTGCCTTTGGATCAATCTGAATAAGATGAAATATAATAGGCATGAATGTGAAGTCTTAAACTTGGGTTCAAAAAATCAACACAAGTAGGAGAGGTATGGCTAGAAAAAAGTTTGGTTCTTAAAAAAAATCTGGAGATTTTAGTAGGCTGTAAGATCAAGGTGAAGCAACAGTATAATATGGCAGCCAAGCAAGCTAATAGAATTTCAGATGATACTAAGAAAGACATGATATCTAGGACTGGTGAGTGAATGAGTCAGTCAGCAAGAATTTATTAAGCACCTACTATGTACTACAACCTATGCTAAGCACAGGGGATACAGAGAAAGGCAAAAAACAAAACCAAGAAAACAGTCCCTGCTCTTTAGGGACTCACGGTCTAATGGGAGGGACAACATGAAAACGTTTATGGACAAAGATGATGTAGATAGGGTAAATTGGAGATCATCCTCTGTACTCTGCCATGGTCAAAGCAAATTTAGAACACAGTATTCATTTTTCAGTGCCACATTTGAGAAGGGACACTGATGAACTGAAGAGTTCTCAGAGGAAGACAAATAGGTGCTGAAAAGTTTCAAGGTCATGTCATATGTGTCTCAATTGGAAGAACTGGGCATATTTAATCTGAAGAAGAGAAGACTTGGGGAAACATGCTATGCTTATTGAATTAAATTGAATAATAAATTGAATTTCCTCCATTAGGCATTGTGACCAGACATCTGAAGTGCCTGACACAAAGTACAAATTATGTCAGAACACTCAAGAAATAGTTTCTGTCTGTTTCAGGAAAGAAAAAAGAAAAAAGGTCAGATGAAAAAGCAAAGGTTCTGATTGGAGAGAAGCTATCCAATGCTTCCCAGGAGATGTTTGGTCAAAGGAAGTATTCATACAGATCATGCTGAAAGCCACTGTCACAGAATAATAGCCAATTGTCACCAGGATATCCTTATATCCATCAGTGGTTCAGTCAATAAGCAGGTATTACAAGTCCATGATGAGCAGAGCTGCGCATGCACTGGGCACTATTAACAGTACAAAGGAAGCACATGATGTGATTCCTGTCTGTGAATCTAATTATAATCTAAAATTGGTGACAAATCTAGTAAACAAATACAATGGTAATGACACAGTAATGTAGGATGGGCCTACATGTGATTTTGTAAAAATATTCTCTAGATCATAGCTGGAGAGGTGGAAGGCACCTTAGAAGTTGGTCAATAAGCATTTACAAAGCACCTACTATGTGCCAGGCACTGTGCTAATTCACACTGTGTGTGAATATAAAGAAAGACAAAAGACAGTCTCTGCTCTTGAGGAGATCACGGTATATTCTGAGGGAGACGACACACAAACAACCCTGTTCAGATGGGCTATGTACAGGAGAAATTGGAAATGACCAACAGAGGGAAGGCCCTGGAATGAAGGGGGATTGGGAAAGGCTTCCTGTAGAAGGTGGGATTTTAGCTGGGACTTGAGGGAGGCTGGGGAGAGCAAGAGGAAGAGCATTCAAGGGCTGGGGGAAAAGCAGAGAAAGTGCCCAAAGTCATCCCATGGAGTGTGTTATTGCAAGAGCAGCCAGGAGGCCAGTGTCGCTGGATCACAGAGGAGGTGCTGGGTGGGAGGGGGTGTAAGACTTACTGGAAAAGTGGGGGAAGGGGGCAACAAGTTACAGAGAGCTGTGCATGTCAGAGGGTTTTATATTGGATCCTGGGGGTGAGAGGAAGCCGCTTGAGTTTACTGAGTAAGGGGTTGTGGGTGACTTGGTAAGACCTATGCTTTAGGAAGGCCATCGAATCCAATCCTCTCATTTGACAGCTAAGAGGGGGTAGGAAATTTGCCCTGGGTCACACTGCCAGCAAGTGTCTGAGATGGGATTGGAACCTAGGCCTTCCTGAATTCAAGCCAATATCCTACGGACTACATCACACTCACTCTCGAGAGACATATAATGTTCATTGTCAAGACATTATATCCATATTCCATTGTGAAGTCATGGCTTCTTCATTACAACATTGGTGCTCCAGCCTATCATATATATTTCAATTCAATCCAACCCGCCAAGCATTTATTAAGGAGCTGTTGTGTGTCAGGCACTGTGCTAAGCAAAGACAAAGACAAAAACAAAAATGAAAAGAGCAATAAGCAACTTAAGAGAGGAGGTACAGGAAAGGAGGAGTGGGAGGCAGCATAGTGGGTGGAGTGCCTGACTCAGAACACTTGAGTTCAAATGCTGCTTTCAGGACTTGTTTAGCTGTATGACCCTAGGCAAGTACTAAACATTTTAGCCTCAGTTTTCTTATATATAAAACAGGGATTATATTGGCATTGACCGCAAAAGATTGTTCCATGAAAACAGTAAGACAATATTTGTAAAGTGGTTCACAAATGTTAAAAACCTATATAAATGTTACTTTTATTATGCTTATTATTGGAGTCAGACAGACTCCTGCACTGCTCCTCTACTTCTTCCTCATCTACCCCTCCAGCCAACTCTTGATCCAAAGCACTAATAGAAGGATCTGTCACATAGATAATTGACAACAATGTGTAATCCCTAAATGCCTCGGATTTGGTTTCATGGTACATTGCATGGTCTTTTCCCCCAGCAGATTTATCTTCCTGATTGAGGTTTGCTTAGGCTAACATTAAAATAGTTTACATTCCCTAAGTACATTCCAATTGGGTGGTGGTGGGAATATGCCCAGAGTGTGCTAGGTCGGGGAGAGAGGCTAGTCCCATAACAATACAACAAAGCCCAATCCCCTGGCTCTGATAATAAAAGAAGCAAGTATACAGGTTGACAAAAGGTTGGAACCCGTGCTAACTATGTCTCTATATTGACTGAGTCCACAGCAGGCAAAACCAGCTAGTGAACAAAAGTTCTATTTATTCCTCAATCATAAAGGGGGGGGGGGCAGGGGAGGTGAAAGTTGGTTAAAGTAAACTTTTATGCCTTGCTCACGGATATTTTCATATGAAAGTTTTGTTTGATCTTGGCTTCCTGGTATGAAATTCAAGATTTGTGTAATCTGAATATACTGTGAAATTTAAAAAATACTGTGAACTCCAGACAAGGTTTCGTATGTTCCAGGAACAACCTCTAAACTAAACAAAGAAAGCTACTTTTCAAATTCAAGGGTAATCAGAAGGGTAGGTAAGGAATTTTCTGTCTTTCCTTGTTTAAAGCACATGTGTGCATGCGGGGGAGGATGTGTGTGTGTGTGTGTCTATGTATGCATATATGTATTGAAAGAGTAGGGCGTGTTTAGCTTGGAAAAGAAAAGATTTACAAGAACATGATATGGTTATTGAATTAATAATGAAAGTGAATTACAGACAAATACACACACATGCATTAGTGATGTGTACATTTATTTTATACCTGCTTAAGACCTATTTATTGAAGATCTGACCACTCAACTCTTCCTTCATCAGTGACTCTAATTGGAGAGAGAACTTAATGAGGGGTGGGGAGGATGTCAGAAACTGATTGATATGCACAGGAGTAATCTAAGGGAGTACTCCCAGACTGCAGGTATTTCTGGATAGTCTTAAACCCTTTCTTCCCAGCCCAAGACACTGCAGCCTAATCAGTGGCTTACAGTATTTTTTTATTTCTTGGAGAGAAAGAATATGTGGGAAGACAGAGGGCATTGTGCGAGGCCTACACAGGGGCATGCTGGAGCCAGCTCTAACCTTTTGACAGCAGATTGTTCAACTTTTAGAGTAAGAAATCAGTAAATGCTACAAATCAGGGCACACATTTCTTGTTTTGCTCATTGTCTCAACTTAAGAGAGTCATGGAGAAAATGTGAATAATGCAGATTAAATGATTAAACTTAAAAGTGTGTCCTGTGTACATTTTTTTTCCTGGAGATCCAGTTATTAAACAATTATCAGCATGCCCCTGAGCATTCAGAGTCTCAAAAGCCCTTTGGTAGGGAGAGCATCAAGGGGATAAAATGTCTGAGATCCACAGAACAGCCACCTGAGGATGAAGCTTGTGTGTCTCCAGGCAGCCCCAGAGTTGGAGAATCTCAATTGAAAGGGGACTCAGTGTGGCAGCTAGGTGGCACAGTGGATAGAGCACCGGCCCTGGATTCAGGAGGACCTGAGTTCAAATCCGGCCTCAGACACTTGACACTTACTAGCTGTGTGACCCTGAGCAAGTCACTTAACCCTCATTGCCCCACAAAAAAACAAACAAACAAAAAGAAAGAAAGACCCTATAATGAAGTTGATGTTTGTCCTTCCTTCCTGAAGAGGCATGTGACATCAGGAAGTGATGTCATGACTTGCACTGAATCAGATTTAAGTGAGGGAGGGCTGTGCAAAGTCACCAGCCTCACTTTCTCCTCCAGAGCCATTTGAGTCCAGTAGCAAGATATATATCAGGATGACTGGAGATGGGTCCAGTTGTTTTAAGGTAGTTGGGAGTTAAGTGACTTTCCCAGGGTCACACAGCTAGTAAGTGTCTGAGGTGAGATTTGAACTCTGTTCCTCCCAACTTCAGGGTCAGCAGTCTATCTGCTGCACCATCTAGCTGTCCCATAATAAGGCCTATAATCCTTCCTCCAGCATTCTTCCTAAGTGGTTATCCAGCCTTCAGGCTTGAAGACCTACACCAGGAGGCCTCAGACACTTAGTATGTCTGATACCCTAGGCAATCAGCTTAACCTATGCCTGCCTCGGTTTCCTTATCTGTAAAATCAGAGCACCTAGACTACCTATGCAGGACTACCTACCTCCTGTATCTCTATTCTTACCCTCTTAGGGAGGCAGTACAATACAATAAAAATACATCATAATAATAATATGGCTAGCATTTATATAGCACTTTGAGGTTTGCAAAGCATTTTACATACCTCATTCATCCAATGATTATATAATGAAAAATTAATATAACTCAATGAAAAGAGCACTTGGTTCTGGGGTCGAAGGACCTGGATTCAAATCCTACCTCTGATGTGATATTTGTGACCTTAGGCAATTCACTTAATTTCCCTAGACCTCATGTAGAAAATGAGAGGGTTAGACTAGATGATCTCTGAGGTCCCTTACAACTTTAACTCTAGAGGCCCAATCCCTGGCTGGGAGCTCAAGCAGTCATTCATCCATGATCGAATCCTAACCCCTCTCCAGATATCCAAGTCCTTTTGGGGGGTGAAATAACCAAGCTAGACTTTCTTTTCTTTCTTTCTTTCTTTCTCTCTTTCTCTCTTTCTCTCTTTCTCTCTTTCTCCCTTCCTCCCTTCCTCCCCTCCCCTCCCCTCCCCTCCCCTCCCCTCCCCTCCCCTCCCCTCCCCTCCCCTCCCCTCCCCTCCCCTCCCCTCCCCTTCCCTCCCCTCCCCTTCCCTTCCCTCCCCTCCCCTCCCCTTCCCTTCCCTTCCCTTCCCTTCCCTCCCCTTCCCTTCCCTTCCCTTCCCTTCCCTTCCCTTCCCTTCCCTTCCCTTCCCTTCCCTTCCCTTCCCTTCCCTTCCCTTCCCTTCCCTTCCCTTCCCTTCCCTTCCCTTCCCTTCCTTCTTTCCTTATTAGTCAAAGTTAATGAGTTCATTGATTTTACTGAACTGTTTTTTCCCCTCTTTATTTTTTAATCTTTGGAACAAGGGATTGGTTCCGGGGGGGGGGGGTGAAAAGGAAGGTACACACACAAACACACAAAAATAGATATAATATATGTATATATAAAACATATAATATACATTCAGAAATGAAGATGATATAGAAACAAATTATACCAGTAAAAATTTTTTTGGTTTTGCTCCATGGGACCTTGATTAAGTACCTTCACCTCAGTTTTCTCATCCCTAAAAGGGAGGAGTTGTACTAGATGGCTTTGAAAGTTCCTTCCAGATCTCAGTCCTATAGGGACAGGAGACAGGGTCTTGACCAAATATGTTATTGGTACAGGGTGAGGGAACTCCTCCTACCAATGGAAACCATTACCATCTCTACCATTGAATTTCTTTGAGTTGTCCAGAACAGTGAAAGGTTAAGTGACTTGCCCAAGGTCATGCAGCCAGCATGTATCGGTATTACGATTTTAACCCAGGTCTTGCTGGTTCTGAGGCTAACTTTCTATCTGCTATGCTACACTATGTCCTATGATGCTGTAGTATCTACACTTCAACAAGATAGGGTGGAGGGAAGACTTATTTAACCCCAAGTTCCACAGTGGGATATCTCATAAACAAAATGTCAACAGGGCTTTAGTTTCTAGACTGAGAAGAGAACCTTTAGTTTGGCCTCAACCTGTGAGGATGTCAAAATGCTAACTCTACTGTTTAGACTTCTCTCCTGAACCCTGAATTATAGCAGGATGGTGACCAATTACTTTACGGCCAATGCTGGGGTAATTTGTGCACTAATATTGGTTTGAGTAGAGATGTTATTTAACATGTTCTCTATGCAATCTTCTAAAAGTCTATTTTGGCCCCTTTTCTTTTTATCAGATTAATATGTGTTGGGAAGGGAAAAGGTAGCAGGGTGGGTGGTAGGTGGGGAGGAATCCATAAAGAAGCCTCTTTCCCCACCACTTTTAGGAGGATGTCTTAAGTATCTTTAAAGGATGTACACATATGTGTGTGTGTTTAGTTGAGTCATTTCAGTCATGTCCACCTCTTTGTGACTCCATTTGGGCTTTTCTTGGTAAAGATACTGGAGTGGTTTGCCATTTTCTTTTCCATTTTACAGATAATGAACTAAGGCAAACTGGCTTAAATGACTTGGCCAGGGTCACACAAGTAGTAAGTAGTGTCCGAGGCCAGATTTGAATTCACAAAGGTGAATCTTCCTGACTTCAGGCCTGGCACTCTATCCACTGCTAGAACTATCTGCATGTGCATGCATGCATGAATATATGTATGTATATTCTACACACACACATATATGTCTTTTTAAAAGCTCCACAAGAATCCTGTAAAGTATGTTCTACAGATACAACCATTTCACAGGTAAAGAAACTGAGGCACTGAGTGTGAAGTAGTTTGCCCATTCTCATTAAGACAGAGAGTATCAGAAGCAGGACTGTGACCCAGGGCTACCTGACCATAAGTCCAGGATTCTGTCGATTGCTCTTGAAATACAGAACCCTATCTGCCTTGGTTCCTTTCTTTATGGAACAGTGCATGCCTTCCTTCCACGGTGAAAATGGATCCCTAAGTTGGAAGCCCCTGCTGCAGGCTGAGGGGATCTCTGGCATCTACTTTCCAGGGTGCTCCTGAATGTATGCACATGTTGGAGAGCTGCAAGGACTTGTTCCCTCTTACCTCCATGTACTGATGAAACAGACGAAAGGCGCGGTCTGTGAAGTTGAAGACAGTCCTCCAGCCAAAGTGGACCATGTCTTTAGGCTGGCCCTCCTGAGGCCCATTATAGAGAAAGCTGAGTATGGCTTCAACTGTGATTCCTTCCCCATCCAGCTGTCTGTTCACAAAGTTTTTCACTGTTGGATTCTCCAGAGTATCCTAAGTAAGGAACATGAAAAGTATGTTGGGCATTTCTATAGCCATCTTTTTGTCCTGGATCCTAGATTTAGATCTGGAAGGGACTTTAGAGGTCCTCTAATCTGATCCTCTCATTTTATACATGAGGAAACTGAGGCCAGAGAAATTAAGTGGCTTGCCCAGGGTCACACAGGTGCTAAGTATCGGAGGCAGAATTCAAACACAGGTCTTTCTGAATCCAAGTCTCATGCCTATTGCTCTGTCCCTCCTTATCTCTGCCTCCTGGCTCCCCTGGCTTCCTTCTAGTCTCATTTAATAGTAGAAGCCTTCCCTGCTGCTACTTAATTTAGTGCTCTCCCTCTGAGATCATCTCCAATTTATCTTGTTTGCTTGTTATCTTCTCCCATTCCATTGTGAGCTCCTTGACAGCAGGGACAATCTTTTGCCTTTCTTTGTATCTCTAGCACTTAGCACAGTGCCTGGCACATAGTAGGTGCTTAATAAAAATTTGTTGACTTGACTTGAATCTAATCTCTACATCATACTGTAAAGAATTAATTGTTATTTGAGGTTTTTATGCCTCGGTGTGCACTGGCCTGGGGCTCCACAAACCGCAGGGTACTCCACCCACTGGTTGTAGCCATTGCCATGGCGCTGGCACCTCACGTCATCACCACTTGCCGACACCTACATGGGCCTGGCAAAATTATGATTGGAAGCCTAGTGAGGGCAGTCACGTGACTTTCAGAGTGGCCAGACAATTGGTTGGGGGCTGTGTGGGGTTTCAGGACGGGGAGAAGTCACCATTCTAGCTGGAAGCTGGAAGGCGACAGGAGCCTGGCTGTGTATTCTCAGCTGATTCCTGGTCGGTGGTATTTTTTCAGGTTGTATAATTTCCCTTTCCCTGTTCTGTTTTGAGGGAGGCTGCTGGTCTCCTTCCTTGTCCCAATATTGCGGTGAGCCGCTTAGCTAACACTCCCCAATTAAAAATTGGTCCCCACAATACCATCATAGGAGCACATATTTAGAGATGGGGCGACACATGCTATATGTTTACCTTTATTTCAAAATTGGATGAACCCTTTCTTGTGAAATACAGAAGGAGACCCAATTTCATTCTCTCATCTACTCCCCTCCCAGTCCCAATCCACAAGAGCTTCTCATACTCGGATCATGGTGATCTGTGTGCTGTTGTCAAAGAAATGCCAGATCTGAGGCCCTACTTCTTCCCATGCCTTGAGAAACTTTCTAACACGATCCAGCTCTTCAAAAGTCGAGTTGGCCTGAGAAATAAAGACAGACAGACAGGGGAACAAGAATAGAGAAGGGAGAAAATACAAGTGCACATGAAACTGCTTCTGTGGTTTCCTAACATACCCGTTGGGGCAGTGACAACATTTGGGAAAGGTCTTTCACAGATGTCTTTTTCCTTTTCTACACTGACCTGAAGATTCCTTGGTCTGCTGAGATTTCTCACAACAGGCTACCAGTTCTCAGGATACCTGACTGGCAAAACTAATGCGTACTTGCTATCCTCAATGGTCTATGGGACATTGATGGTGTTACTGTCTGCCTGTGCTGCATGAAACCTGGTTTCATTCTGTTGGAGAGCTGGCTCCTCCCCCACTCTTCTCCAATACTGCTGCTTCCTCACCCAGCCAGGACACAGATAAACTGGCCGTGTGTACTAGCTAATAGTGGGAATGGCACGCACTTCCAACAGGGACAGAACACAAGTGCCTGGTCGGGAGACCTCATCACATCACAGAGATACTGAGGGGGGATCACACCAAGGAACAAGTGATAGGGAGAGGAAGAAGGAAACCCCAACAACCCACCAGTCCAAAATAAACATGAGGATCACTAGGGACAAGTAAAACAGAAGGAGGAAAATCCATATCCTCTTGAGGGGCCCAAGGCAATGAGACTTGAAGGGTGAGGAGAGAGGAGGCTTACATGCTTTAATATCCGACGAACAGCAGGGGAATCCGGAGTAAAGAGGATTTTCCCCATCAGCAAGGGCTTTGCTGCCCTCCAGGCTATTTTAGTTAGAGGGTTTGCTTCCATGTTCTGGATCAATGAATTGCAAAATGATGCTGCCCAGAGAGAGGAAGACAGGGTTAATGGAACCTTATCCCCTCTGCCCCAAAGCTGATCACCAAGCACCATCGTTATCATGCCCAAATCCCAGGCCCCATTCACTCAGAAATGAAGGATGGGACAAATAAACTAAACTAACAGGCTGGGCTCATACAATAACAAGTCCATCAGCTCAATCAAGGCCTTATCACTGGAAATGAAAGCTGGGGCTGCTGTATGAGACTGCTGGTGATTAGGTCAAGAGCCAAAGGGCATTATCCCCCCCACCCCCAAGAAAAGGAGGTGCAGAGCCCAACAGGCAGGGGCAATAGAAAGACACTGCCTGTTTAAGCCGCCATTGAGTTTTCCATCAGTTCTATGCCTGACTTCTGAGGTTCCCTGGGCTACCTTCCATCTATTCTCTCTGTATCTTGTTTGGACCTAGTTGTATGGACCAGGTTGTCTCCCCATTGGAATATAAGCCCCTCAAGGGCAAGAATGTTTCAGGGTGTTTTTTTAAAAATGTTTTATTATTTTTTTGCAGGGTAATGAGGGTTAAATGACTTGCCCAGGGTCACACAGCTAGTTAAGTGTCAAGTGGCTGAGGCTGGATTTGAACTCAGGTCCTCCTGAATCCAGGGCTAGTGCTCTATCCTTTGTGCCACCTAGATGTCCCTGGAGGTATTTTTTGCCTTTCTTCATAAACCCAGTATTTGGTACAATGTCTAGCACACACTAAGTGCTTCATAAGTATTGGTTGCCTCGGCTTGACTTGATGCTGTTGTCAGTGTCACAAAGCCAGCTTACAACTGGCACCTCCCCATCCGCCTTATTTCACTTTTTAGCTCATGTCAGTCATTTGCCCTCTTCTTACAAGAGCCAGGAAAGAAACAGTGAAGGGTGGGGGAAGTTCCCTGGCAGGGCCTTGGCATCTAGAAAGTGAGACAGGGCTGCACACATCTATCTCCCTTGCACTGTGCTTGTCAAAGCCCCTCAGTCATGTTGACTTGCCAGGGCCCTTCTAACCTAAGCTTTGCTTGAAATTCTGGCCTGCCTCCCAATTCACCTTTTCTCCAATGTTTTCCTCTGGAACTTCACTCTAGTTCAGTTAGATCAGTGGCAAACATCCCCTCTGTTTTTTCCAGCCAAGGCTTGGCTCCATCAATGGCTCATACCCAAATTACTTTAAAACTGCTGTCCTTTCATCAGTGGGAAAATAGAGGCCCCTCTTTCTAGCCCCCACTGGCCCCCCCAAAGGTGAAGCCATTTGCCCAAGGTCACTCAAGGAAATCCATATGTTAAAGCCAACACAGGATTCCTAACCAACCTGACCACCATGGTAGAGGAGGAGTAAGCCAGGGACTTAAAAGAAAACTTACTTGTTCTCTTATCATAAGAATAGACAGGATCTTTTCTGGAAGGATCTATGCCTAGGAAGGCTTTGTAGTTGTTGTCTTCATACCAGTTATAGGAAAACACTCTGGAGCCACCCCCCTCTGGGTAACCACACAGGAGCTCAGAGAGAATCCTCATCAACTGGCTAAATGACTCTGGCCCTCCATTCTGCAGGAGGGGTCCTGTTACCCACAGCAGGTCCTGGACACTCGGCCGACGGGCTAGCTGGGGAAACACAGAGGCCCCAGGTTAATAAGAATAATCGCTGACATTTACCAAGCATTTTAATAACTTTTATACTATTATCAGGTAATATTTAACTGCTTATCATCATTATAACATGTATGAAGATTTCATATGGTACATTTAAAACCTAGCAATGACTATATCAGTATCACCAACTGAACTTGCTTAGCAACTATAAACATTTTAATTATTCAAGTATCACCACAATTGTTGAGTTACTCCCTCTATATAGGAAGGAAGGAAGCAAGTATTTAATAAGTGGCTACTATTTGCTAGGCTCTTTAAAAATATTTTCCATTTGATCCTGGGAGTTATTATCCCCATTTTACAGGTGAGGAAACTAAGGCAGACATAGGCTAAGTGACTTACCCAGGGTCACACAGTAAGGCCAGAGGTAGGAACCAAACCCACATTTCTCCTGACTCTTAAGCCCACTGTTCCTTCCTGTATAAGAGCACCATAGATCTGAAGCTGGAAAGGGTCTTACAAACCATCTAGTCCAATATACTCATTACACAGATGAGGAAACTGAGCCTGAGGAAGTTAAGCAACCTTCCCAGGACCATAGAGAATGGATTTGAACCTGGGTCTCTGGACTCCAGATCCCAGGTTCCTTCCCATCAGTTACACCAAGTGAGTCATTTATGTCATGCTGCTTCATTAGCAAGCTGAGCCAGAAAGCCTTGGCTTTGAGCAGGACCTCCAGGGCCACATGTCTGAGAGAGAATAGTTATGGAGGCAAACAAGCCTTAATGCAGCTGCAAAAATAAAGACAGACTGATGTGGCCAGAGGAATCTGGGTGGCGGGGGTGGGGAGGGGAAAAATCCAGCAGTGGGCATAGAGAATTTTAATTTCAACTCCCCTCGTTTGTCTTTCCTGGAAATGTGGCTGGTGGGGGTGGGAGAGCTGGAGGCTGATGGGGGCTCCTGGCTTTTCAGTACAGGCAGGGACTCTTCTCTAGCAAGGAGAGCCATAGAAGGAAGGTGGATTGCTTAGAAACGCTTAGTACAGACTAGCCCAGGGAACCTCAGCACAAATCTCTCAGGCTGGACGGAGCCAAATTCAGTCAGATCACTGGAAAATTCCCTCCTTGCACCACAAGAACCAATCTCACAGCTCTGCATTGTGGTCTTTTTCCTTTTTCTGTTTTGTTTTGCTGTGGTATTTTCCAGTAAATGAAGAAATGAACTGGAGGGAGAAAACTCTCCTTTCTCTGAGAGTCCAGGATTAAATTCAGCACAAGGCCCACAGAAAATTGGTTGTTTCCTCCCCGCCCCCTTCTTGGTCTCTCCTCTTTCCCCCTCCCTTCTTCTCTCCTCTCCTCTTTCCCTCCCTCTCCCTCTCTTCTTCTCTTTCCTTCCCTCTCTCTCTTTTCTCCTCTCTCCTCTCTCCCCTTCTCTTTCAGGAGTACAATAAGCTTCCATGATCAGAAGAAGAGAGATTTACCATACTAAGAACAATGTCTAGGGCTTATTGAAGAGGCTCTGTGATTCCTATTTGCTTAGCCTTTAGGGAAGGAGCAGGGGAAAGCCACTCTTCTTGCAAACATACCTCCCAACGTGTCCTAAAAAGCATTTGGGGTTTGAAAACCACCACTGGAATTCAGTGGGGGTGAGTCTGCAATCAATCCTTCCACAGATATTCAGGGAGGTTTACTTGTCATCCCCTTCTCTGACCTCATGCCAACACTTGCCTCTGTAAACTGACAAGTGTCCCAGAGAATCAGAGCAGTGAGTCAAGCCTGTAAAGTTAGTCTGCACTTCCCTAAAGCAAAGATGTAGAGTTGTTTCTACCACTGTGAATCTTGGAATGCCTCTGGGAGGGATTATTATCATGACCATTATTGCGTTTTGCTCATTTGGCCAAAACCATACAGGATGGGCAACAGGAATGGAATGCAGTTTCCCTTCCTCAAGAGATTGCCTGTGATCGAGGAGAACATCAATCTGCTGGAATATTGGGGTCGTGCCCATGACCAACAGAAGGGAAGAGATGGTGTGCTTATCAAATGTACAGATATTGCAAAGCTGGCATGGGGAGCTAAGAGATGATATTCAGAGTCAAAAAGATCTTTCTAGGTTCCAGCACAGGGTCAAACTGAATTAGATGAAATCTAACAGAGGTTAATGGTGAGTCTGCACTTGGGTTGGGAAAACCTGACATCATAAGTACAAGCTGGGGAAGGAAGGGATGGGTAGATGTACAAAAGTTCTGGGGGTTCTAGAGGACTGCAAATTCAATATGAGTCACCAGAGCAATACAGCCATCAAGATACGGAGTGCAGGGAAAAGGTTCATCAAGAAAGGCTTAGGTTCCAGGAATCATCCCATGTATTCTGCCCTGAGCAGACCACCTGTGGAGGATCATGTTCCCTTTCAGGTGACAAGAAGACTTGGCAGGATTGCATGTAAATACTTGTCATGGGGTGCAGAGCACCCCAGAAGTTCTCTGGGGCACACCAAGGAAGCTTCTCCTTGAGAAACTAAACCAGAGGACAGATAACGCCTAGAGAGATGAGCTGAACCAAATCGGACTGAGCTAGCTGCGGATTCCTACCCTTCATTCTGGTCTCCCTTACCCTGGGGAGATAAGTTTGGGTATGGCTGCGGCCTTTGTGTTCCGAAGAGGGATCTGTAGCCACCCCTCACCCAATTCCTTTAGTCACTACCAGTGGGGGATGGTCCTCCACTCCTCACCCAATTCCCCCAGCTACCACCAGTGGGGGATGGTCCTCTCTCACTAAAGGAACTTTTCACGGGCAGATGGTCCACCCCCATCAGTCCTCTATAAAAGTACCTTCCAGTCTCCTGTTCGAGGAGATTTGGTACCTCTGAGCCATGTGCTTTATGCCAAATCTCCCCATGAAAAGTCCAAGGATTTCTTTCATGGTTTCCCTCCCCCCACCCTTCCCTTCTCTTGCTCCTAAATAAACTGTCACCTTATTCTAACTAAGTTTTGTGTGCAAGAGGGTGTAATTCTTTAAAGAGGAATTCCTAAGAACCCCAACTCCTACCCCAACCCGTACCCCATTTTCCCACCATATCATACTGAAAGGGTTGTCACTAGGGAAGATACATTAGACTTCTGCTGGGTCCCTGAAGGCATCACTAGGACAAATGGGTGGGGGGTTGCAAAGAAATAAATTTAGGCTTTTCCTAAGAAAAATTTTCCTAAGAGTTTATTGTTGTCTAGTCGGGTCTGACACTTCATCACCCCATGAACCATAATGTACATGAGGTTTCCTGGCAGAGATTCTGGAGTGGTTTGCCATTTCCTTCTCCAGTGGATTAAGGCAAACAGAGATTAAGTGACTTGCCCAGGGTCACACAGTTAGTAAGTATCTGATCCAGAATTTGAACTCAGATCTTCTTGACTCCAGGCCCAGTATTCTATTCATTGAGTCATGTAGCTGCCCCTAGCTAACACTTCCTTCTTTCCAAAAGGAGAACAGGCTCATAGTGATAGGCTCCTAATTAGAGATCTGGAAGGGAAATCAGAAGCCATCTAGACAAATCCCCATATTTGACAGATGAGACTGAAGCCCAGAGCAGCTAAGTGAAGTATTCAAGTGCTCACATATATTAAATCTTCAAGAAAAGGTTAGCTAAGCATGGTTCAGGCACAGGTTGGACCAGGTGACCCCTGAGCTTTCTTGGGATTATGCAGATCCTTGCCTCATCCAAGGTCAAATAGTCATCAGCATTGGTTAATGTGTATTGGGTATTCTGCATGGACTCATTTCACATAGATCTGTCTTCTATTCTCAAGCACATATAAGCAACCCCCTGATAACCATATAAGGAAATAGAAAGGTTGATAGGCCTTAAATTCCTTTATTTCCTATCAGCTCCACCCTTCTTATGCTGATAGGCACCAATTCAGAGTTCTTGAATACTGATAAAGCAAAGAATGTTAAGCCAAAATACTCCCTAGAGCTGGTGATGGCTTAGATGCAATGTGTGCTCAGTCTCCACATCCCACCTGCATAGAGTTGCGTCTGGCCTCTCCTCATTTGGCCCATGGAAGAATGACCTGGCTAAATTTGAAGTTGATTATACAGAGGTAAAGTCCAGTCGGGAGTGTTTCTGGTCTTCTTGGGAGAGCTCAACCTTATATAATCAGGGCTGAGAAGGCTGGGAGATGGGAGGGAATGGGGAAAGGACTAAAGGTTAGCTAGCTTGCCTGGCATATTTTTAAAAAATAAAATTTCAGAGCCAATTGGCCCACATATAGCCCCTCAACTTAACAGTCTGGGTGAGAGAAGAAACCAGTCTTCAAAAAACAAAAACAAAAAACAATACTGAAGGATGACAGAAAAATTAGCAGGCTAATTTATAGCAGGCTGGAACAATACCTTATTCACCAACTGGAGAGGCCTGGATTCAGGTCATAGGGCCACTGATCCCTTGTACCACACTCGAAAGCCACAGGGTTCTGGTGGCCTTGCTCAATGTATAAAATGCAAGAGATTCAGAAAATTAAAGAGAGCTAAAAAAGACTCTGAGACTATTAGATGGGGCCATCAATTGTCACACTACAAATTGGGAGGCCAGGGAAGTCATGTTTCTCCCAGGGATCAACTGCTTCATGGACTAAGTGTGGGAAAATTTAGGAAAGCCATAATGAAGTTTCCTTTGTCTGTATTATGATTACCACCATCAGACCACTTACCTCTTGCACTCTTGGAGATATATTAGATAAAGCTGTTCCCCAGGATCTCAGACTGATACCTTGAGAGCTGCCATCTAAGAGTGTGGGAAGCTATAAGTGATAAGAAGAAAAAGGGGGAAAAAGTTCAGTTGTACACGTGTGAGAGTGCACATACACACACACACGAAGACACACACAGACACAGACACAGACACAGACATACATATACCCATATGGTCATTCTAATACTTCCTCCTGGCTTTTTGATAACAGAGACTATTTCTATGAGAGTGCAGAAACACAGCTCTGTCTCTCAAATCTAATTGAGGAAATCAAAGGATATTATTCTAGGTCACCCCACTGAGCAAGTCAATCACAAATAGTTTCATGGTGACATTAAATACACCAAAGTTATCCTGACTGCTGGTTTAGAGGCACTAAGCAAGACTCCTGGAGGAAGACAAACAGAGAGCAGCTGTGTGAGTGAGAGGAAGAATGTGAGTGGAGAGTTGCCAATGTGGTCACCTCAGTGGCTCTCTCCATCCTCCCTGACTTCCCCACAGATTGTTCCCATCTTTTCTTCCATTGTGCTCTCCGCATTCAGGTCGACCCCTCTTCCTCTGTTCCACACAGCTCTCTTTTGTCCAGGGAGTTCTGCAGTTACACGATCTGTCTGAGCTGCTGCCACTGGTGATTATCAAGGGGAAGAAGCACTCCTACAGATTCTCCAAATGCCAGCAATGCCCCCTTGGGCCCTGAGTGCCACAGTGCCCAACAGTGCAAGCCTTCTCCACTTCAGTGGTTCCATGAGCTGCCTGTCCTGACTCCAGGAACCTCCAGGTATTCTCAGGAAACCCAAGTTCCAAACCTGAGTGAACAAACTCAGTCTCCCAAATGTCATGAGTATGACCAATAAAATTCCCTACCTCATGTGGACCTTTCAGGAGATTTGATGAAAGCTGAACTCCAGTCTTTGAGGGGACTACATATAAAAACTATAATAGGACTTGTTGTCAATTCATTTTGGCCTGCTTATATTTGTGGGGTCTTAAAATAAATATTTATTAACATTCTTTGCTTTTACATTACCCACATTTCCCTCTCCTCCCTATCATAGAAAGATCCCATGTAACAATAAGGAAAAAAAAAGAGGGAACCCCCCAACAATTGAGTAAAAAACCAAAATCAAAAAACTCTAATATCATACAGAGTAGTCCACACCCATAGATCCCCACCTCAGCAAAAAAAAAAAAGTGGAGGCAGTGCCTTTTGGGGCAGCTCCAGTATTTTTGTCAAGAAAACCCCAAATGAGGTCACAAAGAGTTGGATACAACTGAAAGGACTGAACAGCAGATTGCAAAAGTTATTTTTTCTCTCTCATACAATGATGGAGAAAGGTTGTGAACAGCATTTTCTTTGGGGGTTTGGGGAAAAGTCTGGTATTTTTTCCATCTAAGACCACATTACTAGGCCATTACGTTTTCTGTTTACCTCTCAGGTCAGTCCTGACAATTGGTCCTGAAAGATCTCCCTTCTATACATTTTGTAAATATTTCTAACTTCTGTCAGATAAGTAGAAAAGAATGCCCTTGAATCCTTCTTTTTACTTTGTGGTCAGGGAAGGCTGGAACAAATAAGCAGTGTCACCAATAAATTTTTGGTACTCATTTATGGGGCTGCCTTAAAGGTCAAAGATATATACATTATCTAACCATTCTGGAGCAATTTGGAATTACGCCCAAAGGGCGATAAAACTGTGCATATCCTTTGACCCAGCAAGACCACTAGTAGGTCTGTATCCCAAAGAGATCATAAAAAAGGGAAAAGGACCCACATGTACAAAAATATTTCTAGCAGCTCTTTTGGTGGTGGCAAAGAATTATTGAGATGTCCTCCAATTGGGGAATAGATGAACAAGTTGTGATATATGAATGTAATGGAATACAATTTTGCTATGAGAAATGATGAGCATGTAGATTTCAGAAAAACCTGGAAAGACTTACATGAATAGAACTTAGATGAACATGAGCAGAACCAGGAGAACATTATACACAGTAACAACAACATTGTGGGTTGATCAACTGTGATAGATTTAGCTCTTCTCCGCAATACAAAGATCCAAGACAATTCAAAAAGACTAATAACGGCAAATGCTCTCTATATGCAGAAAAAGAACTATGGAGTCTGAATGCAGATTGAAGCATACTATTTTCACTGTTTTGTTGGGTTTTTTGTTTCTTCTTTCTTGTAGTTGGGTTTTTTTTTGTTGTTGTTGTGATTCTTCTCTTACAACATGACTAATGTGGAAATATGTTTATCATGATTGTACTGTATAACCTATATCAGATTGCTTGCTAACTTTGGGAGGGAGGAGGGAAGAGAGGGAGGCCCCCAAATTTGGAACTCAAAAATCTTACAAAAATGAATGTTAAAAAATTTCTTTACATATAATTGGGGAAAAATACTATTAAGTGGGGAAATAAAATATACACACATCACTCTCCAACAAAGGGATGCCCCGAGTGATAATTCTTGTTTCAATATAAAATTGAGGGGTGGCTAGGTGGCGCAGTGGATAAAGCACTGGCTTTGGATTCAGGAGGACCTGAGTTCAAATCCAGCCTCAGACACTTGACACTTACTAGCTGTGTGACCTTGGGCAAGTCACTTAACCCTCATTGCCATACAAAAAAACCCCAAACCAAAACAATATAAAATTGATTTGCATCTCCTTTCTCAAAGTCTTGTTAGGAAATCTTAAGTAAGAGAGAAGCAGATTTGTCCTGAGGGTGCTCAATGTCTCTGAAAAACATTACAATCCATTTCATAACAGTAAATGCTCATTGTGTGTGTTTCAGTCATTTTTCAGTCATATCTGATTCTTGCTGATGCCACTTGAGGTCTTCTTGGCAAAGATCCTGGAATGGTTTGCCATTTCCTTCTCCAGCTCATTTTACAGATGAGGAAACTGAGGTAAACAGGGTTAAGTGACTTGCCCAGGGTCACATAGCTGGTAGCAAGGCCAGATCTGAACTCAGCAAGATGAGTCTTCCTGACTCCAGATCCAGCACTCTGTCCATTGTGCTACCTAGCTACCCCATAAATGTTCATATACTCAGGTTTCTGTTGGTGTGTGTTCATCATAACTAGTCCATCCCAGGCCCATCAGGTTGTCATGTTCTCTGGCCATGTTCATGCCTTACTACTGTGATCTCTAGCTTCTACCTCTCCAACCACCCTGGACCCTGGGCCTTCTGGACATCTGTCCCCAGCCCCCTGCTGCTTTCCACCTCTACCCTGGGGAGCAGGATGCAAATCCATGCCACCATTCCTGGGAAGCCCATGTCAATCAGTGGCCCTATGGCTTCCCTGGCCATCCCTTCTTTGATATCCCTGACAACAACACACTTCTCTGGCCACCCGTCCCCTGTCTGTGGTGTCTTCTCCTTTTAGAATATAAGCTCTTTAAGAGTTGGGACAATCTTGTTTTTTGTATTTTTTATGCCTACTGTGGTAAAATTATTAGAATTTGGCTGACTCATATGGGAAGGGCCACCCCTGGCCCGCCCTGAAGTTACATATGCTACTGAGGTCGGAAGGAGAAGCCTCTCTCCATAGGCAGTTTTTGAAGGACCTCCCCTTTTGGGGAAGAAAATTGGACGCTTGCTGAGGGGAGGCTGAGTCTCTTCTGGAGCTCGAGCTCTTCTTCCTTTTTCCTCCTTGGCAGTGGTGGGAGCAGCAGCAGCAGTCGAGTCATTCAAGCCTGGTTGTAAGCTGTGCTTTCCACTGAAGCTACAAGCTCTAGGTGGTGAGTTACTCTGCTCTTTTGAATAGACTTAGGCTAGAGCCAGGAGGATTATCCATGTTTCTTCTCCCCTATTTCCTTGTCTTTGGTTTTAATTCATTTCACCTTTGCTGTTTATTTTATTCCCAATTAACAAAATCTGATCCATTTGTGGAAAAGAGGCTGCAAGGATCCTTTATTATTGACCTGGGAGAATTATCTAAAAAGGCAGTTCGGAGGGGAGTGAGCTTTGAACCTAGAGGTCCCTCATTATTTCCAGGACCCCAATATTTCAGCGAGCCACCCAATTAACTCTCCATATATTAAATTTGGCCCTTACACTACAATGCTTGGCAGAGTACCTGGCACACAGTAAGTATTGAACAAATGCTTTTTCATCCATCCACCCATCCATCCATCCTTCTATCTATACATACCTACATATATACATATATACATTTATAGAGCTTTTTACCCTTAGAAGGCAGTGGTCATATATTTGACCTTCACAGCAAGCAACCTTGTGAGGCAGGGAAAGCCATTTTACATCTGAGGAAACTGAGGCTTGGAGAGGTGAAGAGAGACACCCACACAGCCAGTTCAATGGCAGAGACATGGAGCTCAAGCTCAGGTTTCCTGACCCCTACTCCAGTGCTCTTTTCATAAGATCCTCCTGCCTCATTCATTTCATTAAAATCAAGTCACTTGCTTGCCCAAGGAGTTCAAAACAAGAATTCTTGATCCTCTGTTCTCCTTTCTCTGATTTTATCAGCCTCACATAATTTCACAGGTCTCCATGCTTAGCCACCTCTGTGTTCATTAATCACAATGGATTCTTCACCTGGGGTCCATGAACTTTAACAGTATTTCAATATACTTGGTTTCTTTTGTAATTCTTTCTATTTTGTTTTATGGATTTAAAAACATCATTCTGATCAAGGATACATAGATTTTACCAGCGTTTTCCAGGGGTCCCTAACACAAAACCATTTAAGAATCCATGGACTGAATAGTAGCACCTCATATGAAATATTGTCACAGAAATCTTTTTAGCGTTTTCTAAAATTAAAAAAAATAATAAATCTCTGTATATGAAGTTTATCCACCCTATTCACCAGTCTCTTTGCAGGGATTCTTCCTTCTTTCCTTTCATCCTCTTTTTTCTTCCATTTTTCCTTTTTTCTTTCTTCCTTCCTCCCTTCCTTCCTTCCTTCCTTCCTTCCTTCCTTCCTTTCTTTCTTTTTCTTTCTTTCCTCCCTCCCTCCTTTCCTTCCTTTTTCTTTCTTTCTTCCCTCTTTGCTTTCTTTCCTTCCTCCCTTCTTCCCTCTCTTCCTTCCTTCCTTGCTTCCTCCTTTATTTCCTTTTTCTTTCATCTTCCTTCCTTCTTTCCTTTCTTTTTCTTCCTTCCTTCCTTTTTTCTTTCTTTCCTTTCCAATATGTAGCACAGTACTTGGTACAGAATACTTACTTAATAGAAATGTTTGTTAATTGATTTGTTAATTGCCTTGTTTTTTAAAGGGTTTTTTCAGAGTTCATTATGTGATCTGCTATATCCTAGTATACTCCATTTACAAAATCACTTCTGTTTCTCCCATCAGTGATTGGACCCCCAATCCTTTCCAACATGCTCCTGCCCTCCAGTCCCTGGACTTTCTCAGGTGAATATATCTTAATACATTTTACTATTCCACCCCTTTTCCTATCCCTGTCCCCTGCCTCTTCCACTAAATTCCATTCAATTCAATATTTATTCAACACCTACTATGTCCCAGGCATGTGACCTTGTGCAAGTCACAACTTCTCTGGGCTTCAGTTTATTCATCTGTAAAATGAAAGTGTGGGCTTAGATGACCATCAGGATCATTTCACATTCAAATCTACAGTCCTATGATGATACCATGAGTAAGCACGATGCTTAGCCCCATAAGGCAATCAATTCCCTTTAGTGGGATCCTGAGCACGTTTCTTACCAGGAGCTTAAGAAAATCTGTCTGGGGTTGGTGAAGACCAAATGTAACCTGAGGAAGGCCATATGGTAAAGGGAAAACTACACTGGATTGGATTTGAAGACAGAGACCTGAGGCAGAAGCCTGTCTCTGCCACCTCAGCAAGTCATTCCCCTCTCTGGGCCTCAGTATCCTCATTTGTAAAATGAATAGGATCGATTTGATGACCTCCAAAGCTCATTCTGCCTCTGACAGGGCAGGGGCAACTCAATCAGCCTGGAAAAACATATCATGGAATGATCCATCTTCTGCACTTTGAATGCTTTCCTGTGAGCCAAGACTGCTGACTCATGGGTAAATGAGACTGATAGGATTCTCAGACATCCTCCAGCCCAAGGAAGGCATCCATGCCCCATAAGGAAAAAGGCTATGAAAATAGGCCTCAGGAAGTGTATGCATTTTTACCATTTTCCTATTATTGTTCATCTTCTGTGAGAAATGCTCAGGTCTCTGTCTAACCCCAGACAATGTGTGTGCTTACAGGCAGGCTGGCTCCAGGCTGAGCCTGGAGCATCTATTTAAGCTCTCAGCAGACAAGTTCTTTGAATGTGTATGGCAGGTATTTGGGGTTGTTTTTCTGAAAACAGGCTACTAGTGAATACACATTGCTATAGCAATGTAAGGTTTACACATCACTATTCCTGCAACTACACTATTCCTACAAAGACAGGTATCCCATTTGGTGGGGAAGGGGTTCAGATATGAGATTTCAGTAGTTTGGGGAAGTCCTCCTCTGGAAGCTTACCTCCACAGATACAGTCCAAGGGTCTGTAACTGTGAGAATATCATTATCAGGGGTCTCTTGCTGAGTGAGTATATGACCAACCTCAACTAATCACCTTGAAGCAGTGTGGAAGGCAGTTGGTTTTGTCAGTTGGTGGTTGGAACTTCCTGGTGTTAGCAGCTGAACCAGTATAGTTAGGTTTTCCTATTCTTTCAGAGATACTTGTTCTCTCTTTGTTAACCTTTAATATATTTTAATAAATGTTTAATAAACTGTTAAACTGTTGTCCTAGTTAGCTTTCCACACACACACACACACACACACACTGGGGACAGGTAGGGTGACCACACACATTTAGTTGTACGCATCACAGTTTTGGGGAGTCAGCCAGGAGAGCTGAACCCCTCAATCTTCTGATCTTCATGGTGGATAAGAAATTTTCTCCTATTCCCATATGTCTGTCCCTTTAAGTTTTCGATTGGTTGGTCCATTTGAATTTGAATATTCTATTCCTATTGTTATTTTTATTTTTACCTTTTTTTGTTTTGTGGTAAAGAAAGTTAGAATGCCAAATAGCCCAACTTCTATTTCCTCTAAAGAAAATTCACCTTTGGAGGAGACAGAAAAGCCCCAAATTCTTCCCCTTCAAGAGATACTCACCCATGATCGAAAGGGTACTGTAGTAAAGCTCAGACAATATATACCTTTTGGGCCCAAAGACTTGAGTTCATGGAAATGAAATATTCCTAAATTTGATGAGGATCCCACAACAGTTATCAGCCAATTTAGGGCAATTTTCAGAGGATATCAGCTCACTTGAGGTGATGTTACTGATCTCATGGAAATGATATTATCCCCAGGGGAAAGAGCTGATATAATAGCTGCAGCAAACTCCTTAGAAACATCAGGAAAAGTTACTATTCAATGGCCTTTAGAAGACCCTGACTGGGATCCCAGTATCCCTGAGCATTTTGATGAGTTGCAGGAAGCAAGGGAAACATTGTTGAAGGCAATAGAATCCTGTGTTAGCAAAACTGATAACCGAAAAAAAAATTATAGATACAGTTCAGGAACCTAATGAAAGACCTAATAGATTCTATGATAGATTGTGTAAGAGTACCAAACAATACATCGGATTGGACCCATTAGATTCTAGAGATGCCCACTTTATCTCTGGCCATTTTGTGCATCAATCCTTGCCAGAAATATGGAAATTTTTTTTTTTTTTTTTTTTTAGTGAGGCAATTGGGGTTAAGTGACTTGCCCAAGGTCACACAGCTAGTGTTAAGTGTCTGAGGCCGGATTTGAACTCAGGTACTCCTGAATCCAGGGCCAGTGCTCTATCCACTGTGTCACTTAGCTGCCCTCGTTATTACTTTTATTTATTTTTTATTTTATTTTTTTTGCGGGGCAATGGGGGTTAAGTGACTTGCCCAGGGTCACACAGCTAGTAAGTGTCAAGTGTCTGAAGCCGGCTTTGAACTCAGGTACTCCTGACTCCAGGGCCAGTGTATCCACTGCACCACCTAGATGCCCCAATATGGAAATATTTTGAAAGGCAGTGTCCAGCTTGGAATGCTCTGAGTACCGACCGAATTAAAAGAATAGCAACATATATTTATGAAGGAAATGAGAGGGAAGAAAGGAACCAACAGGACATTTAGCTCCATTACAGGAAACCATGAGGAATCAAGGTCAGGCAGTTGAGAATCACTATCAACCCCCTGGATTTTGCTATTCCTGCAATAGACTGGGACACAGAATGCAGTACTGTAGAATTAGGCAAAGGGAACTTAAGACAGATGATGACTGATGAATTGAGAAACCCCTTCAGGGGGCAGAATCAAAACAGTTACATTTCAGAGAGAAACAGAGGACTGATGGTGTAGGGGAGGGGAAAGGATGGTGGAATCTGAAGACTTTACCTTTCCAGACCCCGAGATCTTTAGCCCTCTTGTGCCAATCTATTCATCTCCCCAGAATAATGAACCCCATGTAACCCTTAAGGTTGGGGACACTTACCTATGATTGTTTATTAGATATAGGAGCCTCAAGATCAGTCCTGGTGAGCAAACCTGATCCTGAATGTACATCTATTGGATCTCTAAATGTAGTTGGGGTCTCAGGGAAAACTCAAACAGTTGTAAAATTAACTCCTTGCATGGTATCTATGGGCCCATTAACAGTAGAACATTCATTTCTAATCATGCCCGACTCTCCTGCAAATCTATTAGGTTGCAACCTTCTTTGTAAACTTACAGCAACCATATTCTGTTCTCCAGATGGTGGCATCTCCCTAGAATTGCCAGAGGACACTGTCCACTTGCTACCAATTTTGATCTCAGACACTCAGGAAACAGTGAGGGATACATTTGAAATCCCTTCTGATATTCCTGAGTCCCTGTGGGCTTCTTCCTATTTCCTTAAATCTGCTGTATCTGTTACCATTAAGAACAAATGCAGCCCACCACCATCCATTCCACAATATCCCTTATCTAGGGAAGGCATTGAGGGAATTGCACCTATAATTGAGGCTTTGACAAACCAAGGTATCATTATCCCATGCCATCATTCCCTGTGTAATATTCCTATTTTGCCAGTTAAGAAGCCCAAGCCTGGGCCTGATGGCAAACCTATTTATAGTTTTGTACAAGATCTGTGAGCAATTAACTCTTATGTTATACCCAGACATCCAATAGTGCCCAACCCTGCTACTATCATTTGCTCAATCCCATGTGAGGCAACATGCTTCACAGTGATAGATCTCTGTTCTGCTTTCTTTTCAATACCAGTACATCAAGATTCCCCATACTTGTTTTCCTTTACCTGGAAAAATACACCGTGGACTTAGACCAGACTCCCACAGGGGTTTGTTGACAGTTCCACACTATTCTCTCAAATTTTGCAACAGGATTTAGCCTCCATTACCTTTAAAGGTTCCACCCTAGTTCAATATGTAGATGACTTACTCCTGGCTGCACCTAATGCTGATATTTGCCAGGTAGACAGCTGAGACCTGTTATTAGAGCGGCACAAATGAGGCTATAAGGTCTCTAAGTCTAAAGTACAATGGTGTCTACCTCAGGTGGAATATTTGGGTTTTGTTTTGGCTGCTGGCATTCGATCCATCTCTCCTAAGTGTGCTCAGATTATTCAACAAGTTTCTGATTCCTCTACTAAGAAGCAGCTAAGGGCTATTCTGGGAACAGCTGGATATAGCAGACAATGGATACCCGCTTTTGGTGAAATTACTAAGCCTCTTATATCTCTAACCAAAAATTCTGTCCCAGAACCTTTACAGCTGGATTCCCAGCATCTTCCAGCTATATCAGAATTAAACCAAGCCTTGTTATCAGCACCTGCACTAAGACTCCCAGACTACAGTAAGTCTTTTACTTTTTTTGTACATGAACAGAGAGGAGGAGCTTCTGGGGTCCTGACTCAAAAATTAGGACCTGTCCAGTGCCCAATAGCTTAGTATTCTACTTAACTTGACTCTGTAGCTGCTGGAGCTCCACCCTGAATATGGGCTATGGCTGCCACTGCCCTCCTGGTAGATAAAGCCTCTGATCTGGTCTTAGGTAACCCTCTACTTGTACAATGCCCTCATGAAGTTGAGGTTCTCTTACTATGTCATAGGACACAGGCTTTTTCAGATCAAAGACTCACTAGGTATGAAGTAACCCTGCTAGGAAATGAGAGGATCACTTTAAAGTGCTGTACAGTCCTTAACCCAGCAACACTGCTTCCTGACTTGCCACTCTCAGGGGGGTCCTTTGCGTGACTGTACCTCCCTAGTTGACATAGCTGAGAAACCTCATGATGATCTTATTGACACACCCTTAGAGAACCTTGATTTTATTTTCTATACTGATGGATCCTCTTTTATACATGAGGGAATCTGCTATACAGATGCTGCTGTAGTTTCTGATTATGATACTGTCTGGGCAGCTTCTCTGCCCTCCCATCTTAGTGCACAGGCTGCTGAACTTGTGGCTCTCACACAAGCCTGTCACCTAGACAGAGGAAAAAGTGCTACTGTTTACACTGATTCCAGATATGCATTCAGCATACGCCATGCTGTAGGAATGCTATAGCTGCAGAGAGGATTTTTAACCTCTGCTGGCAAAGTCATTGCTAATAGAGAATTTATTAAAGAACTTCTATCTGCCTTGAAGCTTCCATCTGCTCTAGCTATTGTTTATTGTCCTGATCACACAGGAAAAAGTGACCCTGTCTCAAAAGGGAATGCACTAGCTGATGCTGTTGCTAAGCTTGCTGCTTTGGAAGCCCCTGAACATGTATTTAACCTCTCATCTTCTGATGATGTTTCTATTTCTCTAACTTATGATAAGTCTGAAGTAGAGAAGTGGAAAAAGAAATTCAAGGCTAAAGAGGTCAATGGGTTTGGGTGACTTTGGAGGGGAAGCCGCTTCTCCCCCGGAGTTTCTACCACCAGGTATGCCTATCTATTCACAGAAAAGGCCATTTTGGCACACAAGGAATTGTGGACTCAGTAAAAAGGGTTTGGATTGCCTCTGGAATTACTAATGTGGCCTCTAGGGTTTGTGCCTCTTGCCCCGTCTGTCAGACTTATAATCAACATGCCTTCCTGGTTAAAGTTTATGGACGGTGTCCTTTAGCATAAACACCTTTTGAACATTTACAAATTGCTTATGTCACAATGCCTAAGGTGGGACATTATAAGTTTTGTCTTGTTATAACTGATCAACTCACTTTTTGGTTGGAGGCTTTTCCCAGCCCCAGAGCCATGGCTGCCTTTGTTGCAAAAATTCTCCTTAAAGTTATTCTTCCTCACTTTGGTGCCCCTGCCCTCATTGATTCTGACAAAGGCACACATTTTACTGATTCTGTTCTATTACATGTTATATATTTTATATATTGTATATTATATTCTGAGTCAAAGCAAATTCACATTTTTTTGCTGTCATCATTATCCTCATTGTTAAATCCATATGAGACTTGGATTATGGGAATTTACCATTTGAGACATTAATTGCCTTAATTTTGAGTTATCAGATCAGAGCAGCCAAGATGCCAGCCATCCATGAGAAGAATACATGCAAGAGCAGGCATTGAACTGTCACAGAAGGGGAGACACATATAAAGTCAAGGATTTCACTGCTTGGGAAAGGCCAAGAGAATGGCTATTGGCAAGAGTTGAGGTTGGATTTTCTTGGTTTAATTTTTCCCCTACTTAGCACTGGACAACGGGGCTATGCTATCTCATTCTATGCCTGACTTCGATTCCCCCTCTCATATGCCTGATGCCATGCACATCTCAATCCTATGCATCTGATTAAGCCTGAGTCAGTTTCCCCATAACATATGAAGTTTGGCAATGCTCATTTCTCTTCTTTTCCTGTTCTCTTATGGTAACCCCATAATTATCTTAGATGTCATGATGGATACAATGTTGAATTTGGCCTTGGCATCTGTTACCAGTTATATTCGATTCTTTAATTTCTGACGACATGAGGATAATTAGGCAAATGATGCAAAAAGTGATGAAACAAAGATAAAAAATTCTTTTCCTAATTAATATCACAATTGTCTTCTCAATTTATTCCCCACAGGGGGGTTTACAGTAATACTAAGTTTAAAAAAAAAAAGAAAATTCAATTTTTGCTTTTATTATATCTCTAAAAGATTCTGAATTTCCTTAGACATGTTTTTGAGAACTCTTATTGTTTGATTTGGTTATTGGCAAAGTTATTTAAAGTTGTGTTAAGATCAATTTTGTAGGAAACTCTCCAGATGAGACTTTCTAGATGATCATCAGTATCTGAAACACCTGAGAGACTTTTTTTTTTTTACAAACACACCTGAGACCTGAGCCAGAATCCAGAGCTATACCCAGAAGACATCCCAAGAATCATTTGAGAAAAGACTTCTAAAAATTTTAATGGACATTTTCCTCTTTTCCTTTTCCCATTGTATACACTGTTTGTAATGTCCACGTACTAAAGGGGTGTGCCCCCTTTAGTTTTTGTCAATGCTTCACTCAATTTTTTTATTGTTAGTTATAAGTATCTGTAAAGTGATTGCTTCATGTAAGGAAATTACTGTTTCTTAATGAAGCACAGGGGGAGTGTGAGAATATTATTATCACGGGACCCCTGCTGAGTGAGCATGAGACCACTCTCAACCAATCAGCTTGAAGCAGTGTGGAAGGCAGTTGGTTTTGTCAGTTGGTGTTTGGAACCTCATGGGGTTGGCAACTGAACCAGGAGTGGTTGAGGTAGTTAAGGTTTTACTATTCTTTCAGAGATACTTGTTCTCTCTTTGTTAACTTCTTTTTATATATATATATATATATATTGGCAGGGCAATGAGGGTTAAGTGACTTGCCCAGGGTCACAAAGCTAGTAAGTGTCAAGTGTCTGAGGCCAGATTTGAAATCAGGTCCTCCTGAATCCAGGGCCAGTGCTCTATCCACTGTGCTACCTAGCTGCCCCCATTAACCTCTAATATATTTTAATAAATGTTTAATACCTAAACTTTTTAACTCTTGTCCTAGTTAGCTTTCCCCACACAGGGGACAGGTAAAGTGACCACTTGCATTTAGTTTTACCCATCACATAACTTAAAGTCTTAGATTGCTTGAGGACACTAAGGTTAAGTGACTTTCTTCCAAAGCCACTATATCTGAGGAGGACTTGAACCCAGTTCAGACCTCTATATAATGTGCCCTGATACCTCATTTGATTCTATTTACATTGTACTGATGCCTTTGTTTTGACATCTTTGTTATTTTTAGAGCTACCACCACCAGTCCCCACTCTCAACCCTCAAAAGTGACACTGTGACTGTGTCTGACTGCAAGTGCAACATTCCACACACAAAGCTCCCCACCCCATCTCTCCAAAGAAAAAAGGGAGGTATATTTCCTCACTTTTCTCTGGGACTAAGATTGGTCATTCCAATTATTCATGTGCTCCACTGAACTGAGGCTTACAGAACCAAAACAATTTGCCCCAAAGTCACACATTTCTTAAATGTCCTCCTTAGGAGTTGTTGTTGTTGTTTAGTCTTTTTCAGTTGTCTCTGACACTTCATGATCCCATTTGGGGTTTTCTTGGCTGGACCCTCAAGGCCAGCACTCTTTCTAATAGACTCTTCATTGTTGGAGAACATATTCTTATATGTGCTCTCATAAATCTCACTCAAACAAACAAACTTATAGGTAAAGAAAACCCCCCACAAGCTCCACTTGTCCATTAGGGGGTTCTGAGCTTTTGGAGCTAAATTTCTGACAAAGACATATATCTGGCCTCTTGGGCATGGCAAATTTTTCTCCCTCTCTCCCTTCCCTCCCTGCTTGCAAAGACAGCAAGCAATCTGATATAGGTTATACATTACAATCATGTTAAACATTATTTCCACATTAGTCATGTTGTAAGAGAAGGATCAGAACAAAAGGAAAAAAATGCAAGAAAGAATAAACAACAACAAAAAAGCAACAACAAAAGTGAAACTTATAGGCTTCAGTCTGCATTCAGACTCCATAGTTCTTTTTCTCAATGTGGAGAGCTTTGCCCACCAAGAGTCTTTTGGCATTTTCCTGGATCATTGTATTGTTGAGAAGAGTTAAGTCTATCATGGTTGATCATCATACAATGTTGTTGACCAGAGACATATGTCTTGTCTCTTGGGCATGGCAACCCCAGTTAAACAGCCCATCATTGTGAGGGATGTGGTCTCTTCTATGCTGATGGAAGAATTCAAAAGTGATGGGATTAAGCTAATTTTTTAAAAGATGCAATGCTCTGCCTCCTCCTCCCACCCCACAAGAAAAGAAACTGAGATTCAATCATTTTCTGCTACTTGTATGTGGACAACTGCTTTCAGGCTTGGAGTTGGACCTGAGTTTCCAGGGAAGCCAGCTTTATCCGGGAGGGAAGTGTGTTGCTGGGTAACCAGGAGAACTGTGAATCTGAGGAATGTCTGTTAGGCCCTGACAGCAGTTAAGTGTCAGATGAAAAGAGAGGAAACTGGCTGCAGTGCTGAGGGGGCAACAAACAGGGACAATCTGAGTACTGGGAAATGCGTCATGAGTAGAGAATTTAGACTAAGTCATTTCACTGAGGGGCAACAACAACAAAAAGGCCAATCTGTCCTTCCAGGGGAGGCCACAGAGACAAGCTGTTTCCCAGAGGCTTGGGGGAACAGAGTGTCTTTGACGGACCAGGGTGGGCATGTGAACAGACTGGCCACATGATGCTCTCAGACTCTGGTGAAAATGGGCAAAGGGGCCTTTGACTCTGGTATGTGTGGCTTGTGGGAACCAGCCTGGGGGTTCGGTGATGGATGCTGTCGGGAGGTCACAGAGTCATATGAGAGCTAGAAGGGCTTCAGGAATCATCTAGTACAGCCCCCATTCTTTTACCACTGAGGAAACTGAGACCCAGGGAGATTTATCCAAAGTCACCCAGAGAGCTCAGTAATAGAGCTAGTATTCAAAGCCAGCTCCCCAGACTCCTTTTCTATTGCTCTTTCCACCTTTACTCCTAATCTAAGTTTTATAAGGATCTCCCCTGCATCTATACAATTTAGGGGTGAGACTTTCTAGCAATGTATGTATTCAGGAGGACCTGGATTCAAATTTGGCCTCAGACACTTTCTAGCAATGGGGAAAGACTTTCTAGCAATGAGAGTTATACCAAAATGGAATGGGCTGTCTTGGCAGGTCTTCAGGCCAAAGCTGGATCCACACTTGCTGGGGATAGTAGAGGACATGCTTCTGCAGGTGTGAGCTAGACTACATGGCCTCAGACGTTCCTTCCAAGTCTAAGAGTCTGTCAGGAGGCATCTCTGGCTTCTTTCAAAGTTCAGCTCAAATGCCACCTCCTACCTGAGTTATTTCTTCTATGTGTGAATGTATGTAGGTTTATGCACCTATATGTTTATATTTACATACCTGTACACAGATTGTACATGTATATAGATTTCACAGATGTGTATCTATGCATGAATGTGTATGCATATATGTACATGCACATATATTTTACATGAAAGGCAACTAAATGGTGTAGTAGATAGAATGCTCAACTTGGAGTCAAGAACACCTCAGTTCAAATTCTGTCTCAGACATTAGCCATGACCCTGGGCAAATCATTTCACTTTTCCAAGCCTCACTTTCATCATCTGTAGAATGGGAATAACAGTATCCACCTCACAGGATTGTTAGGAGGATCAAATAAGATAACATGTAGAGTGTTTCTGAAAACCTTAAAGCTCTATATAAATGTTGTGTGCATGTATACATATATGTATGTATGTATATAGGTATATGTGTATAACTGTATATCAGTATATGTATCTGTATAAGTGTGTTTATATGTACATACCTGCTGTTTACCCCATAAGACTATCAGCTCTTGGCAAGTAGGGCTTCTTTCATTCTTTATACTTGTCTCCCATGGGCAGGCCAAGCCAATATAAGAAAAATGTCAATTCTATCTAAACTAACTTATTCATTCAGTGCTATACCCATAAAACTACTAAAAAAGTATTTTCTAGAGCTAGAAAAGAATCATAACAAAATTCATCTGGAAAAACAAAAGGTCAAGGATATCAAGGGAATTAATGAAAACTAATGTGAATGAAGGTAGCCTAGCTGGAGCAGATATCAAACTGTATTATAAGCAGTAATAATCAAAACTATCTAGTACTGGCTAAGAAATTATATATATATATGTGTGTGTGATATTTATATATATATATATATAATATTATATGTATACATATATATCAGTGGAAAAATTAGGCACAAAGGGCTTAGTAGTAAATGACCATAGTAATCTAGTGTTTGGTAAACCCAAAGACCCAAGCTTTTGGGACAAGGACTCACTGAAACTGCTAGGAAAACAGTATGGCAGAAACTAGGTATAGACCAACATCTTATACCATATACCTAGAAAAGATCAAAATGGCTACATGATTTAAACATAAAGGGTGATACCAAAAGCAAATTTTGAGAGCAAGGAATAGTTTACCTGTTAGATCTATGGAGAGGGGAAGAATTTATGACCAAACAAGAGATAATTGTCTCTCCAGCATCTAGCTCTCTGCCTGGCACATTGAAGCTAGTTAATTTGATCCTCATAACAACCCTGTGAGGTTGATGCTGTTGAATATTCAAAGTGGCACTTGAGCCAATCCTTGAAGGAAACTAGATATTCCTTTTGGGGAGTTGGGAGTGGGGGAGCAAAGGGATTAAATGACTTGCCCATGGTCACACAGCTAGTAAATGCTTGAGGTCAGATATGAACTAAAGTCCTCCTGACTCCAGGACCAGTGCTCTTTCCATTGCACCACCTAGCTACCCTGAAACTCAGGATTCCAAGAGGCTAAATGGAGGAGGGGGAAATGGCAGGCAGAGAGGAAACTGCCCAAGCAAAGTCATAGAGGAGAAGATGGGATGTTGAACTGACAGGGACCAGCAAATATGCCACTTTGATATGAGGAAGAATAAACCCTCAAGGAGCTGACATTATTCTGGGGGATGCCACATGGAAAGCAAATCATTTTGTAAAAAGTAAATAAAAGATAATTTGGGGAAGGGGAGACTCAGCAGAGCCTTGATAATTTCTGGAAACTCTTTACTGAACTGCATCATCCTCTCTACACTCTCATTTCTAGACCAGAGGTAACTGCCTTCTAAACTTGACATCAAGGGACAAAAAGGGTGGGGGAAGGGGAATGTTGGCATTCTTGGGAAAGGTTATTTAATCTTCCCTCTGCTTGACCTCAAGATGCCAGAAACCTCAGCTAGGGCTCTGTAGCCTCCTTAAACCTGTAACTATGGTTAAATGAAAAGGGACTTAGACAGGGGAATGGCTAAAAGTTAAGAAAGCCAAAGCATTATGGAACCTCATTTCTAAATGCTGATGATCTGGGGCTTTTCCAGTGGACTTCTGTTCTCCTTTTGCCCTTGACAAAAACATTTCCTAACAGGGATTTCAAACAGCTAGTTGAAATTTAACCAGCTCCAGTGACCTCCCAGAGGGCAGAGACAAGCTCTCAGTAGATAATCCACAAAGCCTTCTTTCTAGTGAACATAAGGTTCAAGCCTTTGGGGAGGAGGAGGGATGGGGTGGGGGAATTTACTGACACTGCTGAGCATGTAAAGGGGCAGCCCCTTAGGGTTCCCACTCCTTGGGCCTTTACTCCTTGAAGAACAATATATGACCTTCCCAGGAGTCAGCAAAAAGGGGCAAAAATGAAGTCAGAAAAGTCCAGAGCTGGAACTAAGGAGTGGTTTAGGGAAAGGAATGGAGGCTGAATCATATTCTAGTAGGAGCTTTGTGAAAAGGGATATTGGGGGGGGGGGAGGAAGACCATGAGTCAACCCTATGGGGAGGCCAGATTCCCTCTATCAGCTCCTAGTGACTGGGGGGAGGGGAGGGGAAATTCAGGTTTCCCAGCAGTGTGGCAGGTCTTGGCACCAGGCTCAGTTCCCCTGCTGAATTTCCACAAATAAACATTGGACACAGAAGGGACTGATTTGCTTCTCAGCAAGATTTCAAAGCTGTTCAGCCATAGCCCAAGAGAAAACAGGATGAATAGTCAGAAGGGGGAGGAGGGAAGGAAGGAGCCAGGGAATGTGGAGGAGGGGGAGGGAAAGAGGAAGAAGGGAGGAGAGGAAGGATAAGGGAGGAGGGGGAGGGGAGTAACAACAACAACAACAACAACAACAACAACAACAATGGACCCTGGGCCAAATCATGTAGGAATTATCCCAAACCCCTCACCTGAAACTAAAGCAAAACTTCTTTTTTTTTTTTTAATTGTTATGAGGTGTGAAAACAGCTTAGTTAGCTGTGATAAGAAGTACCTATCTTACCCAACTCTGGAGTGCCCACTTCCAGCTAGGAGTGAAAGTCCTCCAACACAGATGACTTTCTCCCCTAGGCTAGGTAGGAAAGGAGACAGAGCACTTGAGTGGGAGTAGCCAGGAGTCCCTGGATTCAAATTCTGCCTCAGTCACTTACTAGGTGTGTGGCCCTGAGCACCTCAATTGAGGCACAGGAGTTACAAAGACAAAATGAAAACAGGAAGCAGTAAAAAGAAAGCAATTTGGGGTATGGGATACAAACAAGTGGGGAATCCCAGGTGGCTTTTGCAGGTAAAGTGCCTGAGAAAAGACTTGGATTCAAATCCTGCCTCAGATCCCTGGGCAAGTCATTAAACTCTCAGTTTTCTAATATGTAAAATGGAGATAATTCTATCACCTACCTCAAAGGGTTTTTGTGATCCAATGAGATAATGTATTTAAAGTGCTTTGCAAACCTTAAAGTGCTTTATAAATTCAAGCTAACAACTGCCTATGAAGATAACGAACACCATCATGATGATGAAGACCAACGACGAAGATGATAATGATGATAAACTATGCTGACCTCAGCCAAACCAGAAGGGACAAGAAATCCTCAGAGACAAATCAGTCCCATTCACTTTCCACTTCTCTCTGTAGCCTGTCCAGAGAATCTTGTCTTCCATGTTCCCTCATGGGAACAAGTCACTGGGTGCCTTCATTTCCCCATCTTTAAAGGGAAGGGGTTGGACAAGTCTATGACCTCATGATTTCTTGCTCAGGAGCCTTGAAAGTCATGGGCAGAAGGTGTTAAGGATAATCTCGCTGATAAGGAAAGGAAGGGAGAGGGAAAGAAAAGGAAAGCTGGTCTCAGTGGGTTCCAATGCCAGGTTGCCCCTTTCCAAGTCCCTAATATTCTGGGTCTCAGATGCTAGCCCTTGGTCCAGTGTTCTAGCCGACAGTTGCCCTCAGTGGTTTAACAAGATTTTCTTTGCTTACAAGATTTTTTTCTAGAATGAGAATGAATCTGGCATTTAATAAAAAATCTTTCTGCATTTGTGTGTGAGAAATGGCATATGTAAACAGAAGCCTCTGCTATCTGTGCATTTGAGGCTTCCAAAGCTTGAGTGACTCTGCTCGGGTAAACATGGCAGCCTGCCAACCAGCTGCAATAACAGCCCTGTTCCAGAAAGAGGGAGCACCCTACCCTTGAGGGCAGGCCCAGCTGGGCCCACAAGGGCAAGCCAAGTCCCCCTGGACTCTGCTGCCCCGGCCCCCACAGAGGCCCTGACTGCTGTTGGGTCTCGCTGGCCTTTTCTCTTCTCTCCCACGCCTGTGTTTGTTTGGGGTATGTGTGTTTGTGTACTTCGTAATCGCCCTCAATTAAGGAGGAATAAAAAGAGGTCCTTGACTATGGCTCAGAATGCACAAAGCTGCCACCCCAGATTTCTCCAATGGAATCATTTGGAGGCACCAGCAGAGGAAAGGGTCTGTCCTCACCTTCTTCCAGAAGCTGAGTGCCTTGGTAAGATGGGTAAGTACAGGAACCAGGAAAAGGGAGGAGGAGGGGGGGGGAGGGGGAGGAGGAGAAGGGGGAGGGGGAAGAGGAGGAGTGATATCGACAATAATAACAATTATTGTTGTTTTTGTTATAGCTGGAATTTCTATAGCACCTTGAGGTCTCCCAGGCACACCACATATGCTATCTCACTTGACCCTCACAACAACTCTGGGAAGCAGGTACTATTATCATCTTCATTTTACAGATGGGGGAACTGAGGCTGAGAAAGGTTCAGTGATTTGCTCAGTGCACACAGCTAGTCAGTGCCTGAGGTAGGGTTCAAACTCGGATCTTCCTGAGTTCATGTCCAATACTCTATCCACTACGCCACCTAACTGAAAGAAAAGCTGTCTCCCCCAGTCCCTTCTTCCACTTGGAGCCAAGGAAAAAATCCCTTGATCCTTTGTGTCATTCTGTCCTGATCCAGCCCACTTCCCAGATCCTTCTGGATACAAATGTTGCAGAATCTAACCTCTCTGAGAGCAGAGACTTCTGCTTCATTATCACCCTTGGGTCTTCTTGCATTGCACAGTAGCTGGTTCCTAGTGGGTGCTTCAGACATGAGCTGAATGCTTGTAACTAAGAGGGAAGAGCTGGAGCTCTAGGGTTGTGCTAGGCACCCTGTTAGGTTGGGGGGGGGGAGTGAGGGGGGCGCCAGAATACCAAAAAACGAAACAACCCCTGCTATCAGGACCTCATAGTCTACTCTGTGTGTGTGTGTGTTCAAAGAACGTTAATCTTGCTTTTTTTTTTTTTTAGTGAGGCAATTGGGGTTAAGTGACTTGCCCAGGGTCACACAGCTAGTAAGTGTTAAGTGTCGGAGGCCGGATTTGAACTCAGGTACTCCTGACTCCAGGGCCAGTGCTCTATCCACTGCGCCACCTAGCTGCACCCCCCCCTTTTTTTTTTTTTTAGAATCTTGCTTTTTAAGGAAGGATAGGAGAAAATTTCTGAGAATTTAGAGGACCAAGGTCTCGTACTTAAAAAAAAAAATAGGCAAAAGATTGAAACACTTAAGCTTCTCCAAGAAAGATTCCATGGTAATCAATCCAATTTAATTCAAGTGAATAAACATTAACTAAAAGTATCTGCTCAATTCTAGGCACTGGGCTAGGACATAATCCCTACCCTCAAAAAATTTCCATTCTCAAAACATAACAAACAAAACAATTCTAGCAAATACTGTAGCATCCCTTAGGAAAATATGATAGAGAGGGGGCTTCTCACACACACCCCGCAGAGCTAGTGTAGACATCCTCTACTTCCTGCTATCCATAGGACTCTTTTTATTGACTGCTGAGCTGACACTGCATTGATGTACTGAAGAGAGAATCTCCACCTCTCAGACGTCTTCTTCCCTCTTGCCTTGAGGCTTAAGGATGGCTTCCTGATACTCTCCCCTATAGTGGGCCCAATCAGTGAACCCACAGACCTGTGTCTGGGATGGGACCCTGTCCTATCTGTGTCTCCTTTCTTTTGGTACAGAGCTTTGCTCTTGAAAGGCAGCAGCTGTTTCAGACCAGCCACAGTAGAAGCATCAGTAGGACACTGCCTCCCCCCATTCCATCCCTGCCTAAACACACCCTAACATGAAGAAAAGAGCAGCTCACAGAGAGAGACACGCTTGGTAGAACTGGGCTGTGCTTGGGGGAAGTGAAGGAAAATAAATAAAACATCCCAATGAGCCTTGAATATTAACCTCACAAAAGATGGTAATCATTCTGAGATTCTTTATTGCTTAGCATTCTCTTTCTGTGTGGGAATAAAATTATCTGCTCAATACCTGATTCCTGTTTGTACTCTGGGTGCCTTTTTGACTCCCTCCCACCCTTGCTTGAGAGGACCCTGTAGACTAGGTCTGTGTAGACTTGTTTCTCAGGAATCTGAGCTGCAGGTGGAATTGATGAACTGGGAGCACAGTTGCCCCTATTGAGGAGAAAGGCAACCCCGGCGTAATGAACCCAGGAAAAATGGGAAGGGCAGGACAAGGAGAGAGACTGGTGAAGGTCTCAGCTCTTTGACTTAATGAGGCCTGCCAGGGCCTACCAAGCTAGAATAACACCCATTTTGGCAGCAAAGGCTTCAAATCGGGTCTTCCTGGTTCCAAGTGTAGCTCCATTGCAAGGCATTCTTTTCTTATAAATTCTACAATATCATATAAATGTGGGCACGATTTTCCTTATAATAATCATTTTATTATTAGTAGGCAATATGGCACAATGGGTAGACAGCTGGCCTCAGCACCAGGAAAACCTGGGTTCAAATTGTGCTGACACATACCCTATGACCATGGGTCATTAAACCTCTAAGGACACTAGGCAACTCTCGAAGATTACAAATTACAGACAAGTTGCTGATCTGTATCAGAGGAAGGAATTTCTTTTTTATGATTCTTTTAAAAATTATTATTTTTTCAATCTTAATATTATTTTATTTTTTCCAGTAACATGTAAAGACAGTTTTCAACATTGATTTTTAAAAGATTTTGAGTTCCAAATTTTTCTCCCTCCCTCCCTTCTCTCTTCCTCCCCAAAACAGCAAGCAATCTGATATATATTATATATGTGCAATCACATTTAAAATATTTCCACATTAGTTATGTTATGAAAGAAGAATCAGAACAAAAGGGAAAAACCTCAAAAAATTATAAATATTATGGTTCAATCTACATTCAGATTCCACAGTTCTTTTTCTAGATGTGGAGAGCATTTTCCATCATGAGTCCTTTGGAATTGTCTTGGGTCATTATACTGCAGAGAAGAGCTAAGTCTATCATAGCTGATCATCATACAATGCTGCTATTATTGTGTACAATGTTCTCCTGGTTCTGCTCACTTCACTCAGCATCAGTCCACGTAAGTCTTTCCAGGTTTTTCTAAAATCTGCCTGCTCATGTTTCTTGTAGCACAATAGTATTATATTACATTCATATACCACACTTGTTCAGCCATTCTCCAATTGATGGGCATCCCCTCAATTTCCAATTCTTTGCCACCACCAAAAGAGCTGCAAGAAATATTTTTGTACATATGGGTCCTTTTCCCTTTTTTTATGATCTCTTTGGGATACATAGTAGTGCTATTGCTGGGTCAAAGGCCCCATAGCCCTTTGAGAATAGTCCCAAATTGTTATCCAGAATGGTTGGATCATTTCCCAACTCCACCAACAAGGCATCAGTGTTCCAATTTTCCCACATCTTCTCCAACATTTGTTATTTTCCCTTTTTGTCATATTAACCAATCTGTTTTGATTTGCATTTCTCCAATCTAGTGATTTAGAACATTTTTTTCACATGGCAATAGATAGATTTGATTCCTTCATCTGAAAACAGCTTGTTCATATCCTTTGACCATTTCTCAATTGGGAAACGACTTGTTTTCTCATAAATTTGATTCAGTTCTCTATGTATTTTAGAAATGAGGCCATTATCAGAAACACTAGCTGTAAAAATTACTTTCCTTCTAATCTTGACTCTATTGCTTCTGCTTATACAAAACCTTTTTAATTTAATGTAATCAAAATGATTCATTTTGAATTTCATAATATTCTCTATCTCTTGTTTGGTCATACATTCTTCTCTCCATAGATCTGAGAGGTAAACTGTTAGAGGAGGGAATTTCTAAATAAGTATTCCCTACACAGATAAAAAAATCAAAGGTCTAGAAACACAAAAATCTCTATATTATTATTCATATAATCATGGATTTAGAAATGGAAGGGCACCTCAGAAGTCATCTAGTCCAACACTCTTAATTTACATAGGACAAAATGGAGTCCTAGAGAGATCAAGTGACTTGTCCAAAGCCATACAGATAGTGACAGAGCCAGGATTTGAACCCAGACCCCCCTGACTGAATTTAGCATTCTTTCCATTGCATTTTATTGACTCAAGTTTTCTCATATATAGGTGCAACCAATCATGCAACTTTGGCTTTCTCCAAACTATAGCTAAAGAAAGAATATGATAAATGACTTCTCAACGCGTATTCTTGCCCCATAAGTCCACGATTCCATGTTGACTCACCAGAGAAAAGCTGGCCCTATCCCCTACAGCCCTGGAAATGACACCCCCATAGAGGCATCAGCCAGATCATTCACTTACCACCTGAAAGAGCTTAAAGAAGTCCACATTAGAATACAGAGCATCTTCCACCCACTGCAGGTTGCCTTGGGACAAGGGGCACATGGCCCTCTGGACAGTCTGTGCCCCTCGCCGCTGGCTGAAAATGATGAACCGGTTTAGCAGGGCTTCACTGCAGGCAATGTCTTTGAGCATCAGGTCTGGGACACCATAGGCAAACTGTAGAGAATAACAGCATATCCCCTTTATGACTGAAAGCCTCCTCTCCTTCTTATCCCAAGTGAGAGCCCTATAGTCACTTATGTCAAGGGATAGGGGCCAATCTGGGCCAAGCGGTTACCTTACTGAGCTGGGACAGCACTTCTTGGGACCAGGACTCTGGCTTCCAAGGAACCAATTTCCAACCAAACTTCCACGCAGATGAATGATTGCTTTGTGAAATTCATGTGAGATACGGTCATTCCCATTCACCGAGCCACTCATATACTACATAGTTTGCCCTTAGTCACATGCTGTAAGGACCCCTTGGCTCCAGGTCAGTCTCTCTTGGACTTTACCTAGGAAACCTGCCCATACAGTAGAAGCTGTCAAAAATGAGAATCCTCCTGGCCAAACTGAGAAACCAGATCACTTTTAAGCGAGGTCATAAGGCCACAGGCAATATTTTGGATTAGTCTGGACCACTTACTATCCCAAGGGAATGTGACTAGGTTTGTTTTCTTTTTCCTCTATGTTTTAATCCTCAGATGATCTTCCAGTTGAAAGAATGGTTAATACTATTTCTTTTGTTTTTGGTGCTGTTGGGTTTTTTTCTATTTTGAGGTTTTTCACCATTGCTCTGATTTTTTCTCTTATAACAGGATTAATGCAGAAATAGGATTAATGTTATCATGTGTATATATATATGTGCATATAGATCTATATCTATATCTATATAGATATATAGATACAACCTATATCAGATTACCTGCTATCTAGGGGAGGGGGGAGGGAGAGGAGGGAGGGAGAAAAATCTGAAATTATAAAATACCTTATATGTAAAATTAAATTAAATTAAAAAAAAAAAGAAAGAATGGTTAAAAGAGCCCTTTCAATAGGATCTTGGGAGTAGAATCTAATAAGGAGTATTGAGGGATTAAAGCCCTGTGTTTGATGATGAACAAAATGGGCTAAGATGGTTAGGGAGGTAACAGAGCTAGAGCGAGAGTAAGATACATACTTAGAGATCTCAAGGATGAGAAAAAAATGACTGAAGACAGGACTAAAGAAAGAAAGAGGGACTGAGACAGAGAAATGAAGGTAGAGATAGGTGGCCCAGGCACATATGCATATATGGATGGGTGTGGTGGGGGTGTAAGGGAAGAAGAAATCCAAATTTGGAGCTTAGAACTCCCAGTGTGGACGTTCCATTCCACACAGACAGACCAAGGACTCCTTGGTAACTGGGGTCTTCGAGAGTTGCCTTTGGGCACTAAGAGGTTAAGTGATTTGCTCAGGGCCACATAGCTGGTATGTGTCCAAAGCTGGACTTGAACTGGGCTTGTCCTGACACCAGAGCTGGCCCTTTCTCCTTGACTAAGCTGCCTCTTATGTTGTGCCCTACCCCCAGTTGGGACAGATGTGAATAGAGCCCTTGTATGTGTCTGCTTGACCATAAGCTTTCCTTAAGCTCCTGGGCTTATTCGTCAGGTGAGCTGGAGCCTGGGGTCCTGGGGCCTGGACTGCTTGTTCTCTGCTCATGAAAGGATTTCAAGTCCTCAATCCTGCAGGGACTGGTCTTGTTGGAGGGGACTTGGAAAGAAATTTCCCCTAAATTCCTCCTGTTATCTCTATCTGCCTTTTATTACCAACTGGAAACTAGTCGGCACGCACATATCCAGGATTTCAGTTTTATGAGCACAGAGGAAAATGAGCAGTCAGTGCTGACACATTCTTCCCCCCCTTCCCCACCCCAAAGCAGCAGGGAGCCTCAGGCCTCATTCTGATCTTCCCATTGAGCAGGGTTCCTTTCTAGCTAGAGGGGCAGCCCATTAAGGACACCTTTTCAGGGGCAGCAGGCACCAGGGTGCCCTGGACTGACCAACTGCCTCAAGAACGGTCTGACCTGGAGGACCCTTTGTCTCAATTCTGTGAATACCTGACTCAGGGAGAGCCAGACAGAGAGGCCTAGACCTTTTTCAATGTTTTCTCTGGCTCATAAGCTCACAGATTAAGAGGTGGCAGAGACCTCGGAAGCAGAGTCCCATCCCCTCCCTTTCCAGGGCAGGAAATGTGAGGGAAGCATGACTCCACGGACATGCATGGACAGCATGGGCAGAGCGCTGGACTTGGAGTCAGGGAGACCTGATTGAAAGGCCTTCGATCGCTCATTGGACACTTACTGCCTAGGTGACCAGGCAAGCCACGTCATCTCACCCTCAGTTTCCTCATCTGTAAAATGAGGGAGTCAGACTTGATGGTCTCTGAGGTCTCTTCCAGCCAGTCCATAAGTCTATGATGCTATGAAGCTGTGAAGCTGAGGCCCATGATGAGCAAATGTAAATGGTGGAATTTGAATCCAGGTCCTCTGAGTCCCACGCCAGTGAAACCAGCCATGGAACCAGCCTGAAAGTTCTTACCAAGCTAGTAAGTGACATCATTGCCATTCTGTCCTTGCCTCCCTTCTCTTCCTCCAAAGACCCTCCTCCCCATCATTCATGGCATGGGTGATGGGGCTGGGAATACCCATATGCCCTTAAGCAGAGGGCAAAGGCACATGCTCAGTTCTACCCCTCCTCATTACACTCAAGTTCCCCTACCTGCTCAGCACGGACTTGGGAGTACATCAGAAGATAGACCACAGAGTCAGGCAAGCCGAATGTGTGCACCAGAAAATGTGTCAGTGTCTCCTCTTCTTTTAGAATGTCCTTGATTCGGATACCTCTTCCTGCATATCAAGGAGAGAAAAGAAGGTTGCAAATAGAATATGAGCTCCTTGAGGGTAGAGTCAGCCTCAGTTTTGTAGTGTATCTGAAGCAGCAGCAACAGCACAGCAAGTAACAGTCATTTTCACTTTAGTAGGAATGAGTTTTAGATCCTTTCCTGAGAGGAGATTTTCAGAAGCCCCGGAGGGAGGGCAATGGCTGAAAGTACCCCCAAGGGAAAGAAAGATAGATACTGTGGAAGACCCACTTAACTGACTTCTCCTCATCTCATTCAGTTGTTACACATCAGCCAGTTTGGAACAAAGTAAGTACTCAATAAATGAGTAAATATATGCTTGTTGATTGATCAGTTACAACATTGAGTAGAATTAAGGAGATGTTAGAAGAATTCATTTAGGGTTTTCCAAACTTGAGATGTCTTGGGGTTTCTGTCATTGAAACTCCTCGGTTTTTACTGAAGTAGACATGAAAACTAGAAGGGCTCCCCAAGGGGGGAAAAAAGTATTGAAAGTCAGTATAGTGTATTGGATTGAGTGCTGGATTTGGAATCAGAAAGATGTGGGTCGAATTCCACCTGAGATGGTAGCTGAGTGTCCCAGGGCAAGTCACTTCTCTGTGAATTCCTCATGAACTCAGTGATGTCTAAGGACCTTGCCAGCTCCAAATCTATGATCCTCTGTCCCTAGAAAAGGTATGACTAGTGTCCAGGCATTCTCTGCATGGCATTTTCTGTGTCTAAGAAAGAGGTCCCAAATTCTTGTTTAAAAATTTACACAGGAAAAGGAAAATGATAAATGTTGAAGTGGATGTTCTAAAATTGACACTCTAATGCCTTATTGGTGAAGGTGTATACTGATTCAACCATTTGGTAGAGCAATTTGGAACAATGTCCAAAGGGCTATAAAACTGTTTACCCTTTAATTAACATCACTACCAGGTATGTATTTCTTTTTTTTTTTTTGATGATGTTTTTTTCTTTTCTTTTCCTTTTTTTTTTTTGATGGGGCAGTGAGGGTTAAGTGACTTGCCCAGGGTTAGGTATGTATTTCAAAGAGATTTAACAAAGGAAAAGGACCTGTATATACAAAATATTTACCGTAGTTCTTTTTTTGGGGGGGGGTACGGCAGTTGGGGTTAAGTGACTTGCCCAGGGTCATACAGCTAGTAAGTGTCAAGTGTCTGAGGCCAGATTTGAACTCAGGTCCTCCTGAATCCAGGGCCAGTGCTCTATCTACTGCGCCACCTATCTGCCCCTGTAGTTCTTTTAATGGTGACAAAGAATTGGAAATTGGGGGGATGTCCAACAATTGGGGAATGGCTGAACAAGGTGTGGAATATGATTGTGATGGAATACTATCGTGCTATACAGAATGACAAACAGGATGCTCTCAGAAAAAAACTGGGAAGATTTACATGAGCTGAAACAAATTGAAATGAGTGGAACCAGGACATTGCACATAGTAATTGCAATATCGTACAAAGATCAACTGTGAATGAGTGAGCTTTCCTCAGCAATGATCCAAGACAATTCTGAAGGACTTAAGATGAAAAATGCTATCCTTCTCCAGAGAAAGAACTGATGGAGTCTGACTGCAGACTGAAGCATACTTTTTCTTTGCTTTCTTTATCTTTGTTATTTGTTTGTTTGGTTGTGTTTTGGTCTGCATTTTCTTTCACAGCATGACTAACATGGAAATTTAAAAAATTTTCACAGGCTAAGCATCTCTTCTTTAGAATTTCTGACTGCACACTAAGAGCTATCATTAAAGGAAGATTTGAATTAAGATGGAAAAGCACTACAGTTATGAAACGTCTTCAAGTTAATGTGCCAATAGGCTCCAGAAAGGTCAGTCCTAAGGCAAGACAGCAAAATCAGAGAAGTTTGTCTTTAGAAGCTACCAATCTCCTCTGCTTTTTCTTCCCTTGGTGGTTATATTGTCTCCACCTTCTTCTAGGACTCATCACAGTCTGTTCATGGGAAAACATCCAAAACAAATTCAATATAAATTATAAATGACTTATTTCAAGGGTATGTGGATTTTACTGCTTTGTACAGATATGTAACTAGGACAAGGCCATATGAGCTTTGTCCCTGGGCATAAAGTTTGGACAGTGTCCAAGGCACTTTCTAGAGCTTGGTTTCCCCAACCTAGTGTTTTCTTTACCTTATCCAGCCTCACCCACGTGGTAGCCTCAACTTGGTGGCTGGACTCTAGATGAACCTCTTCCCACTTCTAACTCTTTCAATTTGCCCCAGGCGAAGTAACTTATGCTCTGGCTATGGATGCTCTTTTCACCAAAGTGGACTGTAAGCCCATCTCAATTATGTGAGTAATCATCAAGGAAAAATTCATTACACTGCTGAAAATTTGTTGAGGATCCTCTGGAAAGTTAGCTAAGCTAGACTTGTCTTCACACAACTGACAGGGTCTATCTGAAACCTTTATAACTTGGTAATAATGATAATAGCTAAAATTTAGATAGCTCTTTAAGGTTTGAAAACCACTTTCCATACATTGTGACTTTCAATTCTCACACACCCCCTGTGAGGTAGCTATTTTTATCATCCTCATTATTATCATCCTGAGGGAGAATGAGTGGCTTGTCCACAGTCACATGGCCAGTAAATGTTGGTGGTGGAATTCAAACTCAGGGCTTCCTGAATCTAAGCACTCTATCTGTCACCACCCCACCTACCTGCTACTTGTAGGACCATCCAGAGCTAATACACTACCATCACTGAAGCCAGGCTAACTAACCTCCATGCCATGAGGAATCATGGAGGAAGACTTTAGTGGAGGTGAATGATTCATAACAGCCTAAAGAATTTCCTCTCTCAAAGGTACTCTCAAAGATCCCAGAGGTCATCTAATCCCATCCCCTCATCTGACAGACACAGAACTGAAGCCCAAGCGAGGGTATTGGCATCCACCCGGGATCAAAGATTTTATTCAGCTAAAGTAATAAAATCTATCAGCCAAATCCCAGTCAACAGCCAGCAAATATGGGATGTCTTTATGGGATGTGGAGCAGTAGGGCCTCCCAGGCCCTCAAAGTCATACCATAAAGCCCCTTCACTCCCTTCTTCCAAACTTCCCATCAGTATGGGATTGGCTCAGGAAGCAGTTTGTGGCCTCAGGTTTTCTAAGGCTGTGAAGTGGTCTGAGAAGGCAGTAGCAATATGGGAAGGCTTTGGGTTGGGTGGTTACTGCACATCTGCTCACTTGGGCAGAACTCTAAGCTATGGGCTCCTCCATCAAATAAGTGCTCCATTTAGCCTAAAATCACCTCCCTTCCCAGTCACTCCAGAATGTCCAATCTGAATAATTTTCTTCTAGACATCTGAGAGGAAGGAAGGAAGGAAAGAAGGAAGGAGGGAGGGAGGGAGGGAAGGAGGGAAAGAGGAAAAAAGGTAAGGAAAGAGGTAGGGAAAGAAGGAAGAAAATAAACATTTATCAAGTGCCTACTAGGGCCCAAGCACTTTATAAAAATTATCTCAGTTGGTCCTTACAATAGCCCTGGGATGTGTTATCACTATCCCCATTTTATAGAGTGTCTGCCTCAGTCTGCAAAATGGGGATAATACACTGCAACATGCCTTCTCAGTGCTTGGCACAAGGTCTGCTTGCTGTTTGCTTTGTGTTTTAAGGACTCAACTTTTATTTTAAAGTGCCTTATGCAAACGAAGTATACTGATCATTTCTTCTTTTCTGTCTGATTAGACAGAAGTGAGACAATAAGCAATAAGAATGCTGGGATTAAGATCACCTGGGTTTCCAATTAATTATTTTTATTTTGATAACAAACATTTTCATTTAAAGTTTTGAGTTGAAAGTTCTTTCCCTCCTTCCTTCCCTCTACATGACCTTCACCGAGACAGTAAGCAATCAGATATGGGTTATACATGTGGAATTATGTAAAACATTATCATAATAGTCAGTTTGCATTAGAAAACTTAAATAAAAGAGAAAAAAAGAAAGTGGAAAATAGCATGCTTCAATCTGTGTTCAATCAACATGATTTCTTTCTTTGGAGGTGGATAGCATGCTTCATCATTAGTCCTTTGGGATTGTCTTGGATCATCATATTGCTTAGAATAATTAAATCATTCACAGTTCTTCATCAAACAATATTGCTGTCACTGTGCACAATGTTCTTCTGGTTCTACTCACTTCACTGTACATCAGTTCATATAAGTCTTTCCAAGCCTTTCCAAAATCATCCTACTTTTCATCATAATATTCCATCCCAATCAAATACCACAGCTTATTCACCCATTCCCCAATTGATAGGCATTCCTTTGATCTCCATTTCTTAGCCACCGCAAAAAGAGCTGCTAAAATATTTTTGTATAAATAGGTCTTTTTCTCTTTTTAGGGATGTCTTTAGCAGCGGTAGTGCTGGATCAAAAGGTATACACAGTTTTATAGCCCTTTGGGCATAGTTCCAAATTGCTCTCCAGAATGGTTGGATCACTTCATAACTCCACCAAGAGTGGATTAGCATCCCAGTCCAATTAATTTTTAATCTCTTTCCACTGCCTTTCATTGAATGTAATTTTTATTGCATTATGATCCAAAAAGGATATATTTAATATCATTCTCTATTTCTTCCTGTATCTTACTTAGCTTCTTCTCTAAGAATATGGATGCTATACCATGTGGTGCATATATGTTTAGTATTGATATCACTTCATTGTCTATGGTACCTTTTTTTTGTTTGTTTTTTTGTTTGTTTTTTTTGCAGGGCAATGAGGGTTAAGTGACTTTCCCAGGGTCACACAGCTAGTTAAGTGTCAAGTGTCTGAGGCTGGAATTGAACTCAGATACTCCTGAATCCAGGGCTGGTGCTTTGCCACTGCGCTATCTAGCTGCCCCATCTATGGTACCTTTTAACAAGATGTTGTTTCCTTCCTTCTCTCTCTCTCTCTCTCTCTCTGTCTCTCTCTCTCTCTCTCTCTTCCTTCCCCCCTTGCCCCCCCCTCCCTTTCTCTCTCTCTTTTTGTGGGGCAATGACGGTTAAGTGACTTGTCCAGGCTTCCTTATCTCTTTTAATTAAATCTATTTTTGCTTTAGCTCTGTCTGAGATGAGCATTGCTACCCATTTGTTGTTTTTTTTTTTTAACTTCAGCTGAAGCATAATAGATTCTGCTCCAGCCCTTTACCTTCACTCTGTGTGTATTTCTCTGCTTCAAGTGTGTTTTTGGGAAGCAGCCTACTATAGGATTCTGGTTTTTGATCCATTCTGCTATCTGCTTCTATTTTATGGGAGAGTTCATCCCATTCATACTCACAGTTATGATTACTATGTATTTCCCTCCATCCTATTTTTTCTTGTGTTTTTCCTCTCTCTTCTTTCACCCTTTCCCTCCTTACCAGTGTTTTGCTTCTGCCTACTGCTTCCCCCAATCTGCCCTCCCTTCTGTCAGTTCCCCAGCCCCCTACTTAATCTCTCCTCCTACTTTCCTGTAGGGTAAGAGAGATTTATATATTCAACTGATTGTGTATATTGTTTTCTCTTTGAGCCAATTCTGATAAGAGTAAGGTTCAAGAGATGCCCACTGACCACCCTCCAATCTTCCTCTCCACTGTAATAGATCTTTCACACCTCTTTATGTGAAATAATTTACCCTGTTCTACCTCTCCTTTCCTTTTGCACCTAGTGTACTCCTCTTCTTCATCCCTTAAATAATTTTAATGTCATTCCCTCAAATTCATCTTATACTCATACCCTCTGTCTATGTATATTCCTTCTTGCTGAAGTATTAGTGGTACAATTCTTAAGAATTACAAGTATCTTCTTCCCATGTAGAGATGTAAACAGTTTAGCCCTATTGATTCCCTTATGTTTCCTTTTTACCTTTTTATACTTTTCTTGAGTCTTGATATTAGAGGTCAGATTTTTGTCCAAATCTGGTCTTCTCCTTATGAAAGCTTGAAATCCTTCTATTTCATTGCATGACCAATTTCCCCCTTTAAGTATTGTGCTCAATTTCACTGGGTAGGTGATTCTTAGTTGTAGTCCTCACTCCTTTGCCTTCCAGAATATCATGTTCTATGACCTCCAATCCTTTAATGTTGCAGCTGCTAAGTCCTGTGTAATCCTGATTGTGGTTCCCCGATATTTGAATTGTTTCTGGCTACTTGCAAATTTTTTTCCCCCTGATCCAGTAGTTCTGAAATTTGGCTATAATATTCTTTAGAGCTTTCTTTCAGGGATCTCTTTCCTGAGGTAAGATGGGTAGATTCTTTCAATGTCTATTTTGCCCTGTGGTTCCAGGATATCAGAACTGTTTTCCTTGATAATTTCTTGAAAGAAGTTGTCCAGGTCCTTTTCATTATGGCTGTGAGGTGGTTCAGTGATTCTTACATTATCTCTCCTGGATCTATTTTATAGGCCCGTTGTTTTGTCATTAGCTGTCACTTGTCCAGTTCTAAATATTAAGGAATTATTTTCCTTAGATAGCTTTTGTAACTCTTTTTCCATTTGGCCAACTCTACTTTTTAAGGAATTGTTTTCTTTTTCCAAGCTGCTGACTCTTTTTCTATTTTTTTAAATTATTCTATATTTTCTATATTTCTCTTGCAGCACTTCCATTTCTTTTCCCAATTTTTCTTCAACCTCTCTTATTTGATTTTTAAGTTTCTGTTTAAGCTCTTTTTGGGCTTGAGACCAATTGCCATTTTTCTTTGGGGTTATACCCTCAGGTGTTTTGACATTTTTATACTCTTCTGAGTGTGTCTTGGTCTTCCTTGTCACCATAATAACTTTCCATGGTCATATTATTTTTTCTTGCTCATTTTTTTGCCTTTTCCTTAAATTTGAGTTCTGCGGGGGCAGCTAGATGGCGCAGTGGTTAAAGCACCCTCCCTGGATTCAGTAGTACCTGAGTTCAGATCTGGCCTCAGGCACTTGACACTTACTAGCTGTGTGACCCTGGGCAAGTCACTTAACCCCCATTGCCTGCAAACAAAAACAAAAACAAAACAAAACAAAAAAAATTTGAGTTCTGCTCCTATAGTGGAAGGGGAATTGTTCCAAGCTTCTTGTGCAAGGGACTACAGGCCCTGGTTGTTTGCCTAGTGCTGCACTAGTGTTGCCTTGAGGCCACTGAGGGACCCTCCTGTCTGGTGCTGGTTGATAGAGCGGGGAGTGGGTGTGGCTGGTGCTGTTGGAGAGCATAGGGGTCTAGCAGCTTACTTGGTGCTGAGCTGGGGTCTCCGTGCCGGTGCCCAGCATGTGCTGAGGTCCTCAAGGGATCTCTGCATTGGCCTCTGCCTGTTTGCTTGGGGCTATACACATGGCAGGTCCTGTCCTATCTGCCCTTTGTTGGCATCTGTTTAGGTACTTGCGGGTAAGCATGGCTGTTTACTAGGGTTACACTGAAGCTGGCAGGCAGTACTGGAGCTAGCATCTGTTGGTTCTCCAGGCTATGCTGAGGCACTGGAGGGGAGATGTTGTGTGCTGGTATTGGCATTTGCCTACTCCACTGCACTGGGGCTAAGGAGGGCTGGTTGCTGGCTTGCTGGGAGCCTTCCTGTCCTGGATTGTACTCCCCTTCTACTGGAGGGAGACAGATCTTTCCTGCTGACCTTTCAAGTTTCTTGGGTTAGAGAACTGTTTTACCCCATCTTTTTGCTGGTTCTGCTGTTTCAAGATTCGTTTGGGAGTGCTATTTTATGGTTGCTTGGAGGTGAACATGGGAGAGTCAAGGCAATTTCTTGCTTACTCTGTCATCTTGGCTCGCCAAAGTTGGGCAGTGCTCTTTCTATGGTACCATCCTGTCTTGTCAGCTATGTAACAGTTATGTATGAGTTGGACTAGTTGGCTACTAGAGTCCCTCCAAAACCTCAGAGATTCTGTGATTCTTTGATATGTATTCTCCCTCTCCAACTAGATTGTAAGTTCCTTGAAGTGAAAGGCCATAGTTTCTATTTCTCTTTTAGCCCTCACTAGACAGTGCCAAGAAAACAGTAAGTACCTGATGACTTGACTTGAGGGTCAGGACCCAGGTTATACCACACAACCCCACCCCCACCCAGTCTTACTCTAATTTACTTATCAAATCTCAGTTCTGAGAACAAGAAGAATATGGCTCACATTTACATTGGTGATTAGTCTTACAGAGTTCTTTCCTCACTACTCTATGAAGTATTATTATGTTTTTATACTACCTACCTGCCTCATGGGGAACAGAAATCAATCTGTAAATTTTCTGTGAAAGGGTGTTCTAGAAATGAGAATTTCTGTGGTCGCAGTTTTTTAGAACTGGAGGGTACCCAAGAAGTAATCTAATACAAAATTATAGAATGATAGCTGGGGAAAAAACCCAAAACAAAACAAAACAAACCTAGGTAGCACTCTAGACCAATATATAGCTGAACAAGAATCCCCTTGTTACACAGCCTATCTTCCCCCTAAAATGGTCATTCAACTTGGGAGAGGCAAGCCGCCCACCACCTCCCAAAGCAGTAAATTCCATTTTTGGCAAAGTGTCATTAGTGAGAAGTTTTCCCTGGCATCAAGCAAAAAGTGTCTCTGTCTACTTCCACCTATTGTTTCTGGTCCTACCCTCTAGAGACAAGCTGAATACATTTAATCCTGAGGTTCTGAACTGAGATCCACAGAACCCTTCTACCCCACCCCTCATGGTCTGTAGGTAAGATTTCAGAGTGTCTGTGAACTTGGATGGGAACAAAACTTGTATCTTTATTTTCACTAATCTCTAACTGAAATTTAGCATTTCCTTCAATCATGTTTGGGTTTTTTTTAAGTACGTTATTTTGTTAAAAAGAGGTCCCTACTGTAACAATTGGAATGATGCCACCTGCTGGAGACTTACTGTAGAAAAGCTCCGCCATGAGGTGAAGATCTCTGAGGGCAAGACCATGCGTCTTTTCTTTGGCATCAGGAAGTGACGTTTGCTTGTGGGAGGAAGAAGGGGGAGCCTGGCGCTCTGACTCGCTCTCTTTCCTGAGGACTCCAGTGGAGAAGGGAGCTAGAAATGCGCTCTCCCGTTAATAGATAGATGAATGTAGGCCTTTCTCTCTCACTTTACCAAATTCTTATTCTCCTTAATAAATGCTTAAAAGTCTAACTCTTGCTAAAGCTTATAATTTATTGGCAACCACTCATTAGATATTTTAGACAGTATAGCTAGAATTTTAGCCTTAACACTAGGCTTCACCAAACTGATAAGGGGGTCTTCTATAACAAGAACCCCTAGTCTAATCTCTCTTACATAGATTAGCCCTAGAAATATTGGAAGACAGCTGTCATCCCTTTTCCCCCAGTCTCTCTTCTCTGCGTTCAAGATTCCCATCTCCTCCAACCAATCCTTAACTGACATCAAAGCCCTTCATTATACTCCTCTGGACACTCGACAGTTTATCCAAGCTGTGGTACCTAGAACTAAACCCAATACTCCAGAATTTGTTCTGAACAACCTAGGGTACAAAGACTCCTTCTTCCTGGAAGCTATGCTTCTCTTAATGCAAACTGATGAGCCTGGATAAGGAGGAATACATTCAGGCTGAGGGAGATGGTGAGGATGGGAGTTGGGTGGGCCCCTGGAACTCAACTTTGCTAGGTCCTTCCATAACCTTTGCTACCACCCAGAGGGCTGGGCTGCTGATTTTGCCACCTGCTTTCCATATGCCCCAGGGAAAAGAGGCAGGACCCAGATCAATCAACAGTCATGCATCTGAGTAATTGAGGAAGAGCCTCCTCCCCACCCTCCAAGCTGAGAGTCTGGGGACCCTGAAAATATGAGAGGGAGCCGATACCAGACAGAGGCTTAACCAGAGTCCCGAGGGAGAAATGTGAACTGGGGGGCCTATGGGGAAAACAAAATAAATTTGACTTAAAATGTTGTTCTTCTTGTTTCCATCCCTGCTGAAGGTCAGGGGGCTGGAGGGTGGGGATGAGGGTGGTGAAATGGGAAGGGAAGGGGGGAGGAAGATCACTGACAGCAGAATGCTCTGGGTTGAGGAGGGGATGCTTCCAAACTTAAGTGGGAGGATGGCTCTCCTGCAGAAGGCTAAGAGACCACAGAACTTGCTTGGTGGTGTGGTGGGGAGGGGGTGGGAAGAGGAAGAGTTCTAGGAGTTCATGGTTATGCATTTTTAGCCTTAATCCTCCCCTGCAGAGAATGCAGTAAGGCAGGTTTGCTATGAAAGCAAAATGCTGCCTGACTCCAACCAGTAACTGGCTTTCCCAGGGGAAACTGACACAACAAGACCTGTCCTTTCCAAGGACTAACTCTTCTCCCCTCAGGTCACATAATCCAGGGCTCATGGGTGACTTTTCGACAGGTGACAAGCAATAGAACTTTGTCTTCAGGGTGCCAGGCATGGATCTGAGCAATTCTGGGAATGTCTGGACTTGTCTTCTCCTTCCCATATCCTGCCCCCTGCAGCCATGAGATTTGGGGACATTAAGATTTGGGGGATACACACAGATGAGTGCTAGGAAGCCCCAACTGGTCCAGGTGGGACTCCTCTTTTCCAGGACACCCAAATATTTAAGAAGTGTTTAGAACTGAGTGACCTTAGAGATCATCCAGTCCAATCTCCCATATTCCAGGTGAAGAAACTGAGGCTTAGGAAGGTGAGGTGATTTGTCCAACATCAGACAGTTGGTATTAGGCAGTGCTGGGACATGAACCCAAGTACTCTGGTTCCAAACTCAGTGTTCTTTCTATGACTATGGAACCATTAACACTAGAGAAATTTGTTTTATACCTGTGGTAAAATAATGGAATTTGTTAACTCTCCCCATATTAAATTTGGCCCTACATACCCCAGTGACTGGCAGAAGGAGTTATCTGTTCCCAACTCAAAATCAATCTTTCTTTGTCTCCCACTGGTTTAGTCAATAGTCTTTAAAAATTCTCACTTGGACCAAGCTTTGCCCTAGTGAAGAGAAGCTTCACATCTATCCCTTTTTTTGGAGGGATGGGAAAAGGAGTATGAAATATTGCCTGTATTATCAGACTTACAACCTGATGTTTTGATTAGCTCTGTGGAAATGCTCTCTCTCTCTCTCTCCCTCCCTCCTTCCCTCCATCTTTTATTTTTTGAAATAAGGAGCAATGTGTAAAGGAGCGGGAATGGACATATTTAGGAAAAGAGGTGATATAAAAAGCAAAGATAATGATACTTTAAAAAAAATTCTCATTTGGCCAATTTAAATAGTACAAGGTAGTGTAGAATATATTACTTGGAGCTTCTTGCCTGATACAGCCTCAATCTGATAGGTATTTGGACAATTATCTGGACCATCATTATTGAGTCTTTGTATCTCCAGCACCTGGCACAGAGTGAAGACTTTAAAAACACATTTGTTGAATGGGATGGGATAGAATGGAATAGAATGGTACTTGACAGATTCCATTAGATTGGGCGTTGGAGGACTGGATTTTAATGCATCAGTGCTACTGACTTTTTGTTTAGACTCTAAAACAAATACTTCCTTCTCTCAGAGCCTACAATTTTCCCTCCATAAATAAGATAGAGATTCCAGTTCCAGCTGCCAGACAATGCTCATGTCATGAGATGTCCACATTGAGGAGATTCCATCAAACACGGCTGGTTACTGTCACTGCTCTATGATCCAGAATGGTCAGGAATGGGATATTCTGGCTTATCAAATATTCTGGTTTAATACATTGCCACACACATGATAGAGTTGACATGAATCATTTACATACTCATGGGAGCATTGTCCTAGAGGTGGGGGGAACCTCAGAGGTTCATCTAGTTCAAACCTCTCATTAATAAATGAAGAAACTAAGGCCCAGAGAAGTGAGCTGATTTGCTCAAGGTCACACAGGCAGTAACTATCAGAGGTAGAATACATGGAGTCCTCTGACTCCAAGGCCAGTGCTAGAATCTTTTGACTAAAACACCACAAAATATCCTTCTTTTATGAAAAATCCTGCCTCATCAGGTATGGAATTGGCTCTGGGTTCTCCAATACCACACCGGCTCTAACAGGATCTGTCCAAGGACAAGCCTAGGTAAGTAAGTAAGCTCTCAGAGGCTCCTCATCAGCTTGGCTGAAGAGCATTGATTTCCAGCCACAACAACTGATAGAGACTGGCCTAAAGTGAAGAGCAATGATTCTGAGCCATGTTTGTGCCCTGGCAGTCTGATGAGGCCTTGGACCCCTCTCAGAATAATGTTTCTAAATGCATAAGATAAAATACGTCAGATTACAAAGGAAACTAATGACATTGCAATACAGTTATCAATATATTAAAAAAACAAGTTTATATACCACCCCTAGTTAAGAACCCTTGGCATAGAAGCATTTCTACCTACATAAATGAACAGAATAACTACACCAGTGAAATTCTAGTTCCTTGAAGCTAAAAATTCTTAATCTAAATTGATATGAAACCCAGTGTGATCCTTTGGTAGTTCAGAGAAGAGGAAAAATAGGAGAAAGAGGAGAGAAAACAAGGCAGGAAGAAGAACAGAGGTACCGTAAGCAATGGTTTTCACCAGGTTGAAAGAAGTCAAATTAAATAAAAAGCCTGCCCAAGCAGAACTGGGACACCATTCTACCTGACCCCACTCAATAGTCCCAAGATGACACAGGACTCTGGCTTCTTGTTAACAGTATTAGAATTCTGGCTTAGGAAAGGAAAGTGGTAACCACATGACTCCATTAAATACTCAATCCCAACTTGCCTGCAATTCTCTCAGGGTGAGTCCTGAGAGTCTCCATGAGCTGGGATAATGTACGTAGTTCATTCCAAATCTGACCAAGGAGTTTGCTTTCTGGCGCATTTATCAGGAGCTCTTGAACATCTTGGTAGACCCTTGCCAATCTAGAAAGAAAGGAAAAAGCTGTGTTAATAAAGATTTCCTTTGATAATAATTGTTTCCTAAATAACAACGATAGCTTGTGTTTGAAACTGCCCCTCCCTTGTTTGTCCTGGAGATATCTTGGGAGCAACATTCATCATCTTCATCTTCATCACCACCACCAACATCATTACCATTCCCATCTAGGAACAGTTGAAAAAAGGCATCTTCTAGGGCAGCTAGGTGGCGCAGTGGATAGAGCACCGGCCCTGAAATCAGGAGTACCTGAGTTCAAATCCGGCCTCAGACACTTAACACTTACTAGCTGTGTGACCCTGGGCAAGTCACTTAACCCCAATTGCCTCACTAAAAAAAAAAAAAAAGCATCTTCTAATCTAGGTATTACATCCATGCTGATGAATTGATGAGTAGGAATTTGTGGCCCATCTGCTTCCAGTTGAGGTATTATTAGTGAGCCAGAGATATTCTTAATTTGAATAATAACTATTTTTTTTTGTAAATTAGAACTACTCCATCCAGAAAGGTCTGTTTTAACTTTATTTGACAAAAGTTCCAGCTAAGAATTCTACCTAAACTTTAAATATCTTGTAATACCTTTTTTTTTAGTGAGGCAATTGGGCTTAAGTGACTTGCCTAGGGTCACACAGCTAGTAAGTGTTAAGTGTCTGAGGCCAGATTTGAACTCAGGTACTCCTGACTCCAGGGCCGGTGCTCTATCCACTGCACCACCTAGCTGCCCCTGTAATACCTTTTTTTATACTACCTTCTCATTGGAGTACTTGTCCTAGTTCTGCATGAAGGGACTGGCAGCTGATTATAGATCTTAACATTTTAAGCAAAAACACCTTTGGGCAAAAGAGCAGCACATTCTCACTTTTCACTATCTCCTCTATAAAAAGAGGATTAACTTGGGATGTCAGAGCAAGTCTGAAAATGAAAGGGTCCCCACCTTCACTCCCCACCCCCAGGTAGTAAAATAAATCAAAGAGTTTTCTTTTTCTTCAGGATACATTCACTAGCCAGGGATATTGTAGAGCGGAATCCACGTTTCATGTGGCAGTATTGGTTCAGAAACAGTTCTTAACCACTGATGTGTGAACTTTTTTTTTTAAGGTTTTGATAAATGAACTTCAATGTCATTGGTTTCCTTCATAAGTCTATATATTTTTGTTTTGTTTTGTTTTTGTGGGGCAATGGGGGTTAAGTGACTTACCCAGGGTCACACAGCTAGTGTCAAGTGTCTGAGGTCAGAATTAAACTCAGGTCCTCCTGAGTCCAGGGCTGGTGCTTTATCCACTGCGCCACCTAGATGCCCCCCAAATTCCATGTATTTTTGATGCATTTAAAACATTATTCTGAAATGGAGTCCATAGGCTCCAGACTTCCAAAGGGGCTCTTAATAAGGGTTATACAAAATAAAGTTAAGAAGTCCTGGTCTAAGGGGGCATTTGACACTTACTAGCTGTGTGACCCCGGGCAAGTCACTTAACCCTCATTGCCCCACCAAAACAAAACAAAACAAAATAAAGAACTCCTGGTCTAGATTATCTTCCAGCTCTGGTTCTAGATCTTTTTTTGCTTGTTTGTTTGGGGTTTTTTTGCAGGGCTATGGGGGTTAAGTGACTTGCCCAGGGTCACACAGCTAATAAGTGTCAAGTGTCTGAGGCCAGATTTGAACTCAGGTACTCCTGAATCCAGGGCTGGTGCTTTATCCACTGTGCCACCTAGCTGCCCCCTCTGGTTCTAGATCTTACTGGGCCCTTGTTGTTCAGTCAGTCATGTGTGATTCTTCATGACTCCAAGGACCAGAAAATATCAATATTTTCTATGAGTTTTCTTGGCAAAAATATTGGAGTGGTTTGCCATTACCTTCTCCTAGCAGGCTTTGAGCCCTAGCAGCTGGCTAATAAAAGTGTTCAAAAGGCCATGGATTCAGAGACCACATAGTCAAAAACTTTCTTAAACCTACAGATGAAAGAACTGAGGTGCAGAGCAATGACGGCTAGAGTTTTTGCCTAGCTGGATGATGTGAGGGTAAAAAAGTTCTGCTCTGACCCTCAGTATATTTCTTCCCCACTTTCCATCCACAATCCTAACAGAGTGGAGGCTGGGATGTCATGGTACTTACATGGAGTTGTTATAGTTTGACACAATGCCAGGTGATTCTCCCTGGGTGGGGTTCTGGAAACAAGGATTGTTCACGTTGCAAAAAATCCCTTGGAGCCACGGCAGCAGTCCAGCTGAGGGCATTGCCTTGTTGGGGAAATGGCCTTCAAGATGGAAAATCAGATAAAACAGAAAGTCAGCCATTGAGACTTAAGTGGACGGAGCCTGGGCCATTTGGGCATAAGCACTAAAATGCTACCACTCTAGGTCTTGCAAAATATGGGGCCCTATGAGGGGTGAAGAAACAAGGTCTGTACTCCATATTTACCCAAAGCATTAAGTGTCAATAGAAACTCAAAACCTATGTTCAAAAAGGTACTGAGCAAGGACTCAAGCATACCTCCCATCATTCTTGGGTCTTCCAAAGCCACCTGCCTTGATTTTTTTTCTTTTTTTTTTAGTGAGGCAATTGGGGTTAAGTGACTTGCCCAGGGTCACACAGCTAGTAAGTGTTAAGTGTCTGAGGCCAGATTTGAACTCAAGTACTCCTGACTCCAGGGCCGGTGCTCTATCCACTGTGCCACCTAGCTGCCCCCACCTGCCTTGATTTGAAGGTATAATAATAATATTTATAATAATGCAGCTGAGTGGATAGAGCACTGGGCCTACAGTCAGGAAGACTTGAGTTTAAATCCAGCCTCAGATGCTAGCAGTGTGATTTGGGGCAAATCCCTTTAATTTCAGTTTGCCTCAGTTTGCTTAACTGTAAAATGGGGATAATAATACCACCCACCTCCACAGTTACTATAAGGATCAAATGAGATAAAAATTGTAAAATGTTTAGCACAGTGCCCCGTATAGAGTAGGCATTATATAAATGTTAGCTATTATGAGCATTCTGATTATCATAACTAATAATGGTTATAATAGTTGTTATTTCTGTAGTACTTTAAGGTTTGCACAAAAACCTTGGAAGGCAGGTGCTATAATCCCTATGTTATAGATGAAAGAAACTGAGTCACACAACGGTTAAGTGATTTTGCCAGGATCACACAGCTAGTAAGAGTTTGGAATAAGCACTCTTCCAGGCTAGAAATCTACAGGCTGAATTGATTAAGATCTTCATAGAGCAGCATTGCCCAGGTAAGAGAAAATACACTTAAAAATGTTTGGTAGAGAGCCATTGATCCTCAGATGAATGATTTTTGTTTTGTTTTGTTTTGTTTTTTTGCGGGGCAATGAGGGTTAAGTGACTTGCCCAGAGTCACACAGCTAGTAAGTGTCAAGTGTCTGAGGCTGGATTTGAACTCTGATCCTCTTGAATCCAGGGCCGGTGCTTTATCCACTGTGCTACCTAGCTGCCCCCATGAATGTTTTATTTTTAAGCAGCATTGACAAAATATGTCTATAATATATTCCATTTTCCTAGTTCCATATAATACAAATATCCTAAGTTTGCTCTCAAAATATTTGGACACCACTCATAATTTGCATCTTCTAAAAAAAAATCTGTGAATCCAGGTAGAGATAAAGAGCTCCCAAATCCTCCAATTAGTTTACGTAATAAATACTTACATAAAAAGCATAGACATGAAAAAACATTACATTTCAGGGAGCTTACATTCTACACATGAACATAAAGTAAGCAAAAATCAATAAGGATGACAGAAGACCCCCTACAGGTGTTTTCTAATTTAGATTTCATGATCAAGATAGATGAACAAATGGATGGATGAAAGAATGAATGAATGAATGGAATGCATGCATGAGCACTTACTATGTGCCAAGTTGCATCCTAACATGAAAATTAAACAGTGCCTGCTCTGAGGGACATTCTGACAGAAGGCAACATATATGGTGGGTGAATTAATATATATCCCTAACTACTGCCCAAGGTTGAACTCAAATCCTTACATTCATGCTGGCTGTACAATGGGTTGGCATTCCTTAGCCAGATCAGGACAACAAATAAAGACAAAGGCCACACAAGTTCCACAACAAAACGAATCTGCAAACAAAGCAAAAATAGAGGAAAATAATCAAAGAGAGAATGGGAACACACACAAGATTATAAAAAACCCACTTAGGATCAGCCCTCCAAGTATGATGATTCTGTCCTAGAAGATGGGTTAAAAGAATGAAACCGGCATGAAACAGTGACAAGAAACAACATGATTTCTGTCCAGGACTTTGGCAAGTGTGCTGACCACTGCAGTGTGATCAAAGGAGTGCTGGAATAAGGGTCAAGAGATCTATGTTTGAATCCCAGATCTGACTGTCCCTGCCTGTGTGACAATGGGCAATTCACCTGGAAATTCCTTTTGAGTATCTGTTTCTTCATCTGCAAAACAGGCATGATCATAGTTCTGGTACTCACCTCTACCAGGGCTGTTCAAGAGAAAGCATTTCAAAACATTTTGTAAATATGATATAAGTGGGATCTTTATTAATAGCTCCACCCATTTTTACCTTGTTTCTACTCTAAAATGGAAGGGGAAGAGGGATAGAAGATGAGATCTTTCAGTTCAAAACCACATTAGAATCAGAAATTTAGATCTGAAAGTAACCTTAGAGTTCAACCCAACTAACAGCATTTTGTGGCAAAGTTGATTACAATGAACAACTCTTAACATTTCTCCCTGTCTTCAACAATTCACTCTTACCTGGAGGCTCTCCAATAGCCAACATGTTTATGAAACAGAGAAAGGAGATGTCTTATAAAGTCACTGAACATCAGTGTTTATATTTAGGATAGTTCTGGCACTAAAGATCCCTTGATTCTGAGGGAAGAAGGACCAGTCAGCTCATGAAGACTGAGCTCACTGACATTCCAAAGACTGGAAATGTACAGTAAGATCTTCCTGACCCAAATAAGAAAAAAAGGAGGCAAGAAGCAGCCACCGCGTAGTAAAACCATCTGGGCAGATGGGTTAAACCAGGTTGAGGGTAACTGATAGGCCTCAAGCCCATCTGTGAGTGAGGGGGAGTCTACACCAAACATGTGAAGACTTCGCAGTGGAATGGGTGCATGAGAATAATTTGTTTCAATGGCCGTGAAGGTGGCTGAAGCAGGGGCTGTGGAGCACTTAGAGACACCAAGGTCACCCACTGCTTCCCCAGCCATTACCAGTCATCTTGACTTCTGTCTTGCCACTGGACTTCGATGACTGGACAAGAGAGTGAGGCTGCCAACTTGGTGCAACTCTGCCTCACTTCAATCCATCAGCCTGAGATGTCACTGGCCCTCTTTGAAAACGAAGGATGAACAACAACAGCTGAGAGAAGAGGAATGGGTACAGATTAGCCCTCTCTCTATCCCATTATTTCCTCTAGGGGAAAGTAGTCAGACTGTAGTTGAAGTTTTTCCAGTTCAACTTATTGTCCCAGCAAGAAGAAATAGCATCTGCTTAGGAGAGTCACTGCTGACTGTCTGATTCTATTTCAAAGGAGAAAACTGGGCATGCAGACAGACAGGCGGTAAATTATGTGGAAAAGCTTTATAAAAAATATTTTGTAAAACATCTAAAGTGCATCTAGAAAAGAATGGGAAGGGAAGGAAGGGGGAGAAAGTATGGGAAACAGAGAAGGAAAGCAGTAGTGTCAGCCTACCAGCCTGGCTTCTAAGAGTTCCCTTTCCACACTTTCCTAAAAAGTAACAAAACAATGACCAGCCATCACACTTCTATTGCAAAATGCTTTCTTCACAGCAGTCTTGCATTATATATTATCATGCTCATTTTACAGATCAAGACGGTCAGAGTGGTCAGAGTAACACAGGAAGGAAGAGATCAGGCAGAGCATCTAAAATTTTCAGGTCTGAACTTTCAATGAGGAGAGAGAGTGGTGAAAAATAAAGAGAAAAGAAAAGAACTCACTGGGCAAACTATGCAGAAGAGAAGAGAAGGAAGTGCAGGCAAGAAATGGAGTTTTGTTACTAATGCATTAAATTGTATTTGCACTTTAAAAACTGAAATTGGACTTAGTAGAAGCTCACGGTTTCATGTACTCTCCTGTTTTTCTTTTTGTTCTATATTGAAATGTTCATGTTGGGTGATATTTGTTAAATTTATAATTTGAAAAAGCTACACACACACACACACACACACACACACACATATATATATATATACACACATACATATATATTACACGAAGTTCTGCATTTGGAGTCAGCTGCTCTGCCACTAGCTATTTACATGACTCTGGGTAAACTGGGTGCCCTCTCTGGACTTCAGTTTTCTTACTTACAAAATGAGGTGGTTGATCTTGATGGCTTCTGAAGCCCCAATTAGTGATGTAGACATGCTCAATGCATCTCTTCTTCCTTTGAAGTCCAGGAGTCCTTGTCTAGGCTCCTCATTCATTGCTTAGCTTATAGATGGACATTTGAGCCCTGCCACAAAACCCAATACTCAGTAGAAGACTATTCAATGGGAGTATTCTTCCTCTGATGCTATGTGGCTGGGGATCATGGAATGGTACTATCCACAAAGAATCAAAATGGTGGATAACTCCAGGAACAATGGGGAGATATACCCAGTGGGCTGAGGGAGGTTGCAGCCCAAGATAAGTGGGTCTCAAGTGTCCTAAAGGGAATGATGCATGAAGCAGAGGATCAAAAAAGGAGGTAGGCTGGTTATTTACTGAAATGAAGGGATGGCAGATGGAACCAATGGGGTGGAAAGACCAAGAGGAGGGGCTTCATCACACTGGGTAGATTCTGTGTGTAACGGGGCAGCTAGGTGGCACAGTGGGTAAAGCACCAGCCCTGGATTCAGGAGGACCTGAGTTCAAATCTGGCCTCAGACACTTGACACTTACCAGCTGTGTGACCTTGGGCAAGTCACTTAACCCTCATTGCCCTGCCAAAAAAAGGGAAAAGATTCTGTGTGAAATATTCATAGCAAGATATGCACTGCATGAGAAGGTAAGTGTGGCCTGAGGTTAAACTGATGAGGTGGAGAGTTCACATGATTCAGGATGTGATCTGTCATCTCTATAGCACTTCAAGGTTTACAAAGCCCTTTGTAAAATCATCTCATTTGATCCTCACAACAACCCTGTGAGGTAGGTGCCATTATCATTGCCATTGAACAGATTAGGAAATTGAGGCAGGCAGAGAGCAAATGACTTGCCCAGGTCACAAAGCTAGTAGTTTATAGGGTTCCATGATCACAGACCTAGAGGTAGAAGGAACCTCAGAAAGCATCTAGTCCAACCCCCTCATTTTTATAGATGAGGAACCTGAGGCCCCAGAAGGTACAATGACCATCCCCCAAAAGAGAAAAAGACCTACTTGTACAAAAATATTTATAGCAGCTCTTTTTGTGGTAGTTAAGAATTGGACATCAAAGGAATGCCCATCAAGTGGGGAATGCTAAACAAGCTGTGGTATATGATGGGGATGGAATATTATTGTGCTATAAGAAATGACAAACGGGATGACTTCAGAAAGGCCTGGAAAGATATGTATGAAACAATGTATTGTGAAATGAGAAGAACCAGGAGAATATTGTACACGGAGACAGCAATATTGTTTGACGAACAACTGTGAATAGCTTGACTATTCTCAACAACACAATGATCCTAGACAATCCCAAAGAACTATTGATGAAACAGGTTATCCACCTCCAAAGAAAGAACTGATCATTCATGGAACAGACTGAAGCATGCTATTTTTCACTTTCTTTCATTTTTTCTTTTAATCAAGTTTTCTTGGACCAAATGGCAAATATGATAATGTTTTACATAATAAACAAAAAAGGTTCAATGACTTGCCCACGGTAACTGTAACGATTGGAATGATGCACAGGTAATGAGCATTGAAGAAAGGCTCTTAAGCCAGATCTTCCTGACTCCAGGTCCAGTCCTCTAGTCGCCACATCCCATCAATTAATGAATAAAATCATGGAGTTATTGAAGCATTTTTCACTTTGTTGTTATTTATCATAAATGTATTGTTAGCAGCAGCACGCTTGACACGGTCTCTCTCTCTTCCCAAAGGTGGCCTTGGGCTTTTGGTGAGTTTTATACGGAATATAGACTAAGCTTAGATTTAAGATGATTTGTATTGTATTTCTACTTTCCTAATCTTCTAATCAACATCACCTTGTGACTACCATACAATAAAAGCTCTAACTAGAAAACCAGAAACTTCTTCCATTTACTAGTCTGGGAGATAAATTAAGGGAAAGGTTAAAGAGGGGAGATTTATGATCTGATATCCAATTTTAAATCTCACAGTATGGACATTTTTCAAGAGAGACAGAGAGACCATAATCATTATCACAGCAGGCTTCTCCCCAGGCTGACTCTAAGCCACTTGAAGTCAGGAACCTTGTCCCATACCTTTGAGCCTAGCAGAGCCATCACTCTATTCTTGATGGATATGGGTTGTTCAGGATTATGATTCATCTGGGTGTTCCTGGGGGTAGGGACTGAGCCTTTATTTCCCCCACCTAAAGCATTCTGCACAGAAAACTTGCTTATTTTGCAGATGAAACAAAATGATCATAATAATCATGAAGCCACCTTGCTGCTGGACAAAAGGAGATTGATTCCATGGGGGCACCTGCAGTCCTGGGGAAATGTCAGCATCTCTGCCTAAGGGACACTTGTCATGTGGGTTCACAGCACCCTGACCCTGTCTATTTAGTTCATGAAGAGAAACCACAGCTGTTCCCAAGCAAGAACAAACCCACTGCCTGGGCCCCACCTAGGTCCTGCTCTGCTCTCCTGACCCCCAGCTGCTCAGGTTTGGAGTGTCCTAAAGGGTTGCTGGTAGAGCCCCAAGGTGGCTGACAGGCTCATCTTGCCTAACCCATTCCACAGAGGAGCAAACTGAGGCCCCAAGGTCACATGGTAGTAGGCGGTGGGGTCAGGCTTGGGACCCATGGCCTCTGACAGCCAATGGAGAGAGCTTTTCCACTGCATCTCCACTCTCAGAGCTCTGTCCTCAGCCAGGAGGGGCAGCAGAAACCTGGGTCAATGAAGGGTAAACCATTACCTTTTGCCTTTTCCTGAGTGTCCAGTTCTTCCAAAGCAAAAGTCGTATCTGCCTCAGGAAGCCCATGTCTGTCACCAAATGATGGCCAGGATGTCACTGGGGCCCCGGGGGCTGTCCTCAGTGGAACTCACACCCTAGAACCGCAAAGGACACAAAAATGTTTCTCACTGGAGGCTGGCCAGGTGCTGGTTATTTTCCCATAACAACCCTGAAGGGGGATCAAAGCTCATTTCCCCCCTTAGAGGAAAGGTTCTTAACCTGGGGTCCTTGAGTCCCTTTGAAATCTCAATGGGTGCATGAACTTGCATAGGGGAAAATTATACTGTATCTTTATTTTCTTAATGTCTAAAATTAAGAATGTCTTTCAATTTATTTAAAATATTTTTCTGAGAAGGGGTCCATAGGCTTTACCAAATGACCAAAGGAGTCCTTTAAAACGATTAAGGACAGGGGCAGCTAGACGGCACAGTGGATAGAGCACCAGCCCTGGATTCAGGAAGACCTGAGTTCAAATCCGACCTCAGACACTTGACACTTACTAGCTGTGTGACCCTGGGCAAGTCACTTAACCCCCATTGCCCTGCAAAACAAACAAACAAACAAAAAGAATGATCTCATTTGGTCCTCAAAGAGACTAGGGAGGCAGGTGCTATAATTATCCCCATTTTACAGATGAGTAAACTGAGGCATAGAGCAATTATACAACTTGCTCAGGGTTACACAGCCAGAGAGTAAGGAGGTATTATTTTACCCATTTTACAGGTGAAGAAACTGAGGCAAACAGGTGAAGTGATGTGTCCAGAGTCACAAAGTTTATTAGTGTCTGAAGCTAGATTTGAAGTCAAGTTTTCCTGACTCTAGGCCCAGAACTATATTCACTGATCTACCTAACTACAATGTCATTAATTAAGCACAATTCCCTTGTCCTAAGAGGGATGCAGCTGGCATGGTATTGGACCCATGGCCTGGCCTTCTAAGGGAAGAGATTTCTATGTTGACAGAGATACTCCCTATTCTCTTTCTCCAACAACAGAGATGATAGAAATTTAGTGTTATTATAAGGGATTTTCAAGATTATATATGTAGGCATAGATGAAATAAGTACCAGGTGATTTGGGAGGGGGAGGGCACAGGTAGTGAGGAGGATGCAAAGAGCCTTCATATAGAAGAAGGAGATGTTCCTGCTGAGCCTTGAAAGAAACAAAGGCTTCTGAGAAGAGCAGGGGAGCTAGTTGTCTCAGTGGGTCAAGCACAGGCATGGAGTCAACAAGACCTGAGTTCAACTGCCTGAGGCATGCTGCTTTTCACTTTTTTTCATTTCTTTCTTTTTCTGAAATTTTCTTGTACAAAATGGCTAGTATGGTAATGTCTCACATAATTGCACATGTATAACCTATATCTGCTTACTGCCTCGGGGAGGGGGGAGACAAGGAGGGGCAAAATTTGGAATTCAAAATGTTAAATAAAAATGTTTGTTATATTAATAAATTAGGGTGGAAAAAAGTCTTGAGTTCAGAGTCTGTTAGACACTTACTAGGTGTGACTCTGGGTGAGCCCCTACTCCATTTTCTTTCTGTGTAAAATGGGGATAGGACCCTCCTTCCAAGGTGATCATGGGATAAGATGGTATCATATCTGTAAAGCATCTTGAAAACTACAGAGGCCTCTGTACATGCTAGTTGGCTGTTATTAAGGGCAGGAGGAAGTGCATTGCAGGCACAGGGAAAGAGGAATTTGTGTGCTGGGAGTGAGGACCATAGCTCTGAATCTGGAAGGAACCTCAGGCCATCTAGTCTAACATCCTCATTGTTTAGGTGAGATCAAGGCCGCTAGATGTCAAATGTCAGAGGGGGAATTTGAACCCAGGTCTTCTGACTGTAGAATCAGCCTCTTTCCCATGGGGCCCCAGAGGGTATGAAAAAGATTCAAGGCAAAAGGAGAAGGGGACAGCAGAGGATGAGATGGAGAAGTGGTGGCATGGAAGCAAGTAACATCCCTTTGAATAGACTTGGGGAGACAGTGGAAGCGAGAAGGGCTTGGCATGCTGTGGTCCAAGGAGCCACAAAGAGTCAACCATGACTGAACAACTGAGCAACAAGCACAGCAATAAAAAGTGTCTGAGAATATCAGGTCTCTGCTCTGCTCTCTCCCAATACCACCACCCAAGAGACCAGAGGTTTTTCTTTAGGCTTCACTCTTGGAACACTGGGACCCTTATTTCCCTCTCAAGGGGGATATGAGTCCATACTAGTCTAGAATCAATGGTTAGCCCAGAGAAGAGAAGGCTTCACCCTTTAAAGTATGTGAGAGGCTGTGATGTGAAAGAATCAGATTTGCTTTACTTGGTTCAAAGCCAGAAAAAGAAGCAATCAGTAGAAATCATAGAAATGTCAATATGGGTTCTTTAAAAAAAGCAGTATCACATCAAGCCTTGATGTCAGGAAAAGTTAGGTTCAAGATAGGTAAACTGGTAAAAGTTTAACAATTGGCTCCTCCCACCCCCTGCAAAAAAACCCAAACCACAGACAACAATTTACAGAACACACTTTTAAGTTTAATCTGCAGTATTAACATTTTCTCCATCACTTTCTTAAGTTTCGAGATATTCAATAAAGTCTTACCTCAAGCCCTGATTCCTTGCCGATTTCCTAAGTATAAATGCTCTTGGGAGAGAGCTGGCTCCAGCACATTTTGGTCCTATTTGAGGAACTGTGGGCAAATCCCTTAAATTCTAAGTGCCCCCAGGCAACTAACAGTAGAAAATATAGATTCCTTCTTCTGTCAAATCAGGAGTTGGCCTAGGTGACCACTAAGGTCCCTTTCATTTCTAAAGCTATAATTCGATAAGTTGCCAATCTACATTATTGGAAGGAATTTCCCCACAAGGTATTCCCCACACCAGTATTTTACAAAGGAGTTTTGTTAAAGGGGAAGTTTAATTAGATAATAACAAGAAGCCTAACACTCTATCCAGTGCACCACACTGCCTCTCCTTAAATGATTTCTGAGGCCCCCTTCAACTCTAACATTCTATGATTCAAGATTCTTCCTTCTGTCCAGTGTAGAATGTTATACTCTTTTACTACAGTATGCAAAGACCTCAATAGATATGTAATAGATGGGTAGGTATATTTCAAGTTATTTTTCAGTCTGATTTTTTTTTGTCCAGAATGATACAATAACCAACATCACAATTAAGAATAGCTCCCTTGGTCTCTCACTCACAGAAATTTTTCTGAGGGAGGAAGGGCATAGACTCCTTTCCTTTTCCCCCCACCCCCCACCAAATTTCCTTGAACTGCTCACTTCCTTGCTAGTTCTTGAAGTATTTCTTACAGCTGTTCCACACAGTGTTTCAACCTCTACTCATACACATAGTTTTCTGCTCCCTCATTTTGTTTTTTGTCATTGCTTCCTCATAATTCCCACATGGACACCAACAACTTTTTATCCCCCTTTCATATAATGAAAGTGTGTTTTTCAGTCAGTAGGTAAAGCAAAGATTAAAACACAAACTCTAAATTAATGGAAGAGGGGTTGTTCCTTTTGTTGTAGTTGGTATTATCTTTTATCAGGGATTTGGCTTTCATTAAGTCCTCAATCATCTATCAACAAGAATTTTCTTATAAATGTCTACCATGAGCCAGCCACTATGCATAAGTACAAAGAATGAAACAATGAGCTCCCATTCTAATGGGGGAGACAAGAACACATACATATCTGAACATATAGAGCATAAATATAAAGTTAATAAAGACAATTATAACATAATCAAGATAAAATATAATATATAAAGATAATCAAGATAAAAATATAAAAAAATTAAGTTAATAAAGATAATTATCAACAATTAAACAGCAGCATTTGGGAGTAACTCGAAAGGCTTCATGCAGAAGATGGTGCCTGAGTTGCATCTTAAAGCAGGGAGGTAAAGAGGGGCTGCATTCTAGGCTCTTTGGTCAGATAGGATTTTCAGGAGCACTATCAGTGATTACTGAGTTGAACTACAATCATGGTCTCTGCCCTTAAGGATCTGACAATCCAGTCCAGTCAACAACTATTTATTAAACAACTATTGTGTCCCAGACACTGTGCTTAGTGATACAAATATTATCGAGAGTCTATAACATCTGTGTAGAAGAATGTGCTGAAATTACTTTCAACAGAAAATATTACACAGAATCACAGAATGTTAGAGTTGGAAGTGAGCACCAAGTCAATTGCAAAAGGTGGTCCACAAAAAAGGCACCCCCACTATGACACACCTGACAAGGGATGGTTCAGCTTCAGCTTGAAGACTTCCCATAAGGGAAATCTGTTAGGAAGTTTTCCCTATGTTAAGCTTATTTTGGACTCTCTTCAACTTTTGCCGCCCCCCCCCCCGCCAGGATCAAATAGAACAAGTCCAATCCTTCTTCCATGACTTTCCTTCTGATATGTCTTAGATAAAAACCAGGGAAGTGATTTCTTCTTCCCTAACTAGATAGAAAAGCAAACACATAGCAAAGGGCAGGCTACTGATCTCAGGCAGGGGGAAAGTAGGAGGAAGATAGAAAACAGCATGATTAAGCCAAACACACTTCTCTGAAGCCTGGGAAGATGTTCCTAATGGTTCCTGCCTATTCACCCTAAAACACAAAGCTTGTTGTTTGTGCTTAGACTTCTTCCACTAATTGTGCCTGTGTATATGTGCATGTGTACCTATAATGTATATATGTATTTATATAGAAATATATATCATACGTATAAGATATATCATATCTACAGTCTCTATAAATATATATTTATATTAAAGGATGTAATAATTATATGTCTGTATTGTGTAAGTACAGTTAAACTTCAATTAGTGCAAATAATGAATCCCCCTGTTCTGAAGTAATCACACATGTTCAGATTCTCACTATTTGAAGGTATAAAGATGGTACTTGGTTCCAGGCCATGGAAATATGCAGGACAAACTCAAATGTGACCACTTCAGGGTGAGGTTTGTTATTTGCACTCATTGGGACCAAGCTATGTACGTAAAAATAAAAAGGGATGATCTCTCCACAATCTCCCCGCCTCCCCCCTACCAAGCCTGGAGGATCAAGATCTGCTACGTGATTCTTCTTGAGATACTTTTTGTCACTTCCAACCTTGAGTAGCACCAGCCCATTGCACACCCTCTTCCTGGAGGTTACCCTGGTCTCATTGTACTCTACCATGGTCAGATTACATGAGAAAAAGGATTTCCAGTTCAATTTTTCAAACGCTCTCTATGAAACACATCAACCTTCTCTGGATGTTCTTTGGTTTATCAACCAAAACTTTGCTGAAGGGCTTTGAGGTCATGTGGTATGGCAGCCAAATGGTGCAAAGGATAGAGTCAGGAAGATTCAAGTTCAAAGCCAGTCAGACATTTAACTGCTGGGTGACAACCTCTGTTTACCTCAGTTTCCTCATTGATAAACTACCTCAGGGTTATTGTGAGGCCTAAATGAGGTAGTTATTGTAAAGCACTTAGCACAGTGCCTGGCATATATTAAGTGCTACATAAATATTTATTATTATTATTATTACTATTATATTACTATACTATATACTATTACTATTATTATATTAGGATCCATAGAAGGAAATGGGTATGCTTAATTTCAAGAAGAGAAGATAGGAGGGATATAATCGCTGTCTTCAAGTATTGTAAAGGCTGTCATGTGGAAGAAGAATTAGACTAGAGTCCAGGAAGGTGCTGGTAAATGTTTAACAATAACTCTCCAAAGGGAAAACATATATGCATGATGCATTGTAAAATGTAAACTACATTATTAACATTTTCTTCATGACTCTCTTAAGTCTAGACAATCAACAAAGTTAAAAAAAAAATAAAGCCGTGATGTAGCCTTTACAGATTTGTGAATGCTCCTAATAAAAATTGACAGTGGGCTTTCCTAAACTGGTGTGAGCTGGCTCCAACATATTTTTACTTCAATCAATCAACAAGCATTTGTTAAGTGCCTCTTATGTGCTAGGCACATCCTGGTGGATACTAGTCCAAGGAATGAAACGATCTCTACTCAAAATGCCCTTTTGGTCCCATGGAGCAGAAGGTAGGAATCTTAAGTAGAAGTTTGTTAAATGTGTAAAAAAAACCAACCAAACAAGCATTTATAGCTCTTGGAGCCATCCAGAAGTGGGGTGGGCTAGCTCTGGAGGTTGTGGGATGGGCTAGCTCTGGAGGTTGTCAGTTGCCCCTCTCTGGAGATCTTCCAGCAGAGACTGAATGACTCCTTATCAGACTTTTTTTTTTTCCCCTGTAAAATGGAGGGGTGGGGGTTGGAGATGTAGATGAGCTGGCTCCTTCTAGCTGTATCTTTATGATCCTGCCTGTGTCAAAGAGGGGACCCTTGCTCAGTCCTGTGTAATGATTGGAATGACGCCACCTACTGGAGACTTGCTGTGGGAAAGCTCCACCATGAGGAAAATGCCTCAGAGGCATTGTGGCTTTTCCTTGGCGTCAGGAAATGACGTTTGCTCATGGGTGCTGTCTATCAAGGCTACCAGCCAATCAACTTGAGGAGCCTCCTATGGTCTGGGAGGAGACAGGAAGGAGGAAAGGGAGCCTGCGCAGAGAGCGCTGAGTTTTTTTTGGCTTCCTGACTTGATGGTGGTGGCGGCAGAGGACTTCACAGGAAATTTGAGGAAAGATAGGAATGCCAGGCTGTTAGAATTCTGTTCTCAATCTTTTTCTTTCTATTTTCCAATAAACCCTTAAAAACCTAAACTCGTTTTATCAGTGATTTTTAATCAGTTTCCCCCAAACTGGGGGAACAGATTAGAATCCACATTTAGAATCTTAAATTACACACCTGGTTTGGACTAGTTAGCCTCTGAGATCTATTCCAACTCTGTGAATGAAATTTGAGAATCAAAAGACCTACATTCAAAAAAGATCCCTGTGCTGCTAGAACTTCCTCAGCTGTGTTTCAGAGTTTTCCCCCTGTATTTGCAGTTTTTACCAATTTCCTAACACACTGAAAACTGAACAACCAGCTCTTGCAGGCTGATTTCAGCTGGCTCCAGCACACTCCTGTTGCAGACCCAATTCTGACATGGTGTCACCCTGGACAAATAAATCACCTCTCTGTGTCTCTGTTCCATCAGCTGTAAGACAGGGATAATAATTACTCATCCGCAGGTGTGACCGTGTCTCTCACCTGCTGAAGAAGATTCAGTGGCTTCCTATTTGTTTCTAGAATAAAGTGCTAAACTCCCCTCTCTGACAGCTAGAGCCCTTCATAATGTCTCCAGCCAGCCTTTCCAGACTTATTCCACATTACCTCTTTGTCTTAATCTCCCTTCCAGCCCCATAGGCCTATTTGTTGTTTGGACACAACATTCTGTCTCTCACCTCCAGGGCTTTGCCTGGGCTCCTTGGAATTTACTCCCTCCTTGCCTCTTCATCAGAGGGTACAATATTTTGTTTCCTTCAAAGCTCAGCACTGCACAGGTACCACAGGTACACAAGAATGTGTTGGTAAATGATCATTTAACAACTGCTTTTAGAGGGGAAAATGCATAAAGTTCAAATTTTTTAAGTGTTAATTTGCATTAGTAATACTTTGTTAACAATCAACACTTCTCAGACAACTAACAAAACAAGAAATCAAGCCCTGATTAGTAGCCCTTAATGATTTCCAAAGTTTCAATTTAAAAATCAACTCTCCCCAATCTGTTTGAGCTGACTCTAGTCTACCCCTTCACCTCCACACAAGGCTTTTCCCTCTCCACCTTCCTTCCACTCCCACCCCAGTTGTCAGTCTATTTCCAACTGACTTTTGTATATATTTTGTATTTTCTTATTTGTGTAAGCTGTTTCCTCCAGTGGGAAGTAAGCTCCTTGAGGGCAGGGATGATTGAGTTTGGGCTCTCTATTCCCAGGACCTAGCACAAGGATCAGAACATAGTAAGTGCTTAGTAAAGGAATAACTGGGTCAGCCAGGTGGGGCAGTGAATAGAGTGCTGGGCCTGAAGTCAGAAAGACTCATTTTCCTAATTTCAAATATAGCCTTACACACTTACTTGGTGTATGACCCGGGCAAGGTGCTTAACCCTATTTGCCTAAGTTTCCTCATCTGTAATATGAGCTGGAGAAGGAAATGGCAAAGCCAAGAAAACTCCAAAATGGGGTCATGAAAAGTTGGACACAATTGAACAATAACAGGTAGATAGATTTATTTTTGCATAAAAAATGGAAAAACCAGCTTCAAAGTTTTTGTGAAGGAGAGTCTTTTTAAGATTGAGAGACCTGCAAAAATAGGAGTTTCAGAGAATGTCATAATTCAATAGAAAATTCTTTACGCAGCCCTTACTAAGTGCCAGACACTTTGTGAAGTGTTGGGAATAGACTGAAAAAAATTAAAAAGAAGCCCCTGCCCTCAAGAAGTTTACATTCTTTTTTTGGGGGGGGGGGGTTGTGGGGCAATGGGGGTTAAGTGACTTGCCCAGGTTAAGTTACTTGCACAGCTAGTAAGTGTCAAGTGTCTGAGGCCGGATTTGAACTCAGGTACTCCTGAATCCAGGGCTGGTGCTTTATCCACTGCACCACCTAGCCACCCCAAGAAGTTTACATTCTAAAGAAGGAGACAAAGTATAAAAAACATAGCTTGGAAACTGAATCCAGAACACATGGAAGATGACCTAGGAGGGAACGGTACAGGAGCTGGGAGGACCCCAGATGAGCTGAATCTTGAAGGACGCCACGGCAATCTATGATATCCACCTTGATTGGGGGATTCTTTGATAAAAGCATGGCAGCCCAAAGGTTGGCTCTTGTTAATGCTCCTCTACTTATTTTTTTCCTCCTGTTTCAGCTTCTGGCTCTCTAGTTGTCTGCTTCCAGAAAAGGGATGGATGAGACGCCTTTTTTATTAGAGGTGCAGTTGGAGGCCTTCTTAAGTGAAAATACCTGACCCAAAAAACCAAAACAAACCCTACTCTGAGATGGTTATCAGGAATCCTGGCATTCAACCTTCACAGAAAACATCAAACTAGAGAAGGGTAGACACCAAAGGCCCAGAGGCTGAGGAGCTAATCCTAACAGGCCTGGAAGATGTCTGCTCAGGGGTTTTAAGACAGCAATGGTAAATCCTCCTTCTTCCCTAGGCCTTTGGAGGCCCATGAGGTAAAAAAAAAGCTGATTTTAATCTGAGATACTAGGTCAATTTGGAGCAATTTCCTGCAGACAGGGCCCAGACCAGAACCTGGGGCCCAGATTTATTCTCTGGTTAAAAGGAATTTATGCATATTTATGCAGACACACAGAGTCTCCTGAATTTGGAGGGTGGAGTCATATCATCTATGCAAAGGCATATGTTAATAAATTAACACTAATACATCAATTCCAATTGCTTCCATTGAAGGAGAAAACTGTTTTACATATATATGTATATGTAAATGTATACACATATACATGTATATGTATATATGTATGAATACATGTATATTGTATAATATGTTATTGATATAAGCTCTGGAAAGTTTTTCTTAATTTTTATTGATATCTATTATTTTTATATCATCTTATTTTCCAATGTCTCTCCTCCTTTTCTACAACCTAGGACTCATCTCTTCTAACAAAAAGAAAAAAAGAAAAATGGGGAAAGGAGGGGAATGCAGTTCAGCAAAATTAACCAATGCATCAATCAGCTCTGACAGTATTTTGTGACATTTCATGCCCATAATTTTTCATCTCTGCTAGGTGACACTGGACTTGGAGTAAGGAAATTTTGAGTTTGAATGTTGCCCAGGTACTTGCTAGCTTTTTTGTGACCCTGGACTCTTAGGTGCAATTTCTCATCTCTTCTTTGGGAGTAAGCCTGTCATATTAATTACATGATATTCATTTTCATTTTCTTTTGTTTTCCTTCCATTTACATTGTTGTAAAGGTATACAATGATTTCCTAATTATTGCATCAGTTCCCTCTTCTCATGCGTGCTCTTCTGAATTCTTCAAATTCATTGTTGCTTACATTACAATCATATTCCCTTCTATTCATGTATGACAATTCCCCAGTCAGTGGGCATTTACTTTGTTTCCATTTCCTTCCTACCAAAAAGAGCACTGCTATGGATGTTTGGGAACATATTCAATGTTTTTTACTTCTTTGGGGTACATATCTAACAGTGAGGTCAAAGGATTTATATATTTTATTCTCTCTCTCTCTCTTTTTGAATAATTCAGACATTTCTTTGCTGGACCACTTGGATAGATCCACAGCTGCTGCCATCTGTGTATTAGTGCTCTGATCTTTCCAAAGCTCTTCTTTCATCATCTTTGCAAATTTTCTGGATGTGAGGCAAAACCTCAGAGTAGGGGTGGTTTTTTTGGTTTTATTTTTTTGTTATGTTTTGGTTTTTTGGTGGGGCAATGAGAGTTAAGTGACTTGCCCAGGGTCACACAGCTAGTCAGTGTCAAGTATCTGAGGCCAGATTTGAACTCAGGCCCTCCTGAATCCAGGGCCAGTGCTTTATCCACTGCACCACCTAGCTGCCCCCAGAGTAGTTTTGATTTGTATTTCTCTTATAGTGTAGTATGAGTGATGTAGATTGATCTCTATGTATGGATAAAAGGTTACAATTCTTTTAAGAGCTATTTGGGGGTGGGGAAGAGCTATTTGCTCCTACCTTTTAATTATTTATCTAATGAGGAATGTTCTTTGTAATATATGTTTGTTTCAGAACCCTATATAACTTGGATTTTAGAGATATCTGATGTCAATAGTTTCCCCCAGTTGACAGCTTCCCTGTTTATACTTGCTGCATTGACAATTATGTATCATATCTATCCTTTGTTTAATTAAAGAAGGGATAGAACTACCATCTTCCTTCTTTGCTCTGATTCATCTGCTGCTGAATGGAACTGGAGAAAATCACACAATCACTACAAATTCATGTTACCTAATCTGAAAGGAAGGGATGCTAGGTGGTACAGTGGATAGAGTGCTGAGCCTGGAGTTAGGAAAACTCATCTCTCTGAATCCAAATATGGCACTTATTAGCAGTGTGGCCTTGGGCCACACTGTCACTTAACCCTGTTTACTTCAGTTTCCTCATCTGTAAAATGATCTGGAGAAAGAATTGGCCAAGAAAACCCCAAATGGAGTGACAAAAAGTCAGAGATGACTAAAAAGAACTGAACAATAACAAGCCTCAACTGAAACCTCAGCAGCAAAGCTATTCTTCTCTTCCCTTAATGAGTCACCATCCTACTCACCACAGATGCTATTCCAAACTTTCTCTTTTGTCTACAGGTTTCCCTCAGCAACCCTACCCATCTCTCTGAGGACCTCACCCAATACTTGTACTGAGAAAATCAAGGCTAACTTTGAACCTCAAGTTCCTTCTTCTTCCTTTCTACTTATCTTACAATACCCTAACACCCCACCACTGTCTCTTCCTTTACTCCAATCTCTGATGCAAAGGTAGACCTCATCTTCCTTTATCCTTGATCTCATTACCTTCTGTCTTCTCCAGCAGATTGTCCACACTTTCAACCCCTCTCTTTTTAATACTCAATCTCTCCCCATCTACAATTTTTTTCACTGCCTACAGAATCAAGTCACCTCCATCCTTAATAAACCTAGATCCTATCTTTCTCCACTAGCTATCATCCTATATTTCCCCTTCCCTCCTCAGGTAAATTCATTGAAAAACCTGTCTATATTTGGTGCCTTTATTCTTTCTCCTTTCACTCCTTTCTAAACCCTCTGCAATCTGTTTTTCAATTTTATCATTAATTCAATTGAAACTGCTCTCTCCAAAGTTACCAAGAATTTCTTAACTGCCAATTCTAACAGCCTTTTCTCAATCCTCATCCTTCTTGACTACTCTGCAATATTTGACTTTGTTGACCACCCTCTCCTCCTGGATAGTCTCTCCTCTGTGGATTTCCATGATGCTTCTAATCATCATTTAGTCTCCTTCACTCTATCTTTATCCTTTCCAGGATTGTTAACTGTAAACGTACTCCATGAATTTGTCCTTGGCCCTCTTTTATCTCTACATTCTCTCGCTTAGTGATCTTACTTTACAATTTTCAAGGGTTCCATTATCATTCCACCAGATGACTCCCAAATCCATATAGCTAATACTAGTCGCTTTCCTAATATCCAGTCTTATAGCACAACTACTTATTGGATATTTTGAAATATATATCCTTTAGGCATCTCAAATTCAACAGATCTGAAACAGAAATCCCTGTTTTTTCCTCAAAACTCATCCTTCTTCTGAATTTCCCTATTACTAATTAGGAATTACACAAAAAGTTACCAAACAGTACATGTCCTTATTTCCAGTCATTCCACTGACAGGCCTTTACAAGACAAAAAATCAGAGAAATAGGAGAAGATCCTATGTGTACAAAAATATTTATAGCAGCTCTTTTTGTGGTGGCCAAAAAGCTGGAAACTAAAGGGATGACCATCAGTTGGTGAGTGGCTGAATAAATTGTGGTATATGAAGAGGATGGACTATCATTGTATTATAATAAATGAGAAAAGAGATGATTTCAATGTGACATATAGATGTACAGAATCTGAACAACATACTATACATGAGTTATTACTATATTGATATGCATTATATGGATATCAAAAATAAATAATTTTGTAGACTTTTATAATCTGATACAGTGGGAAGTGAGCAGAAACAGGGGAAAAATTATATTGTAACAACATTTTAAAGACAAACAACTTTGAAAGTACTAAGAAATGTGTTCAACAAAAAGACCATCCATTATTCCAGAGAAGCAATGATGAAACAATGCTATCCAGATCCTGACAGAGAGGTGATATAGATTTAAGATTCAGAATTATATATAATATATATGTATATACATTAGTATACAGTCATTGAGAATATTTGTTTTGTTTGACTATGCATGCATATTTGATCCAAAGAATATGTTTATCTCCTCTCTTTTTTCAATGGAAAAAATAGATTTCTTTTAATTAAAAAAAATAATTAAAATAGAGATGAGGGGATATGCTAAAGATGGAATGTTGTGGGCACCTTCAGGTGAGGTCACTGTATTGTTTTGCTTAATTACATTGTTGGTTAACTATTGTTAGTTTTACTTGTTTTATGTTGTTATGACATTTCTCACAGAGGGGGGTAATCTGTAAATGTTTATAATATAAAAACAAAACATCTATAAAAGTAAAAACAAAACTCAACCTTTATTGCTCTTGTGGACTCTCCCATCATCTCAGTCACCCAGGTTTACAATCTTATTATCATCCTTATTCTCTCACTCACAGTCACTCACCCTCACTATCCAACCAGTTGTCCAATTTCATTATCTCCCCAACATCTCTTGTTTTTTATACACACATACATATATACACACATATATGTATATGTATATATACATATACATACACATATATATATATACACACACACACTCACACACATATATCCCCTTCTCTCTTACTCACACAGCCACCAACCTAGTTCAGACCCTCATCACCTCCTTGTAGGAATACTTCAATGGTCTTCTAACTGGTCTCCCTACATCAAGCCTCTGCCCTCTCTAATCCATTATGCACACAGCCACCAGTGATTTTCCTAAATGGAAACTCTGTCTATGTTAACCATGTTAGTACATTCTAGTGACTCTTACCTCTAAGATAAAAAATAAATCCCTGTAGCATTTAAACTTCTTTGTAACCAGCCATCTTGTGCCTCTCCAGCCTGCTGATACATTACTCCCTTAAACACACTCTACTCTCCAGGTCAATAAGCCTACTTGCCATACTTCACCCAAGGCTGTATCCCATTATTGGAATGCATGTCTTCCTCACCTTCCTGCATCTCCACACTCTTCTTATAACTTCATGTGCTCTGAAAGCCAGTGACATGTTGTTCCTTGCACATACATGATACTCCATGTTTTTACTGGCTGTCCACCATGTCTGCAATGCTCTCCTTTCTTATCTCTACTTCCTATCTTATCTGGCTTCCTTCAAGTGTCAATTAAAGTTCCACTTTCTGTAAAAAGCCTTCCCAAGTCCTTTAATCTTGGTGATTTCCCTTTGAGATTATCTCCAATTTATCTTGTATATTCCTTCCTTGTATGTTGTCTCCTTCATTAGACTGGGAACTTCTTGTAGACCTGGACTTTTTTTTTGCCTTTCTTTTTTTTTTTTTTTTTTTTTTAGTGAGGCAATTGGGGTTAAGTGACTTGCCCAGGGTCACACAGCTAGTAAGTGTTAAGTGTCTGAGGCCAGATTTGAACTCAGGTACTCCTGACTCCAGGGCTGGTGCTCTATCTACTGCGCCATCTAGCTGCCCATTGCCTTTCTTTTTATCCTCAGCAGTCAGCAAGAGTGCCTGGCACATAGTAGATATCTAATAAATGCTAGTTGACTGACTAACCTTTCTTCTTGTAATCTCTGGGTTTTTTTCCAAGATAATATAGCAAGGGGCAGGGTACTAGGGGTGGTGGGAGGTTTGAGTCAAGGGCTACAATAAGAATAATAGTGGCTAGCATTTATATAAAGCTTTAAAGTTAGCAAAGAACTTTACAAATAGGGTCTCATTTTATCCTAACAACTCTGGAAGGTAGTTGTTATTATTACCCCCATTTAACAGGTAAGGAAACTGAGGTCTGAAGAAGTTAAGGTACTTGTCCATGGTCACACAGCTAGGAAGTGTCAGAGGCTGCATTAGAGGAAAACCAGATTCCAGCTCCATCATTCCACCTACTTCTACCCCTCCCTGTATCACCTCAAGCTTTACCTTCTGACTTTCAAGGCTTTTTCCTGTCCTCTGCCTGTCAGTATTGGCATGTATCTTGTAGGTAACTACATATGGGCGTGTTGTCCCCTCCAATAGAATGTAAGGTCCTTGAGGGCAGGGACTACTTCACTTTTTAATTAAATCTCCAGCACTTACTACAGTGTCTACTACAGAGCAGACATTCTGCTAAAATTCCAAACCAATTGTAAAAGGTATCTACTTAATTTAGTTCTCTTCTAAATTTTTTATGGTGTAACCTCTAATATTGAGGCCATGTATTAATCTGAGTTTATTGTGGCATAAAGTGTGGTCTAAATCTGATTTCTGCCCAATTGCTTTTTGGACACTTTCTGAGGCTGCTAGAGTTAAGTAGCTACTGGGCGAATCCATATTTGCTCAGAGATAGTCCTATAATTCTCCTCTGGAACAAGTCTACATTCTCACAGACAAGAAGTTTGAAATAATATTTTTACAATCTTTCTTGAAGCGAGAAATTGTTCTTTATAGGCTACCTTTTTACAGGATGCCTCACCCAATTGCCCTTATTTCTAGTGTCCTTGCTCTACTGATTATTATTTGTGGGTGAGGGTGGGAGGCTGCATGGGAAAGATATGAATGGGATGAAATGGGATAAAGATGAGCACAGAGCAGCATGTCGGGTCTTGGGATAGGCTAGATATGTTTAACTCTCCCCAATCAGGAGCCCAAGACCACAAGGCAGGCAGTGGAGTGCCAGGCCAAAGGTGGAGTCTAGAATAAGTAGACACAGGATGAAAGTGGGCATAGTAGGAATGGGAAGGGAAGTGCATTGTGATACAGTTTCTGGCTCTAGAGTCAGAAGACATGGTTTCAAAACCCACCCTCTAATGCTCACTGGATAATGTACATTTCTCTTCACCTCTCTGGGACTGTTTTCTCACCTGTAAAAATGATGGGAGTGTCGGATGGACCATCTGAGTTCCCTTCCAGTTCTAGATGTATGATTCCTATAGGAAGTGATTTGTTAAAGGTCAAACAAAATTCCTCATTCAGTACATTTCCCCATATACCTTGCTATTCCATCCAATGCCCCCATCAACTGAATCCCAACTCCTCTACCATTTTGTACCTATGTTCCAGCTATGAATAGAAGTTCTGATTAGATCAGATTCATCAATAAGAGAGGCTCTGTCAGTTGCATTTAAAGGCCTGGAACTACCAAACTGTTTTCAGATAGGACCTCAGAGGCAGTATCCTCCATCTATAGGGTTTTCAACAACAGAAAACAAAATTTTGTTGCCTGGTTAATTAGCAAGTTTTCCTGGGGTTATTTACAGACCAGAGCATGGGCCAGCATCTTTTCAGATCCCTCTAAAATTTTTTTATTTCCATATTTCATTCTTCCCCCAATTATATGTAAAAAACAAATTTTCACCTTTATTTTTTACAATTTTGAGTTCTGAATTCTCTCTTTCCTACCCTCCACTCCACTCTCATTGAGACAGCAGGCAATTTGATACAGGTTACCCATGTGCAGTAATGCAAAACATTTTCATATTAGTCATGTCGTGAGAGAAAACACAGACAAAAAACCCCAAGGGAAAAAAAAAAAACAAGAAAAATAAAGTGAAAAAACAGTACGCTTGGATCTATATTCAGAATTTCATCAGTTCTTTTTCTGTAGGTGAAAAACATTTTTCATCATAGGTCCTTCAGAATTGGCTTAGATCTCTGTATTGCTAAGAATAGTTGCCATTCTCATTTGATCACTCTACAATAATACTGTTACTCTGTATAATGCTCTTCAGGGTCTGTTCACTTCACTTTGTATCACTTGATGTAAGTCCTTCTAAAAGCATGCTGTCCATAATTTCTTACAGCAAAATAGTATCCCATCCCAATCATATACCACAACTTGTTTAGACATTCCCCAATTAATGGTCATCCCCTCTATTTTTTTTTTTTTGCAGGGCAATGGAGGTTAAGTGACTTGCCCGGGGTCACACAGCTAGTAAGTGTCAAGTGTCTGAGGCTGGATTTGAACTCAGGGAGTACTGAATCCAGGGCTGGTGATTTATCCACTGCGCCACCTAGCCGCCCCCATCCCCTCTATTTTTAATTCTTTGCAACCACAAAAAAGCAGCCATAAATATTTTTTGTAAATATAGTTATTTTTCCTTTTGTAAAAAATCCCTGGTGGAGCCAAGATGGTGGAGGAAAGGCATTAAATGCTCAGAGATCCTGACACAATTACTCCAAAAAACTCCAAAGACAGCAATAAGACAACTCCTGGAGCAGCAGAACCTACAAAAAGACAGGCTGAGATTATTTTCCAGCCAAAGACAGCTTAAAAGTTCAGCAGGAGGGAGTGCGGGGCTAGAAGTGGAGTCCAACCCCATGGGTCGTACCAACATAGATCCAGCCCCAGGCAGGCTACACCTGAGAAACTTACCACCAAACCTCTGAATAAGGTGCAGCACCAGTGTCTTCTAGAACTAAGCTCACAGTCTGGTGAGAGGGCTGAACGGCTGGCTGGGTGGGAGTGGGGGGGTAGAATCCAGGGGTACCTTCAAGAACTGAGGAGAAATTCAGCTGTCCCACCCCACTGAGGAACCAGGAATAAACCTTGAGCAGCAGAGGCCCAGATTGGGGAGGGGTGCTAACAGCCACAGCAAACAAAATTTTGTTGCCTGGTTAATTAGCAAGTTAGCCTGGGGTTATTTACAGACCAGAGCATAGGCCAGGATCCCCTTGAGTTGTATCACCTGGGGGATCCCCTGAAGCTTGGGACAGTATAGCCTGGAAGCAGGTACCCATGTTGGGAAGGACTTGGGAGTCAAGTAAAAGACAGGAAAAATAAGCAAGCAAAGAAAATTGCAAACCATAGAAAGTTTCTTTGGCAACAAGGAAGATCAAGGTGCACCCTCAGGGGAGGATGGCAACTTCAAGGCTCCTACATCCAAGGCTTCCAAGAAAAATATGAATTGGTCTCAGACCATAGAGGTGCTCAAAAAAGGACTTTGAGTATAAAGTAAGAAAGGTAGAGGGAAAAATGGAAAGAGAAATGAGAGTAATACAGGAAAGTCACGAGAAAAAAAAGTCAATACCTTGAAAAGCCAAATGGAAAAGGAGATACAAAAGCTCTCTGAAGAAAATAATTGTCTAAGAATCAGGATTGAACAAATGGAAGCTAGTGACTTTATGAGAAACCAAGACACAATAAAGCAAATCCAAATGAATAAAAAAAAATAGAGGGCAATGGGAAATATCTTCTTGGAAAAACTGCTGACCTAGAAAATAGATCTAGGAAAGATAATTTGAAAATAATTGGTCTATCTGAAAACCATGATCAAAATAAGAGCTTGGACATCATCTTCCAAGAGATTGTCAGGGAAAATTACCCTGATATTTTAGAAGCAGAAGATAAAATAGAAATGGAAAGAATCCACTGATCACCTCCTGAAAGAGATCCCAAAATGAAAACTTCCAGGAATATTATAGCCAAATTCCAGAACTCCCAGGCTGCTTACAAACAGCCAGAAAGAAACAATTCAAATACTACCAAGCCATGGTAAGGATAGCACAGGATCTAGCAGCTTCAACATTAAAGGAATAGAGGGCATGGAATATGATATTCCAGAGGGCAAAGGAATTGGAATTACAACCAAAAATTACCTATGCAGCAAAACTAATTATAATCTTTCAGGTGAAAAAATGGGACGTCAATGAAAAAGAAGACTTTCACGTATTCATGATGAAAAGACCTGAACTGAATAGAACATTTGACTTTCAAATACAAGACCCTAGAGAAGAATAAAAAGGTAAACAGGAAAAAGAAATAATGAGAGATGTTAAATGGTTAAACTGTTTACATTCCTACATGGAAAGATGATATGTCTAAATCATAAGAACTTTCTGAGTATTAGGGCAGATGATAAGAATAAATTTAGACAGAGGGCACAGGTGGGAATTGATTATAAAGGGATGATATCTATAAAGCATTTATTTGTTGTTGTTGGGTGTGTTTTTTTGGAGGGGGGAAAGGGGTGGTCAGGTTTGGTGACTGTCTTGTGTCTGAGGCTGGATTTGGGGTTGGGTCCACCTGGGTCCAGGGCGGGTGCTTTGTCCACTGTGTCACCTAGCTGCCCCATGATGACTTCTTTAGGGTAAAAGTGAGAGGGGATACGAATGCGCTGAGGGAGGGGAAAAGGGGAGAGGTAAAATGGGGGTGAAATCTCACACAAAAGAAGCAGGAAAGAGCTTATGGAGTGGGGGAGAGATGGGGGAGGAGTAGGGAAGTGAATGAACCTTACACTCTTTAGAATTAGCTCAAAGACCTTAATCTCATCACAATTGGTTCAAGGAGGGAATAACATACATACTCAATTGGGTGGAGTAAACTAACCCTGCAGGAAAATAGGAGGGGAAGGGGATAAGGAGGGAGGGGTGAAAGAAGGGAGGGCAGAGCAGGTGAGGGGGCAGTCAGAATTAAAACACTTTTGAGGAGGAATAGGGTAAAAGAAGATAGAAAACCCAGTAAATATCATGGGAAGGGAATAGGATGGAGAGAAACAGTTAACAACAGTAAATGTGAAAAAAATTTTGAAGCAGAGGCAAGAGGAATGTAAAATGATGATGACTGATGATGATAGATTGATGGATGGATGGACTGATGATGATTGGAGGAAGATGAGGATTGATTGATTAGGAGGACTGATTGATGAGGAGGAGGATTGAATGAAGAAGATGAGGATTGATTGAAAATGATGAGGATTGACTGAAGATAATGATGAGAATTAATGGATGATGATTGATGACTGATTGATGATGATGGCTACTTTGCTGGGCTATTGTGAAGAAAATTCTTTGTCAAGTTTAAGGTATTATATAAAAATTATCTATTACTGTTGTTGCAATAATCAACCTTATGAGTTCATTATAAGGAAATCTCTCTTTAAAGTACTATATAAATGTAGTTAACTATTTTAAAAAATGATGAGCAGGATACTATCAGAAAGATGTGGAGGGACCTGCATGAGCTGATGCAAAGTGAAATCTACTGTATACAAAACAACAGTAATATTGTAAGATGATCTGCTGTGAATGACTCGGTTATTTTTAGCAATGCAATGATCCAAGACAACCCCAAAGGTCTTATGAAAAATGCAATCCATCTACAAAGAGAGAACTGATGGTATTTGAATACAGACTGAAACATATTTTTTTTTTGTTAGCTACTTTATAGGAAACAAAACAAAAAAAAATGATAAGCAGGATACTATCAGAAAAACCTGGTAAGACCTACATGAACTGATGCAGACCGAAATGTACTGTATACAAAATAACAGCAATAGGGTAAGATGATTGGCTGTGAATGACTTGGTTATTTCCAGCAATGCAATGATCCAAGATAACTCTGAAGAACTTATTAAAAATGCAATCTATCTACAGAAAAACAACTGATGGTATCTGAATACAGATTGAGGCATACTTTTTTTCTTTTGGCTGGGCAATGAGGGTTAAGTGACTTGTGCAGGGTCACACAGCTAGTAAGTGTCAAGTGTCTGAGACCAGATTTGAACTCAGGTCCTCCTGAATGCAGGGCCAGTGCTCTATCCAATGCGACACCTAGCTGCCCCATCTGCTTTCATTTTAATCTTGGCTATATGGGATTTGTTTGTGGAATAACTTTTCAGTGTTATCAAGATTACTTTATTTTACATCCCATAATGCCACTCCCATCCATGAATCTGACATGTAAACTGTTCCATGCTTTTCTCATTTGCTTATGATATTATCCTTTATGTCTAAATCATAAACCCATTTTTACCTTATCTTGTTATTTTTGTGAAGTGTTGGTCTATACTCAATTTCTGCCAAACTGCTTTCCAGTTTCCCAGCAGTTTTTGTCAAATAGTGAGTTCTTGTCCCCAAAACTTGAATCTTTGTATTTATCAACTGCAAGATTACTATGGTCATTTCCTACTGTGTATTATAAAACCTAATCTATTGCACTGATCCACTACTCTGTTTCTTAGCTAATACCAAATTGCTTTGATGATTACCAAGTTGTAATACAGTTTGAGATCTGCTACAGCTAGACCATCTTCCTTCACATTTTTCATTAATCCCTTTAATATTCATCACTTTTTGATCTACCAAATAAATTTTATTTCTTTCTAGCTCCATAAAATAACTTTTTGGTAGTCTAATGGTATGGTAATGAATATATAAATTTAGGTAGAATTGTCATTTATATTATATTGGCTTATCTTACCCATGAGCAATTAATATTTTTCCAATTGTTAACATCTGACTTTGTGAGAAGTGTCTTATAATTGTGTTCATAGAGTTTCTGGGTTTGTCTTAGCAAGTATTTTATATTGTCTAGTTATTTTAAATGGAATTTATCTCTTGCTGTTGGACTTTGTTGGTAATATATAGAAATGCTGATGATTTATGTGGGTTTATTTTATATCCTGAAACTTTGCTAAAGTTGTTAATTATTTCAACTAATTTTTAGCTGATTCTCTGGAATTCTCTAAGTACATCATCATAGCATCTGCAAAGAGTGACACTTTTGTTTTCTCATTATCCATTCTAATTCCTTCGATTTCTTTTTCTTTTCTTACTGCTATAGCTAGCATTTCTAGTACAACATTGTATAATAAATAATGGTGATAATGGATATCCTTGTTTCACTCCTAATTTTAGTGGGAAGGCTTCTAGCTTATCTCCATTACAGATAATACTTGCTGATTTTAGATAAATACAACTTATTTTAAGGAAAGCTCCATTTATTCCTATGCTTTCTAGAGTTTTTAATATAAATGTATTATATTTTGTCAAATGCTTTTTCTGCATCTATTGAGATAATAATGTGATTTTTGTTGATTTTGTTATTGAGGTCAATTATGCTCAGTTTTCCTAATATTGAACCAGCCTTGCATTCCTAGTATAAATGCCACCTGCTCATGGTGTATGATCTTTGTGATATACTGCTGTAATCTCCCTGGTGGTATTTTATTTAAAATTTTCACATCAATAGTTAGGGAATCACAATCAACCATTAGAGAAATTGGTTTATAGTTTTCTGTTTCTTCTTGGTTTAGGTATCAGCTCCATATTTGTATCATAAAAAGAATTTGGTAGCACTCTTTCATTGCCTATTTTTCCAAATAATTTACATAGTATTTGAATTAATTGTACTTTAAATGTTTGGTAGGATTCAATTGTGAATCCATCTGGTCCTTCGGATTTTTTTCTTAGGGATCTTATTCATCCATTTTACTTAGATTATCAGATTTGTCAGCTTAAAATTGGGCAAAATAGCTTCCAGTTATTGCTTAACTTTCAACCTCATTGGTGGTAAATTTACTCTTTTAATTTTTTTTTCATTTTTGATACTGGTAATTTGATTTTCTTCTTTCTTCTTTTTTTTTTTTTTTAGTGAGTCAATAGGGGTTAAGTGACTTGCCCAGGGTCACACAGCTAGTAAGTGTTATGTGTCTGAGGCCAAATTTGAACTCAGGTACTCCTGACTCCAGGGCCGGTGCTCTAACCACTGCACCATCTAGCTGCCCCTTCTTTCGTTTTAAAAAAATCAAATTAACCAATGGGTTGTCTATTTTATTTCCCCCCATTAAACCATCTCCTAGTTTTTATTAATTCAATGGTTTCCTCTTCTTTCTTTCTTACAATTTCTATTTTACCCTCTTGTTCTAAGCTACTGGGACAGAATCCTCTGACAATTTCTTGTAATCTGATGTCTAGGCTCTTTTTTTTTTTCCATCATGGCTTTCAGGTAGTCCAATCATCCTTAAATTCTCTCTTCTCAATCTATTTTCTAATTGTTTCTCTGTGATATTTCACTTTTTTTTCATTCTTTTGATTTTGTTTGATCAATTCTTGATGTTTCATGGAGTCATTGGCTTCCACTTGCCCTATTTAAGGAATTATTTTCTTCAGTCAACTTTTCCATTTGGCCAATTCTACTTTTTAAGTAGTTATTTTTATTTATTTATTTTTAATGATCAATTTATTCTGAATACCAATGGTTCCTAACAACTCTCTTCCACTAACAAATTCTGATACCCATTAATCATAATGACCTGAGTAAATACTGATTAAATTCAACAGGGGCATAAAATTATCTTCACATAACTCATGTAATTTATATTCTTGGAAAGTTAGCTGGGGGTCATTGAGGGTATCTATGGTAATGCAAACAAGTATCAGGAGTATTTCTTCACCCCAGGTCTTGTTTTCAAGGTTTATTCTTTATGTACCTTGCCAGACTGCCTCACATATGCAACATCAGGGAGAATATTTTGTTGTTCAGTGGTATCTGACTCTTCATGAACGCATTTAGGTTTTTTCTTGGCAAGGATACTGGAGTGATTTGCCATTTCCTTCTCCAGCTTTTTTCAAATGAGAAAACTGAGGAAAGCAGACTTAAGTGATTTGCTCAGGGTCACACAGCTGGTAACTATCTGAGACCAGATTCAAATTCAGGTCTTCTTGACTCCAGGCGAGGAGAGAGCTTCACTGTACCACCTAGTTACCCTTTTCACTCTTCTCTTGAGTCTTGTATTTGAAAGTCAAATTTTCTCTTCAGCTCAGGTCTTTTCATCAAGAATGCTTGAAAGTCTTCTCTTTCATTGAATGCCAATTTTTCTCCCTGAAGGATTATACTCAGTTTTTCTGGGTAGATGATTCTTTGTTGTAATCCCAGTTCCTCTGTCCTCCAGAATATCATATTCCAAGCCTTCTGAGCCTTTAACATAGAAGCTGCTAAATCTTGTGTGATCCTGATTGTGGCTCCACAATACTTGAATTGTTTCTTTGTGGCTGCTTGAAATATTTTCTCCTTGACCTGGGACCTCTGGAATTTGGCTAGAATATTCCTGGGAGTTTTCATTTCATCTCTTTCAGGAAGTGATTATCAGATTCTTTCAATTTCTATTTTATCCTCTGGTTCAAGCATATCAAGGCAGTTTTCCCTGAAAATTTCTTGGAAGATAATGTCTAGGCTCTTTTTTTGATCATGGCTTTCAAGTAGTCCAATAATTTCCAAATTATCTCTTCTGGGCCTATTTTCCAGTTCAGTTGTTTTTCCAATGAGATTTTTCACATTGCCTTCTATTTTTTCATTCTTTTGGTTTTACTGTTTCTTGATTTCTCATAAAGTCATTAGCTTCCATTTGCTCAATCCTAATTTTTAAGGAATTATTTTCTTCAATGAGCTTTTGTACCTCCTTTTCCATTTGGCCATGCCTTTTCAAGGCATTTTTTTCCTCATTAGCTTTTTGTACCTCTTTTACCATTTGGCCTAGTTTGTTTTTTAAAGCGTTGTTTTCTTTATTATTTTTTTGTGTCTTCTTTACGAAGCAGTTGACTTTTTTCATGATTTTCTTGTATCACTTTAATTTCTCTTCTCATTTTTTTCCTCTCCCTCTCTTACTTTGTTTTCAAAGTCCTTTTTGAGCCCTTCTATGGCCTGAGACCAATTCATATTTTTCTTGGAGGCTTTGGATGTAGGAGCTTTGACTTTATTATCTTCTTCTGAGGGTGTATTTGGATCTTCCTTGTCACCATAGTAACTTTCTATGGTCAGAATTTTTTTTCTGTTTTTTTTTGCTCATTTCCCCAGCCTATTTGTTGACTTTTAACTCTTTGTTAAAGTGGGGCTCTGCTTCCAGGATGGAGGGTGCATCATCCCTAGTTTCAGGGGGTTTGTTCAGCTCCTTTCAGAGATACTTCTAGGGACCTGGAAGTTTTCAGTTCTTCCATAGTGTCATTATCTAAGGAGAGGTGTGTTCACTACTCTCCTGGCCTGTGCTCTGGTGTGCAATCGACAAGAAGCCTGTTTCTCTGCCCTTGAATTATGAGGAGTTTCCTGCTCCACTGTGACTGCAAACTCTGGTGTGCTAGTGTTCCTCCCTGTCCTGTGACTGCCATCCAAGACTGCAAACTGGATCCAAGTATGGTTAAAGCAACTGAGTCCTGCCTCAGTGCTAGGAAATTTCCTTCTGGCCAATTGCTTGCTTCCCTCACCATCTGTGGGCTGAGTTCCAGGAACAGTTTCTACTGCTGCCGCTGATTCAGTGGCACCCAAGGCCTGCTACTGGTTTGCTAGGGTTCGGTCTGTGCTGATGTGGCCTGTGCTGGACTGTGCTCCACTCTCACTCCTGTGTAATAGGCCTTTCCTGCTGACCTTCTAAGTTATCTTTGTCTGGGAATTTATTTTACCCTGGCTTTTAAAAGTTCTGCTGCTCCAGGGATTATCTTATGGCATTATTCGAAGATATTTGGCAGGGGCTTGGGGTGGGTTCAGATGAGTCATTGCCTTTCCTCTACCATCTTGATTCCAATTCTAAGTAGTTATTTTTATCAGTGAATTTTTTTTTTTTTTGTGGGGTAATGAGGGTTAAGTGACTTGCCCAGGTCAAGTGTCTGAGGCTGGATTTGAACTCAGGTCCTCCTGAATCCAAGGCCAGTGCTTTATCCACTGTGCCACCTAGCTGCCCCTATCAGTGAATTTTTATACCTCTTTTTCCATTTGATCAATTCCACTTTTTGAGTTGTTTTCTTCAGTGATTTTTTTTACATCTTTTCCCATGTTTTGCGCTTCCTTTACCAAGCTACTTACTCCTTTTTTCATGATTCTCTTGCATCACTCTGTTCTTTTTCCTATTTTTCTTCTATCTCTCTTATTTGATTTTTTAAATCCTTTTTGAAGGCATATGGGAGTTCTTTGTTGCCTGATACCAATTCATATTTTTTTGAGGCTTCACATGTAGCCATTTTGACAATGTTGCCCTCTTCTGAGTTTGTGCCTTCAGTTTCCCTGTTCCCATAGTAACTTCTTATGTCCAGGTTGATTATTTTTTGCTCATTTTACCAGCCTATTTCTTAACCATCAACTTTTTGCTAAAGTTGGGCTTTGTTCCCAGGGTGGAGGGGTCGCTGTCTAAAGTTTTTGTTCTGTTGTTTTCAGAGCTAGTTCTGGGGGTAAGTTCTCAGTCCTGGGGTGGTATGATCTAAAGAGGTGTGGTCACTGCTCACCTGGCCCATTCTCTTGTCAAGCAGTTTTCTACCTTAGAACTGTGACCAGGGTCCCTGCTCTCCTGTGGCCGGGAGTTCTAGTATACTAGTGCTCCTCTTTGTCCTGAGACTGTGACCAAGATCCCTGTATGGTCAATGCAACAAAGTCCTGTACTCAATGAAATTAAGGGTCCTCTGTAATCTCCTCATCAGCTGTCTGACCCCTTACTGTCCCTGGGCCAAGATCTCTGGAAGTCACTCCTGCAAATTCAGTTGCTCCCAAGGCCTGCTGCTGCCTTGCCTTTTTTGCTGGAGCCTAGGATCTAATTTCTGGCTTATGTGGGGCTCAGGGCCTCACTGCTGACTTACTGGGGGGGGGGGGGCGCTGTAATGCTTATTTACCAGGCACAGCATAGGTTGGACTGTGCTCTCCTCATACCCCAGTGCCGACCCTTTCCTGCCAACCCTCTAAGTTGTCTTGGGCTGGAATGTTTTTTCACCATATCCCTTTCTTGGTTATGTCATTTTAAAGGTGTTTGGAGAGGAATCTGGGAGAGGTTGGAAGAGCCCCTGCCTTTACTGTGCCATCTTGTCTCCACCTCACATATCCCTCTTACTTTCATGGCCCCTCAGAACAGGGTGTTGAAAGTTTACTGGATTTGGAGTTAAGAAGATACCAGCATTTAAATTCTATAGCTGGGTGAACACAGGAAAGTCACTATACCTCCTTGAGAGCCCAGTTTTCCCATCTGTAAAATAGGAGTGCTACTTGTTCTCTTTCCTTTCGAGGGCCACTATGAAGAAAGAACTTTATAAACCTTTAAGTACTAGATGAATGTGACAGCTACTTATCATCGGCCTCCCTCCAACTACATCTTTGACCTGTTCTTCTTGTTCCCAAAAAGAATGTTAGCTGCAGAGATCATTCTGGTGGTGGGGAGGGGATGGGGGAAGAACAGCTATTAAATTCTATAATTTCTCAGACATTCCTGAATACTACAGAGTGAAGATTAATACATTTTGGCAGGTCTCAGTGCCAGGTCTCTAGAGGAGTGGATTTTGTGTTGTGCCCAGCAACTGTCGAATTTAAGGATTATTTGATATGAGAAAGAAAAGGAAAAAAAAAAGAACTTCAAAAGAATTCCATTTACCCTAAATCCGGAATTTTCAGCAGATCTATTCAGAAGACTTCAAGCCATACCAAAGGATTATGACAATCAAGATTTATAGTCCTGACCAAAAATATTGAAGAAGAAAAAAAAAGACAAACGCTGGCTGCTTTTCAAAGTGGAACTCAGTATTTTCAAAACCCATTCCAGAGATTCACTTTTAATGCACTTGCTGCTTACTTTGTCTTGAAGCGAAGGACATCAATAGACAGCTTTGTAAACCCAGGTTTATCTTATAGAGATGTAAAAGTCAATGCCATAACCCGAACTGTGGGATAGAACCCCTTCTAATAATATAACAATAACAAAGTAGCTGACATCTATACTATACTTTAAGATTATCAGAGTGCTTGACAAACATTTGATCCTTACAGCAACTTTATGAAATAGTGCTATTATGATCCATTTTTATAGATAAGGAAACGGGTTCACCAGGATTTACATGATTTGCCTAGGGTCACAAAGCTTATGTGTTAGAAGCAGGATTTGAACTTGGGCTCTCCAAGTTCAGCACGCATTTATGAGTATCTATCATGAACTTCCCTGTGAATCACCCCCCTGACCCAGCAGTTATGGGGCACTGGTATGGAGAAGAGAGCAATAAGTTTCAAGGACAAAACAGGAAACAGCTCTAGGCTGCTCTTGAGCTTCCATCCTTTCTAGGGATATGATCCATTACCCGGGCTTTTCCCAGAGGGCATCCCGGAAGGATGAGACTTGGTAGCATCTCTTTTTTTCCACAAACACTAGTCTGTATTCAAAGTAAAATCTGAGGACCTCCCTAGACTGTTTCTCTAAGTAAGGAAATGGAGACTGATTATACTTTTTTCGGTCATGGAGATAGGGCGCCAGCCCTCACAACACCGGGCTATCACTTCATGGATGGAAAACGGCTTAGAAGACACATTCCTAGTTCATCTGTATTGATCACTGTTCAAAGATAGGAAATGTTGTTCATGACAGCATAGGGAGTGAATGGGAGAGGATTCTCCTTCCCAGCCCAGTCTTGGGTGCCTTGCAAATGCTACTAAGAGGACTTTGACTAGGCTGTATCTTTAAGAATCCCTGGGAGGGGGGCAGCTAGATGGCGCAGTGGATAAAGCACCGGCCCTGGATTCAGGAGGACCTGAGTTCAACTCCAGCCTCAGACACTTAACACTTACTAGCTGTGTGACCCTGGGCAAGTCACTTAACCTTCATTGCCCCACCAAAAAAAAAAAAAAGAATCCCTGGGAACAACTGTAAAGCCTGTGCCCTGAAAGGCTAAAAACCAACACTGACCTATCTTTCCAGCCTGATTTAAATCCCTCCTTTTTTTATACTCATGAAGACTGAAAGTAGAAAGGGTTTCATTTTGTGTGTTTGTATCCTCAGCATCTAGCCACAGTGTCTAACACCTAGTAGGCACTTCCCACATGCTCCTTGTTCCAGCCAAATTAGATCACTCATCGTTCCCCGGAACATGCCCTGTCATTTCCCATGTATGCCATTATTTGTTATTCCCCATTCCTGGATTATCCTACTGTCATCTTGGCCAGCTGAAATCGCTCATTGCTTGTCTCCTCTATGAAGCTCTCCTTGCTCTCTGCTACAGGTGGCTCTTCTGCGTCTCTCCAATAGAATGGAAATATTCCACTTCATATTACTTTTGTCAATGTGTTGAATCCCTCCTTAGAATATTATTTCCTTGAGAAAAAGATCGCTTAATTTCTTCAATGTTTCCCCAGCTCCTAGTAAAGAGCCTGGCAAATGGTCAGAGCCAATTATATGTTTGTAGGTACTGATGTGTATTTGTTGTTTCCCCCATTAGAATGTAAGTTCCTTGAGGGCAGGGACCGATTTTGCTATTTCTTGGTATCTCCACCCTGCCCCCTCCAACACACAGAGCCAAGTACATAGTAAATACTTAATATACCCTTGTTTTGTTGACTGAATGAATGTTGAAGGCCTTCCTTCTTCCCCATTAATTAAGTTCCTTGGGGGGGGGGGGGCGGCAGCTAGGTGGTGCAGTGGATAGAGCCCAGACCTGGAGTCAGGAGGACCTGAGTTCAAATCCGGCCTCAGACACTGAACGCTTACTGGCTGTGTGACCCTGGGCAAGTCACTTAACCCCAATTGCCTCACCAAAAAAAAAAAAGTTCTTTTGGGGGCAGAGTCCACGTTTTAGCCATCTTTGGTTTTCCTCTCTCCACCTTTTACCTAATACACACACACACACACACACACACACACACACACACACACACACTATAGTAAAATTGAACAGGCAAGGAAAAGAAGGGAAACGGGAAGAGAATGGACAAACAGAACTAGGCACAACCCACGCCTCAGGCAGTATAGTTGGGACCCCAGTTGTAAGTATGGGAGTATACACTACCAAACATCTGATGTGAACACATTGAAAACTTTACTCCCAGAATGTCTTGCTTTTGTTCTCCTCCCTTGTACACCATTTCACAGGCTCAGTTCAAAACCTGATTTTTTCAATAGCTGCTTTTAGAGTACCACTTGTAAATTCAGACCAAGCTGGATGATGCCAGATTGCATAGCAGTAATCTCCCTTGATTAGATTATGAATTATATTTGAAGTCAAGTGAATGTTTTGCTCAAGCACCTCTTTTAGCTGAGTGTGACCTACTTTCATTCAGATTAGAGGGTGGGATTTGTGAAAACATTCCCAATGAGCTTTGATAAGGCATTTTAATTCATTTGGGGATTGGCAGGATAACTGGTTTTAAAAACAGGAATGCCTATTTCCAATAAGCATGGGCTATACCTTTTGAAGAGACCATAATTTAAGTTAAAAGTAGGATTACAAACAAATTTTATTTTTAATAAATATTCATCCTAAGCACATCCTAAGTCAGGAGGAAAGGAAATCCCAGATGATGAAAGTCAGTAAATGCCTTGGCAATGATGTCCCCCTTCATTTTCAGGAAGCTACAGCAGAAAAGGTCGAGGAGGTCAGAGGCTGGTGAGTCACCATTCCTGCCCTTTTCCTAAGGAGTTGGGCTATGGCTAGACTGTTAAGCCAGGGGTTCTCTGACTTGAGAGGCTGGAGGGCAGACATCTGAGATCTTCTTTCAGATCCTTCACTTAAGGAGGGCATCCCAAGCAGCTACATCATCATTTAGCTCCTGACTGCTCTCCTGGCCTTCACTGCTGTGTCCTGAAACTCATCTTCTGGCAAGATCACACCAACCCTGAAACTCCTGCTCAGTACTCTCTGCCCCAGGGACCCCTCCCTTCCTCAGACTGGGGAGGATGGAAGGGCAAACAGTGGGGAATGCCTGCCAGATCCTCCATTTAAGGAGGGTGCCCAGGACAGTATCTCATCCTTGTCCACCTAGCTGCTGGACCTCATCTGGGCACTCTGCTAGGTACTCCCTGCCTTTCCCCATCCTCTATCAGCTTTTTTGTGTTGTCTTCCATTAGATTCTTAGTTCCTTGAGGGCTTTGCTGTTCAGTTATTTCAGTCGTGTCTGAATCTTTGTGACCCCATTTGGGGTTTTCTTGGCAAAGATATTGGAGTGGTTTGCCATTTCCTTCTCCAGCTCATTTTACAAATGAGGAAAGTGAGGCAAACAGGGTTAAGTGACTTGCCCAGGGTCACAAAGCTAGTAAGTGTCTGAGTCTACATTTGAATTTAGGAACTGTATCCACTTCACCACCTAGCAACCCAATAAAGAGAGGGCATACTGATTAAGGAGCCTAAGAAAGGTTTCTTGTGGAAGGTAGGATTTTAGGAGGGACTTCAAGAAAATGAAGTTGAGGAAGGAGAGTGTGTCAGTCATGGGAGTCAGTCAGTGAAAATGTTTGGAATCAAGATGGAGTGTCTAGTGCAAGGAACAGCAAAGAGGTCAGCATCACTGGATTGTAGAGAGTATGGGAGTAAGGGATAAAAAAGGGGCTCAGGCTCTGAATTCCCAACAGAGGAATGTATATTTGATCCTGGAGGTGATGGACAGCCATGCTGAAATCTGGCTTCAGCCACTAGCTATGACCCTGGGCAAGTCCCTTAACCCGGTTTGCCTCAGTTTGTTTACCTGTAAAGGAAGCTGGAGAAGGAAATGGCAAACCACTCCAGTATCTCTGACAAGAAAACTCCAAATGAGGTCACAAAGAGCTGGACATGACTGAAATGATTAAACAAAAATAACAGAAAACCTGGAGGTGATAGGGAACTGCTAGACTTTACTGAATAGAAGGCAACATGGTCAGATCTGTTCTTTAGGAAAATCTGACATCTGAATGGAGGATGAATTGGAACAGGAAGAGATTTGAGGCAGGGATACCAACGAGCAAGCTGTTCGATTCAATGTGACTTGATAATCAGACAGCTGGATCATCACAGAAAGAAGGTACAGAAATGACGAAAGCAAAATTTTCCCTGTGGTGAGATTGGCAGGGTACTTTTGAAACATTTGCCAACCATCTCCCATCTTCCACAAACCACTTCCTTTTCCCTACTCACCCTTAGTGAAAAACAAAGTAGACCCCATCTAGACTTCATCTCATCAAGGCAGACTTCTGAATTGTTGGTTGGAGCAGAGTAAGGGACCTACATTTTTACCCTATAACCAAGGGGGAAGACTTTTCTTTGACAATTTTTTTTTCCATTTAATGGACCCATGCAGGTGCTCATGGCTTAAGGGGGCAAGAGAATACATACTATAAGCACCCTTTTCATTATTACCACCTTGAGTTTGAGAGAAGCACAAGGTCTAACAATGATTTAAGTGTGAAAAATTCAAACAATTGACCTTATAGGAATCACATGTATCCCCTTGCCTTGGTGTCCCTCTCAAAAAAAAAATGGTTCTTTAGGAAAAAATTAAAGAAATCGCTAATGGAATCCTGAGACAAAGTGTGAGGCTGTTCAGGGGGCTTACATGCTTACTAGTATTGTTTTTAAAGTGAAGTCAGAAAGATCTTGGTTAAAATCCTGCCTCAGATACTTATTAGCTTTGTGACTCACCCTGGGCAAATCATTTACCCTCCGTGGGCCTTAATTTCCTCAACTATAAAATGAGAGTTGGATTATGTGAATTTTGAGATTCCTACCAGCTCTAAATCTATGATCTCTAGGCAAGTCACTTTGCTTTTATGTGCCTCAGTTTCCCCATCTGCAAAGCAAGTTGGTCTGCAAGGTCTCTGCTTTCCTTTCTTTATCAAGATACATGCATGAACTTATGATGCAGAAAAGGTAATATGCCTTGTCCAAAGTGACAAAGATCAAGTATTTATCCAATGAGTTGTCTATTTCAGCCATCAGATTCTTACAGAGAAACTCTATAAATATTAAAAGCCAAAAAAGGCAGACAATTTTTCTGGGATCCTGCTGCAGCAGGTAAAATTTCACCACTCTTCCTATAATAAAACATATTTAGGAGACTTTGAGTTTTTTTTATTCATTTGAAAACAATTCTGTTGTCTTCTCTGTGTACAGAGTCAATAACAATCACAGTTATCCACTGTAGCGCAGCATGGCATGTCCTTTCAGTTTTTTTAAAATGTCCTAGCTTGTGAGCTGACAGTCCATGAGACTAACATACAATTCAAACCTATGAACTGCACTTATGTTTTGAGTGCTTTTAAAAAAACGAGACCCAAACTTTTTCCAAGTTTAGCAATAAACTGTACTTGGGAACAATCCTTTATCTCTATTTCCAAATAATAAGCAAGTATAATACCAAATGAATATTTCCCTTTTTATTTTTTAAACTCAGTCACTAAGGTTTTTAATATTTTCCCAGCAGTGAGTTACTTGTTATAAAGTTGGCTATTGGAATTTCACAAAAATTATCTAAGCATCAAACATGCAAGATAAAATTTAAAAACCCTTTCATTTGGCCATGGTTTTTTCTCCTTTTAATTTTATATAGCCTACTTTCAAATTGTTGGGGTTTTTTGCAACAGGTTCAAATTTTCTCATATTCAAATAAGATATTTCATTAACTATCTAGTAATGTAGGTAATGTGTTAGGTGGCCCATGAAAAACTACATAAACACAGTGTCCTCTAGGAATTTACAATATAGTACAAACAACAGTGGTATAGATGTAATACAAAATAAAAACCATAACAGAAGACATGATAATATAAGACCAATTAAGAGACAAAATAGATGTCATTTAGGGATCAAAAGGATACAAAGGGTAATTAATCGGGGTGAAAATTGGAAAAAATAGTTGTGGATGTTCCCTAACTATATGAAACATATAAAACGAAAGTTATATAAAATATAATTCCATTGGAATTTCTTAACTCTTTGTAGAGAACTTTTTTTTGGGTAGGGGCACAAAGACAAAGGGATATGTGAGCATTTTAGTTGTTTAAAATTTTAATACCTAAATTATCATTAAAAACCCTCTGGGTCTCTCAAACTCAAGAAGGTAAGATTAAAAGGGTTCTGGTTCAATTCCTGTTTTCTCTCTAGGTTTGCCATGAAGAACATTGATTTAGGAAGGCTTTGAGGTCAGTGACACCTAGGTCTTGGTTATACAAGTACAAACACGTAGACCATGACAAAGGGCAACAATATCACCTAGTAAACGTGAGATTATAGCATGCCATGCACACACACATATATACACATTTACATACATATATAGGCACATCTACATATATGTAAAAATAAACTTCAATCTTACCTCATGTAAAATCAAATCCTACAGCCTTTTTAACTAATGAGAATGTTTCTGAAGAGCTACTGAGAAAACAGTTTCTCCAGGGCAGCTAAAGTATCCAGCTCAATTCTAAGTAGATTTCTTTAATCGCTAAGCTTTTACTGTGTCAGCTCTCTGATTAAGCACTACCACATAAGTATGTGATAGACATATTCTAATAGAGATAATGTGGACACTGGCTTTTCCCTCAATTGTTTCTGAGTCTTTTAAAGCTATAAAAGTTAGAAGGCACATCAGACAATACCACCAATATCACTGGTAGCAGTTATTCTAACAAGACTTAATTTAACAATATACAAAAACTCCTTTGGCCTTGACTAACAGGCTCTCTAGTGACAGCACTTAATTACTGTCATTTCTTGGAAGTAGGATGCAATGGAAAGTCAGGATTGCCTTCCATCTACTAGTTTCTGTATTAGCACCTTAAAAGGTAGATACTTCTAGACAAGTCAAGGAAAATATGGTCTTAATTAGACAATTTTTTGGTTTTTGGTTTTTGGTGAGGCAGCTGGAGGTTGTGATTTGCCCAGAGTCACACAGCTAGTAATTGTTAAGTGTCTGAGACCGAATTTGAACTCAGGTCCTCTTGGCTCCAGGGCCGGTGCTCTATCCACTGTGCCACCTAGCTGCTCCCTACAATGTTTAGAAGTAGGAGCAAGGAACCTACTTTGTATTTCCTACTAAGGCTGCTGATTTTGCAATTCACAATATTCTTTCTCAAAAGAGATAAAACTGATGGGCCAAACAATGGAAGACTACAGAATGACAACTGGGTCCTAGTGATTTATTTAGGTAGGCAATAACTGTCAGAGCAAAGTCAAAATCCATACTGAATTGTAAGAATTAAAGTGAAAAGATATGGTACTCAGTTAAGGTCTAACATCTTCTTGACCTGTTTAAACAAGGTGACAAGAAATGGGAAATCAATAAAAAAAACACAACATCACAAAAAAAACAAAAACAAAAAAAACCCAACCCAAATCTCATCATTTCCTGAGGAACATTAACTGTAAAAAATAGCCACCAATGAGAAGGCCAAAAGAACCCAAGGACTGCCTCCACCAGCAAACATTTGTCCATGTCAAACAGTTTAATATAGCAACCATGGACAACCCTGGCTTAGAATATGAAGCTGTAGCATCTTGTAAGAGAAAGAAAATGAAAGAATGAGTAGCATCATCCCATACAGCAATGAAAGGAAAAGCATTTACAGACAGCTCAGGGAGAGAGAGTAATTCACTCCATGAGGCTGAAACTGGAAGGACAAGAGAAGAAAAAAATCTGTCAAAGTTGGCGTAACAAACTATTTTTCCATTTATCAGCTGGAGCTACTACATCTGAATTTTTCATCAAAGTTCCTAATGTTCTGCCCAGAAATAGCAGTAAAGAAAACAAAAATGGGAAGAACAGCTAGACTAAGCATATAGAGAGGAAATCTTTACGTCTGCAGATGAAATTTTGAGAACATGGAGAGAACGATTCTCAAGATATTCTTCAATATCTTGTTTGAGTCAGTTTTATCTTAGGAAAATTTAACATACCTTTAAATTAATTCACCTTAATGTTCTGAACAGAGAAAGAATAATAACTGTAACCAGTCAACATAAGCATCCTAGATAATTACTTGAATTTTTAATACTTCAATTATCGTTAAAGACCTTGTGCCTCTTTCAAATTCAAGATGGTTAAGATTAAAAGGGGGGCAGGCCAGGTGGCACAGTGGATAAAGCACCAGCCCTGGATTCAGGAGTACCTGAATTCAAATCCGGTCTCAGACACTTGACACTTACTAGCTGTGTGACCCTGGGGAAGTCACTTAACCCCCATTGCCCCACAAAAAAAAAAAAAGATGAAAAGGGTTCTGGTACAATCCTTGTATGATAAATTTGTTTTCCCTCCATGTTTTCCATGAAGTCAAGTCAACAACAAGCATCTATCAAGCCAGACACCATACTAACTTCATCTCTACTACCTATAATACCTTCTGGCCTATTAGGAATAAGCCACATTCCAAGCTAATTGCACTCATAACTTGATATACTTCTCAGGCATCATTAATTTTAAGACCTTTCTTGTATTTCATATATTATGGCTACATGTTAAATAAATAGAAACATCACCTCAAGGTATGTCTTTGTTGACTAGGAAGAAACTAGAAAGAATTCATAACAGGCAGAAATTTAGCTCCAACCACAACACCCTATGACAAACCTTACCAGAGCCTCTGTATGTATTTGGTGGGGCTTGAGGAAGAAGGTGGGGTACAAATACCAAAACACTGGTAACAAGGTACACTATTTCCACTCAAGTCAAAAAAATGTAAGAGATGACAGAGTCTGATTCATCCTCTGATTCTAGAAGCTGCTGAATACCTGTCTTCCAGTGTGCTACCTCCTTATACTATTCCATTTTTACACAAATTACAAGTAATATTCTCTGATAAGAAAGTAACAATATATAGCAAGATAAGTTCCAGATAGAAACATGATCTAGATATAAAGACTCACATGATAAACAAATGTGAGCAGCAAGGAAATTCAAATCTATGTAAAGGAGAAGAGTTCATGACCAAACAAGAGATAGATAAGCTCATGGAAGATAAAATAGGTAAGTTTGATCAGCCAAAATTCAAAAGTGTTTGCACAAAGATTAGAAGGGAAACAGCAATTACATTGCGGGCAGGGAATCTTAGCAGTAAATTTTTCTGGAAAAAGTCTGGTATATATCAAGATATATAAAGTATGGATTCTAATTTATAAGAATAAGAGCCATCTGTCAATCACTAAATGGTCAGAGGATATGAAAAGGCAGTTCTCAAAAGAAATCCAAATTACCGCAATATGAAAAAAATCTTCCAAATCACTATTAGAGAAATGCAAGTTAAAGCAATTTGAGTTTCCACCTCATACTCATAAAATTGGGAAAGTTGACAAAAATGGAAAATGACAAATGTTTGAGGGGTTATGAGAAAATTTTAATGGACAATTGGTAGTGGTATAAATTGGTCAAGCCATTTTGGAAACCTGGAACAAATCCCCTAGTTGCTAAACTACACTTAAACTTTGATCTGGTAAAACTACTATTGGGACTATATTCCACAGAGATCAAATAATGAAGAAAAGAATCCATATGCAATATAAAATTGTAAAGACAACTCTTATGAACTCTGACTTATGAACTCTAACCAGTACAATGACCAACCATGATAAGGCATGTTATCTACCTCCTGGCAGCAAAGAGGCAATAGACTCAGGGTACAAATAGAGACATTTTTTGGATATGGCTCATGCAGGTATTTGTTTTGACCATGCGTGTTTGTTATAAGGATCCACCCTCCCCCCAAAAACCCCCACACTCCTACTCCTCCCTATTTCTATTTTTCTAATGGAGGGAGAGCAGGAAAAAATAGTATTTAAGTAAAAAATAAAACATTGAGTGCAAAATAGCACAAAGATATTAAGAAAATGGAAGAAACATAATTTCAGAAGGAGACAGATAAGCAGGGGAATACTAAATTTGAAATATATTATTTTAAAAAAAAGCTATAGAAAGTGAAGACCCATGGTTTTACATGAAATCCTCTTCTTCTCTTCCTTGCACAGGGAAAAGGTTCAACTTTGCTTATGTTTGACAAATTCAAAATAGTAAAAGAAAAAGAAAAATTCAAATGTGATTTGCATGGTAAATAGGTATTGATACAGACTACTCAAAGAAAAAAGCAAAAATTTCTTTTGAACAAGGACTTCAATATAACTCATAATTAGTTATTTAAAACCCGACTGCAGAAAATATTAAACGATACAAGACTAGATGAAGCATGGTTTTAGAACACTGAATAGTCACATAAAATATCTGAAGGCAGCTTTTTCTAAAAAAAATTTATCTATGGCAACCAAGACAAAAATTTTGTATAACTATCTTTCAGAAACTTTAAGGCTCACATTTAGCAAACTGGCAAAGATTTTTTAAAAAGGGTAGTCAATGTTGGAGGGGTTGGGGAAAAACAGGCACAACAAAGCATTGTTGGTGAAGTGAACTGTTCCAACTATTTTGAAAAGAAACTTTGAATTACAGTTCCAGACTACTGCAATAAAGTAAGTCACACAAATTCTTTTTGTTTCCCAGTGCATATAAGTTATGTTTCCACTATACTGTAATCTATTAACTGTAAAATGTAAATTAAAACCACCAAGATAAACCCAAACTACATGCTATAAAATTAGAAACCTGCTTGGACCTAAAGAAGAAATAGTATTAAATCTAAAATATGTACAGAGTTTAATTTAAAATACTTTATTGCTAAAAAAAAAAAAGTGCTAACCCTGTCATCTGAGCCTTCTGTGAATTGTAATCTTTTTGTTGGTGGAGTATCTTGCCTTGATGTTGATGGCTCCCGAGTGATCACAGTAGTGGCTGAAGATTGGGGTGGCCATAGCAATTTCTTAAAATAAGACAATGATGAAGCTTGCTGCACAGATTGACTCTTCCTTTATCAATTGGCCTAATTTCACTATTGTTGTGTCTCAGAGAACAGGGAAGACTGAGGAGAGAGTGACTGTCAAGGAAAGGCAGATCTGAGGCATGTGTGGATTTGGTCAGTCAATAAATATTTATTAAGCACCTACCATGTGCCAGATACTATCCTAAATGCTACAGAGACCAAGAAAAGCAAATAAATAAATAAAAATAAATCCCTGACCTCAAGGAGCCTACCACCGAATGGAGACAAACATGCAAACAACTATGTGTAAACAAGATTTCTATAGAATAAACAGGGAATATTCAACCTAGGGAAGGCACTGAATTAAGTGGGATTGGGAAAGGCTATCTGGACTGGAAAGAAGCTAGGGAAGCTAGAAAGAAGAGACTTCCAGAGGAGGGAACGCATTCCATACTGTTTGACCCAAAGATTCCACAACTAGGCATACTCTGAGGTCACTGACACTAAGTCAGTCTCTCTCCCCCTATATATATATGTGTGTGTGTGTATACATGTATATGTCTGCATGTGTATATACACACAAATTTATAGCAGCGCTTTTTGTAGTAAAAATTGGAAATAGGAGATGCCTATTGATTGGAAAAATGTCCAAATTATAGAACATGTCAAGTCAAGAATCATTTATTAAGGATCTACTATGTGCCAGGCATTGTGCCAAGAACTGGGGTAACAAAGAAAGCCCTCCCCTCCAAAAATAACATAACTGAATATTACTGTGCTGGAAAAACAATGAACATGATGAATATAGAGAAGTGTGGAAAGATTTACATGAACTCAAAGTATGAGGAAGGAAGCAGAGACAGGAAAACACTATATATACAACGACTACAACAATGTAAATTAAAACCACCAAGATAAACCCAAACTACATGCTGTGAAATTAGAAACATGCTTGGACCTAAAGAAGAAATGAGAAGACATCTCTCCTCATTTCTTTCTAAAGTTTATGGGTGTGAAACATGGAATATCATGTCAGGTTTTTTAAATGTGTTGACTGTTTTTGCCAAATTTAAATTTTTCATTTAAAAAATTATTGTAAAGGATGGCTCCCAGGGAGAAGGTAAGAGATAGTACTCAGGGAAACCTAGATGATGCAAAACCAAAAATATATTAGTTCGTTCAATTTTTTAAAGTTGTAACAAGCAGAGTTAAAACACAGGGTATCCAAAGGTCTTAAATCAAAGCTTAGACATGTACTAAGACTGTTGGGGACATACTATGTGCTTTCAATCTGAGGTTCTCTTTCTTGTAATACAGGGGATGCAATCAAAGGTATTTTTAGTAGCAACTGGAGCCAATTCCACAATGAATAAATAACTTGCCATGAAGTTTACTGTGCCCACACTCAACAGTTAAAATTTCTACACTCTGTGGGAAGTGAAGAAGCACTATCAGAAAAACTTTTAGAGGGAGTGGGTCACTTAAAATGTTGGTAAATGAATGGAGAAAAGTAATCGGTTTTTATTTTGTCTATAAACAGTGAATCAACTGTGAGATCCTGGTTCAATAATCTGTGAGTTGACACAGTGAACATACCAATCCTGGCAATTCTTACTGCAAATGATTTTCTTCGTTCCAAACCACACTGTATTACACCATTATGGGGAAAGATTCAGATTATTTTTGGCACGGGGAGCAGGAGAGGGGTTTGAAACATCATCAGGAGCGGTATTTGAACCTGGATTTGATGCTCACAGGGTTGCAAGTCATGACTTTTTATCCAGTATGCCACAAAACCCTGCCATTCTTTATAGAAATGAAACTTGGAGACAAAAAGGAACTTGCAGAGAATGGAAGGAGAGCTCATAGGTTCTTCCTAGAAAGGCAAAAAGTACGAGTGTGTTTTGCTGTGTGGGCAACAGGAAATACTATTTCATGAGACACTTGGTCATTAGTAAAATTGGAGGATGGGCAACACTCAGTAACCTCTAATGTACCTTCCAGCTCTAAAGCAATGATCCTAAGTTAATGCTATGTTTGTTTTGCACTACAGGGCCAATGGTGAGCATAACAAGCAAATGCTCACCATGAAGATAACAGCAATTTATGCACCTCCATCTCTATTTCAGAAAATGAGGAGGCAGGGGAATTCTACAAAGAACTACCTAAACAACCATAGATATTTTAACCGTCTAGAAACCCCAATGCAAAGGAAGACACAGGAGAGGATGACAAATTTCTATAGCAAACCTTTTTTCTCCATCTTAGATCATCAATTTACCACCGCTTTTGGATTCTTTCCTTCTAAGGAAATAGAAACGGCAATAGAAAACTACAGCAGATCAAAGTATCTCTACCTATAAGAGTTCAGTGTCAAGAGACAATTTTGAGGACTTCAAGGGATTCTCCAGATGTCCTGCAATTGGTAGCAAGTTGTCCAACCTTGCGTACACCATTACGTATGTGATAAATAGCAACATCTCCTCAAGAGAATGCTTCTTTGTGCCTTAGGAGGCAAAACATATTCACAGAAAGCAGAGGGCTCACTAACTCCAAACACAACACCTATAGCCAACCTCTTGGCAGAGACTGTTCCACTGAAGCTTAGTTCACATGTAGGGACAGAGGATAGGGATGAAGATACTAAAGTAATAGTATCAAGGGATGAAATTACTCTAAAAAGCGCAACTCCTAGTCTGCAACATCTTCTAATGGCTGCTGAATACTGCTTTGCATGCTAGCTCCCTACAAAATACTACCTGATTTTCATTCCAGTTTCTAGCAATGTTCATTGATTAGACTAAATACATTTTTAAACTATAAAGGTAGTTCTATGGGCAGACTTCTTCATTTTTCAGGGCCTAGACACAATATGGTATTTTCTATTTTTCTGCATCATGGGGAATATTAGGCTTCACAGCATAAAAGAATACTCAAGACTCCATTTAGTCTAGTTTTTAGAGGCCATTTAATAGGAATAATAAAATACCTCAGAAGTCAGTGTGGCCTTAGGGACCAGTATCTTAGAGCAATGATGACTTGGGACTTCAGTTCTTCTCTGACACATATTAGAGTAGCACAGCCATCGAGCAGGCCATTTAACTTCTTTGTGTAAGCTATGAATAAGTTGCTGACCTATATCCCTGGTAGGAGGTTCCTATCTGGAACCTCCCAACATAATTGAATGATCAGATCCAAATTAACATCTCTTAATAAATATAATTTCCCTCATTCCTCTTCCATGTTATATTCCAGAAAGGAATGAATCCAACTGAAAACTTTATGAGCCCCCCAAATCCCTAAGTTAAAAGGCAACAAGTCCATGAAGCAGATTAATAAAAAACCATGAGTCCTTTGAATAGGTTAAAAAGTTAGTATATTTTAACAATTGTAACATGATCACATAAAAACACTGAATACAAAGTAAGCATCAGATGCATATACTAAAGGAAGACATTCTGTTTATTTGACCCATACTGTGTACTCAATTTTAGACAAACAGAGTAAAACACAGCCAACATACACAGGAGATTCACTGACTTTAAAAACTGGAAATTCTAGTACCATTCCCAATCCACCAGGTTAACTCTGCTGCGTCAACATCTGAAGAGACTCGGAGGTATTGCACTTTGCTACAATTTCTGTGGAGACTAAGCTATTTATTTCATCTTGGTGGCTTTTCCCCTTTTGCCAGCCTGCCCTCAAAAAGATTCTCCTAAAACTGTGCCTGGGAAAAGCTACCCTCTCAATTAAATGGGACTGTGCTTCTTCATCTTGGTAATTTTCTGCCTGTCACAGAACACATACCCCTTTCACCACTATCTCTGATAATTACCATTGCTGACACAACACTATCATTATACCTCTAGAGAAGGGGTTACAATCAACTGCCCTATCAGTCTACTCAAACTCACAATTCCTGAAACTTCCAGGACAAAAAGACCTTTTCCATGACCACCACTCCCCTCTATATGTTGTCCGCTCCCATTAGAAACCCAGTAATCTAAACCATGGCAGGACAAAAGTCAAGATGAAGGGGATGACCGTGGCATCTTCAGTGTCTGATCAAGCTCTAAGTGCTTCAGCTGCCTTCATGGACCACTGAGAAAAATGGTCACATCTGCCTCTTCCACCAGGGAAGTCTTCACATGCTTGAGGTAAACAAACCCCTGACTCATCTATGGGTTTCCCATCCATTTACCCTCAACCTATTTAATCCCATCTGCTGAGATGGTTTCCCAGGGTGTCACTGCTGTCCGTGTTATAGCTTCTTGGAGCCACAGGTGAGAAGTAGGTGGCAGGTGGACACCAAAAGTGGATGAGAAACCCTGAAAAGGGCTTGACAAGCCCTTACACACCAGAGATGCTAATCCTCCCTGAATAGCTCAAAAACCCATAGTGAAATGTGGTTGCCTAGAGAAGTGAATTCGTTTCGTACATCAGTTTCATGACAGCATACTTGCACGTTTTCTGAGTAATGGATGATGCTTGCTGTGTGCTTGCTTTCATGATGTTTCCAATGATGTTGTAAGATGCCTTCAATAAAGAAGAAAATGGCATCAAGGTCAACTACCAAAATGAGAACAAATTATTTAACTTGCAAAGACAATACAAGTGAAGACTACAGTGAAGGGAGAGTTGCTGCATAAGTATTTTATTCACAGACAATTGTGTACTCAATGTACCCTCTGAGGCTGAAATGCAACAAAATATGGATCAATTCTCAATTGTTTGTGCTAATTTTGGCCTAACAATTAAAGAAAAGAGGTTCTCCACCAACCAGCACCATGCTATCCATATGTGAAACCATCAGTTATAACAAATGGAGAAATTGTGAATGCTGTGGATGAATTCACTTACCTTGGCAGTATACTTTCCAGGAATATACACATGGATGATGAAGTTGATACATGCATTGCCAAGTGTTTGTGAGGCTCTGAAAGAAAGCATGGGAGAGAAGAGGTCTTCGACTGCCTACCAAACGGAAGTTCTACAGAGCCACTGTGCTGACCTCATTGTTGTATGCCTCTGAAACCTGGCCAGTCTACCAGCGCCATGCCAGGAATCAAAATGGCTTCCATCTGAATTTTCTTAGGAGGATTCTGAAGATCACCTGACAAGACACTGGAAACTGAGATTCTTTCTTGAACTGAACTGTCATGTATTCAAACTCTGCAGCAGAGAGCACAACTCCAATGGACTGGTCACACTGTTCTAAGGCCAAATGTACATTTGCCTAAAAGACTGTTTTGTTCCTACATTGTGGTCGGAAGAAGCCATACAAGGACACTCTTAGGGTTTCTCAGAAGAACTGTGGTGTCCACTGTGAAACACAGGAAACACTGGCACTGGATCATCCAGCATAGTGCTAGCATCACAGAAGGTGCTGTGCTCAATGAGTAAAGGAGAATTGTGATAGCGCAAAAGAAATGTTAGATGCAAAAATTTAGGGACACCTCCCTCCCAAATGGTCATTTTTGTGCCCAACCTGCCATAGAGCTTTCCAGTCACATACTGGTATGATCAGCCACAGCCACACACACACACAGACACACACACACACTGACACCGACTTCATGATGTCATTTTTTTGGTCCTCTTCCAGCACAAAGGACAAATAACAATAACAATCTAAATCATATGTCATTTTAGGGACTAGGAGATCTTAAGTCTGATTTTTTAAAAAAAGGTAGTAAGTGCATCTTCATGGTACAATTAAAATGACAACACATAAAACCTGCCAACAAATGAAAACATAAGCATAAAAATACATATAATACAGCAATATGCTAGTTTAGCCATTAGATAATCTATTAAGGAGCAAAACCATGGAACTGCACAGACTGAAAAACTGAAACTTTTATACAACAAGGAACAAGTGTTTAAACTGTCAGATTGTTTTAAAAAACATATAATTTACAGGAAAAAGTTTTATGCTTTGCAAAAAGAAATACTATTTTTCTCTATAAAGAGGCATTTAAATCCACTTCAGAGAATGAAGCTTTAAGTCTTGCCAATTGCACTTATTAGCTCAAGAACTGCATTTTATTGGAGATACATTTAAATAGGCTCTCATATGAAAAAAAAAACTTAATGAACTTAAAAATAAGTCACTTTCATTTTAGTTCATAGTACCCTCCATGTCCAACTTTTAAAAGAAAACCTATAAAAATAATTCAAAAACAGTACAAAATTGGTCCCAATGAAGACAGTCAACCTATTCCTAGTACCCTTCCTCTCAACAAAAAAAATAAAAATAAAACACAAGATTTGGCCATCCTATACGAACTGTGCTTCTCTTTGCTCTAAGTCTTGAATCCGTTTTGGTCTTAGTCTCTGGCTCACTGGTTTCATATCAGATGGGTGAAGCTCCTCAGGGCTAGCTCTAGGTTGAGTTATCTGCAGTCCAGGTGAATCTGAGTTCACAACAAAATCCACAGTCTTTTCTTCATTGACACTAACAGGTGCTGCTGTACAAGTTTCTGGAAAACTTTCTTCATTTCCCTTTACCTTATTGTTGGGAGGTGGCTTATAAAATGTCCCTGGTGGGGGCCGAAGAGTTCTCCGTGGCCTGAAAGCAGGAAGAGGACTGGAATCCGAAGAGCATCCTTGTGCTTTTATTCTAGCCGCCTTGACTGGTACCATGTCTGGCTGGTTCAGCTGCATGGCACTAGATGAAGGGTCATTGGAGGTGAGAGATAAAACACAAGTAGCACCACTCTCTGCTTCTCTGTTTTCCTGGAGTGCACTGGGCATAAACACTGCAGTCCTTGTATTTATATCAGATTGTCTGAATCGCTTGTCCCAAGTTTTGGGGTCATAATAAGAAAGTCTAGAGGATGAATTAGGAAAAGATTTTGTTTCAGACATCTCTTCAATTGTTGAACTCCTGCCAAATTTGTCTGAATTTGAAGTTCCCATATTTTTGGAATTGTTCTCATTCAAAAAGTTTGGAGGAAGGAATCGATCTACCGGCAGACTCACAGGTCTAAGTGATGTCTTTATCCTCGGTGATCTCAAGGTTACTTGATTACATTTTCTATCTGAATGACTATTAGCTTTAAACTTATCGTTGTTCTTGAAGGGGTAGGTTTCAGTCTCAGCGAAAATCAAAGACATAGCATTTTCTGAAAGAAGCAATAATTGGACATTACTTTTCAATTTCCATGCATGCTAAATATTAACATACTAAGTTACAGGGACATCTAATTTTGCTCAGAGAGCAGATTCACAAAGATTTCATAAGCTTATCACTGTAGAGAAGATACATAAGAATGAACTCTTTACTACTAACCTGACAAAATTTACCTTTTATGGAAAAATTACTATTTATAAGGTTTCAATTCCTTGATGCAGAATATATTTTAGTGAAATGCTACAAGGCCTTGGGGCAGCTAGGTGGTACAGTAGAAAGCACCAGGCCTGGAAATCAGGAAAATCTGACATCAAATCTGCCCTCAGATACTTACTATCAATGTGACCCTGGGCAAGTCACTTAATCCTGTTCGATTCAGTTGCTCATCTGCAAAATGAGCTGGAGAAGAAAATGGCAAATTCTCTCTAGAATCTTTGCCAAGAAAAACCCCACTTGTCATGAAGAGTTGCACATGACTGAAATGACTCAACAACAATAGTAACACAAGTCCTGACCCGAGACTGTTACTCACAGAAACCATGTCAGTTGTACTGAATTCTAACATAATTTATCTCTTTCCCCTTCCTTTTGCTTAAAAAAGAAATGTTTAGATGGAATATAAATGACCAGTTTCTGACCATAAGTAGATACTCCTCATCTTCCTTTTCACCCCACTTCTTCCTCCCAGCTCTGTCCCACAACTGTTCCTTTACTTCACACCTCGGCCACAAATAGCAACTGTCCACTTCTCTGATTAGATCCTCTGGCTTTCCCTTGCCTTTTGGACATTTTAAGTTTAATGTCCTACTGACATCTCATACTCAACAAATCTAAAACTAAATTCATTCTCTTTTGTACTAAAACCTCAGCATTATTTGGGCTCCCCTCCCTCCCATTTACAGTGAGTTGCCAAATCTTGGCTTCTGCTTCCAAGCATATCTTGAATCTGACTCCTTCTATTTGCAGCTACCACTTTAGTTCAATCCCTTAATACCTTTCACCTGGACTATTGAAACGGCTTTCTTTTTTTCTTTTCTTTTTTAAAGTAATAACCTTTTTAATTTCTATTTTAGGGTTCCATTTTTTTCTCTCCTTCCCTCCTTCCCCTCCCCTCTCCATGAGGGGGTAAGCAATCAGATATGGGGTGTACGATTATGTAAAACATTACCACATTAGTCATTTTGTAACTTGAATAAAAGAAAAAATGAGTGAAAAATAGTATACTTCAGTCTGTTCCATCAATATCCGTTCTTTCTTTGGAGGTGTACAATGGCTTTCTCATTAGTCTCTCTGCTTCTCCCCACTCCAATCTATCTCCCGAACTGCTGCCAAAGTGATTTTCCTTAATTAATGGCAGATCTGACCATGTGATTCTCCTACACAATCAACGGCAGGTGCTCCCCATTGCCTGGAGAATCAAATACAGACTCCAGTGTTTAGCTTTTAAACCCCCTTACAACCTGGCCTCAACTTATCTTCCCAACCTCCCTGGACAATACTCTCTCTCTCATACTTATTAGGCAGCTGGGTGGCACAGTTACTTCTGGGAAAGTCACTTCGCCTGTCTGTGGCAGTTTCCTTAACTGTAAAATGAGCACCTACCTTCCAGGTCTGCTGTAAAGAGCAAATGAAATATTAATTGTGAATCACATAGCACTGTACCTGGCACACAGTAGGTACTACATGAATGCTTCAGCCAAACTGGCCTATTTCTCACATGGTACACACCTATTCCTGGGCCTTCCCAATGGCTGTCCCTCACAACTAGAAGACCTTCCAAAGTCCTTATGGATTTCACCTCAGAGACACTGTCTTCTTGGGCTCAGGTGCCATCTTCTACAAGAAACCTTTCCTGACTCCAATACACCTAAACTTCCTAGTATACTTAAGTACTCTGTCTACATCTGTATTTAAATTTGTATTTATGCTGCACCTCTCTGTATAAAATACTTGATATCTTCATCATAATGTAAACTACATGTATACAAGCATCTGTTTATTCTTTTTCTTTTCTTTTTTTGGGCAGGGCAATGAAGGTTAAGTGATTTGCCCAGGGTCACACAGCTAGTAAGTGTCAAGTGTCTGAGGCCGTGTTTGAACTCAGGTCCTCCTGAATCCAGGGCCAGTGCTTTATCCACTGCACCACCTAGCTGTCCCCCTCCCTATTACTTCTAGGAAGAACTCCAGAATCCCTTTTCTGGCAACAAGAGCTCCTGTTAATCACCTGCCTCCTTTCCACCTTTTTTGTCTTCCTATATGCTGCTCTCCACCATGAACCCTACCATCCAGCCATAGTGAGTTTTGTAAATAGCTACTCACCAATGACAGATGAATCAGCTCCTTCTAGTGCATTTTTATGGTCATGTAATCCTTCAGAGGATGTAGCTGTTTCTGAAATCATACTCCCATTATGAGAAAGTGGGATGCCCTGTCAATGGAACAGAATTTTTAAATAGGTGAAAAATGTAAATGCACACTGCAGATGAAATGGGTCCAACAGGTGACATTCATTCATGCAAACCCCACAAGGCTCAGGCACATTCACTGGCTGGCACTACTCACTTCCTTTGAAGCAAGGAATGACCCAGGCTTCTGGGGCTCCATGGTGGGGATTCCACTGGTAGGAGAAGCTGAGAGCAGTTGCAGGGACACATCAAAAATCTTCTCATAATAAGCTATAAGCAGCTCCACAATCCGAGCCTGATGAGGATAGTCCACCAGGGAGGAAGGGGAAACCTTCGCATCCGCCCTCCGAGGCCTGATCAGCGTGGGTCCAAATATTATCCCCAGATTACTGGCTGGCATCTTGTTTTCTTCAGCCTTCTGAACCACCCTAGAGAGGAAAACAGGGCAGGGGAGCTGTTAAATCTGCTAGGCTTTCTTTTGGGCTTAGGAAGTTGGGAAAGATTTGCCATGATGAAGCTGAATTCAGATATCCTTCTTTATCACCTCCCCAGGTATCAGGATTCCACAGTGCCAACTATACACCAGCACAAGACATTAACAGTAGGGATTGTAGTGAAGGAGGGGAAGCAATAGGTTTTTCAAGTTATCAGATGTAAAAAAGGTGACCCTAAATCCATATCTACCTTGACAACTTCTACTGCTCCAGGCTACTTCTCTGGAGGAACTGAAGGCAATTCCACCTTAAAACAAGACAAAACAAACCACACCCACCTCCACATTTACCCATTACTATTCACAAGAAAGGAGATATTCTTTAAGGTAAAGTTCTTACCTGTTAAGATGGCCTATGAGGTACTCAATAGTATTATAATTTGGTCCTGGAAGTTTTTTAAGAAGAGATTTTATTTTCTTCAGGATTTTATTTAGTTCAGCACCCACAACTTCAGGGCTTGCCTGTTTTGAATCTTCATTTACGTTCTGGCTCTCTTTGGCAAGGCCAATAAGCTCATCATAAAGGTGAAATAAAAATAAGGGTTCTGGTAACTAAAAGAAAAAAAAAACATATTAAGAATGCCAGCCTTCATATTACACTATCTATTGTTTTCCTGTTTGTCATCATATCCTGTTTAGTCTAGCATTTTTTTCTTTAAAGAGATTAAAGCCTTAGAATACTAGACCAGCTTCTGCTTTAACCCTAATTCATCCAACGAGTGTTTTATGAACACCTAAGTAACTAGCAAAGCACTGGGCTAGATGCTGAGGGGAGAAAAAATAAGGCTCTGATCTCTCCAAGCTTCTCCTCTACTCAAAGGACTTGGGAAGGGACAAGGCAATAACTAATATGGCTTCACAAAGAAGTATAACATATGGGAGAATGTGCTAAGTGCTTTCTGAAAAGGGCAAAGGGCTATGAGAGTTGGGCTAGCAATGGGAGACTGGAGTATTATGCAGCTAGAAGAAGGACCAGAAGATCTGGACAAATCCACTGCAGCTTCATCTACTCATTTTGGCTTATGACTTTATCTTACTGGTGTATGAGGAGTGGAAGAGGAGAGGAGAGTGTCTTACCACATATAAGCTGAAGAATGAGGGTGAGAGAACCGCCTTTCCAATGGCAATACGAATGGAATACACTGGGAGCTAGGGCATCCAGGTACACGTCCTGGCTCTGCAACTAACTAGCTCTGGGGCACATCTTCCTTAGCCAACTGAGAAACCAAACTCAAATTCCACAGGAGCCAGTCAAAAGAGAAAGCTCCCCTCAAAACATCACTATTTATCTTGTCCATGAAACTTTCTTCTACACCTCCTGACAGGCATTTTGAGTACTGTGGATACTCTGCCTTGATAATAATGACAGTGGAATTCTGGTTCTCTGATGCTCCAAGTATTGGAGATAATGTATCAGTTCTTCCTCTTTCAAATATTCAGTATAGCTTCCCTCACTGAACTTCTGGGGATTTGCCCTGGCTTTTCACAGAGATCAAAGAATCTGGGAAGGGGAATGAGGGAATAAGCATTTATAGAGCACCTACTATGTGTCAGGCACTGTGCTAAAGTCTTTTGACAAATATGATCCCATTTGATCCTCACAACAACTCTGGGCAGCAGGTGGTATAATTATTTTTCCCATCTTACAGCTGAGGAAACCGAGGCAGGAAGTGCAGAAGTGGTTTGCCCAGTGTCTCACAACTAGGTGTCTGAGGCTGGATTCAAATGAGGTCTTCCTGTCGGCAAACCTGGGCACTCTAACCACTGCACTGCCAGCTGCATCTAAGCATCAGGAACCTTATAAATTATTTAGTCCAAGCTCCTCAGTTTGCTAAGGAAGAAACTGAAGCCTAAAAAGGTAAAATGATTTGGCTGTGGTCCCAGCCAGAGAAAGAAGTAGAGGCAGAATCTGACTGCAGGTCCTCTGATTACAATTCAATGACAATCTGATTTCAGGTCTTCTGGGTCTGGATTTTTCCCCCAAGTTTTCAAGGAAATCTGGAATCGTTTACTCCTAATTGGTGGAGGCTCTTATAATTCCCTATTCTTCACTTACCTGTAGATGATGAACAGAGCTGATGAATTCAAGTGCTCAAAGATACTTTGTATACTGCAGACAATATACTGAACCAGAAAGTGATTCCAGGGCTAAATAGTTATTGTGAGGAATGATTAAAGAATAGTTTCCCTCATAACAAAGACAGAGAGAGAGTCTTGCTTCAATTTAAAACATACTTCAAATGCAAAGTCTTTACCTTACGAAGATATAACTTAAGAACATTGCTGATATCATGTGCAGAGAATTCTGAAAGTTCTACTAAATCCGTTCCGTTTTCAAAGGATTGGCAGAGTTTTTCAACTCTGTTTTTAGCTCCATTCACACGGTAGATGCCCTTAAAAGAGAGGGAAAGAGAAAGCCAAAAAAAAATAAAATAAAATTCCTTTTGTACGAGAACTTCAATATGATGATTTCCCCAAGAAATAAAGATTTCAAAATGACATTTCAGAAAATATTGATTTAAACCCATATACTATTTGTTAGAAAATCAAATATTGAAAAAAAAAAGAAAATCAAATATTGGTTAAAAAATATTTGAAGATGGCTTTTTTCTAACAAAATTTGTTCGATACTAACTAAAAAAAATTTTGTTATGGTATAAAATTCTAAATAAACCAAGTTAAAATATACCTTCACATTCAAGGCTCGACTTTCAATTTCTGAGGTACATTTTTTAATAATGAAGGGGATGCCATCCGGGGCATTTTTAGCAGCTTGAGCAAACTCCACACCAAATAAATGTAACTTGCCATGAAGTTTCTTGTGTCCACACTGGATGGTTAATGTTTCCAAACATGTTTTGTGACAAGCCAGGGAGCACTTTAAGAGAGAAGATTTTGTAGAGTGATTTATGAGAGTCATACAAAATATTAAAAGTGGAGAAATAAAAGCTAAGTGGTCTACAAACATTGAATTACCTGTGAGGTCTTTAATTACTACCCAAAGAGCAGACATAGTGAAAGTACTTACTCATTTAAATTTGCCATTCTTACTGTAGAGATCAAAAGTGGACCAAAGGATGAGGAAACCCCCTCTACAGAAGCAGGCCGGCCTCTTATCAGAACAACTTTTTCCCAGTCCTTACTGAGAGGTTACGTACTGCACTAAGGTCACACATTCAGGGTCAGTGATGTACAGACTGGGGATGGGGATGGAGGTGGAGATACAGGAATGTCCCATGGCAAGTTGAAGCCATCTGGGCAGAACTCACCTTTTCTTGGATTTATAAAAAGTGTCACAGGCAAGACAGAAGTCCAAGTGCCTGCTGGCAGGGCGCCAGGTCTTGGCTCTCAATGCCATACCAAAAAACAAAAGGTAGCTGCTGCTAAATGCAAGGATGGCTGCAAAGGGCTCCCTGGAGGAAGCCAACACAGAGGTCAGGTTTTGGGGTGGGGAGAGTACGGAGGAATGGGCCAGCTCTACCTTCCTGCCCAGCCAGCCTGGAGGACCCGGACAAGTCACCAAGACCCTGTGCCCCTCAGTCCTGTCTAGCAATGACACCCTTGCAAACCTGTGACAGCATTAATTCATCTGCTACTCACCATGTCTCCCATGGCTAACCAGTTCCCACCATGTTATTCTTCCTATCCTTGGTATTACTAAATCATGATGTCCAACCTTCTCTAACCCACTCTGCCCATTTCCCAATCTCACTCTGCCTCCTTCCTGTAGGCTTTCTGTTCCATAGAGAATAAACTTGGCTTCATTTTCATCCTTGTTCTCACATTCCTTCCATCCATTGGCTCTGTGATCTAGCTCCCCCTCCAGGAGACTGTATCCCTGGCCACACTCTCTAGCATTGGTTGTTACCTTCCTGACTCACTGGTTCTTGAAACGGTGTTGGAACACTCCTTGCTCCCCAATGATGCTTTTAGACTTTCTCATTGTTACCAATACTAAAGTAATCTACCCTTTTCAATCACAATGGCTATTCTGTACTTCTTTTCAAGAAGTTTAGTGGCTGAGTCTTCTGCTATCTCATTCCTGCCCTTTAGAGAGGGCACTTCAATATCCATTTTGATGCTCTCTCAAACTTCATAACCTCTCAATGTCTAAAGTTCCTGAATAGCTACTCATTTTACTCCATCCAAGCTATACCCAAGGATGTTTACACAGTAGATCTTCCCATTATCCATCAGGGTCCTAATTTCTTAACACAAAACTCAAACATTTTTCAATCTGACTAAAGTCTCCTATCTCCATTTCTCCCTGTGCCTCGCCATTCTTTTTTTTTTTTCCTTTTCGGTAAGGCAATTGGGGCCAAGTGACTTGCCCAGGGTCACACAGCTAGTAAGTGTTAAGTGTCTGAGGCTGGATTTGAACTCAGGTCCTCCTGACTCCAGGGCCGGTGCTCTATCCACTGTGCCACCCAGCTGCCCCTGCCTCACCATTCTTAAGCTTATTCTTCACACTCATGTGGAGCTCCAAATCCTCCTACTTCTGAGTATTTCCTTTTGCAATTAATTCCTTATCACAATCAATTCCCAATTCCACACCATACTGCCATCTAGTCTTGAATATCTCACCCCCTTGGCCCTACTGCTGCTCCTCCACTGCCAAACACCAATCCCAGATTATCTCTGGCTATCCAGCTGCACTCATACTCCCAAGTTATTAACAAACTGGAGGAAGACATGTTGCTTAGGTACACTATAAATTCATATTATCCATCTTTAATTTGGGCTTAGTTTCAGGCCAGGCAAGTTCTTTTATCCTGCCTAACTGCTATCTCCCTCTCCAAAGAAGCTTTCCAAACATTCTCTTATCTCTTCAGCTCTCCTATATACCACCTTGTTCTCTGGGCTCAAGACCTTTCCTCTTACTTTACTGAGAAAACTAAGCTTATGGGCCTTTAACTCCACTTTCTCCTCATCTCAAAGCTCTTTTATAGCATCCCCCAGTCTCTGATAAGCTAGCCATCTCTCCTTGCCAATGCTGATCCCTCTACATATGCCCATGATCATCTTCAACCAGTATTCTCTAGCAGACTGCCCTGTCGATCATTCCTGACCTCTCTCCACCTTCAACTTCTCTCTGTCCACTATCTCCATTCTTTCCTACTGTCTTTGAACACACCAAAGTCTCCCTCCATTATTCTCTCCTAGCTTTCCCATCACCTATCAACTATTCCCTCTCAACTTCCTTTGCTGGATCATCGTTCATCTTGCATCCCATAATTATGAGTGCTTCCAAGGCTACATCCTGGATCTGGATCCTCTTCTCTTCCTCCCATACTTTTGTCGTAATCTTATTGTACACTGAGGATTTAACTATCCATGAAGATTTCATCCAAATCTATGTATCTAGCCTCAGGGTCTCTCCTCAACTTTCGTCTCACACCACCAAATGCTAGTTGGACATTTTAAACTGGATGTGTGGGAGACACAATCTCAAATTGGATGGCCTGTAAAAATTTAAACATAGTCAAAACTGAATTTAGTTATTTTCCTCAATCTTCACCAACTTTCCTAACTTCCCTATTATTGTCTTCCTAGTCACCCAGGCCACAAGGTAGGTGTTCACCTCATGTATTCACTCTCAAACCTCTAGATCCAATTAGAACCTCCATAACATCTCTCCTTCTCTATGCTGACACTTTTGTCACCTTGGTGCAGGTTTTCATCCCCTAATGCTTGGAGTATTACAACAGCTTTCTGGTTGGTTTTCCTGACTCGTTTCCCCCCCTTCCAGCCCATGCTCCAATCAGCTACCAAGGTGACCTTAAAGCCCATGTCATCTCCCTATTTCCTCCAGAATCAAATCTAAAATCCTCAGTCCTAAAGGACTACATAGTCTGCTCCCCTCTCCCCTTACGCCTTAGTCACTTCCCTGACTCTGCCACCTTATGACACTGGCCTCCTTTGTGCTCCTCACACATGACACTCCATCAACCACCTCTCTCCCTCCTCATCTCTGCCTCCTGGTCCTCTGGCTTCCTTCAGATCTCAGCTAAAGATCCACCTTCTGCAGGACATTTTTTCCAGTCCTCCTCAATCTCTGTGCCTTCCCTCTGAGACCACCCTGATTTGTCCTGTAGAGATCTTGTACTGTTTGCATGCTGACTCGCTGCTCCCTACCCCCATTGGACTATGAGCTCCTTGCACATAGGGGCTGTCTTTTGCCTTTCTTTGTATTGCCAATATTGAGCACAATGCCTGGCACAGAGTAGGAGCTTCATAAATGCTTGTTGACTGACTAAACAGGAAGTCTAATGGGAAAAATGTTGGAAACCTGAATTTGCCTCCTCTTTCCCCTTTTGAAGTCTCCTGACTTCTGTGGCACAGTGGATAGAGTGCCAGGCCTGGAGTCTGGAAGACTCACCTTCCTGAGTTCAAACCTGGCCTCAGACACTTCCTAGCTGTGTGAGCCTGGGAAAGTCACTTAACTCTGTCTGCCTCAGTTTCATCACCTGTAAAATGAGCTGGAGAAGGAAATGGCAAACTATTCCAGTATCTTTGCCAAGAAAACTTCAAATATGGTCACAAAGAGTCAGACATGTCTGAGATGACTGAACAACAACAAAAATGAATATGAGGAAATTAGTGTTTTGGAATGATTTGGGAAATAATGCATTACCTTCAAAGATTCTAAACAGTGGGGCAGCTAGATGGCGCAGTGGATAAAGCACCGGCCCTGGATTCAGGAGGACCTGAGTTCAAATGCGGCCTCAGACACTTGACACTTACTAGCTGTGTGACCCTGAGCAAGTCACTTAACCCTCATTGCCCTGCCAAAAAGAAGAGCGAGCGAGCGAGAGAGAGAATAATCACGTAGAATAATAAGGGGGAAATGATCATAATTCAAACTAGTGGAGAGGGAATTCCCATCAATGAGATCATGGACCCGACCCACTTAAATATCAAAGTGTTTCTGGATGATTATTTAGTTTAGCTATTTAGTCTTTCAGTTATTAATGTATTACTGAATATGAAAATTAGCAAGCAATTATTATAGTACATTTTAAAAAACATTTTTTAACAATCAGGAATTGTCCTGTTTTCTGATATTTCTTACCTCCACACACTCTGCCCCATTGAATATGACTAAGCTGTCACATTCCCTGCATTTGGATGGAGTCCGAAGTTTCCGCAGCTTGTGGCTGAGAGCAGCTTTTGACTTAAGGGCATTTCTAAATGGTCCAGGAAAACTGGGAATTTCAGAGACATGCTCGTTTAAACCTTCAAAACAAAATTAAGTGATTTAGTATTTCTGGAGAGACATTATCTGACTTTAAAATATGCTCACTTGGGGCAGCTAGGTGGCGCAGTAGAGCACTGGCCCTGGATTCAGGAGGACCTGAGTTCAAATCTGACCTCAGATACTTAACGCTTACTAGCTGTGTGACCCTGGGCAAGTCACTTAACCCCAAATGCCTCACCACCCCCCCAAATGCTCACTCACTAAAATTAATCTTTAACAAAATGATGATAAATATTACAACATGCCATTTACTTAGATTGGCAATAGAAGATACTAAAGCAAGCAACAAAATTAGATTCCTTACAAGTATATCTGCATTCTAATTATTATGTGAGGCCAGTTGTCTATTTTTTTAAAAAAATAATTAATTAAACTACAGTTATGTTGATCATAAAGTAGCATTTCTTAAAATCCTGGTCATAAAGCATAGGATAAGTCTTGAGGAACTTTTTGAGGATCTTAATCATGATCTTTTCAATACTTCTGACAAAGTAGCACTACTAGCATGTTTAAGACATATCACATGCTTGAACCAAAAATAAATTATTTTAATCACCACAGTAACCTAAGAATTTTAAAATAAGATCAACTTAACTAAAATCTTGAATCAGGAACTTAGTCCTTTTGTCACCTAATTCTCTTCAGATCAATATAGGCATCAATTTCCTCATTTGTACACTGAGTCCAAGTCTTACCTAACATAGTCCTTCCAAGAGGACCCCAACCATCACTCACTTCTCACTTTAATTAAAATATGGTAGTAACATCTTTTCCTTCTGTTTCACAGTTTAAGGCATGTGTTTATTCTTATCCTTTAAAAAAAAAAGCTGAGCTCTTCAAGAAACGGTCACGGTGTCACCATTTTCATCATCATTAAACCTAAGATTTAATACATGCCCAATTTGACAGGCTCATTAATTTATTTTGGGATAGTAAATTCCCAACTGATATGAAATGTATGAAACTAGAAACAAAAATTATTTTGGAGTCAAGAGTACCCAAGGTCAAACCCTACCACTCTTAATGCTGAGTCATCTTCTTTTAGACCCTTTCCCCTCTAAACCTTAATTTCCTTATCATTTGAGGAGATGATCTCTAAGGTTCTTCCCAAATCTAGTAACTCCTAATGTTCTAGAAACATCTGAAATCATCTTCTTAAGCTGATGCCAAAGCACATTTGTCCTCAGGCTTGTAACGTAATCAAATAAACAGATATGAAATAAACTCGGTCAACAAGATGACTGCTTTCCTTCAATGTTCTTTAATTTTCATATCTATAGCAGTTTCTCTACCAGGAATCATACTTAATTGCTGCAGAGTTCTGAACTGTTTCCACTGAATAGGACTGCTTTAAATCAGAAATCTATTCATTATTTGTTTGATGAAAAGAGAATTTCTGATCTATCATTATGTCTCTATCCCATACATCATGCAATAATTATTTCTGAAAAAATATCCTTAGGCTTTATTTGGCTAATATATTTGTAAAGTCATATTTGGGGTCTAATTATTGCATTATCTAAAAATCATCACGCCTGTTGAAGGGCATGTGTGCAAGTAATGAAAAGCCCCCAAGATCTGAGAAATGTAAACCTAGCTCCATCACATACCAGCTGTTCAGTGACCTTGGGCAAGTCACAGTTTCACTGAGTCTTAAGTTTTGATATCTCTAAAATGTGGACAATTCTCTATATACTACCCATTCCTAATCAGGATGCTCTGAGGAAAACTTTTTGCAAATAAGAACTGTTGATATTATATGGTATAGATAAGATGGACAAAGAAATACCACTGTCATGTTAAGATTTTAAGTCTTAGTCATCACTGTACACTGTGGCTATAATTCATCTGGCTAACTAAAACTGAGTCAAATAAAGTACAATGTACAGTACCAATCTCAGAAGGAGAAGGTGGTTCTCTTTCATCTAGCTCATCAGCAGAAGACATAGTTCCCATTGATGGTGTCCGAGGAAGTCTGCGTTTAAAATCTCCTAGAGGAAAACAGACACAGTAAAACTACTTGTGTATATAATTACAGAGATTTATCATTTGAACAATAAGGATTTCATTTCATAAAAGATAATTGTTGTTGGATTCTATAAGGCGTGGGAAGGTAGAGGGGAATATAACAGCTAGAAAGCTAGACTTGGAACTTGGCAGAATCTGGTTGAGTTTTGCCTCTGACCAGATATGTAGTCATGGGCAAAGTAACCTCTTTGAGTCTATTTCGTCATCTGTAAATTGGGATATCACCTATAGCATCTACCTCAAAGGGCTACTGTGAAGATCAAATGACATTCTATGTATATATGACACTTTGCAGACTGTAAAATGGGTCATTTAAATATTGGTAATTATGATTACATATATATTCACATACACACACACATTTTTTCATATGGCAATAGATAGCTTTGATTTCTTCTTCTGAATATTGCCTGTTCACATCCTTTGACCATTTATCAATTGGTGAATGGCTCTTATTTTTATAAATTTGTTCTATACTCAGTATATATTTGAGAAATGAGGTCTTTATCAGAGAAACATGCTGTAAAAAATTTTGACTTCATTGTCTATGGTACCTTTCTCTGACAATCCATTTTAATTAGATTTTTACTTTTGCTTTGTCTAAGAGATCATGATTACTACCCTGTGCCTTTTTTTTTAGTTCAGCTGAAATATATTAGATTCAGTTGCCCCAGCCCTGTATTTTAAATCTCTCTGAGCCTGTTTCAAGTGTGTCTCTTTTAAACATATTGTTGGATTCTGGTTTCTAATCCATTTTGCTATCTGCTTCTGTTTTATTGGTGAGTTCATCCCATTCACATTCACAGTTATGATCACTTCGTATTTCCCCCCATTCCATTTTTTCTGTTCTTCTTTTCTTTCTCTTTATCCCATCCCTCCTCTATAGTCTTATTTGGCTCTTAACCACTGCTTGCCTTAATCTGCCCTACATTTTATCTTGTTTACTCCCGATTCTCTTATCCCTTTCTTCTCCTATTTCACTGTTGAGTAAGTTACATTTTTTGTGGAGTAAGTTATTCTTGGATTGTAATCCTAGCTCCTTTACCTCATTGGGCATATCATGGAAAAGAGAAAAGCACTAAGGTTCCTTACTAAAAGAGTCTGAAGCAGCTTTACTAGGAGCATGTGGAAGGTAAATTACCTCCTGGAAATTACTCATGTATATCTTATGAAGTTCAATTACCAAATTATTTGCACAGATATCATAAGCTTTGCTTCCAGCACTTCCTGAAGGGAAGAGGACTCGCAGTACCAGCATTCCTCCAGAGTTCAGAGTGGTTAAAAAGGGAAGAGGAAGGCCCCGGTGATACTGGAGAAGCAAACACAAAAACCAACCTAAAAGGACAGGGATGGATCAGGAAGGAAGGAAGGGTAGGGGAAAGGGGGAAGAACACCAATGTGGATCAGACGTCACCTCAGTCTCACGGGTACAGATTTCTATCTGGGAGTTCCTTAAGAAAGTCCTATATATACAAACTGTGACATCAGAAAAAAGGTAGAAAGGACATCTTAGGAACATTTCAGGCACAAGAATAAGAACACCAGACAAAAGTTATTAAGGTTTGGAATAAAAAAATAACACTGACAAAAATCAATAAAAGTCGTTTTAAAATCTTTCAAAGTTTATTAGTGTTTGTAACTTTCCAACAACATTATCAGAGTTAAAAATAAATGTTTATGTACCTGGACTGGCAGAAGGAGAATCCATGGACCTTGACTCACTGCTTCCTCCAGCACTCTCTGAATCACTGCACATTCCACCACCTTGATGACCAACAGACCATGATCTGACAGGGGGTGGCCGCCCTCTGACACCTTTAAAAAATAAGATATTTTTAAGATTTCTACAAAATAAAGCTACGGCTTAGCCAGAATCTAATAAGTCTAATGCAAAATAAATAATATAAATAAATTTACAAATACCATATTTAAGTGCAGTTACTTCCTAACATTTGCAAGTAAATTAAAATTATTTGAAACATGATTAACTTCAAATTTGAAAACGTTTTACTTAAGGTATTAATACTCTTATTGCATAAAAGGTTAAGGGCTGGATCTATGATTTCATTGATAGAGGGAATGCTAAGAGAAGGAAACTCCCTATACCAATGCAGGCTGGCTTTGTCTCTGCAACCGGTAAGTCTTAGGGAGCTACCTAGAACAGGACTTCTTAAACTTTTTCCATTCACAACCACTTTTCTCCTGAGAAATTTTTTATGTGACCCCAGGTATATAGGTATATGAAATAGGTATACATAACTTTTTATTGTTACCAAACTTTTAGCAACTCCCATATTCAGTTACATGACCCATATGGGTTCATGATCCACAGTTAGGGCCTAGAATACTGAGAAATGGTGTGACTTGCCCAAGATTACACAACCGAATGTTAGAGGCAGGATTTTTCTGATTTCAAGACCAGCCATGTTACCCCTCACAAAGCTTATAATCATTCCTCTTATCTGATTTATGAACTTTCAGTGACATGATTCATTTAATAATTAAAAAATAACTTCACTTGATACAAAAGTCAGTGTTCCCTAGAATATGAAAAATTACCTGGGATATCTATGCTGTGACAAGACCTCTTATCTCCAATTTTTTCAGAATGGCAAACAGGGCTGCCAGTATCCTCTAATAAACGGAATGAACAGTCTCCAGAATTCTCAGAGACATTTCCATGTAATCCATGTTGATTATTTGTTGATCCCTTACTTAAAAGTCTAAGGAAAAAAATCCAATAACAAACAGCCTGTCAATGGAGGGAAAATCTATTATTTATTTTATATCCAATATTTCAAAAGCACATTAATATCATAATACAGTATTTATATTGTTGAATTTCAAAGAAAGACTTCAAATGTGAATTCACTTTGAGTCTAATATGGTTTAAGTGCTACAGAAATCCAAAAATATTCCAACACCATCACAATCTGATACCACATCACCTTCCATGCTACCTTCTTGCTGAAAACTCTCTAATACCTTCTTAGACCTGACATAGAGGTTGCTTTGTAATTCTAATACACTTTCTATGTAACAATGTATACTACAGTCATATGTCTTACTATCTAATTCATGCTTTAAGGACAGGAAACATGACTTATCTCAACTGTGAATATCCAAAAGTACTTAGGTACTTTATGCATAGTGCTCTGCATAAAGAAGAAAGTGCTCAACAAGTGTTTATTGAACCAACAGAAGTACCATATAACATCTAAAAATTATATATAACTGTGATTGTTTATACAAACAAGGACTAATTTAATAGTTGTCAATGAGCTATAAACTATAAAATTTTAATAATTTTTCAGAAAGCCAAAAGTGATTTATGTCTAAGACTATCAGTTTCCCCTTCTTAGAAATGTTTTTTAATTTTAAAAAATCATCCATAATTAATGACAGCCTTTGTTTTTACCTGAATTGAGGAAAAACAAATCCCCTTCAACACTATCTATCCCTTTCAACACATGTATTACTTGCAAAAAGGAGAGACAAAACCCATCAGATTATGAAGATCTTGTCAAAGGGAAGAAATCTACTCAAACTGGACTTGAATATGGCAGTAAATGAGCCCCTGTTACTTAATTTCAACAACAAATAATTTCTTACCCATCAATTTTGGAATTTTCAAAAGAACTAGATTTAATGTGAACATCATCCTTGGGTGAATTTTTTGCCTTCACAAATTCTGCAAACTTTCGCCCAGGGTCACATAACTTGGCATTCTCACAGAGAGACTGGTAGTTAACTGGAAGAGACACAACCTGCTCATGTTGCATCTGGAAGAGGTTTACCACTGCCTATTTGTCAAATAAAGATAAAATATAATAATAATCACTATCTTTAACAAACAAGTCTGTAAATGCACTTAATTAGAAGTAACATCAAACAATATTATTTATAACTCTCACCTCTAAGGGTTCACTAAAGTGTGACGATTTATTCATAGAGCTATCTCTGATATATAGACTTGATGACTTCCTGCAAAATTTACTTTAAAAGAAACTTTTCAGGGGTGGGGACTGGGGGAGGAGAGGCTTTTTCCTACTTTAAAAGGAACCTGTCAGAAGAAACCCTCTTCTCCCCAACTGACTCAACTTAACATTGGAGGAGTGTCCCCCAGCACTCTACTCACCCAGACACCTCCTGCCCTAAAGTCTTAACTTGGAATTAATGACATAAATTGGAGATTTCATACCCTACTCCTAGCAGGACAGGCCAGCACAGTACACATTTCCTTCACTTAGGTTATGTTTGTTTGTATTTCAAAAACTAACAACTACTAGTCTTTCTGATTTGGATTTCAGATTTTAAAAGATGGAAGCAGCAGGGGAAGAATTTTTAGCAAAGGAGAAGGTACAGGACATATTCTTTTTTTTTTTTTTTTTAGTGAGGCAATTGGGGTTAAGTGACTTGCTCAGGGTCACACAGCTAGTAAGTGTTAAGTGTCTGAGGCCGGATTTGAACTCAGGTACTCCTGACTTCAGGGCCAGTGCTCTATCCACTGTGCCACCTAGCTGCCCCAGGACATATTCTTAATGTGCAGATTTGCCAAACAAAGGAAAATTTACAGTTAACATTTCTACTCATCTGCACCACATTTTTTATTTTTGGGTGAGACAATCGGGGTTAAGTGACTTGCCCAGGGTCACACAGCTAGTAAGTGTTAAATGTCTGAGGCCAGATTTGAACTCAGGTACTCCTGAATCCAGGGCTGGTGCTCTATATCTACTGCACCACCTAGCTGCCCCACCACTACATTTTTTAAAAGAACGACTTTTACTTGTGCAAATAAATTCTGAAAATGCCTCACAGCCAGGAAGACATGGATTCTATTCCTACCTCTGACACAGACTGGCTATTTGACCCTGGGGGTAAGTCTCTAGATCCTGCATTGTTCCAGGCCACCCTCTAGAACTCTGAAGGTGTAGAGAAGGTCCTGACCTATTTTGGTAGTAGGAGTTCCACACTGGAAGCTCCTTATAAACAATAAAAACTCCAGTGCAGACTCCATCTTCTATGCCCTATAACAAATGTCTTGTTGGCACTTCTCACCACTTTTCCTTGTTAGCTAGATGAAAAAGAGTGCAATCTCCCAAGACAAGAACAGTACTTGAAAAATTTCCAAATTGGTATAAGATGTATAATATACCTATATACATATGAGTGTCTGTATATGTGTGTGCGTGTGCATGTGTGTTCAAGGAACAATGGAAATTAAAACTCCAGTGCTACGATTAAAAGTCCATGACTTGACTAAAGTACATCTGTGATCAACAAATTTTATCTATGGCGCCTCTTCCATAGATGGGGTGGGTTTTGTTGTTGTTGTTGTTGTTGTTGTTTTTGCAGGGCAATGAGGGTTAAGTGACTTGCCCAGGGTCACACAGCTAATAAGTGTCAAGTGGCTGGGGCCAGATTTGAACTCAGGTCCTTCTGAATCCAGGGCCAGTGCTTTATCCACTGTGCCACCTAGCTGCACCTATAGGTGTTAATGTATTAAAATAATTTTGTTACTTGGAAAACTATAAATTTTGCTTATATTTATGCTTGTTTCATAGGGTGAATGCATATTTTAATAATATAATGTCATAACACAATGCAACCCAAAAAAAAGAAAAAAAAGGATTAGATTAGGAATTCAAGTCAAGATATTGGCACACTGTACTAATCTTCATTACTGGTAGGTATCAGCAAGGAACTGTAGTGATCTAACATTAAGAAAACTTGATCATAAATTCCTAATGACTTTTGTTGGATAGTATGCCAAAAGGCAGGAAAATGGGGGCAACAGAATTTTCTAAACCGTTTTCCTAACAAGAAAAATGGAGTCACTATAAATCTACTATTTATAATAAGATAGAAAAGTAGCTACTGAAAATGTAATAACCCTGATACAATCAACCTCAGTTTATTTATTTACAAGGCTCATCAAGGGGGTGACTATGGGGACACAAAAATAATAGTAACATTATTCCTACTTGCAAGGGGCTCATAATAATAAAGCGAAGATCAAAACTTACTGCTACCAAAGGAAGCAGACAAAACAATAATGAGGAAGGAAAATCACCTTAAAAATATTGTCTTCTTTTTAGGTTACCACAGCTCTGGGAATTCTTCATAGACATACATTATTACTATTCACCCACCCCAATAACTGCTGACTCCTAAGTTTTCAGTAGCCTTCATCTACAACATAGGTAAGTGAAAATTTCCGTACAGTAATGCTGAAAACAATTTCTCATATGTACACTGTCCCTTCACGATTCAGCCAATAATTAAAATTAACTTCCTCCTAAGTCAAGAATTTAGCATGATGATTGTCCTTTCCTTAGCAACTTTCTTTTACTATAAGCTGCCCTTTCTGGACCAGGTCTGACTCCAGCTTATTAAGGAGCCTCCTATGTAGAAGGCACGGTGCTAAGAGTAAGCTCTAGGGATACAAAGAAAGACAAAAACCAGTCTCAGCCCTCAAGCAACTCAGGAGAGACTGTAAATAAATAAATGGGTACAAACAAATGATACAGAGGACATACAGGAAATAATTAAAACAGAGATGGTGCTAGAATTAAGGAGAAAGGCTTCCCAGAGAAAGTAGGATTATAGGTAGGACTTGGGGAAGGAGAGTGTTCCAGACATGGGAAACAACAAAAAACTTCCTTGGAGTGGGGGAGATGGGAGTATCTTGTTTGTATAACAACTAGGAGATCAATAATGTCACTAAATTAAAGAATGAAAGCGGGGAGGGGAGACAGTAAGAAGGGCAGAGCAAGGTGGTGTTAATGAGACTTTTGAACACCCCAAAAAATGATTAGTATTTGGTTCCTGGAGATAAGGAGCCCACTGAAGTTGACTGAGAGTGACATGATCAGTCCAATGACTCAGGACAGTAGTGAGAATGCGATGAAAGCAACTTGAATTAAAATGATTTTTTTTTTAAAACTATAATTCCTTTTTTTTTTTTTAACTACAATTCTTAAAGTTAAGAAAGATACTTATTTAGATAAACCCTACTCTATTCTCCCTCAACATTCAGCACATTTGGCAACAGTAAGTCAGAAAGATAGTCAATGGGCAGGGAGCAGTGGGAATCCCACTAAATAACAACTCTACCCAGACAGGCCTTCTCAACTCCCTTCAAAGGAAACCAATATAGTTAAGATAAAATAGATACTGCTTGTATCACCGATGTCCATTCTGTATACTCTTGTCATACTAACTTCCCCAAAATCCTTTTCTCTCCTCTTCTCCAAATCCTACTCATCCTCTAAGGTCCAGGTCAGAGTACCAACAACTCTATGTTTGCCTTCCAAAATTATTTTCCCTTGGTCACAATTAATCTTTCTCACCTCTAATCTCCAATGTCAATAATCTATACCATATCATTAAGTATTTTACTTTTATTTCATGCTTGGCTTATTATTTGCTAATCATTTCATGTTTATTGGTCCTGGATTACTAAATTGAGAAATTTCTTGAAGACAAGGATGTATCCCTATACTTTTCCATGCACCAAAATAACTAACATAAAGCTAATGTCTTTTTGTTTATGTCAAACTATTTCAAGGCAAATTTTAAAAAAGGAAATCGTGATAATCAGATAAAAAGAGCACTCAATACTGCTAGACTCCAAGTCTTTCCCCTAAAATATATTTCTCAATGTGAAGCAAATAATCAAATTAAACATGGAGAGGTTGGCCAGAAACAATGGAGCAAAAGGAAAACAATTAAGACCATCATTCTCTGTTCCCAAATTATCTTCTGTTCCATTATGTAAATAAAAAGTTTAACACGTGTTCAAGAACAGAAACTAATAGGTTTGTAGTGCTGATCAAGGGTTGGTTAGGTAGCCAGATTAATTATATATCCCAATCTAAAATATATTCAATTCTGAGAAACACAAGCAACCTAATATTTCTCTCCAAATCAGAGAAATAATCATATCCAATGGAAAAAAAACTTCACAATATAGTTGAAACATAAATAATAATGGTAACTTACACTTGCATAGTACATTTTATATTTTGTAAAAGAGGAAACTCAACATTCATCACCAACTATATAAAGATGGAAAATATACCTCACAATTCTACAGATAATCTGTAAATTCAAAAACTAAACATATTGGGTACCATAGATTAAATTTTTATGTTAGTCTTCATAAGATTCCTTTACTTACACAAAAATCCGACACCTTTTTCTTCCCTCCCTCCACATAGGTTCCAAACAAGATATAACATTCAAGTCTTTGTTCCCTTAAATTACTTACAGCTTTTAGAGTTAGATCACACTGGAAAACAAGTTCACGAAGTTGTGTTAAAATTTCACTTTTGGTTTGGTCTAAATCATTCTGCCTCCCTTCCAAATCGATCATAACAACTTTGTAGTGTTCATTTGCTTCTTCAACCTGCAGGGAATAAGAATATTAAATATCAAAGTTAAAAATGAGCAATAGCATTCCAAATGCCTTCCTATGGCCTCAATAGTTTTTTGGAATATTTATTTTAAAAAATGCAGAATGATCATTCTTCATCTCAACTCTCATCACCTTAAGAGTTGAACACCAGCATATATAAATTGCCCAACAGGTATAAACTTCATCAACTGGCCATATTTTCTCTCACATATACATCCCACCCTCTTCTAGGTGTTCTGCCTCTGGCAAAATACAATAAAATGAAATCAAGAATTTGCTGCTGCTACTCCAACCTTCAATGACCAGAAGAAAGCCTCACTTTTTGCAGAGCTTCTTCTTCCAGCCTTCGCTTTTTCTCTAACTGCTTGCTGGCCTCTCTCCCAAGCCCTCCACTTGAACTTAGATGCTCCTCTTCAGCACGCACTGTGGAAGATTTGGCTTTTTCATATTCATTCTGTTGTTGTATACAGTAGAGTTTTGCCTTTTTGAGAGATGCCTCTGTCTCTTGCTATGTGGGGAGAAAAGACATTGAAACCCTACATTATACTTTCTTTCTGCACATTAGGTAACTTAGCTACATGAAAGCTGTGGAAAAGTATTACATAAGGAGAGAGGCTTAAATACTTGGCAGGTATTCACAGATGTGAGGCAGGGCATGAAAAGTGGTAAGAAAGAGAAGACTGATTATTGTCACATTCCATTGTGGTACAAACCATTTTCTTCTGTTCTCGTTGCCAAAGCTCTTTAATTGCTTTCCTCTGTTTATCCAATTCACTTTTTCTTCCAAGGAGAGGCTATCAAAGATAAAAATTGCTAGGATTTGGTTTGTTCTTTTACAAGTAAATGTGTACAATTATGTTATTTCTGAATATAAAAAGCAATAGAATTTACAAATGCATTTAAGTTTTTACCTGAACAAATTTGTTGGTCTGAAGAGCTGCTGCTGTTTGTTGTGAAAGCTGACTGCTCTCAATATCATTATCAAAAGCATTTAAGAATAAAGCCCGGAACGGCATAAACTCCTAAGGTTTAAAAAAGTAAAGTCAGTTCCAAAGCAGAAATGCAGAAAAGTTCCTGCCTCCACCAGGGTCATTGTGAGGAAGGTGCTCTGTGAGATGGAGAGTGCCATGAGAATCAATGGGCCCATGCCTCTAACCAGAAACAGACTGAATTCCATGTTATAAAGACAACTTATCTAGGCTTCATTCAGAATATTTTTTCTGATAACTGAAATCAGAGTTGACAATGATTATGAAAATGATCCTTAAGAAAAATTAATTGTAAAACTAAGGATCAAAACCTGTTTTGGCAGAGAAAAGAGTATCCCACTTTAAAATGAATCTACACCAAAACGCTACTGTCTTAGACCAATAAAGTTAGCCCCTAATTAGATATTATGCTTCACAATCAAACACTTCATTCAATCAAGGATAGGTGACTGACAAAACTCTTAAGCTACCAACTTGTCAAATCCCAGAAGTTCACAATGTATTTACCTGGAGTCCAATAATGGCTTTAGTCGTCTCTGCCATCTTTGCAATGTTTCTAGCACACTCCAGTTCTGGAAAGGAAAAGTTCTAATTAATTGTGATCTTTAAAGCAAAAACTGTGAATTTTTCTATTTCACAATAAAAAATTATGTGGGTCATATGACTAATGATGAAAGACTAGACATTTTCTTTGATTTTTACACCTTCTTGAACATCTCCACAATAGGAATGATGTACAAAAGATAAAGCAATTTCAACCATCTACACAGTCTAGGACACCAAGGATCCAAACAAGGTAACAATTCAGTGAACTAACAGGAAAATCTCTAGCTCTTAATATATTCACTCAGCACTCCTTCCCCCCCACCCCCCTTCCACACATCTCTAAAAGTAGGGCCATAGTAGCCAATCCATGGGCTAGCAAAATAACTCAACTATACTCACACTCTCACTAATGTCACAGAAAACCAAAGGGAAAAGATTATTCAGGCAGAAAAACAGCTGTACAGTTACAGACCATAATGAGAGAACTAAGAAAGGATACATATACATGTATGTGGCCGTGAGGCATTCCACTAAGTCTGAGCAAAAAGCCCAGGGGGACCAATTCTCTTCCCCCTGAAATTACTTGAGACAGAGACTGAAGTCAATAAACCATGAATTCCCTAGCAAGGCAAGAGACAAACAGCTTTGAGGTCCAACTCCTAGGAAACCATACTAAAAGGGGGAAAGAGTTAGAAAGTGAACTCAATGTTCTTGAGCATGGGAAGGTATTAATAATATAAGGGAATATGGACTCCAAATCACCTAAAAAAGTATAGGCATCTATGAATAAATATCATAAGATAAAGGAAAAGGAATCAACACTTGATGAGGCAGACTACCTATGAATTCTCAAGAGAAAATAAAACCAGATAGATAGATAGATGTTTCTAAAGTTTTTTGGTTGTTTTTTTTTTTTTTTAGTGAGGCAATTGGGGTTAAGTGACTTGCCCAGGGTCACACAGCTAGTAAGTGTTGAGTGTCTGAGGCCGGATTTGAACTCAGGTACTCCTTACTCCAGGGCTGGTGCTCTATCCACTGCACCATCTAGCTGCCCCTCTAAAGTTTTTAAAAAGAATTACAAAAGTAGAATATATGGCCTGAACTACAAAAATAATTGACAAGCCAGAAAATCTTAAATGTACAGTGACAAGTATTACCAAAGGGAAAAAAGCAATAGTAAGTGCAAATGCAAATCCACAGGAGTGAAGGTCAATGGGGAAGAAAAGAAGCAAAAAGCAATAAGAGAAGAAAAGAAGGTATCTAAATAAGAGAAAATATTGACCTCAAAGACAGGATGCATAGAGATAACTTAAGGATTCTAGGTCTCTCAAAAGAACACAACAGGTCAAATAAGTAGAACACAGTAATGCAAGAAATAACATAATAAAAGTGCCCAGAAATTCTGAATACAAAAAATAAAGTGCCAATTGAAAGAATCCACAGATCACCTCTAGAAAAACAAAGGACTGGAATCCCTATGCTTTAAACTCCAAAAAAACCACAGTAACTAAATTTAACAACTCCACTGATAAACAAAAAATCCTTCAAGTGACCAGGAGAAAGACCTTCATATATAACAGTAAGAATATGCAAATTACACAAGACTATTCTGCATCTACCAGAAACCACAAGAGTGAATGGAATAGTGTTCGAAAGAACAAAGGAGCTCAAGATGCAACAAAAGGTGACCTACCCTGAAGACCTGAATCTGACATTAATCAAAAAAGATGGCTCCTGGGCAGAGCCAAGATGGCAGAGGACAGGCAGTGATTATTTGGAGCTCTCCCCCAAATCCCTCCAAATTCCTTCAAATAATGCCATAATACAACTCCTGGAGCAGCAGAACCCACAGAAGGACGGGGTGAGATCATTTTCCAGTCAGAGACAGCTTGGAAGGTCAGCAAGAGGGGTCTGTTGTACCGGGGTGTGAGTGGAGTGCAGATCTGGGCCACACCACACAGACCCGGCCCTGGCCCCAGCCCCAGCGAATCAGGGCTCTGGAGCAGGTCAGAGGAGTCTGGAATGTGCCTCTCCTTGAATGGTGATAGTAGGACCATGTGCCCTGAAGGCAGTGCAACACTTTAAGAGGGAGTTAGAGGTCAAGAAATAGGCTGCCAAAATGAGCAGACAGAAAAAATTGTGGACACTAGAAAGTTTCTTTGGTGACAAGGAAAGGAAGATCAACATACACCCTCAGAAGAAAATAAAGTCAAAGATCCTACATCCAAAGCTTCCAAGAGAAATATGAATTGGTCTCAGGCCATGGAAGTGCTCAAAAAGGACTTTGAAGATAAGGTAAGAGAGGTAGAGGAAAAAATGGAAAGAGAAATGAGAGTGATGCAGGAGGGTCATGGAAAAAAGTCAGAAGCTTGAAAAGCCAAGGAAAAGGAGATACAAAAGCTCTCTGAAGAAGCTAATTGCTTAAAAATTAGGATTGAGCAAATGGAAGCTAATAACTTTATGAAAAATCGAGACACAATAAAGCAAAACCAAAAGAATGAAAAAAGAGGGCAATGTAAAATATCTCCTTGGAAAAACAGCTGACCTGGAAAATAGATCCAGGAGAGCTAATTTGAAAATTATTGGATTACCTGAAAGCCATATTCAAAAAAGAACTTAGACATCATCTTCCAAGAAACTGACAAGGAAAACTGCCCTGACATTCTAGAAGCAGAAGGTAAAATAGAAATTGAAAGAATCCACTGATCACCTCTTGAAAGAGATCCCAAAATGAAAACTTCCAGGATTATTATAGCTAAATTCCAGATTTGACTTTCAAATACAAGACCTTAGAGAAGGATAAAAAGGTAAACAGGAAAAATAAATCATATGGGATATTAAAAGGATATTACATTCCTACATGAGAAGATGATACTTGTAACTCATGAGAACTTTCTCATTATTAGGGCAGGTGGATGGAGTATATTTAAGCAGGGCACAGGCATGAGTTGAATATGAGGGAATGATATCCTGAAAAAATTTAAAGGGTGAGAGAGAAATTCACTGGGAGAAAGGGAAAGGGAGAGGTGGAATGCGGTAAAGTATTTCACATAAAAGAAGTTAGAAAAAGCTTATGAAGTAGAGGGGAAGATGGGGGAGGTATGGGAGAGTGAGTGAGCCTTACTCTCATCAGAACTGACTCAAAGAGAGAATAACATACACACTCAATTGGATGTAATAATCTATCTTACCCTGCAGGAAAGTAGTAGGGGAAGGGGATAAGTGGGGAGGGGTGAAAGAAGGGATAGCAGATTCGGGGAGGGGACAGTCAGAAGCAAAACACTTTTGATGAGGGATAGAGTGAAAGAAGATAGAAAATAGAGTAGATATCATGGGGAGGGAATAGTATGGGGGGAAACAGCAATAATTGAAAAATTTTGAAACAGAGGCAAAAGCACTATAAGATGATGATTGATGATGATGGCTGATAGATAAATGGATGGATTGATAATGATTGGATGAAGATGATAAAACGTATGGTACTTTGCTGGGCTATTGTGAAGAAAATTCTTTGTCAGGTATAAGGTACTATATAAATGTTATCTATTATTGTTGTTGAAATAATTAACCTCATGGGTTTACTGTAAGGAAATCTCTATTTAAAGTACTATGTAAATGTAGTTTACTACAAAAAAAAAATGATGAGCAAGATGCTATCAGAAAAACCTGGAAAGACCTACTTGAGCTGATGCAGAGTGAAATGTACTGCATGCAAAATAACAGCAATATTGTAAGAAGATATGCCATGAAGGACTTGGTTATTTTCAGGAATGCAATAATCTAAGACAACTCTGAAGGACTTACGAAAAAAGTGCTCCATCTACAGAGAAAGAACTGATGGTATCTGAATACAGATTGAAGCATATAAAAACCAAACAAAAAATACCACCCCAAAAAAGGTGTACACTCCATTGAAAGAGACTTTTAACACATTCTTAGAAAGAAAACTGGATAAGAAGAAATTGTTTGCCTTTCTAAAACCTCAGGTATACAAAAAAGATAAACAAAGTAACCAAAGACAACAACAAAAGTAAGACAACAAAAAGAGACAATTAACAAATTTCTTTCTAAATACACAGAGGAGACAAGAGTGAAAACAGAAGTCAAACAAAAGTTATTGTTGAAAAATAGCCCCAAAACATCATGAACTAATAAATATCCTAATATCCTATCTATGGGTAAATCAATGTTTTGTTTTGCTTTCTTGGTAGTGGTGGTGGTGATGGGGTGTTTGTAGGACTAAGTTACAGAATGGGAGAGTGAACAAAACAGGGGAGGGAAGGAAGAAGAAACAGGAATAAATGACGTACTCTAATCAAGTAATGACTGGAAAAATCACTCCTATAGTCTCAAGAAGGCAAGTGCCTACAGGAGAATGCATGAAGAAACAAAATGAAGTACTAAAAAGAAGAAAATTTCATTTCAGCAATGGGAGAGGGTACAACTAATGCATTTTCCATGAAAGAAGACAGATTCTATAAAGGAGAATGAGGATCTAACAGTAGGTACAACACTGCAGAGATTTAGTACTTAGAGATCACTTGTACTGCCTCAGGAGAAGAGGAATAAGAACTGGAAGCAACTGACATCCAGAACAGTGGGAGGGCAAGCATACAAAAGGGAAATTTCAAGTCAAATGAACCAAAAATGGCCATGGGAAGGCACGAAGGTTAATGGTGAACTGCAGTATTTCTAAAAATGAGACACAATAATAAAAAAGGGCCACAAAACAAAATCTACAAGACAATAACATAGAAACTATTTATAACAAGAAACCCAAATAGGGATCTTAAAATCTTTAATTCCATGAGGAAGACGGAGGCTAAGAAACCAGTATCAGACAATTCATCAATAGTTTAATTCTACAACAACAAAGCTGATTAAATGCCTCAAAGAGTCACTTACCCAGACTAATTTTTTTCTCAACCCATGTAATTATATCTTTGGCATATTTTGACCACATCTTAGCATATGACAAAGCCAATTCAATTCCATCATCATTTCTCAGAAGCATGCTATCCAGTTCTTTGGGCCACAGAGGTCCTAAAAAAGAAAACATTAAGTGAAGAACATATTTAAATACCAGGAAAGCTGGTATCATCTCTCTAAGCAAGAAGAGCATTTCAGATAATTTCTAAGGAAAGCTGATGCTAATAAAGCTGATGGGCATTTAGGCAAATGAACACTACAGTTTTAAACACCACACTACTTCTATCTTTTTACATTTGCTTTTTCTTCCCTCTAAAAATTAGCCTTCAAGTCACAAAAGCTACATCAGTCCAGACCAGACCTAGCTTTGGTTTTTTTAGTTTCCAAATGTTGAGTAATATGGTAGCTCTACACAGCTGGAAAATGAATCCAATGTAAGCAAGTAGACATGATTTTTAGTAAGAACACTAAAACTGAAAAGAACAAATGCCAGAAATATAAACACATATTCTTAAGTACCTTGAAGATTATCTTTTTCATGCAGAAATCCAACTGATTCCACAGAAATGTTTTCCAAGGACTACAATGTAAAAAAAATTTTTTTTTGGATTAGAGGAAAATAAAAGTTACACAAAAGAATTTAGTCTACCCATCTGAAACATTTTCACGCATGCCACTTTCTTCTCTAGTTCATTTTACAAAGGAGGACCTGAGGCAAACAGGATTAAGTGACCTGCCTAGGATCACACAGCTAGTAAGTGTCTAAGGCCAGATTTGAACTCAGAAAGATGAGTCTTCCTGACTTCAGGCCCAGCACTCTATCTACTGAGCCCACCTAGTTGCCCCAAACTCTTCATACAAACCTTAAAAATAATAAATTAGGGGGGCAGCTAGATGGCGCAGTGGTAAAGCACCGGCCCTGGATTCAGGAGTACCTGAGTTCAAATCCGGCCTCAGACACTTGACACTTACTAGCTGTGTGACCCTGGGCAAGTCACTTAACCCTCATTGCCCTGCAAAAAAAAAAAAAATAATAATAATAATAATAAATTAGGAAATAGGTAACAATATATAGATACCAAGAAAGAACAACCTGTTCCTTCCATCTTTTATCTTTGTCTTTATAGGTATACAAGCAGTATTTCCCTAAAAACAATTATATTCAGGCAGGATTAAATATGTTACAGCATCTCATTTTTATACTTTTCCCTGAACTGAAACTTATGGGATTAATCAGGACATAAATTCACATTTTGGGATTTTCTCCTAATCTCACCTGACCATCTATCTAATGGTCTTCTTGACATAAATTCTGTCAGTATAAATCAAAAACACTTTTTAAAGGAAAACAGAATTGTAAAAAGAAAAAAAAAACATTTAAAGAAAAATAACCGGGACAGCTAGGTGGCACAGTAGATAGAGCACCAACCCTGCAGTCAGGAGTACCTGAGTTCAAATCTGGCCTCAGACACTTGACACTTACTAGCTGTGTGACCCTGGGCAAGTCACTTAACCCCAATTGCCTCACCAAGAAAAAAAGGGAAAAAAAAGAAAAATAACCACTACTTCCCACAACAAACCCAGGAACTATCTGAACAAAATCACTAAAAATTTTGTATATACAGATTGGAAGATATAAGGAAAAAAATATTGGATGTTGGAGTATATGTGGGAAAACTGGGACACTAATCCACTATCAGTAGAGTTGTGAACTGATCCAACCATTCTGGAGAACAATTTGGAACTATGCCCTAAAGGCTAAAAAACTGTTGCTTACCCCTTGATCCAGCAATACTACTGCTAGATTTATATCCCAAAGACATTCCAAAAAAGAGAAAAAGACCTATTTGTACAAAAATATTTATAGCAACTCTTTTTATGGTGGCTAAGAACTGGAAAAGAAAGGAATGTTCAATTGGAGAATGGCTAAACAAGCTGTAGAATATGATTGTAATGAAATATTATTGTGCTATAAGAAATAACAAGTTAGGATGATTTCAGAAAAACCTGGAAAGACTTACATGAACTGATACAAAGTGAAGTACGCAGAATCAGGAGAACACTGTAAACAGTGACAGCAATATGGTTTGATGAAGAACTGTGAATGACTTAGCTATTCTCAGCAGTACAATGATCCAGGACAATTCCAAAGCACTAATGATGAAGCATACTATCCACATCCAAAGAAAGAACTAATATTGATTAAACACAGACTAAAGCATGCTATTTTCACTGTCTTTCTTTCATTTTTTTCTTTTATTCAAGTTTTCTTATACAAAATGACTAATGTGGCAATGTTTTACATGATTACACAAGTATAAACTATATTTGATTGCTTAGGGAGCAGGGGAGAGAAGGAAGGGAAGAAGGCATAGAATTTGGAACTCAAAACTTAAAAAAAAATGTTTATTAAAAAAACTTTGCATATAAATAAAATCAGATTTAAATAAATGGAGAAATATTAATTGCTCATGGGTAGGCAGGGCCAATATAATAAAAATGACTATTTTACCAAATCTAATCTATATATCCAATGCCATCACAATTATATTACCAAAAAAAATATTTTACTAGTCTAGAAAAAATAAAATTCATTTGGAAAAACTGAAAGTCAAGAATATCAAAGGAACTCATAGAAAAATATAAATGAAGGAAGTATACCATTATCAAAACAAACTACATTACATAGCAGTAATTATCAAAACTATCTGGTACTTGCTAAGAAAGAGAAAGGTAAATCAATGGAATAGAGTAAATATACAGGTTACAACAGCAAACAAATAAAGCAACCTAATGTTTGACAAGTGTAAAGGCTCAAGTTTTCAGGAAAAGAATTAATTATCTGGTAAAAATTATTGGGAAGGTTGAAAAGCAGTCAGGCAGAAACTGGGCACAGACCAGTATCTTACACATTTGCCAAGATAAGGTCAAAATGGATACATGACCTAGATATAAAGGCAGATGTTACAAGAAAATTTGAAGACCATGGAACATGTTATTTATCAGACTTATGGATAGGTTAATAAACAAGAAATAAAGAACATTGTGAGGTATAAAATGGATAATTTTGATTAAATTAAATTTAAAAGATTTTCTACAAATAAGACCAATGTAGTCAAGATCAGAAGGAAAGCAGAAACCTGGGAAAATACTTTTATAGACAGTTCCTCAGATAAAGGTGTCTATCTCAAATATATAAAGAAGTACGCCAAATGTGTAAGAACACAATTCATTCCCCAATTAATAAATGGTCAAAGAATATAAAAAAGCAGTTTTCTGATGAAGAAATATAACAATTTATTCCTCATATAAAAATGTGCTAAATCATTACTCATTAGAGAAATGCTAATTAAAACAACCTCTAGATATCATTTTATACCTATCAGATTGGCTAAAATTAAAGAAGAGGAAAGTGACAAATGTTGGAGGGAATGTGGAAAAATCGGGGCCTTAATTCACTGTTTGTAGATCTGTGAGCTAATCCAACCATTCTGGAGAGCAATCTGGAATTATGCCCAAAGAGTTATCAACTGCTTATATCCTTGGACACAGCAATACCACTATTAAGTCTGTTTCCCAAGATGATTAGGGAAAAAGAAAAAGAACCTATATGTTCCAGAATTTTTATTGCAGGCATCTTTGTGGTGGCAAAGAACTGGAAATTGTGGGAATGCCTATTAATTGGGGAATGGCTTTAATAAATTGTGGTATAGTTTATGATGGGTATTATTCTGCTATAAGAAATGATGAGCTCAATGATTTTAGAAAAGCATGGAAAGACTGGCACAAAATAACGGAGAAATGAGCAGAATCAAGAGAATGTTTTATACAGTAATAGCAATATTGTTTTAAGAATGATTTTGAGTGACCAAGTCATTCTATTATAACTGTAAAAATCATTCCTTCCTATGAAGATGCAGTTTGTACACAAACTGTTATTGTTGTTGTTTGTCCTTTGTTCTTGAAGAGGACCATGGATTTAAGTGAGGCAAGGCTGTGTAAGGTCACCAACCTCACTGTCTCCTTCAGAGACAGCTGGGTCCAGTGGCAAGCTAGATATAGATATAGAAATAGATAGATAGATAGATAGATAGATAGATATACATATATATACATATAGATATAGATAGATACATATATACACATATATACACATATATACACATATATACACATACATACACACATATACATACATATATATATATATGTATAAATATAAAAAATCAGGACAACTGGAGATGGCCCTGCATTTTTTTTTTTTAGTGAGGCAATCGGGGTTAAATGACTTGCCCAGGATCACACAGCTAGTAAGTGTTAAGTGTCTGAGGCCGGATTTGAACTCAGGTACTCCTGACTCCAGGGCCAGTGCTCTATTCACTGCACCACCTAGCTGCCCCCTGCATATTTTTTAAGGCAACTGGGGTTAAGTGACTTGCCCAGCGTCACACAGCTAGTAAGTATCTGAGGTGAGATTTTAAACTCAGGTCCTCCTGACTTCAGGGACAGTGCTCAATCCACTGCACCATGTAGCTGCCTGAAACACAAACTATTAGAGGGCTGGAAGAAACCTAGGATCCTGAAACCTTAAAGTACTATGTAAAAGTAAGTGGCCAATGAGCTAGCTTTCCTCCTATATACGGGTGTGAATTGGTGACTATTTTCTTTATCTTCCAGCACAGATTTTCCTTCATCTCTCAAACAGAAATCAGAAACAGAAAGATGAAAGGTATAACTAGGAGATAACATCTCCCTAAACTAAGTCTCAAACTAAGACCAAGGCTATGGCTTGACTTGAGAACAAGGAAAGAAAAGCACCCCTTAATTTAACACCAGCACCTGAAAACTCAACCACTTCCTATTTTGGGATACAGAAGCTCTGTTAATCAGTTTTTCTAGTATTAGAACTTACAAACGTTTTGGTCTGGACTTATCCATGTAAACAACTCCAGGTGAAGAAACCAATCTGCCAATGCAGATCTTGCAACAGTTCAGCAACTCAGCTTAATTAGGAGTGTTAGTTGCTGGAGCACAGAGAGTCAGTGATTTGCTGAGGGTCACAAAGCCAGTCTATGTCAAAGGAAGCACCTGAACCCACATCTTCCAGACTGAAGTCAGTTCCCTATCTGCTGCACCACCCTGTGTCTTACAAAATGCAAACGTAGAGATACTGAAGCAGGTGATACTTTTAGTTAGTTTTTTAAAGATCTTTTTAGATCTTGGCTATTTCCTACAATTTATCTTATCCTTGTGCTGTCTGCATTATGATTATTTTGCTAAGGAGATACAATAGACAGAGAACTTAACCCAATGGAGAAACTTCAATTTCCCTAACTCTGTCATCTGTCAGTTTAAATTCCTGGCTATTACTTCCCTAGTAAAAGATGGGAATCGTATGTGGCCCTGACTACCAAACAAATGGCAGAGAAGAAATGTAAAGTGTACAACAAGCAACTCTGAAAACAAAAGGACTGTAGGAGGTCCTGCCACTGCTCTTCTCTCACATTTCTAGTTTGGAGTCCTTTCAATCAGAAGTTGACTACATGTTATTCTCAACTGAGGCACCAAATATAGACTGCTTTTGTGCCTATAATTGCAATTAAATAAAAGCAAAAAAAAAGAAACAGTAAAGATGCATAGTTTTTTTCATACAAAAAAGAAAATGATGAAGAATAAACTCTTCACTCTCTCAAAAAAATGAGAGGAAGCCTAAGAAGAATGCTTCAAATAGAAGACAGAAGTTACATAAAGTATTAAATTTAGCCCTGTCCCCTAACAGCACATCCCTAAGCAGGAGGTCCCATAGCGATAATTTATTTCAATGAGTGTACTGCTAGAGAATGTCAGAACACCAGCCTCTTACTTTATCATTGATCAAACTCTGTTCACCACTGTGACTCGGTGACCTCAATCATACAATCCAAGATGACTGGGAAATTAACTCTTCACATTCAATAGCTGAGATCAAGGGCTTGGCAAGGCCTGAGAGCCACCCTCCAGCTGTTTCTGTATGGTCTGTGAGCTAAGAATGGCTTTTATGTTTTCAAATATAGCATTATTTTAAACATTAAAGACTATTCTTAAAGTGGCAACTATACAAAAAAGGTAGCAAACTCAATTGGTCCATGGGCCATAAACCTATAATAAATGCATACTTTTTGGGGGGACATGGCTCACAAACTTTGGAACAACTCTGGCTTAAAACTGGTAAGGTCAAGTCACAAAACTGCTGAAAATTAGTCCTCATTTCATTTTTAGATCATTGCTATATTCAAACATAGGCAGCTAGCTGGCACAGTAGATAGAGTGCCAGGCTTGAAGTTAGAAAGTTCAAATCCAGCCTCAGACACTTACTAGCAAGTGACTCTAGGCAAGTCACTTAACCTTGTTTGACTCAGTTTCCTCATCTGTAAAATAAGTTGGAGAAGAAATGGAAAACCACTTCAGTATCTTCACCTAGAAAATCCCAAACGGGGTCACAAAGAGACAGACTAAACTGAAATGTCCAAACAACAACAGCAACAACAACATCCAAATATATTCTGAAATACACAGAACTTTGGAGACTTCTCACTATAAATAAGCTACATAGTGAGCAAATGAAAAAATAAAATTTACCAAAGGAAAAACTATAAAAAGGCTTTAACTTTTACACTTAAATTAGTTAAATTCACACCACACCTTAGAATCTATTTCAAACCTTAAGTTTCCATTTTTAAAATATATTTAAAAGTTTCCTTTTCAGGGGCAGCTAGGTGGTGCAGTGGATAAAGCACCAGCCCTAGATTCAGGAGGACCTGAGTTCAAATCCGGCCTCAGACACTTGACACGTACTAGCTGTGTGACCCTGGGCAAGTCACTTAACCCTCACTGCCCTGCAAAAAAACAAAAACAAAAAACAAAAGAAAGAAGAGTTGGGTCATGAGGTCTTCTTTTTTTTTAATGGTAAAACAGGCTATGGGGGCAGCTAGTGGCACAGTGGATAAAGCACCGGTCCTGGATTCAGGAGTACCTGAGTTCAAATCCGGCCTCAGACACTTGACACTTACAGCTGTGTGACCCCTGGGCAAGTCACTTAACCCCCATTGCCCTGCAAAAAAAACAAACAAAAAAAAAAACAAAAAAACAGGCCAGATAAAAGGTCCAGAAATCATTTTACTGAAATACTTGCCACACATAAAACTCTGTCCACAATTTAACTCAGCTTACCTGATTTTTCAGGGACACAGGAAGTTCCAAAGACGAGTCACTGCCTACATCTCCCATAAGGAAATCTAAAACACTGTCATGGGAAGAAAAGACAGAAGTTAGTTCATGTAACAAATCACTCAAAGAGATTTATTTTAAAACAAATTAGGGCAGCAAGGGGGCGCAGTGGATAGAGCACCGGCCCTGGAGTCAGGAGGACCTGAGTTCAAATCCAGCCTCAGACACTTAACACTTACTGGCTGTGTGACCCTGGGCAAGTCACTTAACCCCAATTGCCTCACCCCCAAAAAAATTAATAAAATAGTATTAGTGATTCTGTATCCCCCACACCATCTGAGAGAGGGGAAGCAGCACAACATGTAGAAACAGCACTAGACCTGGAGTGGAGGGCCTGGCTTCAAACCTGAGGTCTCTTCCTACTATCTTTGTGGATTTGGTTTAAATGATTTTGCCTCTTTGAGATTCAGGTCCCTCAATCTCTAAAACAAGGGGACTACATTAAATGACCTCCAAAGTACCTTCTAAGTTCTGAATCCCATAAAATAGTCCAACACCATATAAAGCCCTAGAGTACACATACCAGAACTTGAGGGAACACATTTGTCTGTAAGGAATTAATTCCTAGCAGTTCTTAGGCCTGATAATGAAGTAGGTCCAGGATATAGCTGTACAAAAATCTATAATGTTATTTAATCCTTAGTTTAGTCATATGGTTTTTTGGGGCACTGAAACAAACAATACTTTCACTCTTCCCTGGGTCTAAATTCCCTTAAGTGACAAAGTTCTACTTAAGCATTACCAAAGGTGAATGCCAATGTTTCAACAGATGAAAATATTTCACTGAAAAGATGTTTCTTATTTTCTTCATTAATGTCTTTGAAGTTCACAGTTATGGAGGATATGTTAAGTAAGGGGACCATTCCTGAGTCTTGGACAAAGAAATAGCTTATTTACTTTTTAACTTGTCACCAAATGACTTCATGAAACATGAAGATAACAAATGCAGAGAAGGAGATGTAAGAAGAACCTGGCATGCAAAATGAGTGTCACTTCTTCATTAAGGAAATAATTATGCTAAGGAATCTCAGTCCACACAAAAGTGGGAGGCATTGTAAATTTGTGGGACATAACAAGCAACAGACAGACAAATCTCATAGATAATTCTGGTTTTGGGGTTTTTTTTTTTTAGTGAGGCAATTGGGGTTAAGTGACTTGCCCAGGGTCATACAGCTAGTAAGTGTTAAGTGTCTGAGGCTGGATTTGAACCCAGGTACTCCTGACTCCAGGCCAGTGCTCTATCCACTGCGCCACCTAGCTGCCCCCTCATGGATAATTCTGACATGTGAGAACAATTCAATCCTGGAAATAAGGAGCAGAGGTCACATTAGAATTCTACCACCAACACAGGACCTATTTTGTGCTATTTCTTCTTATTCACTGCTCTCTTCAAACAGCCAGACCACAATGTAGAGTGATATGGGAAAAAGGGGTTTGTATCTGACTCTTTTAATTAAAGTATATACATCATATAAGTAAGTCATGCTGAATTCCTATATGTGTGTGTATGTATATAAACTTATCCACAAATATGCATGTAGATGTCCAATTTTTTTCAAATTACTAACTTGATTATTTCTCTAAAGCAATACATATGCACATTCCTTTGCATACACACTAAACACATAGATATATACACACATGCATATGCACAGCAATTTAGTTCTTTAAAAATGTTCCAGTATAGGGCCAGCTAGGTGGCACAGTGGATAGAGCACCTGCCCTGAAGTCAGGAGGATCTGAGTTCAAATCCAGCCTCAGATACTTAACACTTACTGGCTGTGTGACCTTGGGCAAGTCACTTAACCCCAATTGCCTCACCCCCCCCAAAAAATCTTCCAGTATGCCAACATCTCAACAATGGGTCAGAGGTGCAATATATCCAATAATGCATACTTAAATATATATTAATATATCAATAATTAATATATGGATGCATATATCAACTATAAATAAGTATATATTAAATATATGCCAAGTTATTCTAAGTCAAATGATTTCTTCCAGACCTGGGTCTGTAGGCTCTTGTTAATGCATATGGTTACCCTTGTTAACAATAAATCTCAGGGGCGGCTAGGTGGCGCAGTGGATAGAGGACTGGCCCTGAAGTCAGGAGTACCTGAGTTCAAATCCGGCCTCAGACACTTAATACTTACTAGCTGTGTGACCCTGGGCAAGTCACTTAACCCCAATTGCCTCACTAAAAAACAAAAACAAGAACAAAAACAAAAACAAACAAAAAAACCCAATAAATCTCACTGCATGCTATGAAATTTGGTACCAGTTTTTTCATGAGAGAAACTATGTAAAAAACAAATAAAATTGACATTTTCTTCTTCTTTTACACTTGCTGAAAAATGAAAATGTAATTTAATAGTGAGGAATACAAAAGTAAGTATTAGTAACTGTTCCACAGTGTCTCTTGCCATCTAAGTGGAGCTAGAGGCAGATAGTTAATAATAGCCAAAAGCCAAGATTAGAGATGTGGCCTTCCTTTAAAGCAGTATTGCTCCATGTCTCTGACAGTCTTGGCCAGAAGGAGCATGATACTGATGGACATCTTCTGCTCAAAGAATAAAATAAATATAACTCTCTCTTTAGAGACAAATCTTTTAAGTGAAATACCACTGACTTCAGGGTTTTTTTTTTTCTCTTTAAGTCAATTATAGGAGTAAGAAAAATATATACCATGGCCTCTCTATCTTCCCGAATTATTTACATTATTCCTTCTCTTCTCTCATAAAACCTATTATACATATTCAGAGTACTAGATCAGATAAAGGAACAAAAAGGAACGGACAGGTGGCAAGGTGGCATGTCCTTTGTGCTATGGCCTCCTCCATTCCTTGCCCATGCCTAGAGCCAAGAGAGTCAGAAAGACCACCTACCCTCCTGTGTAAGCCATTTGCTGACTATCTCACTCTGCATTGGCAGAGGAAGTTTTCTAACCTCTATCTGTTCCTTTCAGCAATGAAATCATGGCCAAAAAAAAAAAAAGTTGGACCCAGGCCTAGGTCATCTTTCATTCATGAGAATACTGGACATTTTCAAGTCTCAATCACTATTCAAAACTGTTGGCATATAGCCATAGAAAACACTAGAATGTTTAGGTCTAACCTGGACTAGGTCTGGGGGAAACTAGGACACCTTATATGATATTTTCTACTCCTTGCCTTACAGTTTCCTCAAACGAGAGTATAATAATTGTAAAGTATTAAGAGTAGATAGCGGGGCAGCTAGGTGGTGCAGTGGATACAGCACAGGCCCTGGAGTCAGGAGTACCTGAGTTCAAATCCGGCCTCAGACACTTAATACTTACTAGCTGTGTGACCCTGGGCAAGTCACTTAACCCCAATTGCCTCACTAAAAAAAAAAAAAAAGAGTAGATAGCGGGGCAGCTAGGTGGCACAGTGGATAAAGCACCGGCCCTGGAGTCAGGAGGACCTGAGTTCAAATCCGACCTCAGACACTTAACTAGCTGTGTGACCCTGGGCAAGTCACTTAACCCCCACTGCCCCTCGCCAAAAAAACAAAAAACAAACCAAGAGTAGATAACAAAGCCAGTCTCTATATAATTATATTAACTCATAAAATAATTATCTTTATATTCTTGAGATAAAGAATATGGTTATAATGCTACAGGTTGACAGACTGGACCTGTAATTTCATTGATACAGGGACTCCCAAGCAAGTAGACTCCGTCTACTGATGTAGGCTGGCACCATATCTACAACTTATAATCTTAAAAGACTTGCCCAGAGTCCCACAGCCAACACCTGTCAGAGATGGGCCTTGAATACATGTCTTCTTCACTTCGAGGCAAAGATACCCTGCTGGATGGAGGAAGAAAAACTCCTACAAAAACAAATATGGTTAACACCATAAATTAAAGTGCATGATTGTGAAGAACCTGTAATTTCCTTTGGTTCTCCAGGTTACTCCCCTAAAAAACAGCATGATAAGCCTGGCAAATTTATTGCCTATTTGAGACTATTTAACTAAAGAAGCCCCTGAGATGGCTGAAGAATTCTTTCAAATCTGATCATTTTGATAAGCAACAATATGGCCAATAAAGCCAGGTCCTGAATAACCAAAATAAAGTGCTCCCTTTATTTAGGTTGCAAACATATTCACTTAAAAATAATTAAAGCAAAGACACTTAGCTATAATTTAAATAATTAGGCATCAGAGCATCAGAGCTGGCCTTAAAGCCAAGGCTTGGATTCAAGTCCTGCCTCTGACACATACAGACAATGTCAGCTTTCAGTTTAAGACAACTACAGAGTTCAAAACAGATACTAATATGCACTGGCAGACAAGGTTTCTTCATTTGGACATTTCCTATGCCGATGAAATAGGTGGTCCAGTCCTTGTCCTTATTGGCAAAGTAAATAGTGTCTTGGCTAAGAGAACATATGATTAAAATATCTCTCCCCATATTGAAAAATTTTGTGGTAATAAATTTGAAGCAGAGTGGTATAATGGAGAAAAATTCAATGAGAACAGAGTTCTAGCTCTAGTTTGCCACCTATGTAACCTTGGCTCTGTCCTATAACCTAAGTCTCAGCTGCTCAATTTATTTGTTTAGAAGCCAAGAGAAGTATAAATCATCAGTAAATGAATAAGAAATTCACTTTTTAAGAATTATAAGCTATACCAGATCTCAAACTATATTATAAAATAGTAATCATTAAAACTATCTGGTAGAGGCAGCTAGGTGGCACAGTGGATAGAGCACCGGCCCTGGATTCAGGAGAACTTGAGTTCAAAACCAGCTTCAGACACTTCACACTTACTAGCTGTGTGACCCTGGGCAAGTCACTTAACCCTCACTGCCCTGCAAAAAAAAACAAAAACAAAACTATCTGGTACTGGTTAAGAAATAGAATGGTAGATCAGTGAAATAGATTAGGTACACAAGACAATAGTAAATGACCAGAGCAACTTAGTGTTTGATAAACCCAAGACCCCAGCCTCTGGGATAAGAACTCACAATTTGACAAAAACTACTGGGGAAAACTGGAAAAAAAAAAAACAGGGCACAAACTAGGTGTAGATCAATATCTCGCACCATATACCAAGATAAGATCAAAATGGGTACACGATTTAGATATAAAAGATGATAACAAACAATTTAGAAGAGCAAAAAATAGTCTGCCAGATCTAAGGAGAAGGAAAAAATTCTTGACCAAACAAGAGATGGAGAGCCATTATGAAATGTAAAATAGATAATTGTGATTATAATAAATTTAAAAGCTTCTGCACAAAGCCAATGCAACCAATATTAAAAGGAAAGCAGAAAGCTGGAAAACAATCTTTACAGCAAGTGTCTTGATAAAGGCCTCATTTCTCAAATATATAAAGAACTGAGTCAAATTTATAAAAATACAAGGGCAGGGGCAGCTAGGTGGTGCAGTGGATAAAGCACCAGCCTTGGATTCAGGAGGACCTGAGTTCAAATCTGGCCTCAGACACTTGACACTTACCAGCTGTGTGACCCTGGGCAAATCACTTAACCCCAACTGCCTCACCAAAAAAATTTAATTTAATTTAAAAAAAGAATACAAGGGCAGCTAGATGGCTCAGTGGATAGAGCACCAGCCCTGGAATCAAGGAAGGTTCAAGCTCCAGACACTTACAAGCTGTGTCACCCTGGGCAAGTCACTTAACCCTGATTGCCTCAAAAAAAAATTTTAAGAATACAAGCTATTCCCCAACTAATAAATGGTCAAAGGATATGAACAGGCAGCTTTCAGATGAAGAAATTAAAGCTATAGGCATATGAAGAAGTGCTCTAAATCCCTTTTGATTAGAGAAATGCAAATTAAAATAACCCTGAGGTACCACTTCACATCTATTAGACTGGCTAATATGACAAAAAAGGAAAATAATATATCTTGGAGAGGATTTGGGAAAATTGGGACAATAATGCATTGTTGGTGGAGTTGTAAACTGATCCAACTATTCTGGAAAGCAATTTGGAACAATGCCTAAAGGGCAACTAAACTTTGATCCAGTAATACTATTACAAGGTGTGTATCCCAAAGGAATCATAAAAAAAGGGAAAAGGACCTACATGTGTAAAAATATATAAGCAGTCCTTTTTGTGGTGGCAAAATATTGGAAACTGAGGGGATGCTGATCAATTGGGGAATGGCTGAACAAGTTATGGTATATGAATGTAAGGGAATACTATTGTGCAATAAGAAATGATGAGCAGAAAGATTTCAGAAAAACCTGGAAAGACTTGTACAAACTGATGCAAAGTGAAATGAGAAGAACCAAGAAAACATTGTTCACAGTAACAGCATGATGATTAGCTATGAATCACTCAGTTATTCTCAGCAATACAAATATCTAAGAGAAGTACAAAGAACACATCATGGAAAATGTTTTTCATATCAACATAAAGAACTGATGGACTCTGAATGCAGATTGAAGCATACTTTTTCCCCTTACTTTTTTTTGCTAGTTTTGTTTTCCTTTGGTGTGTTTCTTCTTTCACAACAGTGACTAATATGTAAATATAATTGCACATATGTAATCTATATCAAATTCCTTACCATTTTAGGAAGAGGGAAGGAAAGGGAGGGAGAAAAATCTGGAACTCAAAATCTTGTAAAAATGAATGCGGGGGGGGGGGGGGGGGGCAGCTAGGTGGCGCAGTGGATAAAGCACTGGCCTTGGATTCAGGAGGACCTGAGTTCAAATCCAGCCTCAGACACTTGACACTTACTAGCTGTGTGACCTTGGGCAAGTCACTTAACCCTCATTGCCCTACAAAACAAAACCAAAAAAAAAAAAAAAAAGAATGCGGGGCAGCTAGGTGGCGCAGTGGATAGAGCACCGGCCCTGGAATCAGGACTACCTGAGTTCAAATCTGGTCTCAGACACTTACTAGCTATGTGACCCTGGGCAAGTCACTTAACCCCAACTGCCTCACTAAATTAAAAAAAAAATGAATGCTAAAAACTGTGCACATATAATTGGGGGGGGAATAAACATCACTAAAAAAAGAAAAATTATATGAAAACTTGTATTTTAAAATAAAATGTAACAATTCATAAAAACCTTGAAAATCCCAATTTTACAGTCATTATCCAGAGATTTTTTTCTGCTCTGATTATATAGCTATACATACACAGAGAGAGAGAGAGAGAGAGAGAGAGAGAGAGAGAGAGAGAGAGAGACACACACACACACACACACACATACGTTAGCTTATTTCAAACATTTACAAAAACATAGCCAAAGCTCATGCTCATGTTCCCACTGCTCATGGAAATCCACTGACAGGTTCATAGATTATTAAGTGGTAGAAGAAATCATGAAAGTCATTGATTCTAACCAGCAAGTTGACTGATAAAGAAGTTGTGGCCTAAAAAAGTTACTTATCTGCCCAAGGTCATAAAGGTAAGTAGCTGAGCCAGTGTTCAAATCCAGGTCACAGGTCCTCCAAATACAAATCTAATACTCTTCCATTATATCACAATGTTGTTTAAAGGAAGGTCAAAAGAATACTTAAGAGTCAGAAAACAGGGTAACTTTGAAACTACTTTGGTATTGGTTTCCTCATCTATAAAAGAAAACAACTGAACAAAATGATCTCTAAAGTATCTTCCACCACTATGGTTGTGTCATATTAGAATTTTTCTCCCACCTCCTTCGTTAATACTAGAAACTAAACCGTGGCTCTAAGAAAAAGAATTAACTCCTTTCTTTGACGTTATTCTTCTTCATATTTATGGATGCTTCAGTAACTATGACAAAGGTTTTTCCTTCATGTTCCTAAATACGAATAGATATTAACAGACCACTACAAACAAAAAGAATGTTGCCTTTGGCTCTCATAATCATTTAAGGAGAAAAACGACAGCCAAAGCAAAACTTTAACATCATATGGAATTTCTGAACTGGTATTTATTTATTAACTCTATTATTTAAATTAAACTGTCAAGTGAAATGAAATAAACCAAACAGTGGATGAGTTCTCATTATTTTGATTTTGCTTATGGCTCTCACACAAACTTTTTTGTGGGGCACATAAACAAAATTTTTTAGTGGGCAATTAAAACAAAAAAGATGACTGATCAGAGACCAATAATTTGGACTTCCTTTGTGAAAGGAAATTTTTTCATTAGTAAAGTAACACAAGGAAAAAAGTGTAAATGAAGCTCTTTACACCAGATACTTCTTTATAAAATCAGAACAAAAACAAACAGAATTTTAAAACAGAATTTGAGACTACAATCCATTTAATATTTATGTGTGTATGTAGTATGTAGTAGTATGTGTGTGCATTTGCACATGCAAATCTACCACTATCACTTATAACTAAGATTAAATAGTGACAGCTATATTTTAACAGCACCTTCCCCTTTCACTCATCAGTTTTACCCTATACAATTAAAGTATGCAATTAAACTTTTAAACATAGTTAAAATATCAGCTACAAAAATCTACAAACAAGTGTTACAATATTAAATTTACTTACTACTATACACATATGTATCTAGGTATGAACTAATAAGCATATAATCAGAAATATGTTGGAAGTTTGTCAATATATTTTTCTAACATTCTATTTAACCTTCTTAGTTTACTAGCTATTGAGGATTAAATCAGAGAAAAAGTAATAGAAATCTAACAAAATATAATATACTGCTTAAGTATAATTTGTTATAACATATAACTCACTATAACATATATCCACTAGCCAAACATCATTGCAAATGCAACAAAATGTAAAGTTCTGCACTAATGACAAGGGGCTCATGGTTAAAAATATGCAGCCTCTTCCCAGAGATGTTCTGCTCTAAAACAGCTTTATAATTCCCTTTGTGTGAGGCCTTTAAATATTTTTAAAAGCTTGAGAAATCTTCCCCTTTCAAATCTTTCCAGTGAGGCAAAAAGAACAGCAATAAGGACCCCAAGAAGGAAGACAGCCATAGGATGAAATAGGAAATGTAAAAGGCTGTTATGCCCAAAGATACAAAGGTCCTATCTACAAAGCAGCCTGGAAGAAATGGTTTCCTTTACGTCTGCTTCTGGAATGCAGGCATCAATTCTAAACGCACACACTCTTTCCCCAGGACATCCTGACAACACACAATAGCCACTAACAATGAACCACAGTTGCTATTTCCAAGCATGGAAATTTTTCTATCTATAGACAGAAATTACCCTATGAAATTGACATTTAATGGCACTTGTAAACAACCTACTGAAAAAATACATATGGGGATTAGGTAAAAATTTTAAATCTACACCAGTGATACAGTAGCTATTTTTTTTCCTATCATAAAGCAACTTGGTTTTTCCATGTTCCAGACCAAGATATCAGATAAGTATATAAATACAAATCTAATGTTCATAAGATTTTTAAAAAGCAAATTCATTAGTTTCCTATTTATATTTCTATTCATTAGGTTAATACTCAAAATTATCTTTTATGCCATTTTATTATGGTGACCAACACCTACCCCACAAATATTACCTTGTATTAATTTTCCAAACACCTACTACATCTACACATTTTCTCCTTAAGGGCTTAAGTTCCTCAAGGGCAGGGGTGATTTAACTTTGGGGGGGGCAGGCAGGGCAATGAGGGTTAAGTGACTTTCCCAGGGTCACACAGCTAGTAAATGTCAAGCGTCTGAGACCGAATTTGAACTGAATCCTGAATCCAGGGCCAGTGCTCTATCCACTGTGTCACCTAGCTGCCCCCATGATTTCCCTTTTGACTTTGTAGCCCTAGTGTCTAAGAAAACATCCAGACCCTGTTAATACTTTTGTTTATTGAGACCTGAATTCAAAGCACAGGGTCTAATTCAAGTCAATGCATGCTTCACAATCAAGCATTTCTAAAATAGTAGAAATAAAGCAGAATTCCAAATAGTGAAAGTATACTCATTTTTCTTCTTAACCAGAGATATTAGCTTCAATACTGTTAGTTTTATCATAAAACCAAAAAAAGTGCATATTTTCAGTTTTGCTAGACCATAAGGAATCTCTTACCTTTCACTTTTGCAATAACTACTCCCGCAGTACTAAGAATATCAGCTGAGTTGAAGATTTGGTGTTTGTTTATTATGACCTGAAGAATTCTCAGCAGCTCTCCAAGATGTTCATGAACTACATTGTGCAGACAAGCTTGACTTTCTGAAAAAGAAATATATTTGCTATATGAAAAAAATCCAGGGAAAACATAGTACTTTTTTTCTGAAGTTTAAATTACTTACATTAAATGAGGAAAAACTATATTAAAGGTGAAACTTTGGTCTATTAAACAATTTCCATTTTTATTTACCACAGCAATTAAATATAATCTATCCTCTACTAAAATACAACCCCAATGCCTCAAATGTGACATGGAGTTACACTACTTAGAGTGCCCAAAGTCCTGGTGCATTTTTAATATGGGCATCCATTACAATAGAGCACAAGCTCTAACGGATATCCTAGAAGGTGGAAAGACTTCAAAAAAGTGGAGGCCAAGAGAAAAGTCCACAGAATCAATAGATTTTATGGACATATAATCCTACTCAGGTGCATAAAAAGTCCTAAATCCTAGTAAGCTGGAATCTATCATGGCCTTTGGTTTTTGTTTGTTTTCTAAAGCCCTCTAATTAAAGGAAACCCATTACCTCTAGAACACTCCTTTCCACTCTAAGAAAGCTCACTTTTAGGAAGTTTTTCATTATTTGAACAAAATAAAAACTCAATTTTGCTCATTTAACTTCTACTCCCTGCTCTTAGTTCTGTTCCACTGGGTCAAAAAGCAATGCTTCCAAATAACAGTCCTTCAAACGGTTTTTGCTTTCCCTGGCCTCATATCCCATATTTTTGGCTGATCATTTTAACCTGTCTAATCTAGCTAAATACTGCTTTTACTTCCTATCCCTCCCTGTTCTGTATTATCTGCAGATTGATAAATAGTCCATCTTTGTAGTCATCCAAGTATTTACACAGTGTTTGGCACACCTTAGGCACTTAATACATGTTAAGTAATTGACTAGACAGATATGTTCAATGCTACAGGGGTAAGATCTAGAGGTGGGGTCTTCTCAGGTATCTTCTTTGGGGCTGTGCATATTTTTTTGTGATTCTGAAACAACTTTTGACTGTTTTATGGTTATATTCTTTCCATTTACATTGCTACAGTCATTGTATGTGTTGTTTTCTTAGCTTTTTACTTCAACTGCATCAGTTCGTGTCTTTCCTTGCTTCTTGAGATTTACCATATTAATCATTTCTTTCAGACTGTAATATTTCATCACATTAATGTACCACACTATTTAATCATTCCCCAATCTATAGGCATCTACTTTATTTCCAGGGCTTTGATACCACAAAATGTGCTGCTCTGGATATTCTGGCTAAAATACAGTCACATATACAAATGTATAAAACAGAGCCATACATACAAATGTATTCATATATAAAATAGCCTTTCTTTCAATGAACTCTTTGGGGTCACTAGGTTAAAGAATATTGAGTAGTGGATCCTTCCTTGCAGCCTACACACAGGTAAACATCCCCAAGAAGAAAAAGTAAACCCTTGGACCCTACCATCACCTCATGCTGTCATCCTATACCACTCTTCCTGTCAAACTCTTTTTTTTTTTTAACTTTTTTTTTTTAAGTGAGGCAATTGGGGTTAAGTGACTTGCCCAGGGTCACACAGCCAGTAAGTGTTAAGTGTCCGAGGCCGGATTTGAACTCAGGTACTCCTGACTCCAGGGCCGGTGCTCTATCCACTGCGCCACCTAGCTGCCCCCCTGTCAAACTCTTAAAAGTTCTCTACACTCACTGCCTACATTTTCTCTCCTCCCTGTTCAATCCAGAGTGTATCTAGATTTCAATCTTATCACTCAAATGAAACTGTTCTCTCTAGGGCTACCAACTATCTTTTAACTGCTTAATCTAATGGCCTTTCCTCCATCCCTCTCCCTCTTGACTTCTTTGCAGCATGGCACTCTGTTGACCACCATTTCCTCCTAAAATACTCTCTTCTCCTCTTGGCTTTTGGTGACACAGCTTCTTTGGTCCTCTTCCTGGCTGTTTGCTGCTTCTCAATCCCCTCTGCTGGATCACCATCCATATTATATCTAATAACTGTCGGTATTACCTAACAATCTTTCCTGGGGTCTCTTCTCATTCTATAATCTATTAAGTAAGGCCATTAACTTAGATGGGTTTAATTACTTTTACATTTACTCTCAGATCTATGTATGTACCTCTAATCCCAAATGATATTTCCATATGGATCTCTACAGGCATCTCGACATGCCCTAAACAGAAATAACATGTTCCCCAAAAGCCACTCTTCTTCCAAACATCTCTATCTCTGACAGAAGAACCACCATCATTCTAACTAATCATCTCCACAATCTTGTACCATTCTTGACTCCTCACTTTCATTCACCTCCCTATAACTACAGTGGCTAAACCTTGTTCTTCTACCCAGTTTCTCTCAAGTCTGTCCCCTATTTGCACACCCATGGCCATCTCCTTATATAGCATCCTCATCTGTAGCCTGATTACACTATCCACCCCGCCCCCCGCAATTGATCTTTGTGCCTCGTATCTCTTGCCTCTCCAAGTTATCACAGAATATAGCTACAAAAGGGACTTACTTCCCTCAAGTGTAGATATAGACATGTCAATGCCCGACAAAAAGAATTCCAATAACTCCCTGTTGGGGTAGCTAGGTGGCACAGTGGATAGAATGCTGGGCCTGGAATCAGGAAAACATCTTCCTGAGTTCAAATCTGGACTCAGACACTTACTACCTGTATAACCCCGGACAAGTCACATAACCCTGTTTGCCTCAGTTTTTTTATCTGTATAATGTGAGATGGAAAAGGAAATGACAAACCACTCCAACATCTTTGCCAAGAAAACTCCAAATGGGGTCATGAAAAGTTGGACACAACTGAAAATGACTGAACAAAAATTCCTGTTGCCTCTGTGACCAAATGAACTCTTTTGTTTGATTCTTAAAACATTTTACAAACTGGCACATCCAACATCACACTTCAGAACCTTGCTGCCTGGCATACTTTTCTCAGGAAATTAAGGCCATTCAATGATCCAGCCAAAATGGCTTTCTGTTACTCCTATAGGACACTCCCATCTTCTTCCACCTAGTCTATGAACAATATGTCGTTTATGTCTGAAATCTTCTAGCACCTCTTCTTTACCTCTTAGAAGCCATAATTTCAAAGAATCATAGATTTAAAACTAGAAGGCACCATAGAAGCATCTACTCCAACACCCTCATTTTATTTGTTCTTTTTTATTTATTTTATATAGAACTACCAATTAGCAGAACCAGAATCTGAAGTTAGGTCATCTGACTGCAAATCCAGGGCTCTTACCCATTACACTATAGGTCATCTACAGTGATTAAAGACTTAGCATGGTGTTCTACACATAATCATTATGTAATATTTGCTTAATTAATTTCATGGTAGTTCTATATAAAAAAAGATGTAATTATTTCATGGGGAGGTACATATATCTGGTGGTTTTAAATTTATGAACGTGTATATAAAGGACGCATACATATAAATAACCAACTTTATCCGACCTCAGAAACCTTGATTCACCATTCTTTAGTCTGTTTTAACTCCTTCCTAAGCCCACCCCACCACCATCACCCATAAGAATGCAATTATGCTCCTTGAGGGCAGGGACTGTTTAGTTTTTGTCTTTGTAAACACAGTACCAAGCACAGTGCCTGGCATACATTAGGTGCTTATTGCATTGAAACTCTTAAAAATGAAATACTATCTCTATGCTTTTGTGCTCTTCATTAATAGAAAATTTAAGAGTTTACAGACTTTTGAAAACAGATCTAAAAATGTAACCTTTATCCAAATACTTTAAAAGCTCATTAGAAACCATGAACAAGAGCACAGTTTATGACCAAACAAGAGATAGAGAATATTATGAAATGCAAAATGGATGATTTTGATCCCATTAAATTAAAAAGGTTTTGTACAAACAGAAGCAATGCATCCAAAATTAGAAGAGATGCAGAAAGCTGGGAAACAATTTTTATGACCAGTACTTCTGATAAAGACCTCATTTCCTTTTTTTTTCAAGTGAGGCAATTGGGGTTAAGTGATTTGCCCAGGGTCACACAGCTAGTAAGTGTTAAGTGTCTGAGGCCACATTTGAACTCAGGTACTCCTGACTCCAGGGCTGGTGCGCTATCCACTGCACCACCTAGCTGCCCCAGGACCTCATTTCTAAAATATATAGGGAACTAAGTCAAATTTATAAGAATCCAAGTCATTCCCCAATTGAGAAATGGTCAAAGGATAGGAACAGGCAGTTTTCTAATGAAGAAATCAAAGCTATCTATTCCCATATGAAAAAATACTCTAAATCACTATTGATTAGAGAGATGCAAATTAAAACAATTCTGAGGTACCACCTGACACCTATCAGATTGGCAAAATCGGATGACAAAAAAGAAAAATAATAAATGTTGGAGAAGCTGTGGAAAAATTGGAACACTAATGCATTGTTGGTGGAGCTGTGAACTGATCCAACCATTCTGGAGAGCAATCTGGAATTATGCCCAAAGGGCTATAAAGCTGTGCATACCCTTTGACCCAGCAATACCACTGTTGGGTCTTTTTCCCAAGGAGATCATAGAAAAGGGAAAAGGACCCACATGTTCAAAAATATTTATAGCTGCTCTTTTTGTGGTGGCAAGGAATTGGAAATCGAGGGGTTGCCCATCAATTGGGGAATGACTGAACAAGTTGTGGTATATGAATGTAATGGAATTATATTGTGCTGTAAGAAACGATGAGCAGGAGGAGTTCAGAGAAACCTGGAAGGATTTGCAAGAACTGATGAGATGAGCAGAACCAGAAGAACATTGTACACAGAATCATCATCATCGTTATGTGTTGATCAACTGTGATAGACTAGATTCTTCTCACCAATACAATGGTACAAGAAAGTTCCAAAGGACACATGATGGAAAAGGCTCTCCAAATCCAGAAGGAAAAAAAAAAAAAAGGAACTGTGGAATACGGATGCTGATTGGATCATACTATTTCTTTTGTTTTTGGTGCTTTTGTTTTTCTTTTTTGAAATTTTTCCTTTTTGCTCTGATTCTTCTCATATAACGACTAATGCAGAAATGTGTTTGATGTTATTGTATATATATATAACCTATAGCAGATTACCTGCTGTCTGGGGGGGTGGGGAGGGAGGGAGAAAAATTTGAAATTGGAAATCTTGTATAAACAAATGTTGAAAACTATTTCTACATGTAACTGGAAAATAAAATACTTTTATTTAAAAAAAAAACAAAATTGTCTGTCAAAAGGGACAATAATCTTAATCTACTAACAAACTGTAGAAATTTGTAAATTTACAACCTATTTGGAGTTAAATGATTATATACATAAAATATAGCACAAGCCACTTTGCATAAAAACTTTTACAATATATAATTATTACGGTATTAGCCACTCAGAAAATACTAATGGGTAAAATACCTTTTACCAGTCAAAATTCACACATATTCTCATTTCAATTAAATATTTACTAACCACCCACTGAATTAAGAGCTTATAAAAATTATCCTCAGGGTCCATTTAAAAGGATTGCTTTACAAGTAATATCACTAAAACAAAATTCTTCAGTAATAAATTTCCTTTGGATATCATCCAAAGGAAAAAGCCATTTAACCACTCTGAGGCTATTTCTTCATCTGTAAAATGGGGATAACATTTGTACTACAAACCTCTGAGTTTCAAATAAAGGACTATATACGAACACATATATTTTAAAAATATACACATGAGGCTAGAATCCTCAAATTAGACTTGTTTACAACAAAGTCCACTGTAGAATAAATTTAAAAGATGCACTAATGAATTCAATTGGGTTTCAATTTCATTTCTACACACAAACAAATCTTGATACTACAAAATCTGTGGTTCAATTGTTTCACCTGGGTCAAACTCTTGTTCATCCTATTTGGGGTTTTCTTGGCAAAAATACTAAGTAGTTTGCCACTGACTTCTCCAGCTCATTTTACATGAGGAAATTGAGGTACACAGGGTTTAGTGACCTGATCAGGGTCACACAGTTAGGAAGTGTCTGAGGCTGGATTTGAACTCGTCTTCCTGACTCCAAGTCTGGCACTCTAGCCTACCCATGAAAAAAATATAAGGAATAGTATATTCAAAGTCTGAGTTTTATTAAAAAGTCCTTCTCCGTTTGAATTACAATTGTTTGTCTTCAATCAAGAAACATGAAAATCTTTCATTTTTTCAGTTCCTTGTTTGTGTAATTCATTTCCTTGCAAGACAGAAATCTAAATTTCAATCTATTTTGAGTTTCATCACTGAAGTTATTCATGTTTTGTTTCATTCAGTTTATCAATTGAAAACAGATTAGTCAGTTCTACTTTCTGGTTCTCAGAAGCTAATACAAAATGCCACAGTGTTTAGATTGCAAACACTTCATGGATATCTTTGAATAAATAAGAAAGTCATGGCATTTTCCATGACCTTTCAAAAAGACAATACTTAATTATACTGACTTTTATTTCTGTTTAGACACTTTGAAATGGAAAGATCCTGATGATTTTCAGAATGTGCAAAAATGTTATCAATGGGGCAGCTAGGGGATGCAATGGATAAAGCACCCACCCTGGATTCAGGAGGACCTGAGTTCAAACTCTGCCTCAGACACTCGACACTTACTAGTTGTGTGACCCTGGGCAAGTCACTTAATCCTTATTGCCCCCTCCCCCCAAATGCTATCAATCTTAACAAAAATATGACAGAATGAAGTAAGAAAGAACTTTTAAACTAGTGAAAATATATATGGGATCAACCTATCTTAATTACACAGGTGATAGAAGAATTCAGCTAGACTACATAGGAACAAGCCTGTTCATAGAACAGACTTGATACTAAATTAGCTGAGTGGTCTTGGAGTACTAGACACCCAATGAGCTTAGTGACCTACATCAAGTCACTTCACTTCTCTCTTTCTTTTTTTTTGAGGGGGGGGCACAGGGCAATGAGAGTTAAGTGACTTGCCCAAGGTCACACAGCTAGTAAGTGTCAAGTGTCTGAGGTTGGATTTGAACTCAGGTCCTCCTGAATCCAGGGCCGGTGCCTTAACCACTGTGCCACCTAGCTGCCCCAGTCACTTCACTGCTATGAGCACTACTGGTATCACTACCACCACAACAACCAACACATATGTAGTACCTCCTTTGTGCCAGACATGTGCTAAAAGCTTGACAATAACTAACTCATTTGATTCTCACAGTAATTCTAAGGGTTGGGTGCTATTATTATCCCTGTTTTACAGTTTAGGAAAATGAGATGGGCAAAAGGGAGGTGACTTACCCAGTCACAGAGCTAGTGAATATTTGAGGCTGTATTTGAACTCAGGTTTTCCTGAGTGCCAAGTCCAGCACTCTGTGTCAAGAACACCTACCCAACCCATTTAAGAAGACAGTTAGAAACCCTTATAACTTTACATGTTTAACATTCTCTTGAGCTAACCAACATTTTCTGATTCCTCAGCTTTTATTATCCAGAACTTTATCCACCCAGTTAAACTGCATGGCTCAGCTGAATAAATAACTATAAGTGACAAAGGTTTTAAAACCCTAAGTCTGTGTGCCTTCCTTAAATTAGTTACAAAGCAGCTAATTTTAGTTTCAGCTTTGAAGAAAAAGGGTCATAGAAAGCTCCCAGGTTAATTCATCTGTTGAACTATCAAAAACATACATTAAAAATTATTTTCTATTTTACATGCTGTGGATCCTCAATGGCTCTTTAAAGATAAAGAAAGGGCTAAAAACTGAATAAGACTCATCAAAGGTTATATTAACATTAGATATAGCTAAACTGTGAATTGGTCCAACCATTCTGGAAAGCCATTTAGAATTCCGACTTTCCTAAGTAGCTAAACTTCTAGATACCTAGCAATGCCAATACCAAGCCTATTCCCGTACTCCCAAGATATCAAATAAAGAGAAAGCAGACTCACGCATGTAAAATTATTTATAACAGCTTTTTGTTGTAATAAAGCAGGAAGCAAAGGAGATGCCCAATGTTTAAAGGATGGTTAAACAAATTATGACATATGAATGAAAGAAATATTGTGCTCTAAGAAATGATAAAAGTGATAGTTGCATACAAACCGGCAAGACTTGTATCAACTGAGAGAGGGTGAAGTGAGCAGAACCAGACGAACATTTATACAGTAAAACTTCTGTAAAGAAACACTAGTGAAAGATTTAAAATTCTTAAAAATGTGCTGACCAACTATAGTACCAGAGGACTAATGATAAAGCATGATACTCATTTCCTGACAGAGATGATAGCTGCAAGGTGCAAAATGAAACCATTTTATTTTTAGACATAGCAACTGTATGAATTTGTTTTGTTTGACTATGCTTATTTTACAGGGACTATTATTTTCTTCATTTCATGAGTCGGGGAATGAGAAAGAGAATGAAGATTGTAATAATATCTTTGGAAAAGAGGAACTGGAAGGATTTATTTTAAAATGCACAGGAGGGACAGAAAGGGAAGATCAGAAGGAAACACAAAAAGTACATCTTAGAGCAGAAAAGGTTGAATTTATCATATGTTTTTAAAGAAACAACTGTACCTAGTAGATTTGCAGTTTCATATATGATGCTTTTTCTGTTCTTAAAATAAAATAGATTTGTGGAATCAGAATTATTTCATGCACAAAGAGATGCTAAAAAACAACAGACTTAGTTGATGATGCTAAATTCCAATCAAGATGCTGCAAAATTCAAGCAGGTTGTTCTATTAATGAAAGAATTTATTATGATTTAATGATATCAAAGAGTTCATTCCAGGTTCCATGCCTGCTTCTTGATTTGCTATAAAGTCAACATACAATTCTTCACTACAAATGTTCTGCCTTTCACCCAGGATACTTACTAAAATGGGACTTGTAAGTAAGTTATCAGAGAATGTTTATATATAACAAGAATTAAGATCTTACAAAGAAAAAGAATGTTCTTTTAAATACTCTCGTATTCAAAAGTCTTCATTAACAATACAGAAGTTAGCATTTCAGTTTTTTTGATGTCAACAAAACCAAAGTCTCATTTAGAGGGCATGTGACAAATGAATAAGGAGGGAGGTAAAGCAAAACTGATAAAAATTGTTTTAAAATTCATTATTTCTCCTTGTTAGTTACTGAAACGTTACAGCAATAAGATATAGATTAACTTCTAGTTTTCCTTAAATTATCTTCATGAAAATAGTGGATATTTCTAAACATCAAGTACAAAATTTTATACGCAAAAGGGTAGCGCAATTTCATTGTAGAAATTAAATAAACTTTGAAATGACAATCTTTCTTTTAGAGCACTGTGAAGAAACACTGTTAAATTCATGTTTAAAGAATTTAAACGATTCCTTAAAAATTAGCTCATTCAAAAATTCCTTAAGAGTTTTAAAGCAAATCTTTCTGGAATGGGTTTTGTTCTTAGGTGAGCCTAATACCAGAAATAAGTTGTACTTCTCTTCCTTGGGAATACCAAACATGCTCTACCTACAAGGGCAGAGCAAGCAATCCTTAACTTAGGAGTGGCTTCTGTTCTAAAAGTTCATTTGTACAAATCATTTGCTTGAAACCCAGAATGCATTTTCCCATTAAAACAATGTTATAAATAGTGGGTGTGTTCTCACAACAGCACCCAAAAGCCTATGGAACCCAAACAAACTGAAACAGTACTAATATTTACCTTGAGAAAAGCCTGCTAGGACTGCTCACCTCTGAGCCTCTGCTCAGACCTCAGCCCATTGCCCTTGGCCTTTGATGAGGGTGAGAAGGAAGAAGAATAAGTAAAAGATAAGCAGCATAGTAGAAGGAGCCTGTCCAAGGAGGGTTCCAATACACACAGCAATAGCAGAAGAGGAAAAGATGTTAAGCAACATCAACAACATTCATTCATTCATTCATTCATTTGTTCATTTCAATCATTAAACAAACATTTATTAACAGCCAGGCTCTGGGCTAAGCCCTGGCCATTCAAGGACAAAACTAAAAGGTCCTTGCCTAACACATGGTGTTGTGGGGGAACACAGGGAAGGAGAGAACAGCAGGTGAATTCTGGCCCAGGATGGTATCCAGGGTAAATGAAAGCTCCTGAAACAAGAAAGCAGTAGGTATTGATATCTCTGGACCATTGGTCAGTAAACTATCCCAAGTTTAAGACGGCCAGTGTTTATATTCCCATTATGAGTATCTCTTTCCATGTGAAAGAGCTACATTCTCTCTAAATCATAACTGCCCTGAAGTCAGTTCCAGCAACAATTATTAAATAGATCCTGTGTGCAGGACACCATGTGAGGGGGCCTTTGGCCACTGTGGATAATGCAGACGGGATTCAATGACAAGAAACCTGGATCCATAGTGTAAGGACCTGAGTTCCCATCTTGCTTGTGCCCCTTGTTGTGGATGCCTGACATTGGCCAAGTCACTAACCTTCTTGGGGCTTCAGTTTCTTCATCCTGAATTTAGAAAAAATATCACTCAACTTATAGAGTACACATTCTGGTAAGCAGATATAACAAATACACAGACTTACGACAGAAAAAAAACAATAATGCAAGTGTGAAAGATATGCATTAGAAATATATAAAGTATAACATGAAAACTTGGAAAAGGAGAGAGGTCATTAATGACTAGGGAGGCATCAGGAAAGTCTTCAGGCTTATATGTTAGGTTATAAAGGAAAAGGAGAAATTCAAGGAAGTCTAATACAACACAGGAAACAATATGAACAGAGACAGAGTTGGGAAAGAGCAGGGTTTGTTCTGGGGACAGAGATTACTAGAGTAAACAGAAGAAATAGGATGAGATAAAGCTGGTATACTGTCACCTGCAGGCCTTGAATGTCAGGCTAACCATTAAAGAATTTCTGGCACAAGTAACCTAGAAGGAATAATTGTTTTCCCTTTACTTCACACTTGCCATGATCAAAGAATTTATAATGTGTCAGAAAATCTTTTGCTTATATGACTCCCCTTTGACTAGTCCTCAAGAAGGGCGAATATGCACTGGTAGTCAACCCATTTGGTTTGTTTTCCTAATTGTTTAAGTGCTGATCACATAAAGTAGCTCACATTCACAGTGCATTTTGGATATTTACAAAACCACTTTACCCCTCAGCAGATAAACAAGCCTGACAACAATGTGAAGGATAAAGTAAAGGAGTGCCTGACCCTGAAAAGACCAGTCAGAATTACTCTAATAGTCTGCAGTGTAACAAGAAGGGGAAAATAAGGATCTTTAGGTAGATGGCAATGAGAAGAGAAAAAGGATTTAGCAGAAAAATAATAGCTGAACAAATCAGAGAGATAAGAAAAAATGAAGTAAAAAAAAATACAGTTTTGAATAAGATTCCACTGTGTGACATAATGAAGTTAGTTGATTTACTGACTGAAATCAAAGTCAGAAGAATTAACAGATTTGGAGAGAAAACACTAAGGAATGTGTTTGAGATGCCAATTTCATCTTATAACATCCCACTTCAAATTCAATGTTTAATGAAACTAACACTGCTGTCATATATAACCATTTCCTAAAGCAACAGTTTCCATATTAGTACTTAGGCAGTATAAATTCCTTAAAGAAGACATAATGAAAAATATGAGTTTATAATTAGGAAATGAGTTCAGGTACATTTTGAAAACAAGAGTCATAAATACCTAAAGCATTATCAACAATATAAAACTTATTTGGGAAACCAGAAATTACCTCAAAAAATTTTTATTAATTAAAATTAGCTAGACAGAACCACTGAAATATGCAATAACATACACCAAAAGTAGTCACCAACCACAAACTTGAATTAGTAGCTATGTGCACATACATTCATCTACTGTGATGTAATTAAACTTTAAACACATATATAATTGAGTGCTTCAGCATTTTAATATAAGATGCAAAATTTACCCTGTAATTATTCATAATATACTTTAATGGTACTTGACAGATCTAAAACTGCAGACTCCTCACCTACTCAAGTATAAGTAGACTACATTAGCTACCTTTTGCTGAAAATAAGTAAGAAGAATTTCTATATAACCATTTCCTAACCAGGAACACAGAGTCTATAGTCCAATAACCTGCATCAATTTGGTCATCTTTAAGTTATACATTTTTAAAATTGTAATCAATTGAAATATAGTCTACTCATAAACTTATCCTTTAAAGAAATCAGCACAAAAGGGCACATAAGTATTTAGAAATAAGTTCAGCAACACTTTTTATTCTAAGAAGTCTATTTCAGATGCCAGGGTTCTACCAACACTGCTGACCAAAATCACTACCATAAACATACACATGAATAAAAAAGTCCTAGCTGAAAAACAGACTGATTCCCTAAGTTGTTTAAAAGATTCAATATTTAGCAAATAAATCTACTTCTACAGCTATGGTTTGTTTACCTGATGAATATGAATATTCACTAAAGTGTCTAATTTCACAATCTGAACAAAAAAAATGAATGATACCAGAATGTAAATTTCACCTAGTCCAACCCCCTTGTTTCACAGATGAGAAAACTGAGGGCCCAAATAGCAGTTGTGTGATTTGCCCAAAGTTACATGATTTATTAATGAAAAAAAATCAAGGCTAGAACTACATTATGCTTTATTACGTGACAGAAATTTAATTCACTCACACCCAGGATGACAATTAAAGCCATATATTTGTTTTAGATAAAGATATAGATGTGTCTGTGTCTGTGTTTTTGTGTGAGATGTAAAGACTTTGTAACTAAACTGCAAACAAATTCATATTTCCGAAGTTCAGTTCTCTTGAATTTGCTTCCATGCTAACTCTCCTTGCAACTTTAAGCTTTAATGCTATGAAATATAATTAGGTTCCCCAGGTTTCTCTCAGAATGCCCAATGAAAGCAATGTATTTTTTCAAATGGTAGAAGGGGATTTCCATCAAATGTGGAGTTTATGGAGAAATAGAATCTATAGGGAATTTTTTAAAAATAATGTTTTATTTTCCCCTAATTACATGTCAAAACTATTTTTAATATTATTTATACTTGTTAAGCTTCCAGATCCAAATTCTATACTTCTTTCTCTCCCATCTGAAATGGTACACAACCTAATATGGATGTGCATGTATGTAGGGATATAGATATATGAGTATATGTGACTGTATACATGAATGTGTATATATACATGTGTACATGCAATCATGTAAAACATTTCCACATTAGTCATTTTGTGGAAGAAAACAAACAAAAACAAACAAAGAAAAAGAAAATGAAAAGCAGTATGCTTCAGGCTGTATTCAAATGCCATCAGTTCTTTCTCTGGAGATCAATAGCATTTTTCATCATGAGTCCTTCAGGATTTCCAAATTAACAGTTATCTGCTCATCTCTAAACTAAACAATTAAAATATTCCAAACAAAATGTTAAAGTAACTAATACTGCGAAAATGAGTGCATCTTTTTTACAGAGTGGAGAAAGAGAAAACATGAAGAGATGGACACAACTACTCTCTATTCCCTGACAAGAGAACATTAAAATGTGCCCTTTTCAGGGGTGGCTAGGGGGCGCAGTGGATCAAGCACTGGCCCTCAATTCAGGAGGACCTAAGTTCAAAGCCAACCTCAGACACTTGACACTTACTAACTGTATGACCCTGGACAAGTGACTTAACCCTCATTCCCACCCCACCCCACCCCCCAAAAAGTGACCTTTAACAATTACTTTTGGGCCTTGATTCAGAGATACCCACTTCACTACTAGATCAAAGGTGAAACCACAGATTAACACATGATGTACCCAAAATCAAAAAGTTTATATGCTGGGTTGATGGGGCTAGAAATAAAAAATACTACCTAATTTTTATATATTACTTGTAATTTTAAAAGTACTTCTGTCATTACCATTTGATGCTCACAATAATACTGTGAGGTAGGGAAGGGATTAGAAGGTCACTATAAACTGAAAACTTTTATCAAGACTAAACCCAAATCCACATTTAAAATAATTTTCTCATCATTCAGAAGGTGATGTCTACTATGAATATAAAATAAATACTGAATTAAAAGGAATACCCTATCAAGTAAATGCCCATATTATCACATCCCAAAATATCCTGAACCCTCTAGCCCTGAAACAAACAGGTTTTGCCAAGAGAATTATTCAGTAAAGATACACATTTTATGTTTTCCTTGGAAAGGTATTGGAAAAACAAAACAAACATGATTCAACCTTTAATAATCAAAAGTAACAGGAACAGATAATAGTTTTTGTTAATAAACTCCAATCAAAGCCTTCACTGATACCTGGTTACCAATTGGTTCATTTCTTCTAAATATGCCTGTCATAAATTGGTACTTAATAGGTACCTATCAGGGAATCCTAATTCTTGAAGATGCAATCAAGTATTAAGATTTGGGGGGGGGGAGGGGGAAGGGCCTCCTTGTACATTGTACATTACCCTTAAGCAGTTTTTAATTAAATTTCAATGACTCAACATGCTTCTTCTATACTCTAATAGTTCTATCTCCTGGGACAGTCTCCTCTTGCTAGTTTCTCCACATTACATTTTAATCTCTACTTCCATTAGAGCCACCTATTCTCTCCCATACTATTTTCTGGATTGTCAAAGAATTAAAAGCATTATCAAATAAAAAGCTTTGAGAGATTAGAAGTGCAAACAACCCAACCTTTTCTATTTGTAAAATGAGCCACTGAAGATAAAGGATGCAGGCAGGAAACAAAGGATGGACTATATCCTAAATGAAAAAGTAACCAACTTACACATACCCTCTCAGGTCTGATGAATATTACCTAAAATTGAATACCTTAGATTAAAAAAAACATTTTACTTCCTATGGAAACGAACAAAGTTATTTAAATCCCCAAAACACTGAATTCATCTAAAAATAATGTCTCCTACAGAAAGAGGGCCAGGAATCTGACAAAGTGTCTTACTGGTATAGGAAAAAGAGTGCCCCTTAGGAGCACCCCTCTGCACCTCAAGTCTGTTGGTTTTCCTTTTATTTTGGGGGGGCAGGGCAATGAGGGTTAAATGACTTGCCCAGGGTCACACAGCTAGTAAGTGTCTGAGGCTGGATTTGAACTTAGGTACTCCTGAATCCAGGGCCAGTGCTCTATCCACTGCACCACCTAGCTGCCTCCTCTTGGTTTTCCAACGAGTCAAGACTAACAAGCCTTTCAAGGCCTCTTTCAACTCTTAATTTCTGAGATTCTGCCAATCAATGCATTTCCTGACATCTGGGTCAAGCACACTCCAAGGCACATTAAATGATGAACAATGTTGCCATTTGGTCTATCACAATGATATTTCCAAGTTAAGCTATTAAAAATAATGGGAGGGGCAGCTGGTGACAAAATGGATAGAGCACCGGCCCTGGAGTCAGGAGGATCTGAGTTCAAATCTGGCCTTGGACACTTAACACTTACTAGCTGTGTGACCCTGGGCAAGTCACTTAACCCCAACTGCCTCACCAAAAAATAAAAGTAGGGGGGGAGTTAATACCTATCTTCTACTCCTTTCCCAAAAGTAACAGCACAAGATAAACTTCTCTGCAGATGGTTTATTCCAAAGAATAAATGTCTATATCAATAAAGAACCTTTTAACATTTTACCACCTCAAGTGGTTTGGTTTTGGTCACTTTTGTTTGGTAAACATTCTACAAGTGCGGTGGAATAAAAGAGGCACTGCATCTGGACCCAGAGCAATTCCACCTCTGGTGTTTTACTGTGTAACTCAGGAAAAGGCACTCAGACTCTCTTAGACTCATTTTACTAATATGAAATATAACACGAGAGAGTTGGGTGATATGCCCTTTGAAGATCCCTCTTCATTCTCTACTCCCATACCATCCAAAGTGTAAAAATCAACTACTTAAAAAAGCCAAGTCCTCTGCTTTTGCTTTTCATTATCAAAAGAAGAATTAAAGAGGGCAAGGCTGAGTTAAGTGACAAGGCAGCAGTCATAAGCTAATCGTAAAATTAGGATTTACAGTCTTTCATTTCAGGAGAATTTACTATCTACACATAAAACCAGGCAACTGAATGAAACAAGTCCCTCTTCTTCCCTCCCTCTTTCCAGCACTCTCAAGAGATCCTGATCCCCGCATAAAACTCAGCATCCCTGCTTGGCCACCCATGTCCTGATTCCATGTGACCCCATGACTGTCTCCTGGGCCATCTATTCTCTCTTGGTGACTTCATTATTTCCAAAGGGTTCAATTATCATCTCTGTGTAGATAACTGGGCAGTTAGGTAGTACACCAGATAAAGTTCCAGGCCTGGAATCAGAAAGACCCGAGTTCAAATCCAGCCTAAGCCACACTAGCTGTGTGACCCTGGGCAAGTCACTTAAACTTGTCTGCCCCACTTCCCTTACCTAGAAAATCAGCTGGAGAAGGAAATGGAAAACTACTCCAGTATCTTGACCAAGAAAACCTATGAAAAGCCAGAAAAGACTGAAACAACTCAACAACCACCACCACCACCATAAATGAAGGTAACTCCTGAATCTATACAGCCTGTCCTAGTCTCTCCTAAGTTCTAGTCACCCATCTCCAACTGTCCACTGGACACTCTGAACCAGACATCCTGTCAACATCTCAAATTCAAAAGACACAAAACAGAAGTCATAGGAACATGGGATGAAAGGAACCTCAGGAGTAAATTATTTTAACCTCATTTTACAAATGAAGAAACAGCTCTATGGAAGGTAAGCGGCATGATCAGGGTCACACAGCTAGTAAGAGTATGAGGTTGGATTTGAACTCAAGTCCTCTTGATTTCAAGGCTACCATGCTATCCACTAAATCACATTATCTTTACTCATAAAAACATCTCTCTTTCTGCTGGGGCTACCTAACATCATTCTCAGTCACACCCTGGGCACTGTCCTTGACTCCTTACTCTCTCTCACAGCCATCTTCTCCTCTCTCCTCTCATGCCTATCTCCCTAATTCAAGTCTTCAACATCTCTTACCTCATTTGTCCTAATGGCCTTCTAAGTGGGCTAAGGTGATCTTCTCAAAGCACACACCTGACCATGTCACTCCCCTACTCTACTCTCTGACTTCAGTGGCTCCCTGTTGCCTGTAGGGTGAGATGGAAATACCCATTTGTCTTTGAAAGTCCTCTGCACAACCTGGCTCCAGCTTTCCCTTCCTGCCTCCCCACCACTACATTCTACACAGTCCAGCCTTCCTGCTGTTCCTCACATACAACATTCCATCCCCATGCCTTTCAACTGGCTCTCCCCTTGCCTGGAATGCTCACCCTCCTCACCTTTGGCTCTTAAAGCCTCTCGGTTCTTTGAAAGCTCTGCTAGACACCACCTTCTACTTGAAGCTTTTCCTGATTCCCCAGCTGGCAAGTGCCTTTTCTTCAAAATGATGTTACCTGGGAGCAGCTAGGTGGCGCAGTGGATAAAGCACGGGTCCTAGATTCAGGAGGACCCGAGTTAAAATCTGACCTCAGATACTTTACACTTACTAACTGTGTGACCCTGGGCAAGTCACTTAGCCCTCACTGCCCCACCAAAAAACAAAACAAAACAAACAAAAAATAGCAAAAACAACAACAACAACCCCAAACAAAAAGATGTTATCTATATTTGTAAACTTTTTCATTGTTATGGGCCTTTGCCACTAAAGAGTAAGTCCTTTGAGAGCTGCAATGGTTTCCATTTCATCTTTGTATTGCTACTGCATAGCAGTGCCTAGAACATTCTAGGGAACTGATAAATGTTTGCTGATTGCTTACAGGAGTATATTTTCCCCTGCAAAATCACTCCACAGGAAAATATTGATTTTCTCCCAAGACAAATTTCCTGGGTGAAACCTTAAAGAGTCATTTCTATCCTTTTGGGTAAAAGGACTGAAACTTCTGATTGTGCTTTGATGTAATGGACGACTTGAGTTAAACTAAAGGGGCAGCTAAGTGGCACAGTGTATAGAGCACTGGCCCTGGAATCGGGAGGAGCTGAGTTCAAATCCAGTCTCAGACACTTGACATTTGCTGGCTGTGTGACCCTGGGCAGGACACTTGACCCCAATTCCCTCACAAAAAAAAAAAAAAAGTTAAACTAAAACAAGCCTAATTTGGGAAGAAAGTAATTCAAATCTAATGATCATGGAAAAATTTTAATACTTTGGGAAACTGAATCTAGGCCAAAAAGTCAATAATGAGTTTTGAACTGTAAAACCATTAGTCTACTAAAAATCAATGAATTGTGTTAAAGTTAACTTGAGAAGGTTAAACTACAAAGCCCTCAAGTTTTCTCTCTCCCAAATTGGCACTGTTTTGAATTAAGAAGCAAAGCACCCCATAGTCACAACTACCATTTCAAATAAACATCATTCATATTTTTTAAAAATAATAGTAATAGACAGTCAATAACTTAAGGGAAATTTTGTTACTGTTAGTGTTAAATACATGTAAATATAACTAGTTACATATAAATTTGGTTTTCTATTCCTGGGATGCTTCTAAGACAAAATGGCTGGTACACACCTTCAGAGAGGATAGCTTCTTTCAAACAGAGCAACAACTGCCAAACTTCTGACATCATTAACCAACTGCTTCACTTTCTCCAGATCAATAACAGAGCTGTTTCATCAATATGCTTTGAAATTTTTGCTGCTCAAAAAGTTGCTCTTGGAGGAGTGCAACATTCCCTAGTTTCCAGAATTAGAAAGAGCAAAGAGATTTCAGAGAATCAGGCAAATGATAACCATACTTGTTGCTTTCACCATTCAGCCTAAAAATCACATTTGTTGTAGTGCATCTGAAATCAATTCAGTAACAGAAAACTGGTGACATAAAACAAAAATCCTTCAAGATAAAAGAAGACAATTATTAAGTACATGGGAACACAATAAATACTATTTAAGTTCCCATTACTTTATTTCAAAGACTGTGAAAACATTACTGGCAAAAGCATGGTTGTCCTTCAGGTCATGACCTCATGCCTAAATGATGACCTTTAAAGTAACCCTATTTTTTCTGAACATCTATCTGTGAGTAATCTATCTGTTTAAATTGCTCTTTAACATTTTTATCTTTAGCCTATACAACTTCTTGGGGCAAAAAGTTCTGTAAGTTTATTCACAGTAAAATGTGTCCCTTTTATCTTAAAGCTTGCCCCTCCCCCCCTTCTTTCAAGCTCAGGAATGTCCTTATATCTAGTATTCCCTAAAATGGTGTAAACAGACCCATATTCACCCCATATTGCTGAAATAATGAATATTAACTCACATATCTCCCTTTATTCTTCGTCTTTCCAAAATGAAAAATCTACTTCGGATCTATATGCAAAAATGACAATGATGCAAATGTGTTTCAATAAAGTGTGTCTAAATTGTATGAGAGCATTGATTTGCTTAATTTGATAAAAATCAATATATTCTCCATAAAAATAATTAACTCCCACACACAGATCCTAGGATCACAATCCCAGATATGCTTACAGGTGAGAGAGAAATGCCCCTGAAGAGAACAAAGATAAGAAAAGCAACCACAACAGGACAGAGTAAACAATAGAAAAGAGATTCATACTGGAGCTAACACAAGTTTGAGGTTGTTGAGGGCTGATATAAACAAGGTGTTTGAAAAAGAAGATGCCAAAAACACACACAAAAAATCTCACACTGAGAGCACAATAGTAACAATGGATCTCTATGCAAATTCTCCTTTGTGTACAAAATCTTTCCAGTCATCTCCACCTGAATCAACGCTGCCACTGCAGCACTGCCCCTCATGCTCATTCTCCTCCCATAGAACCTTCCATTCTGTAGCTGTGATGCTGGGCTCTACACCAGCTCAGCCACTTGCTGGCCATTTCCAAACCAGGAATACTCAAAGCCTACTCTCAAGCTGGCTGGCTCTTCTTTATGGGTTGGTCTCCTCCCCCACCCCCATTAGGATGTAAACTCCCTGAGTGCAGGACTGTCTGCCTTGCCAGTATTCTTATCTCTGGCATTTTGCAGCTCTAAATAAGGAAGGTTTATCCAGTTTTACCATTCATTCCTTCATCAAAATCAGTCCCGGTTCCTTGAAATAAAGTAACCCTAAAAACTCCTGGACGATAAACATTGGGCAAAGCATAAAACCGGGAGAGGTCTCCTCACCAAAGGTATTATTTCCCATTCTGATGAAGAAGATTCAACAGACAGTCCAAGCTGAAGAGGGTATTTAACCTCATCCCCTTTTCTTCACCCTATGTAATTCAGTCAGTTTCCAAATCTTCTTCCTATCACATCTCGATGGCCTAACCTCCCCTTCTCACTACTCCAGCTCAAGTTCTCATCACCTCTCACCTCCTCTCTTTGGTTTTCCTGCCTGAGGTCTCCTCACTCTAATCCATCAATTGCCTAAAGCTCAGGTATGACCATGTCACTCCTCTACTCCAAGCCAAGCTGACCCTGATGCCCTCACTTGGTACTGCCCTCCTTCCCTAAGCTACCTTGCCTTCCTGTTGTCTATGTCTCATCTGGGTAGAGGTTGTCTCCCCCAAGACAGAACAGAAGCTCCCTGAGGGCAAGGCCCATTTCACTTGTCTCTTTGTATCCCCTGGGCTTAGATCAGTGCCTGGCACATAGCAGGAGTGACTGCCCAGGATCACACATCCAGTTAGTAATGTCAGATATGGGATTCAATCCATCTCTCTCCCGACACCTGGCCTGAAGAGCCACCTAAGACAGAGACTGAAGAAGCTGGGACAGGATAGGGATATTCTACAGGAATATTCTCCAGTTCAGTTTCTTAACTGGAAATTTTGCTTCCTCAGGAAATTAGTTTTAAAAGTATTTCCACATTAAATTGATACAGAATTTTATGCTCACTCTCTTATCATGTCACTTCAAAACCACAGTATTTGTTGTAGATTTTGAAGGAAAAATACAGAAACGGGAACCAGCACTTTCAAAGACCTGCCAAAGGGCCCCCAGGCAAAGCCTGAACTGTGCCATCAGACACCTGAGCAAAAGACATTTGGACAACTCTCCCCAAATGTGCAGGGAGCCCTTTTCACCCCCAGCCCCTACAGCTCATCCAAAATACTACTAGTACCTTTTCTGGCATGGTTTGCCTTCTAAATCACATGTCTGTTACTTCTCTGTTTACATGCTGACTGCCTCATTAGAGTGCACACTGCTGGAGAACAGAGAATGGTTGTGCCTTTCTTGGTAGCCCCGGAGTTTAGCAAAGGACCTGGCAAAGAGTCAAGTGTTTCCTAAATGTCTGTTGATTCATTTCACTGAATGCAGATATCAAAAATATATCACGCGTGCAAAAATGCCTTGTTACAGAATGGGCGCTGCAGGATTTTCAACTAGAAGAGCCTGGAGATCTAAGGTGGGACCAGAGGAGACAGACTGAACCTAGGTCACACAGACAGACAGTAGTCAGGAAAAGCCAAAGTTTGAACCCAGGCCCTCAGACTCCAAATCCAGTGTTCTTGCCACTACAGTAGGGGAATCCTAACTTGACCTGAGGCAGCGTGGTACTATGGAAAGAACAAAGGCTCTAGGGCCAAAGGTCCACATGCCAACTCTGATACTAAGAGTATGACAAGACCTTGGCCAAATCACTGGACCGCCTCAGTCCCCTCCCTGCCCCACCCCCCCCCAAATAAGAAGGAATAGACAGGGGCGGCTAGGTGGCACAGTGGATAAAGCACCTGCCCTGGATTCAGGAGTTCCTGAGTTCAGATCCGGCCTCAGACACTTGACACTTACTAGCTGTGTGACCCTGGGCAAGTCACTTAACCCCATTGCCCCGTAAAAAAAAAAATTAAAATAAAATTTAAAAAAAGAAGGAATAGACAAGTCTCAAGACCCTCTCAGCTCTGATCTTATGGGTGAAGTTTCCTACCGATTTCTGGCTATGACTTGGGTCACCAGTATTGCTCCCTCAAAAAAAAAAAAAGGTAGTTTATGATGGCAATATTTCCTAGTTAAGAAACGAAGTATTCAACTAATATCAACATCTTCGCACTTTCACCTCACCATTTCATCCTCAGGAGATATTATAACAAGGATGTGCCTGTTATTTCAGCAATCTGCTCTTTCAGCACATTTTGGCGACCAGGTAGGTTCTTACAGCATGAGATATGCCAGATAGTCCTAAAAGTTTGTTTGGGAGGCCTGGCGCTAGCTGTCCCTCTCCCCACCCCCACCTTCCTCCAATCTAAAATAAGCCAAAGCGCACTGTCCCAAACCGTTCAGGTCCAGGGGAGGGGGCACGCAGAGTGGCATTTCAGTTCACCACGACCAAATCGGCTCTTCGAAAACGATTTTCCAAGCAGAGTGGGGCTCTCCCGTGCCCAGTCACCCACCACTCCTGGGAGGGCGGTGGGAGCTGCGAGAGGAAGCTCCCGGGCCCCGCCCACGATTCCAGCTAATTCGGAATCCCTCCTCCCTTTTCTAACAAGCCGGCCCCTGGGTGGGTGGGCGGCCAGGGGCTCCTGCCTCCCTCAGAGCCGTGGCCAGGCCGTGGTGGAGCTCATTCTGCAGCCCAGAATGGGAATGGAGCGGGGAGAGCAGCGAGAGGGCTTCGGAAAGAGAAACGGGGGGCTGGGGGACAGTGTGGAACCGAGGGAGGGAAGGGAAGAGGGTGACAGGAAGAAGGGGGAAGAGAAGACGTTAGAAAGGAGGGGGAACAGGAAGGAAGGGAGGAAGGAAGGTGGAAGGAAGAAGAGAGGCCAGAGGGAAAGAAGGAAAAGGGAAAGAGAGGCAAGGAAGGAAGAAGAGGAGCAAGAAGGGAGGAAGGAGGAAAGGAAGAAAGGGGGAAGGGAGGGAGGAAGAAAGGAGGGGAAAAGGACGAGGGAAGGCGGGAAGGAGGAAGAAGGGAGGGAAAAGGATGAAGGGCAGCGGAACAAGGAAGGGGGAAACAGGTCAGGAAAGGTAAGTAGGGGCGCACGAGGCCCCGCAGTCGTCCGCTGGGTTAGCCTCAAGGAGCCTCTAGGCGCCCCCGCTCCCCGCCAAAGCCCCACGGCGGGCGCAGGGGCCCCGACTTCCAGTTCCGGCGGGAGAAGCGACGGGCAGGACAGACTCCCGGCCGACGGTCCCGGGGACGCCCACCCAGCCTTGGGCCCCGAAGGCGGAGGCTGTGCCCGGAGCCGGTTCCGCACCGGCTGCCCTGCCCGGTCCCGCAAGCTCCGCACGGGGCCGAGCTGTGAAGGGGGATCCCGCGAATAACTCCCCGAGGGCCCGCCCCGAGGTCGCGACCCTCGCTCAGCTCCGGGACCCCGAGCCTGGCGCGGGGGACCTGAGGGGGCCCGCCTCCTCCTCCCCCACGGCAGCGGCGGGGTTGCGGGGCTGGGTGACACTCACTGGTGGAGCAACAGGTACGCAGGGCGGACATGGAGGTCCTCGCAGCCCACTGTCAACGGGGCAGAGTCCGTCCTCCCAGGGCCAGCTCGGAGGACCAGCTCCAGCACAGTAGCTATGGCCGTTGCCACCGCCGCCTTCACTAGAGACTGAGGAGGCTGCCCCGGCTCCCCCGCCCCCTGCCCTCGAGCTGCGGCCGCCCCGCCCCCACCGAGCCTCCCGCTCGCCACGTGGCCCGCCCCCAGGGCCTGCGGATTGGTCGGAGCCGGAGGGGGCGGGGCTTAGGCTCCCCAAGTAACAGGTGGAGCAAGGCTAGGGGGGGCCGGTGGGGGCTTGCTTGTTGAGGACCTCCAGCTTCTCCCTCGCGTCCTCTTTGCATGCGGGGAAGCCTACCTGGAAGCTGTGAGCAGGTGTAGGACTGGCCTTAAGGTAGTCAGCTGTGAAGTGCTCTGTGTGGTCGGGCGCGTGCGGTCAGAGCATGCGGTTTGTATGAGCCACGCGCACCAACTAGCCTGCAGCCAGAGGGCAGCCGAGACTCTTTCATTGAGCAGTTGCTGCTCTGGTCCTGGGGCCAAATACTTTGTAGTAAAAATGTTTCCCACCAGGTACTGATTGGTCAGGACGTTGTGCAGAACCAGCTAGGTCATTGGAAGGACTCCGTGACCCCTCATTGTGCCTTTGCAATGGAGGAAGCCTATGCTGGTCCTCCTTTGCTCCCACCCCCAACCCCCACCTCCTTCCTAGCCACTCCTTCCCAAACTCCCTTGCATTTAGCTACTTTGTTCGGAAATCAATAGCAAATCAGGAGTGCTTAGCCGGAAGTCCACGTAATCGTTGTTTTTTAAAAAAGGTATATTTTGATAACTTTCCCTATTGGGGGAAGTAGGTCTCGCTTTGGATAGAGTGCCAGGCCTTAAGTCAAGAATACTTATCTTGGTTAGCTGAAATTCCACTTCAGACCCTTCTAGCTGAGTGATCCTGGGCAAGTCACTTAATCCTTTTTGTCTCAGTTTCCTCATCTGTAAAATGACCTGTAAAAGGAAATGGTAGACCGCAACACTATCTTGGCTAAAAAAACTTTAAATGAAGTCACAGAAACTTGGACACAAGAGAAAACAACCAAACCACAATTCCAATATAATTGGATTTCTTTTGTAATTCTATGTATGTTACACATAAAAAAATATTCTGACAAATAGACGACTGTTGGCTTCACTAGATTGCCAATGTGGTCCATGACACAACAGGTTAAGAAACTCTGATACAGATAGAGATATATACCCCTTTTATGCTGTACATGGTTTTTATATGCACTGGTTTCCCCTATTAGAATGAAAGCTCATCATGACATAATGCTTCACTTTTTGTACTTGTTTGCCTACCACATAAAGGAGTTTGATAAAGACATTGATTATTGATTGATTGAATAAATACATGTTTGTTGATCAACTGATAAGCTCCTCTAGGGTAGGAAAGATCATAACAACAGAGATACAGAGCTGGGAGACACCTCAATTACTTCATTTTAAAAATAAGGAAACTTGAGGCCCAGGGAAGCGAAATGATTTGCCTAAGGTCACATACCGATCATAAGATGATCAATTTAGAATTCAAAGACATCAAGGAGGCCATCTAGTTCAGCTCCCTCATTTTACAGATGAGAAACTGAGGCCAAGAAAAACTGTCTTGACCAGTCATACCCTAGTTATTTGCATACTGTCTCCCCTGTTAGACTGACTTCCAAGGAAGAGGGGACTGTGTGTTTTCCCTTTATGTCCCCAGCTCTTAGTACAGGGCCTTGCACACAGTTAACACTTAATGATTTATTTTCGACTGACTTGAATGACTGGGGGAGGACCCTGTAGATTTAGAAGACTGCTGTGTTAGCTGTTTGATTCAAGGTCAATCAGGGACTGAGTCCTGGGTATACCCAGTTAAGCAGCTTACTAACAACCCAGTTATATGGAATGCAGCAGCAGAAGATGTAGGTTAACTTTCCAAAGGTCAAGGATGGTGTCCCCAGGCCACTGACAGGTATCACAACTGGAAATTGTGGCTTCAGATAGCTATGTGGCCTGGTAGATTCAGCAACCCATCCTGGAATCAGGAGGACCTGAGTTCAACTCTGACCCCATACACTTATTAGCTATGTGAGCCTGTGCAAGTCATTTATCAAAAAAGAAAAGAAATTGTGTCCTTCCTATCTGTGTGCTTGCTAGAAGACACTCTATCCTCCCTCTGAGCTCCTGACAGCTTTACCCAACTTGTACCAGAACCAAAGGCCTCTTTCTTGAGTAGGAAAATCCCTGAAAAAGAAGCGGGGATATGAATACTATTGTGCTGTAAGAAACGATGAACAGGAGGAGTTCAGAGAAACCTGGAAGGACTTACATGAACTGATGCTGACTGAGAGGAGCAGAACCAGGAGAATATTGTACACAGTAACAGCATTATTGTATGATGAACAATGGGGATAGACTTGGCTCTTCTCAGCAGTGCAATGATCCAAAACAGTTTCAAAGAACTCATGATAGAAAATTTTCTCAACATCCAGAAAAAAAGAACTGTGAATTATGAATGCAGATTGAACCATACTGTCTCTACTTCTGGACTGTTTTTTTTCCTTCTTTTTTGAGGTTTTTCCCTTGTGCTCTGATTCTTCTTTCACACAATGGCTAATGTAGAAATATGTTTAATGTGATTGTACGTATACAACCTATATCAGACAGCTTTCCATCTTGGGGAGGAGGGAGGGAAGGGAGGGTGGGAGAAAAAAATTTGGAACTAAAAATCCTGTGAAAACAAATGTTGAAAACTATCCTCATATGTAACTGGAAAATAATAAAATACTTTAAAAAAAGAAAAAGAAGGGGTGAAAAAAGAGGTCCAAAGGCAGATCTCTACCTCATATAGTCACTCCCTGTCACTAGAGCCATCCCTGACCTCACTCCTGGAACATTTAGAGAAAACTGATGCAAGAATGAAAGGACACAATCAAAACAAAAACTCTAGCTCCCAGGGTGGACAAAACTGACCAAACAGGTTATTAATCTTGATTCCAAAATGGATGCAATTGAGAAACAAGGGATCAATTCAGAACAAATGCTGGAAATGCATATGAAAGACATTTCATGTACCCATGAACTCTGTGTTGTCCTGCCTAGAAGCATTATCTCTGGGAAAAGCACAATAGAAGCAAAAGCATCCTAAATTATTACCAGGATATGATATTACTGTATATTGGGAGGCATTTTGAAATAGTGGGCAGACATGGCCAGTGCTGGGGTTTATTTTGCTTGGTCGAAAGGGAGGGTTGTTTTGGTTTTGGTTTTTAAATTTGTGAGTAGGTAGATGAGGGTAAATGATAGTAGTGCAAAAAAAATTATAAGAGCATCAGTCAAACTTTTTTTAAAGTGCACAGAATAGAAGGAAATTCAGAAGGAAACACAGATAAGCGGAACAGCTTTGGAATGAATATGCTGAATGTCATATACTTAAAAAAAACACAACAAAACCCTGTGCATCATAGAGATTCATGGTTTCATGTACAATTCTCTGTTCTTTGTAAAGGGAAATATTCATATTTGCTGGCATTTTCCAAGTACAGAATAACAAAAAACATTTTTAAATTATTTTTTGAATAGAATTTTATTTCCCAAAATATATGTAAAAACAAAATTTTAACATCAATTTTTTAAAAACTTTTTGTTCCAACTTCTCTTCCCCCCCCCCATTAAATCTTACCTCATCACTTATTATTAGCTGAGCAAAATCGCTTAACCTCATTTTAGCTTAGTTTCCGTATGTTTCCAATGGGGATTACCAATACCTATGCTCTCTCCTTTGAAGGGCTGTTTGCAAACTTTAAGATGCTATATAAAAGTCTATCACTCATACTACTAATAAACTGGGCTTGCTTCAAGGTATCCATTTCTAAATCCAAAGGTGTCGGAGTTGTTTTTGGTTTTCTATTAAGTTTGCCTGAAACATAATTACCAACCTATCTGCCTTAAGCCACAGTTCATGATGACACCACCTCAGAGCAGGGAAAGCCATTCCTATGACATGCTGTGCAAAAAAATAGCATCAGGCTGTAAAGAAAGATTATCTCAGATCAGCCACTCGGGTACTAATGCATAAATCAGGAGATAGAATCCAAGATTTCAGTCACCAAGTCTTCCTCTGCAATCTATGAAGCTTGAATATTAAAATAAACCTAAGAGCATTTGTCCTAAGAAAAGCACTAGAGTTGAAGTGCTGCTAAGAAATCTAGTGCATGTGAACCCTAGACTTAGCTGGGGAAGAAGATTTGAAAGGGCAAGCTCAGGAGCCAAAGCAGGCTAGAGGACACAAAGTGTCTCTCATTCATTAATGCTTCCTGTATCCATCTAGCTGATCAGGCCAAGTTTAATTGCTTCATCCAAACTTTACCTAAAAGAACAGGGAATCACTAAGGAATTTCAAATTGTTTACCTTCCTCCTGAAGGTGGCGGGGTAAACTTTCCACCAGTGATTTTCTTCCATCTCCTTCCACAAAAATACTTAATAAGAACGAAAGAGCGAGCTGGATGGGAACTCAGCCATATTTCCCCCCCCCCCGACCCCCACCCCACTTCATTTGATAGATGAAGAAACTTCAGACTCAGGCACAGGTGACACAGTACATAAGAGTGCTGGAGTTGGAGTCAGCAAGGCCTGAGTTCAAATTCTGACTCAGACCTTAAGCTATGTGACCCTGGACAAGTCACCTAACATCTCTATACCAGAATTTGCTCATCAGTAATATGGGGATAATAAGAGCAACTATCCCACATGGTTGTTGTGAGGATCAAATGAGATTACATAGGTAAAATGCTTGGCAAACCTTAGTGTGCTAATATACATGGTGGCTATTATTATTAAAGGTTAAATGATTTGCCCAAGGTCATACAAGTAGTGGCACATTTGAGATTCAGACTCCAAATTCTCCTTCTATGACATTACGCTAATAGCACAGGATTTTGACGTCAATCTTTAGATTTTCTTTCTCCAAAAAAAGATATTATTAGTTGGTTATACCAACAGGAACTAATACTGTTTTTATTTTGGTTTTTTGTTTGTTTTGTTTTGTGAGGCAATTTGGGTTAAGTGACTTGCCTAAGGTCACACAGCTAGTGTTAAGTGGCTGAGACCGAATTTGAACTCAGGTCCTCCTGACTCCAGGGCTGTGCTTTATCCACTGCGCCACCTAGCTGTCCCTGACCAATACTGTTTTAATGAAGCTTTTAAATGATTAGATCCTTAACTAATATTTTGAGATGTATGTTTAGGTCAGTAAATTTCTCCCATTTACTTCATTTGTAGGCCTGTGTGTGATTTATTAGGTAACCATAAAGTTGACTCAAGAAAATGGTCAGCATAGGATAGGACTAGTCAGAAATTTGGCAAGTCATGACTGCCTGGAAGCATTCTGTAGCCCCCAGATGGACAGTGAGTGCTGCCTCTCTCTAAGATCTTTCCTGGGAAGGTTGACAGCTGTAGGAAGCATAGGGAGCCTAATGATAGCATTGTTAATCTCTCTCTCTTCATCCACTTCCTAGAACAAATATTGCTGAGCTTTTTGAGAACAATGCAACTCTCCTAGGGACTTTAATAAGTGTTTTCCTACCTGACTCTGTATTGATATAATGATGGCTGTCTATGTTACAGTACCTGGAAAGACTTCACTGCCTGCCTGTGAGGGCGGACATGTAACTGTTTGCCAGGACTGAGGAAAAAAGTCCATTTATAAACCTGCTATAATAAATTCTCCTTAATCCCATTATCAGCTATTCAAGAAAGAAATAGAAAGAACTGATCATCTTTAGTCCCTTAGAGGTCTGAATGTCAAATTAAATGAGGTAATTAAATGAGCATTATGTCTCAGTGGTCAATAGTATGCAACCTAAATTAAGAAAAGGATAAAAGAGAACAGCAGTAGTACATGGAGAGAGCGCCCTGATGTTAAGGCTAATCCAGTTCTCTATCTTCAAAAAACTTTAAGAATATGACTAGTTCAACTTGCAGGAGAAAAGACTCCTAGACATGATAATAATGGTCATCAAGTGTTTGAGGAACTGAACTGTGGAAGTCATTTGACTTCACAGGATTGAACAGTTGGAAGGAAGTTCAGCAGCCCTCTCATCCAATGAGTACAGGAAAGGAATCTCCACTATGAACATGTTGTCATCAAGCCTCTCTGTGAAGACCTCCCATGAGATGGGCCTGGCAGCCCCTTCCACTTCTGGAAAGCCCACATAGTGAAAACACTTGACCTCATAGCAAGCAGAATTATATTGGCCTCTTGGTCACTGCCACGTGTTGCTCCTGGTTCTTCTAACCTGTGGGACCAAACAGAGAAACACAAATCCTGTCTCCACATGCCAAGTCTTCAGATATTTGAAGATGGCTACCCCATGTCTCCCATGAGTCTTCTCTTCTGCAGACTGAAAACATCCAGTTCCAACAATTGATCCCCCTATGACATAGCTTCAAGGCCCTGATTCACTATCCTGGTATTTCTCCCCTCTTGTTTTGCTTGGGCTTGGCCAGCAGAACCAGGAGCAGTGGGATAGTTGCTGGACAGGGAAAATTAGGGTTAATGTCAGAAAAAACTAATGAACAATTAATTCCATACCCAAATGGAATGGGATAGCTCAGAAAGAAGTAGGTTCTCTCCTTCCCCTGAGGTGTCCAAGTAAAGTTTGGATAACCCCTTCTCATGTATAGTAAGTGTTTAATAAATGCTTCTAAGATGAATAAATCATAGAAGGGATTCTTGTTCAGCTACAGGTTGAACTAGATGGCCTTGGAACTAGATGGTCCCTGTAACCGGATTCTTTGATCGTGATTCTAGCTGAGGCAAAGGCTTGAAATTCTTGAAGTAACTAGGCTCACAATGTATTCAAATATAATTTAATTTGATGTGGGAGCAAGGTACTCTGCTAAACATATGACCATCCTGCCTTTTATTTCTAATTGGAAACTATCAGGCACATTTCCAGGATTCCAATTTTATGAGCCATAAAGACAGGAAAGAGGAAGGTGAGCAATTGGTGCTGACACATCTTAAGGTTAAATATTATAGGACTATAATTTATATTTTTCTGAATCTCATTCTAGGTATGAGTGTCAAGAAATGCTATTGAGCTAATGATTCATAATACCAGCAGCTCTGTGGGGGTGACATCTATCACCTGGCTAATATTTAAGCCTGGCTGTGACATTCTGTCAGTACAATTGGGTTGTCCCCATGACTCTTGCCTGGAAATTGACATTAAAGCAGGGGAGCATTTTTTTTTAATTAATAAAGTATTTTTTTTTCCTGTTATATGTAAAGATAGTTCTCAACTTTGTTTATACAAGCTTTTCAATTTCAGATTTTTCTCCCTCCCTCCCCTCCCTTCCCCCTCCCCTAGACAGCAAGTAATCTGATATAGGTTTTATATATATATATATACATACATACATACATACATACATACACACATACACATATATACATATATATATATACATAATAACATTAATCCTATTTCTGCATTAGTCATGTTATAAGAGAAAAAAATCAGAGCAATGATGAAAAACCTCAAAATAGAAAAAAACAACAGCACCAAAAACAAAAGAAATAGTATGGTTCATTCAGCATCTATACTCCACATTCTTTTTTTTTTTTCTTGGATTTGGAGATCCTCTTCTATCATGAGTTCCCTGGAATTCTTCTATACTCTTGCATTGGTGAGAAGAATAAAGTCCATCACAGTAGAGTTAACACTCAATGTTGATGATACTGTGTACAATGTTCTTCTGGTTCTGCTCATCTCACTCATCATCAGCCCACGTAAGACCCTCCAGGTTTTTCTGAACTAGCAGGGGAGCTATTTTTCCCCCTTACTATAGCTTTGTCCCTATTTTTCTTTTTATGGCAAAGTTCTATCATACACAGCAGGTAGTTAGTAGATCAAATATATATCTAATAGGCTAATACTGGGGACACATCTGAGGTACTATAATAAGATGCAAGTGTTTAAGATCTAAGCTATTCAACCTGAAATTATAGTCCTTTCCATATCATACACTAAGTAGATGAGTACTTGGGCGTGTTATTTGTCTGTTACAAATTATAGACACATGTATAAGATAAGGTCCTTGAAGTATCTAAGAGCATTTGTTATGTTTGTGGGACCAAGGTATGAATTTATTATTTATTGAGGTCAAATAAAAAACATTTTCTGCTTTATGTTAAAGAATAGAACTTCAGTGCAATCATTTTTTCTCAGAGATGAGAAGCTTGTGGATTATATCTGGTGCTACCGCCAAAAGGAAATTCAGTTTTTACATAGGGTTATTATATTGAATGTGGGAGTAACACTTGTGTGGTGCATGTCCTGAAAGGCAAACATATTTACTACAGACAACCCATGTGATACAATCTGGAATTATTTACTTAGTCTATTCAGGACACTCCCATCAGTCTTTTGTTACAGTGGGGAGTAAAATAAGCATCTTTTGGGTAAATTACTTACAAAGTGTGTTGTTATACTCATTATAGGTTGGATTCTTAGCAGCATCTCATCTTAGAGGGGAATGAGCAGTTGAAAGGAGTAACTGGAGTAACAACTGAAGTAAAGAGCTAGAGCAAAATTTTTTTGAGGAAAAAAAAATCAATACATATATATGTATATATGTAAATATATACAAACATACACACATATATGTATATCTAATTTAAAAAACTGGCTCCAGAAGTTTATATATGCCTAGATACATCGCCACCACAATTTGTTAACTTGCATCACCAGAGTAGGTTATAGGTAATAAAACTGATTTTTTTCCCATTATGGGTCTTGAATCCAGAGTGAAAGGTGAACTAAATGAATACCAGTCTAAAGAAGTTAAATGGTGGTGGAGGTTAATGCCTATTTTAAAAGCATTCTTACACCTTAGCTTACATATCTACATTGGCAAATATAAAATTCATAACCAGAAGGGCTCATTCTATAAGTCAGATCCTCATAGTTTTTGGTTTTTTTCTTTTTAGGTCACTAAATGATAGGAGCAGCAAGGAGTGGGGACAAATGTAAATTCTTTTCTAATTTGATGGTCTTCATTATAACTCTATTATTAATAGAATAAGGAGCATAAGGTTTGAGCTAGTTTTTACCACATGACCTGGTTATTGGCAAAGCAAAATTGAAGTAACTGTATTAAATTGTAATAAGATCTATTTTGCAAGAGTTTTTAACAGAAAAGGGAATCTCTACAAGTACCTGAGAAGCAGATCTGCTAGAAGAAGCGGTTCTGATAACCTTCCTGTTGAAGAATGCTAAGAGAAGACCAGTGACTACAGTCCTACATGTTCTCTGAAACTAGACAGTTGCATGAGATATCCTAGCCCTAAGAGGTGGATGAACTGAGGTAATGGGTTACTGAGAAAGACTGGCTGTTTTTACCATGCACTGAGAGCAAGGGGAATGCCCTCAGCAGCTCCTGATAATACACTGGTCAATCTCCTTTTCCTCACACTATTCTCATCAAAATAAAACACTTAAGCCCCACAGTTTAAAACCCTTTCTTTATGAAGCGTTTAGTACCTTCAGATCTTGTTGTGAGTTAATCCTGAGATCTATAATTGTCATACCAGTTAGTGATTCACTGAGGAGGCTGTGTCTCTCTGTGAATCGAAGTGGGGAATGAGGAAAATTAGTTTTAATGCTGTATTAATATTAAAATGTAATGTTGCCTTTTCTGACCCCTCCCCTTTCACCTTTCATCCTAGCTAAGGAATGTGGTCACATTCCTTCCTCTCCAGAGGCATAGGATGGGCCTTTCTATTTACCCTGTAAACAGAAGCCAACTTGGGCTAGTTAATGCTACCAAGAAAGTTTCATGTATCCTTGTTTCCTTCATGAAGGTTTCAGGCAACTTGGCTCACAAAGGAGAAATCAAGTGAAAATAGAATGGTTTTCCTTGCCCAGATTGCTGGAAGATACTGAATCTCATTACAAGGCCTTGTTTCTCAACTGCTACCAAGAAAGTTTCATGTATCCTTGTTTCCTTCATGAAGGTTTCAGGCAACTTGGCTCACAAAGGAGAAATCAAGTGAAAATAGAATGGTTTTTCCTTGCCCAGATTGCTGGAAGATACTGAATCTCATTACAAGGCCTTGTTTCTCAACTGACCTACACCCCCCACCCACCCACACACACACCCACACACACATACATGCACATACCACATGAAGTAATCAGGAGTGGAGAGCTTTTTAGCCCACCTCTTCATGAAATACACACCATCAGGGTTCCTTTCTCTTGTCAGGAAAGAGCCTGGTAATTTGCTGTCAAGAAGATAGACCTAGATATAAACTGGCCCTGGAAAGTCCCTTGGCATCTTTGTCACCAGAGAGATCAATGACCTCAATTCATCGATTATTTGCTAGCCTAGTTAATAAATTGATTTTTTTTAAAACCTGGAACCTTATCACTTTGAATTTTCACCCAGTACAAGCTCATCAAAAACCAAAGTGTGGTAAAAAATTATTTGTGGGTAAAGATTAATGTTCCCCGTTTTTAGCTAACTCATTTGGGAGGGGTCAAACCTGGCCCACCCCGAGGTTTATGTATGCCTGAGCTCAAAAAGGCAGCTTTTGAAGGACCTCTACCTTTTGGGGGAGAGAGATTGAACGCTCACTGAAGGGAGGAGGCAGGGTGCTCAGTCTTTTTTCCTTCGGGGCCCTTGAGCTGACATCGCATGTTTGTGCTCTGTCTCAGTGTGGCAACTGAGGTCTGGGTGGCACATAAGCAATCTTAGACTGGTGGGCTGTTCAAGTGTTTGGTGATTTAATTATGGAAAACCTTAATAAGCTAAGTTTAGAGTTAAGAGCATTTCTCTGTATTTCTATTTTCCTATTTCTTATCTTGAGTTTTATTTCTTTCACCTTTGTTAGTTTAATATAATTTCCCAAGTATAAATCTGATCCTTTGTGAACTAAAGCTTAGAGGCTCCTTCTTATTGGCCTGGGAGAAATACCTAAAAAGGGCAGTTCAGAGGCGAGGTTAAATCTAAAAGTGTCCGTCATATTCCGTGACCCCTAATATTAAGGCTAGTCACCCAATAACACTCTGTATATCAAATTTTGGCCCTCACAAAAGACAGTATTTTCTGAAAGAAGTAATAATTGGATTTACTTTTCCATTTTCACACACCCTAAATATAAACACCTAAGTTATAGGGAAATCTATACTCACAGAGAGAAGTTTGTTTCACAAAGATCTCAGCAAAGAAGACACATAAGAATGTGCTTACTACTCTCTTTACTACTCACTTCCGACAAACTTACCTTTTTAGGAAAAATTAGTATTTGTAAAAAAAACATTGTAAGCTTTCTTAAGTACCATTCTGTTCCAATAAAAAACTTGATGGAGATATACTGTAGCAACACATTACAAGCCCTTACCCCAAGTTGAATTTATTTAACCCACTTGTCAGTTGTACTAAATTCTAACATAATTTAGCACTTCTCCTTCCTTTTGATTAAAATATTAAAATAGAACTGATTAAATGGAGTAATTAAAATGATCATTTTCTAATTAGAAGTGAAGCATTCCAACCACAAATATGTATTATTTAGAGAAAACAACACGGTGAGCTCAGGAGAGCTGTAGTACCTAGCAACAAGTGTAGGGCTTTTCCAGAAGTAATAAAAGAATTGTTGGGGGCAGCTAGGTGGCCCAGTGGATAAAGCACCGGCCCTGGATTCAGGAGTAACCTGAGTTCAGAATCTGGCCTCAGACACTTGATACTTACTAGCCTGTGTGACCCTGGGAAAGTCCACTTAACCCCCATTCCCCTGCAAAAAAAACAACAACAACAAAAAAAAGAATTGTGAAGATGCTGCTTTATATCACTTATTATTGGAATCAGCCTAATTCTTTCAGTGCTTGAGCTGTTTAAACATCTAGGAGAATTTCTACATATAGGAAGGAGTGTGATGAATAATTCTGATACCCCTACTATTTATCAGTATTTACTCAGTTCATTGTGATTAATGGATATCAAGTGGTTGCTTAAGTATGATAGAATTAAGTAGAATTAAGATGTATTGATATTATCTATGTATTGAGGATTACACTGCTTTTAACTGAATTATAGATTGCTTGGTTGGTTACTGCCCATTCTCGAAGAAGAACAAAATGAAATAACTATATCAAGGAATAGTGGTGTCTAACTGTGGCTCATCAGGCCAATGTGCAAGCTCAGAAGACTTTATCACAGGTCAGACAAAAATAGTCCACAGAACATTTGGAGTGGAGATGTCTCTAAATGTGTACATCTCACATTTTTTTATGAGCTATTTGGTAGGGCCTGCTTGCAAAAAAGACTACCCCCAATAGCTCCTCACAATCTTTCTTCCACTTACCCTTGCCTTGCCATACTGCCCATGTCAGGGTCACTGAGATAGTAGGTAAGTGAACCAGGATAACCTGGGCTCAGATTTCTTCCTCTTGGGATGATAGCCTGATTTTTCTTCAATTCCTTTCCCTCCCTTCTCCTGTCTTTCCTGTTTTTCATAGAAAGCATATACACTGACATATTTGATGTATTTAGTAGACATACCATTCAAGAAGAATATTATATAAATGTTCTCATATATGTATTAATATATATACAAATATTCTTAAATATATTAACTTTTTAACTTATTTAAAGGATTCATGGCCTTTATTGACCTCTTTCAGGGACTTGTTGACTTTTAACTTAGGGATTTGTGGACTCATTAAGTTTTACCATGTTATCTCTTAAATACCTAGATCTGTGCCTTTCTAGAATATAACATGGAAGAAGGATGAGGAAGATTACATATAAGAGAGACTTTTGTTCATCAGGATTTGAGTTTTCATCTGTAAGTTCCTCCAGGGATATAGATCACCAATTTATTTGTAACTGTAGAAACTAAGGAGCTAAATGAACACTGCCCCATGTTTGTTCTGCCATTATGGTCAGATTCTTTCTGTAACACACTTGGCCCGTCTATCTGGTAGGCCACACCAACTTTTGACTTCATATTAAAAGGTATTTTATTATTTCTATTATATGGTGTTTAAAAACTAGTCTGAATGAAATCTCAGTGTTCTTATATGCTGTGCAGCCTAAAATTCCTGGTGATACTTGACAAAACTCCTTTATAAAACATCTAGCTTCCATTGAAAACCTCAATGAAAAGAACATCGCTACTTCTCAAAGCAGCCTTTCTGACTTGGAGATAATTCTGTTATTTGGGAGAAGTAGTAGGGATGAATAAAGTTCTATGATTTCAATTGGTGTGGGGAATACTTGTGGGGAAATTCCTTCCACAATGTAGATTGGTAACTTATTGAATTATAGCTTTAGAAATGAAAGGGACCTTAGAGATCACCTAGGGCCAGCTCCTCAATTGACGATGAGGAAATCTATATTTTCTACTCTTACTTGCCTGGAAATGGTTAGGTTAGGAGTTTAAGGGATGTGCCCACAAGTTCCTCAGATAGGATGTTCAAAAGTGGGGCTGGAGCAAAGTGTGCTGGAGCCAGCTCTCTCCCAAGAGCATTTACACTTAGGAAGTCAGCAAGGAATTAGGGCATGAGGTATGACTTTATTGAATGTCTCGAGATTTAAGAAAGTAATGGAGAAAAATGTTAATACTGCAGATTAAACTTAAAAGTGTGTCCTGTAAATTGTTGTCTGTGGTTTGGGTTTTTTTGCAGGGGGTGGGAGAGCCAATTGTTAAACTTTTACCAGTTACCCCTGTCTTGAAACCTAACTTTTTTCCTGACACCAAGGCTTAATGTGATACTGCTTTTTATTAAGAACCCATATGACATTTCTATGATTTCTACTGATTGTTTTTTTTTCTGCCTTTGAACAAAGTAAAGCAAATCTGACTCTTTCACATCACAGCCTTTCACATATTAGCATGGACTCATATCCCCCTTGAGAGGGAAATAAGGGTCCCAGTGTTCCAAGAGGTGAAGCCTAAAGAAAAACCTCTGGTCTCTGGGTGGTGTATTGGGAGAGAGCAGAGCAGAGACCTGATTTTCTCAGACACTTTTATTGCTGTGCTTGTTGCTCAGTTGTTCAGTCATGGTTGACTCTTTGTGACTCCTTGGACCACAGCATGCCAAGCCCTTCTCGCTTCCACTGTCTCCCAAGTCTATTCAAAGGGATGGTTACTTGCTTCCAGGCCACACACTTCTCCATCTCATCCTCTGCTGTCCCCTTCTCCTTTTGCCTTGAATCTTTTTCATACCTCTGGGCCCCATGGGAAAGAGGCTGATTCTACAGTCAGAAGACCTGGGTTCAAATTTCCCCCTCTGACATTTGACATCTAGAGGCCTTGATCTCACCTAAACAATGAGGATGTTAGACTAGATGGCCTGAGGTTCCTTCCAGATTCAGAGCTATGGTCCTCACTCCCAGCACACAATTCCTCTTTCCCTGTGCCTGCAATGCACTCCCTCCTGCCCTTAATAAACAGCCCACTAGCATGTACAGAGGCCTCTACAGTTTTCAAGATGCTTTACAGATATGATATCATTTTATCCCATGACCACCTTGGAAGGAGGGTCCTATCCCCATTTTACACAGAAAGAAAATGAGTAGGGGGCTCACCCAGAGTCACACCTAGTAAGTGTTTTACAGACTCTAAACTCAAGACTTTTTTCCACCCTAATTTATTAATATAACAAACATTTTTATTTAACATTTTGAATCCAAATTTTGCCCCTCTTGTCTCCCCCCTCCCCGAGGCAGTAAGCAGATATAGGTTATACATGAGGCAATTATGTGAGACATTACCATACTAATCCATTTTGTACAAGAAAATTTCAGAAAAAGAAAGAAATGAAAAAAAGTGAAAAGCAGCATGCCTCAGGCAGTTGAACTCAGTCTTGTTGACTCCATGCTGTGCTTGACCCACTTGAGACAACTAGCTCTCCTGCTCTTCTCAGAATCCTTTGGTGTCTTTCAAGGCTCAGCAGGAACATCTCCTTCTTCTATATGAAGGCTCTTGTGCAATCCTCCTCACTACCTGTGCCCTCCCCCTCCCAAATCACCTGGTACTTATTTCATCTATGCCTACATATATAATCTTTGAAATCCCTTATAATAACACTAAATTTCTATCATCTCTGTTGTTGGAGAAAGAGAAATAGGAGTATCTCTGTCAACATAGAAATCTCTTCCCTAAGAAGGCCAGGCCCTGGTCCAATACCATGCCAGCTGCATCCCTCTTAGGACAAGGGAATTGTGCTTAATTAATGACATTGCAGTTAGGTATATCAATGAATATAGTTCTGGGCCTAGAGTCAGGAAAGCCTGACTTCAAACCAGCCTCAGACACTGATAAACTTTGTGACCCTGGACACATCACTTCACCTGTTTGCCTCAGTTTCTTCACCTGTAAAATGGGTAAAATAATACCTCCTTACTCTCTGGCTGTGTAACCCTGAGCAAGTTGTATAATTGCTCTCTGCCCTCAGTTTACTCATCTGTAAAATAGGGATAATTATAGCACCTGCCTACCTAGTCCTTTTTGAGGACCAAATGAGATCATTCTTGTAATACACTTAGGACAGTGCCTGGCACACTATGTTATTATTATAGTTATTATTGAACGATTATTGTTGTTATTGTTACTACTGTATTCTAATCTTAGTTATTGTTCACAAGGGCTAAGCCTCTGAGGTAGGAATCCTTAATCATTTTAAAGGACTTCTTTGATCATTTGGTAAAAAGCCTATGGACCACTTCTTGGAAAAATATTTTAAATAAATTGAAAGATATTCTAAATTTTAGACATTAAGAAAATAAAGATACAGTATAATTTTCCCCTATGCAAGTTCATGCACCCATTAAGATTTCCCTTTTGTTTTGGGGGGGTTTTTTGCAGGGCAACAAGGGTTAAGTGACTTGCTCAGGGTCACAAAGCTAGTATATTTAAAAGGTATTCAAGGACCCCAGGTTAAGAACCCTTCCTCTAAGGGGAGAAATGAGCTTTGATCCCCCTTCAGGGTTGTTATGAGAAAATAACCAGCACCTGGCCAGCCTCCAGTGAGAAACATTTTTGTGTCCTTTGCGGTCCTAGGGCATGAGTTCCACTGAGACAGCCCCCGGGGCCCCAGTGGACATCTTGGTCATCATTTGGTGACAGACATGGGCGTTCCTGAGGCAGATACGACTTTTGCTCTGGAAGAACTGGACACCCCAGGAAAAGGCAAAGGTAATGTTTACTCTTCATTGACCCAGGTTTCTGCTGCCCCTGCTGCTGAGGACAGAGCTCTCTGAGTGGAAAAGCTCTCTCCATTGGCTGTCAGAGGCCATGGGTCCCAAGCCTGACCCCACCCCCTACTACCATGTGACCTTGAGGCTCTACCAGCAGCCCTTCAGGACACTCCAAACCTGAGCAGCTTGGGGTCAGGAGAGCAGAGCAGGCCCCAGGGGGTGGGGCCCAGGCAAAGGGTCTGTTCTTGTTTAGGAACAGCTGTGGTTTCTCTTCATAATAGACAGGGTCAGGGTGCTGTGAACCCCACAGGAACAAGTGTCCCTTAGGCAGAGATGCTGACATTGCCCCAATACTGCAGGTGCCCCCATGGATTAAATTTCCTTTTGTCCATCAGCAAGGTGGCTTCATGATTATTATGATCATTTTGTTTTATCTGCAAAATAAGCAAGTTTTCTTTGAGCATCCCCTGTGCAAAATGCTTTAGGTGGGGGAATAAAGGCAAATAACATGTAGGGCTCAGTCCCTACCCGCAGGAGCGCCCAGCTGAATCATAATCCTGAACAACCCATATTCATCAAGAATAGAGTGATGGCTCTGCTAGGCTCAAAGGTATGGGACAAGGTCCCTGCCTTCAAGTGGCTTAGATCATGCTGGGGGAGAAGCCTGCTGTGATAATGATTATGGTCTCTCTTAAAAAATGTCCAAACATTTATGATAAATAACAACAGAGTGAAAAATACTTCAGTAACTCCATGATTTCATTCATTAATTGATTGGGATGTGATGACTCGAGGACTGAACTGGAGTCAGGAAGACCTGGCTTCATATCCTTTCCTTCAACACTTATTACCTATGTTACCTTGGCCAAGTCATTGAACATTCTGGGGCCTCAGTTTCCTCATCTATAAAATGAGGGGGTTGGACTAGACGCTTTCTGAGGTTCCTTCTACTTCTAGGTCTGTGATCATGGAATCTTACAAACTACTAGCTTTGTGACCTGGGCAAGTCATTTGCTCTCTGCCTGCCTCAATTTCCTAATCTGTTCAATGGCAATGATAATGGCACCTACCTCACAGGGTTGTTGTGAGGATCAAATGAGATGATTTTACAAAGGGCTTTGTAAACCTTGAAGTGCTATAGAGATGACAGATCACATCCTGAATCATGTGAACTCTCCACCTCGTCAGTTTAACCTCAGGCCACATTTACCTTCTCATGCAGTGCGTATCTTGCCATGAATATTCCACACAGAATCTACCCAGTGTGATGAAGCCCCTCATCTTGGTCTTTCCACCCCATTGGTTCCATCTGCCATCCCTTCATTTCAGTAAATAACCAGCCTACCTCCTTTTTTGATCCTCTGCTTCATGGATCATTCCCTTTAGGACACTTGAGACCCACTTATCTTGGGCTGCAACCTCCCTCAGCCCACTGGGTGTGTCTCCTCCCATTGTCCCTGGAGTTATCCACCATTTTGATTCTTTGTGGATAGTACCATTCCATGATTCCCCAGCCACACAGCATCAGAGAAAGAATACTCCCATTGAATAGTCTTCTACTGAGTATTGGGTTTTGTGTCAGGGCTCAAATGGCTATCTATAAGCTAAGCAATAAATGAGGAGCCTAGACAAGGACTCCTGGACTTCAAAGGAAGAAGAGATGCATTCAGCATGTCTACATCACTAATTGGGGCTTCAGAAGCCATCAAGATCAACCACCTCATTTTGTAAGTAAGAAAACTGAAGTCCAGAGAGGGAACCCAATTTACCCAGTCATGTAAATAGCTAGTGGCAAAGCAGCTGACTCCAAATGCAGAATTCTATGTAACATATACATGTACATATATATATTTTTAAAAATTAAGAACCAATATCACTATGAATTTTTCAGTATAAAACAAAAAGAAAAAAGAATCAAACTTGAAACTATGATCTTCCATTGTATCCAACTTTGGTTGAAGTGTAAATAAAACTTAATTCATTAGTAACGAAACTACATTGCTTGCCTGACCTTCTTTCTGTTTTCTTCTCTGTACTTTGCCCAATGAATTCTTTTCTCCTCTTTTTCCCCTCACCACTTTCAATTTTCATTAGCTCCTCTACCGCCCAATTCTTGTACAAATTAACATCTCTATTAAGATGACTTAGATCTACTTACTTGTCCAGCCCTAACCTTGTCAGCCTCCATTCTCATATTTCCAGCTGCAAACTGAATGTCCCACAAACAACTAAAACTCACCACTTCCCAAACTTAACTCATTCTCTTCTTCCTCAAACCCTCCTTCTTCCTATTGAGGGCACCACCATCCTCCCAGGCAGCAAGGCTCACAACCCAGGAGTCATACTCAGTTCCTCACTCTCTTTCACTCCCCATATCCAGTCTGTTGCTCAGGCTTGTTAATTTTGCCTTTGTAATATTTCTTGTATATGCCCCCTTCTCTTTACTACCTGAGTGCATCCTGGACTATCGCAGTAGCCTTCTGGTTGATCTTCCTGCCATAAATCTCTCCCTTCACCAGTCCATGCTCCATTCAGCTATCAAAGTGATCTTCCTAAAGCTCAGGTTTGACCATTTCACTCCCTACTCAGTCAGTCAGCACCAGGGATTCCCTATTAGCTCCAAGAGGAAATATAAGATCCTCTGTTTGGCATTCAAAGACATTCCTAACCTGGCTCCCTCTACCTTTCCAGTCTTTTACATCTTCATCCCTCCTCCTCATGCCTAGAATTTTCTCCCTTCTGATGACTATCTCTGGCTTCCTTAAATTCCCAGCTAAAATCTCACCTTCTAAAGGAATGGTTTCCTGAGCCTCCTTAATTCGAGTGCCTTCCCTTTGTTGTGTGTCTCCAATACATCCTGTAAAATAGCTTGTTTGCACAATGGTTGCAAGCATGTTGTGTCTCTGTTAGATTGTGAACTCCTTCGTGGGACAGGACTGGGATTTTGTTGTTTTGAGTTTTGCCTTTCTTTGTCTCTCCAGTGCTTAGCACAGTGCCTAGCACATAGTAGCTACTTAACAGATGTTTATTGATTTACTGACAGCTCATGTCCCCATGAAAGAGTACCATCAAATCAAGGGGACACAAGAAACCCCAGAATAAATTAAATACAACCTAGAACAAGAGAAGTTTTTAAAAGATCCCAAGGATGACAGATTCAGAGAAAACAAAGATAAAAACTGTGAGAAACTCAACTAAATGCAGCACATCCATTGTAGGGTCCTGAGTGATGCTTGCTATGAGACCTGATGCTTGGGAATAAAGTTTTGTGTGTTTGATTTTCTGCTGAGTGTAGGTTCGATTGATGGGCAAAGCTCAAAATGAGTCAATGGGGTGAGGTCAGCAAATGCTAATGTGATCCTAAATGCACTCATTATGTATGAAAAGAGGAAGGTGCTAGCCCTGCTCTAGCCCTCATCAGTCTCTGGAATATTGCTTTCAATTCTAGATGCCCCACTGAAGAACTTTTTTTGCGGGGGTTGAGGGGTGTTCTGTGTGTGTGTGTGTGGTCAGGTGGTATGTGTTATAGTGTATGTATATATCCCAGTACTGCATCTTGAACTCTCTTCTCTTCCCTGCCTTGGGGATCTCATGAGCTTCCATGGATTCACCTTGAGCTCTATGCAAATAACTCCCCAACCTACACATCCAATCCTCAGCTCTCTGCTGAGCTCCACTGTCCTGCATTTCCAACTGCCTGTTTATCATCTCCATCTGGATATTTTGTAGGCATCTCAAACTCAACATGTCCAAAACAAAACTCATTATCTTTCTCCCTACACCTGCTCCTCATCCTATCTTCCCTATTTCTGTCCAGCACAGCACCATTCTTTGGGTCTCCCTGGTTCAATGACTGGGAATAATTTTTGACTCTTCACACTCACTCACACTACCCTTTCCCATCACCCCCACCCTAACTGCTTTCCAAATCTTATCAATTCCACCTCCTTAGGATTGTTTGCTTTTACAGGCCAGCTAGGTGGCACAGTGTATAGAGTGCCAGGAGTCAGGAAGACACATCTTCCTAAGTTCAAATCTGGTCTCAGACACTTCCTAGCTATGTGACCCTGGACAAGTCATTTCACCCTGTTTGCCTCAGTTTCCTCATCTGTCGAATGAGCTGGAGAAGGAAATGGCAAACCACTCCAGGATCTTTGCCAAGAAAGCCCCCAAAAGAGGTCACAAAGAGTTGGAGGGAACTGAACAACAAAATTCTTTCATATGGCCCCTACCCTAATTCAATCCCTCTTGGCCTCTACTATTATGATAGCTTCCAGGTATTCGTGACTCCAGGATTAGCTCTCCCTCTCTACTATACCAGCGATGGTGGTGGTGGTAGTGGTGGTGATGATTTCTGGACACACATGACCAAAGAGGAGCCGCAAATATAACTGACTCCATTTTTAGAACACAAACTGCTGTAGTTTGCAGGTGCCAAGAATAAAATCACATTGTAAGAAAAAACCCACCAGGATTTAACCCTTGATCTTCCCAGGCTTTCTCTTCTTCACTAGGCATTTTTCCTCAGTCAGCATCAGTGGCTGTTCTCCCTTCTCTTGAATTCTGTTGTCCTTGTTGATGGAATACTTTTTGGAAGTGTGTCTGCAGAGCTAGGGGGATGAGATGCAGGTTACTCCTTGGAAGTCAGCCAGCATTTATTAAGCACCTACTGCATGCCAGGCATTGTGCTAAGTGCTGAGGATAAAAGGAAAGCAAAAACAGTCCCTGCTTTCAAGAAGCTCACAGTCTAATGGGAGAGACAACATGCAGAAACACCTATGTACAAACAAGGTAGATACAGGCTGAAGTGGAGGTTATCTCAGAGAGAAGGCACTAACATTGAGGACTGGGAAAGGCTTCCTGCAGAAAGTGAGATTTTACCTGAAACCTAAACAAAGAAAGTCAAGAGGCAGAGGGGAGAAAGGAAGAAGTCCCTGGTGTGGAAGAGAGTCAATGAAAATGCACCACCAGGAGATGGACTGCTTTAGGGGAGGGACGGAAAGAAGGCAAGTGTCACTGGATCAAAAAGTACATGGTGGGGACTAAGGTATAAGAAGACTGGAAAAGAAGAAGGGGCCAGGATATGAAGAGCTTGAAAAGCCAAACAGACGAAGCTATATTTAATCCTGCAGACCATGGAGATCCACCAAGCTTTATTGAATAGGCAATTAACACGGTCAGATCTGCCATTTAAGAAGATCACTTTGATTGCTGAATAGAAGATGCAATAGAGTGAGAGACTTGAGGCAGGGGGCAACCAGAATCTATTGCTATAGTTCAGGTCTGAGATCATGAGGACCTACACCAGGGTGGGGGCAGTGTTAGAGAGAAGGGATGTCATGTATAGGAAACTTTACAAAGTTAGAAAGGTTTTCAGTTAATTAAATTGAATGGGAGAGAGAGAGGGAGAGAGAAGAGGTTGACAGTTAGATTGCAAGTCTCAGGGACTGGAAGAATGAAAGCTACTGTATCCATTAAAGACCTGAGTTATTGCAGTCCCCTAGAATCTGGACCTCTCCTTTCTTCTTCTGGTGCTACACACCAAACTGTTCCATATGGTCTGGGAATGTAGTCATTGGTCTGTTGGGCTTTCAAAATGCTTTCATTGCCATTGCTGCATTTCAGGAAATTGCAAGATGTCTGGAGAAAACAGGGACAGCCCTCTGTAACCCCCAGGAATGCTGGCAGAAGTCTCTGGTTCCTCTCCCCCAATTTATCAAGCATTTGAAAAGCAGAATAGCTTAGCCATACTTAGGTGGTAGCTCATGAAGAACACCAGAAGAGAAAAAACATAGACTTCTCTGCCTCCAGGTGAGAATTTCAAAATTCGGGGCAGCCTCAGAGGCTAACCAGTCTAACCCATACCTGAACAAGAATTCCCTCTCTGGCAAGTCCCCAGTGCTACTGCTGCATGGCAGCATCACTAACAGCAGTCATCCAAGTCCTTCACAGGCACCATCCTCCCACCATGAGAGTTGGAGAAGGAAGAAAAAAGAAAATCTTCTGGTCTCAGTGATGTTGCGCATCTCTTCCCAGAGCACTCTCCCCCCCAACCATGGCATTGCTCAATCCCAATGTCCACATCATAACAAGGTATCTTGTGAGGCATTCACTCATTTAATAAGCATTTATTAAGTACCTACTATGTGCCAGACATAAGTATGATAAGGTGGATATAGAACATTTTACAGATGGGGGGACTGAGGCACAGAGATGAAGTGGCTTGTTCAAAGATGCATATATAGTAAATGTCGGAGATGGGACATGAACCCAGGTATTTCTTGACTTAAAGGTCAATTCTCTTTCTACACCCATTCTAGTACTTCTCCTTCTAGACTCTTTTTTGATCATGGCTTTCAGGTAGTCTGATAATTCTTCAATTCTCTCTTCTGGATCTATTTTCCACATCAGTTGTCTTTCTGATGAAGTATTTTACATTTTCATCTATTTTTAATTCTTTTGATTGTTTGACTGATTCTTGGTGTCTCATGCATTCATTAGCTTCCATCTGCCCAATTCTAATTTTAAAGCATTATTTTCTTCAGTAAGCTTTTGCACCTCCTTTTCCATTTGGCCAATTTCACCTCCTATTTTGCCAATTGTATTTTTTTAAGTGAGGCAATTGGGGTTAAGTAATTTGCCCAGGGTCACACAGCTAGTAAGTGTTAAGTGTCTGAGGCAGGATTTGAACTCAGGTCCTCCTGACTCCAGGGCCGGTGCTCTATCCACTGCACCACCTAGCTGCCCCGCCAATTGTATTTTTTAAGGAATTGTTTTCTTCAATTTTTGTGCTTCCATTTCCAAGCAGTTGGCTCTTTTTTCATAATTTTCTTGTGTAATTCTAATTTCTCTTCCTACTTTTTTCTTCTACCTCTCTCATTTGATGTGTGTGTGTGTGTGTGTGTGTGTGTGTGTGTGTGTGTGAGAGAGAGAGAGAGAGAGAGAGAGAGAGAGAGAGAGAGAGAGAGAGAGAGAGAGGCAATTTGGGGTTAAGTGATTTGCCCAGGGTCACACAGCTAGTAAGTGTGAAGTGTGAGTCCAGATCTGAACTCAGTTCCTCCTAAATCCAGGAGCTGCCCCTCTCATTTGATTTTTAAAAGTCTTTTAGGGGCAGTTAGATGGCACAGTGGATAGAGCACCAGCTCTGGATTCAGGAGGACCTGAGTTCAAATCGGGCCTCAGACACTTACCACTGTGTGACCCTGGGCAAGGCACTTAACCCCAATTGCTTCACCAAAAAAGAGGAAAAAAAAAAGAGAAAAAAAAGGAAAAAAAAGTCTTTTTCAGCTCTTCCAAGAAGGCTCTTTGGTCTTGAGACCAATTCATCTTTCCCATTGAGGCTTCATGTGTAGGCATTTTGAGAATATTGTCTTCATCTGAGTTTGTATTTTGGTCTTCCCTGTCACCATAGAAGCTCTCAATGGCAAGGGACCTTTTCTGTATATTGTAGCTATTTTTTTACTTTTAAAGTTGAGGTCTACTCCTGGGGCACAAGGGCCACTGTTGCAAGCTTCTTGTGCTGGAGGAAAGGGGCCCGATCACTGGCTTTCTGCTCTTAGGCCTCTTGGCTTGTGGATTCCTCAATACCCTGGACTTGCTCCCTGGGCTGGGTTGGCTTGGCCAAGTTGAGTCTATCCTGTGGGTGGTTCTCTAGCTCTAAATTTGCCCTCTCACCTGGGGCTGGCGGGTCTCATAACTGCCTTGTTGTGCCACCAACCTGCTGACCCAGGTACCAAGGAGCCTCAGCTGCAGATCTGTGCTATGGCCAAGAGCCTCTCTGCTGACTTACCCAGATATTCTCACTCTACATTGAGCTTCACTGTGCTCCCCTTTTGCCCAAGTGAGACAGATCTTTCTTGAAGTCTTCTAAATTATCTCAAGTTGAAAGACTGTGTCTCTTTTTGTAGGTTCTGTAGTTCCAGAATCTATTTAGGGGGTTGATTTAATGTTGTTTCTGAGGGAAGCTGAGGAGAACTCAGGCAATTTCCTGGCTTCTCTCCACCATCTTGGCTCTGCCTTGCTCTCCAATGCCTATCCAAGAGCAAAAGTTGCAAGATGGCCCTGACTTAGGGCCAACAGCCCCAGGTTCTAAACTAGTGACAGAGCAAGAGGGAAGAAGATACCATAACCCAGATTTTAAAAGTTGGATGCCTTCTCTTCTACCATATATCCATCTTTACCCCACCCCCTTCCTTTCAGAATCCTAGGTGGCTGGAATTGTGATGCAGATGGTCAAGGAAAGGAGCCAGGAAATGCCAGTTTGGCAAATGTCTTCCCTCAGAAGTCTGAGCCTAGGCTGTGCTTAATTAACATTAACAGACAAGTTTAAAGGGGGAAGAGAGATGGAAAGTAGGACTGCTCAGAAAATGTTTATTTCTCTGGAATTTTTCCCTTAGGCATCCCAGGGTACACTGGGAACTCCAAAAGCCTGTGATTATGCCTATTAGAGGCTCAGCAGGAGTGCCTTGTGTGTGTGTGTATTTGTGGAGTGTTGGTGTGTATCTGACCATAAGGGGGACTGACTTGGTAGAGTCAAAGGTTTAGGATCATCATGGGATAAAATGCAGAACTCCCATACTTCCTCCCTACAAGGAAAAACCCCACAATTTTAATTTTTTTCTCAGTTGCATATAAAAATCATTTTTAACATTCATTTTTCTAAATTGTGAGTTCCAAATTTCTCTTCATCTTTCCCCTCCCCCCCAAGCCAGTAAGCAATTCTATTTAAGTTACACATATGCAATCATGCAAAACATATTTTTTTATGTCATGCTGTGAAAGAAAACACAGACCAATAAACACATAAAAATAAAGGGAAAATAGTATGCTTCAATCTGCATTCCTACTCTATCAGTTTTTTCTCTGGAGGTGTTTAGCATTTTCATCATGAGTACTTTGAAATTGTCTTGGATCATTGTACTAGTAGGTCTTTTACAGTTGATCATTTACAATATTGCTATTACTATGTACATTTTCCTGGTTCTGCTTACTTCACTTTGCATCAATTCAAGTCTTTCCACTTTTTTTCTGAAAGTCATCCTACTTGTTATTTCTTATAGCACAAGAGTATTCCATTATAATCATATACCACAACTTATTCAGCCATTCCCCAATTAGACAACCCCCAAAATTTCCAATTCTTTGCTACTACAAAAGGAGCTATAAATATTTTTGTACAAATAGGTCCCCCACCTCCTTCTCCCTGCTTTATCTCTCTGGGATAGAGACATAACAATAGTTTTGCTGGATCGAAGGGTATGCAGTTTTGGTTTTTTACTTTTTTTTTTTTTGGTTAAGTGACTTGCCCAGGGTCACACAGCTAGTAAGTGTTAAGTGTCTGAGGCAGGATTTGAACTCAGGTCCTCCCGACTCCAGGGCCAGTGCTCGATCTACTGCGCCACCTAGCTGTCCCTGGGTATGCAGTTTTATAGCCCTTGGATCAGTTCAAAACTCCAACAAGTGTATTAGTGTCCCAATTTTCCTACATTTACTCCAGTATTTATCACTTTTCTTTTGTCATATTAGCATGATAGATGTGAGGCAGTACCTCAGACATGATGTAATTTGCATTTGTCTAATCACTAGTGATTTAGAGCATTTTTTCATGACTAAAAGAGCTTTGGTTTCTGTCTGAAAACTGCCTGTTCATATCCTTTGAGCATTTATCAACTGGGGAATTGAGTACTACTTATAAAGCTGACTCAGTTTGGGGGCAGCTAGGTGGTGCAGTGGATAAAGCACCAGCCCTGGATTCAGGAGGACCAGAGTTCAAATGTGGCCTCAGACACTTGACATTAGCTGTGTGACCCTGGGCAAGTCACTTAACCCTCACTGCACTGCCAAAAAAAAATTACTAGCATTATTAATAAAATAACTAGTTACCCAGAAATGATGTCTCCTAAAGTTGACTCAGTTTTCTATATATTTGAGAAATGGAGGCCTTTATCACAGACACTTGCTATAAAAGTTCTCTCTCAACTTTCTGCTTTCCTTCTAATTTTGGTTGCATTTGCTTTGTGCAAAAACTTTAACAATTAAATTTATCCATTTTACAATTCACAATGCTTTCTATCTTGTTTGGTCCTAAATTCTTCCTACATCCATATCCAATCTTCCCTTATCTGACAGGGTAAGTATTACATACTCTCCTAATTTGCTTGTGGTATCACTCTGTATGTCTACATTTTATACCTTATATTAGTCTATACCTAGTTTCTGACAAACTGTTTTCTACTTTTCCCAGCAGTTTATGTTAAAATAGTGAGCTCCTGTCTCAAAAGCTTGGATCTTTGGGTTTATCAAACACTAGATGACTACAGTCTTTTACTGTTGTGTATTGTGTACCTAATCTATTCTACTCATCCACCATTCTATTTCTTGGCCTGTAACAGATTGTTTTGATGATTACTACTTTATAATACAGTTTGAGATCTGGTAGAGCTAGACCACCACCCATCATATTTTAAAAATGAATTCCCTTGATATTCTTTATGTTTTGTTCTTCAAGATATGTTTTTTTTCTAGCTCTATAAAATAATTTTGGTAGTTTGATAGGTATGGGACTAAATAAGCAAATCAGTTTAAGTAGAAGTGTCATTTTTATTATATTGGTTTGATTTATCAATGAGCAGTTAATATTTTTCAAATTTTTTAGATCTGACTTTGTGTGAAAAGCGTTTTATAATTGTATTCATCCAGTTCCTGGATTTGCCTTGGCTGGTAGACTCCCAAGTATTTTATGTTGTCTACAATTATTTTAAGTGGAATTTCTCTATCTCTTGCTGTTGGACTTTGTTGGTAACATATACATATCCCACACAGGGTTGTTCTGAATTTCAAATAAAGGATATGCACGCATAAATTTTTAAAATATATACATGAGGTAAGAATCCTTATTAGACTTGCCTAAAACAAATTCCATTGTAGAATAAATTTTAAAGATGCATGGATACATTAAGATTAAATTGTTTCAATTTCTTTTCTACACAAAACCAAATAAAATTATCTTCATGAAGTGGCAACCTCTAAACATAAAACCCAAAATTTCATGTGCATAAAAGTTGTTTGATTCCAGTGTAGAAATTAGATTAACTTTGTAATGATACCTTTCTTTTAGACAACTGTGAAGAAATAAGCACTGTTGAATTCACATTTAAACAATATCTTAAGAATTAGCTCATTCAAAACTCCCTTAAAGTTAAAGCAAATCTTTCTGAAATGGGTTTTGTTCTTAAGTGAGCCTAATACCAGAAATAAGCAGTATTCCTCGTCCTTGGGAATACCAAACATGCTCTACCTACAAGGGCAGAGCAAGCAATCCTTAACTTAGGAGTGGCTTCTGTTCTAAAAGTTCATTTGTACAAATCATTTGCTTAAAACCTAGAATGCATTTTCCCATTAAAACAATGTTATAAATAGTGGGTGTGTTCTCACAACAGCACCCAAAAGCCTATGGAACCCAAACAAAGCTGATAAACAGTACTAATAGTTGCCTTGAGAAAAGCCTGCTAGGACTGCTCACCTCTGAGCCTCTGCTCAGAGCTCAGCCCATTGCCCTTGGCCTTTGATGAGGGTGAGAAGGAAGAATAAGTATAGAGATGAGCAACATAGTAGAAGGAGCCTGCCTGAGGAGGGTTCCAATACACACAGCAATAGCAGAAGAGGGAAAGATGTTAAGCAACATCAACAACATTCATTAATTCATCCTTTCATTCTTTCATTTCACTCATTAAACAAACATTTATTAACAGCCAGGCTCTGGGCTAAGCCCTGGCCATTCAAGGACAAAACTAAAAGGTCCTTGCCTAACACATGGTGCTGTGGGGGAACACAGGGAGGAGAGAACAACAGGTGAATTCTGGCCCAGGATGGTATCCAGGGTAAATGAAAGCTCCTGAGACAGGAAAGCAGTGGTGTGAGAAAATGGGTAGCTGTCTCCTCTCAATGAGGATATAACAGGCACTCATACTCCTCCAGACCTGTTTTTAGGACAAAGGTCTCAGACCCCCTCCTCCCCCTCAGGCTAACAAAATCACATGGTTCAAGGAGCCCTGGTCTCAATGAGGTCTGCTCTAGAGTTGTGTCCATATAAGGAAGAATAAGGTCCTCTACTGAGTTATTCCCATATAAGGAAGAGGGATGGGAATACTGCGTTCTGATTAGCTAGTTTTTGCGCATAGATTGTAACCCTTGAGTAATCGGGCCAATGATGAAAAAGGGGAGGGTCCATTCGTTTTAGGGACTAGGATTTAAAACAAGGCCTAGCTGCACACCTGGGTGCCTCCTCAGGATAAGGAAATAAAAGAGCCTTTGTCACATAGCTGCTGAGTTCCCGAGAATTATTGAGAAGAGGATTGTTTTCCCTTACAAGTGGTATTGATATCTCTAGACTATTAGTCAGTAAAGTATTCCAAGTTTAAGACTGCCAGTGTTTATATTCCCATTATGTGTATTCCTTTCCATGTGAAAGAGCTACATTTTCTCCAAATCATAACTGCCCTGAAGTCAGCTCCAGCAACAATTATTAAATAGATCCTGTGTACAGGACGCCAGGTGAGGGGGCCTTTGGCTACTGTAGATAATGCAGACAGGATTCAATGACAAGAAACCTGGATCCATAGTATAAGGACCTGAGTTCCCATTTTGCTTGTGCTCCTTGCTGTAGATGCCTGACACTGGCCAAGTCACTAACCTTCTTGGGGCCTCAGTTTCCTCATCCTGAATTTAGAAAAAAATATCACTCAACTTATAGAGTACACATTCTGGTAAGCAGATATAATACACAGATTTATGACACAAAAAAACCCAATAATGCAAGTGTGAAAGATATGCATTAGAAATATATAAAGTAAAACATGAAAACTTGGAAAAGGAGAGAGGTCATTAATAACTAGGGAGGCATCTGGAAAGTCTAGAGGCTTGTATGTTGGTTGTTGTTTTTTTTTATTATTTTTTAAAGTATTTTATTTTTTCCCAATTACATGTAGATAGTTTTAAACATTCATTTTTCTAAGATTTTAAGTTCCAAATTTTTCTTCCTCCTTCCCTTTCCTCCCCCTCCTAAATGCAGCAAGCAATCTGATATACATTACAATCATGTTAAACATATTTCCATATCTGCTATGTTGTGAGAGAAGAATCAGTAAAAGGAAAAAAAACACAAGAAAAAAGAAATAAAAAACAACAACAGCAACAAAAGTGAAAATAGTATGCTTCAATTTGCATTTAGACCCCATAGTTCTTTTTCTGGATGTGAAGAGAATTTTCCATCATGAGTCTTTTGGCATTGTCTTGGATTACTGTACTGCTGAGAAGAGCTAAGTCTAACACAGTTGGTCATCATACAATGTTGTTACTGTGTACAATGTTCTCTTGGTTCTGCTCATTTCAATCGGCATGAATTCATATAAATCTTTCCCCGTTTTCCTGAAATTTACCTGCTCATTTTTTTTTTTCTGGTCAATCTTAAAAGTATTTTTTTTCCAGTTACATTTAAAGATAGTTTTCAAAAGTTTTTTTTTGGTGCGGGCAATGAGGATTAAGTGACTTGCCCAAGGTCACACGGCTAGTAAGTGTCAAGTATCTGAGGTCACATTTGAACTTAGGTCCTCCTGAATGCAGGGCTGGTGTTTTAACCATTGTACCACCTAGCTGCCCCCTTCATAAAATTTTTAGTTCCAAATTTTACTCTCTCCCTCCTTTCCCTTCCCCCTCCCCAAGACAGAAAACAATGTTTAGTGAAACTAACACTGCTGTCATATATAACTCATTGCCTAAAACAACAGTTTCCATATTAGTACTTAGGCAGTGTAAATTCCTTAAAGAAGACATAATGAAAAATATAAGTTTATAATTAGGAAATAAATAAGTTCAGGTACATTTTGAAAACAAGAGTCATAAATACCTAAAGCATTATTAACAATATAAAACTTATTTGGGAAACCAGATATTACCTAAAAAACCTTTTTATTAATTAAAATTAGATAGACAGAACCACTGAAATATGCAGTAATATACACCCAAAGTAGTCACCAACCACAAACTTGAATTAGTAGCTATGCTGCACATGCATTCATCTTCTATGATGTAATTAAACTTTAAGCACATATATAATTGAGTGCTTCAGCATTTTAATATAAGATGCAAAATTTACCCTGTAATTATTCATAATACACCTTAATGATACTGGATAGAGATCTAAAACTGCAGACTCCTCACCTACTGCAAATATAAGAAGACTACATTAGCTACCTTTTGCTGAAAATAAGTCAAGTAAGAATTTCTATATAACCATTTGCTAACCAGGAACACAGAGTCTATAGTCCAATAACCTACATCAATTTGGCTATGTTTAAATTATACATTTTAAAAATTGGAATCAACTGAAAAATAGCCTACTAAAGTAGTATGTACAAACTTATTCTTTAAAGAAATCAGCACAAAAGGACACACAAGTATTTAGAAATAAGCTCAGCAACACTTTTTAGAAATCTATTTCAGATGCCAGGGTTCTACCAACACTCTTGACCAAAATCACTACCATAAACATACACATTAGTAAATTGTAGCTAAAAAATACATTAATTTCTGAAGTTGTATTAAAGATTCAATATTTAGAGGGGCAGTTAGGTGGTTTAGTGAATAAAGTACCGGCCCTGGATTCAGGAGGACCTGAGTTCAAATCCAACCTCAGACACTTGACGCTTACTAGCTGTGTGACCCTGGACAAGTCACTTAACCCACATTGCCCTGCCCCCCCAAAAAGATTAAATATTTAGTCTGTGTATTTGGCAAATAAATCTTTACTTCTACAGCTGTATGTTTTACCTTTTGAATATGAAATATTCATCAAAATGTCTAATTTTACAATCTGAACAACAAAAAAAGAATAATCCCAGAATGTAAATTTCACCTAGTTCAACCTCCTTGTTTCACAGATGAGAAAACTGAGCCCAAATAGCAGCTGTGTGATTTGTCCAAAGTCACATCATTTGTTAATGGAAAAAATCAAGGGTAGAATCCAGGTCTGACTCCAGTCTAGAAGCACTCTTTCCACTACATTTTTATTACATGACAGAAATTTAATTCACTCACACCCAAGATGACAATTTGAGCCATATATTTGTTTTTTTTTTTTTTTTTTTAGGCAATGGGGGTTAAGTGACTTGCCCAGAGTCACACAGCTAGTAAGTGTCAAGTGTCTGAGGCCGGATTTGAACTCAGGTACTCCTGAATCCAGGGCCGGTGCTTTAACCACTGCGCCATCTAGCTGCCCCCCATATATTTGTTTTAAAGATATAGATGTGTGTGTTTGTGCTTCTGTGTGAGATGTAAAGACTTTGTAACTAAACTGCAAACAAATTCATATTTCTGAAGTTCAGTTCTCTTGAATTTGCTTCTATGCTTAGTTCTCCTTCCAACTTTAAACTTTAATGCTACGGAACAATTACTAAGTCTGGTCCCCCTGAATTTCTCTCAGAAAGCCCAGTGAAAGCAATGTATTTTTTCAAATGACAGAGGGTGATTTCCATCAAATGTGGAGTGAGTTTATGGAGAAATAGTATGTATCTAGGGGCAGCTAGATGGCCCAGTGGATAGAGCATTGGCCCTGGAGTCAGGAGGACCTGAGTTCAAATCTGGCCTCAGCCACTTGACACTTACTATCTGTGTGACCCTGGGCAAGTCATTTAACCCCAATTGCCTCACCAAAAAAAAAAAAAAAGAAAGAAAGAAAGAAAAAAAAAAAGAGAAATAGTATCTAGAGGCAATATTTTGTCATTGGATTTATTTATTTATTTATTTTGCAGGACAATGGGGGTTAAGTGACTTGCCCAGGGTCACACAGCTAGTGTCAAGTGTCTGAGGCCTCATTTGAACTCAGGTACTCCTGACTCCAGAGCCAGTGCTCTATCCACTGTGCCACCTAGCTGCCCCCCTATTAGTTATATTTTTAAGATTTCAGTTCTAAATTTGTTCCCTCACATCCTCCCCTCTCCCTTGTCTGAAATGGTAAGCAATCTGATATAGATTTGTGTGTGTGTGTGTGTGTGTGTGTGTGTATACATATATACACATATATCTACACACATAAGTATGTATGTGTGTATATGGGACTATATATGAATGAGTAGATATACATATATAGGTATATATATATGCAGTCATGTAAAACATTTCCATATTAGTCATTTTGTGTAAGAAAATAAACAAAATTTTTTTAAAAAGAAAGTAAAATTATTATGCTTTGGTATGTATTTAGATATTTCTCTGGAAGTCCATACCATTTATCATCATGAGTCTTTTGAAATTTCTTGGATCACTGGAAGAGCTAAGTCAGTCATCTTACAATATTGCTGTTACTGTGTACAATGTTCTCCTGGATCTGCTTGCTCACTTCACCCGACTTTGCTCTGAAATCATCCTTAGGCAATGTTTTTTTAACAAAATACAAGAGACCCTGTTATTTCTAGGAGCCTGGCTCAGTACAAAGAAAATGTGAATGCAAATCAAGTCTCAGATATATTATCCTGTATGAAGACCCTTATTTACATGAGTCAATGCTGACACTAAACACCTAAATTTTTTTTTTAATATAAAGTATTTTATTTTTTCCGTTACATGTAAAGATAGTTCTCAACTTTTGTTTATACAAGCTTTACAATTTCAGATTTTTCTCCCTCCCTCCCCTCCCTCCCCCCTCCCCTTGACAGCAGGTAATCTGATATAGGTTATATCTATATACATATACATATAGATATATATCTATACACACATATATATACACAAAATAACATTAATCCTATTTCTGCATTAATCCTGTTATAAGAGAAAAAATCAGAGCAGTAATGCAAAACCTCAAAATAGAAAAAAAAAACAACAGCACCCAAAACAAAAGAAATAGTATGGTTCAATCAGCATCTATACTCCACAGTTCTTTTTTTTTTTCCTTGGATTTGGAGATCCTCTTCTATCATGAGTTCCCTGGAACTCTTCTGTACCATTGCATTGGTGAGCAGAATATAGTCCATCACAGTAGATCAATACTCAATGTTGATGATACTGTGTACAATGTTCTTCTGGTTCTGCTCATCTCACTCATCATCAGCTCATGTAAGACCCTCCAGGTTTCTCTGAACTCCTCCTGCTCATCATTTCTTACAGCACAATAGTATTCCATTGTATTCATATACCACAACTTGTCCAGCCATTCCAAAATTGATGGGCACCCCCTCAACTTCCAATTCCTTGCTACCACGTAAAGAGCAGCTATAAATATTTTTGTACATGTGGGTCCCTTTCCCCTTTCCATGATTTCTTTGGGAAAAAGACCTAAAAGTGGAATTGCTGGGTCAAAGGGTATGCACAGCTTTATCACCCTTTGGGCATAATTCGAAATTGCTCTCCAGAATGGTTGGATCAGTTCATAGCTCCACCAACAATGAATTAGTGTTCCAATTTTCCCACAGCTTCTCCAACATTTATTATCTTCCTTTTTTGTCATTTTAGCCAATCTGATAGGTGTCAGGTGGTACCTCAGAGTTGTTTTAATTTGCATCTCTCTAATCATTAGAGATTTAGAGCATTTTTTCATATGGGAATAGATAGCTTTGGTTTCTTCATCAGAAAACTGCCTGTTCATATCCTTTGACCATTTCTCAATTGGGGAAAACACCTAAAATTTTAATGGTGAGTAATAAAGGCAAATACCTTAAAGCATGTATTGAAGAGACTATTCTGATTACATCATACACTGACAGTTATCTGCTTGTCTCTAAACTAATGATTAAAAACATTTTTTTTTAAATGGAAAAGTAACTAAAACAGTGAAAATGAGGGCATCTTTTTTGTAAAGGGTGGAGAAAAAGAGAAAACATACAGAGATGGACACTCAACTACTCTCTATTCCCTGACAAAAGAGCAAAACAATGAACTACATGTACTTTCACGATTATTTTTTGGCCCTAATTCAGACATAGCAACTTCACTACTAGATCTAAACTGAAGCCTAATATTATTATATGATGTCCCCAAAATCAAAAGGTACATATACTAGGATGATGGGGCTAAAATTCAAATATACCACCTGATATTGCTATATTACTTTTAATTTTCAAAGCACTTCTGTAATCATCTCATTTGATGCTCACAATAATATTGTGAAGTAGGCAAGAGTTCGGTAGGACATTAGAAACTGAAAGCCATTATCATGGCTAAATGGAAAAATCCACATTAAAAGCAATAGAGAATCTTATCACAACCCTAAGATCCTGAAACTAATCCACAAGTTTTGTCAAGAGAAAAATTCATTAAAGGTACACATTTCATAATTTTGTTGGAGAGGCATTAAAAAACAAAAACAATTCAACCTTTATTAATCAAAAGTAATAGGAACAGATAATAGTTTTTATGTTAATAAACTCCAACCAAAGAATTCACTTAAAAGTGGTTACCAATTAATTGGTTTATTTCTTCTAAATCTGCCTGTCATAAATTGGTACTTAATAGGTACCTATCAGGGAATCCTACTTCTTGATGATGCAATCAAGTATTAAGATTTGGGGGGGGAAAAGGTCTCTTTATATGTTACCCTTAAGGGGTTTTAAATTAAATTTCAGTGATTCAACTTGTTTCTATACTCTAATAGTTTTATCTCCTAGGACAGTCTCCTCTTGCTAGTTTCATTTTAATCTCTACTTCCATTAGAGCCACCTATTCTCTCCCATACTATTTTCTGGACTGTCAAAGAATTAAAAGCATTTATCAAATAAAAAAGCTTTTAGAGATTAGGAGTACAAACAACCCAACCTTTTCTATTTGTAAAATGAGCCATTGAAGATAAAGGATGCAGGCAGGAAACAAAGGATGGACTATGTCCTAAATGAAAAAGTAACCAACTTACACATACCCTCTCAGTTCTAATGAATATTACCTAAAATTGAATACCTTAGATAAAAAAGTTTTACTTCCTATGGGAACTAACAAAGTTATTAAAATACCCAAAACACTGAGTTCATCTAAGAACGTCTCCTACAAAAAGAGGGCCAGTAATCTGACAAAGTGTCTTATTGGTATAAGACAAAGAGTGCCCCTTAGTGTCACTCCTCTGCACCTCAAGTCTCTTGGTTTTCCAATGAGAAACTAACAAGCCCTTCAAGGCCTCTTTCAACTCTAATTTCTGAGGTTCTGCCAATCAATGCATTTCCTGACATCTGGGTCAAGCACACTCCAAGGCACATTAAATGATGAACAATGTTGCCATTTGGTCTATCACAATGATATTTCCAAGTTAAGCTATTAAAAATAATGGGAGGGGCAGCTAGGTGGCAAAATGGATAGAACACTGGTCCTGGATTCAGAAGGATCTGAGTTCAAATCTGGCCTTGGACACAACACTTACTAGCTGTGTGACCCTGGGCAAGTCACTTAACCCCAACTGCCTCACCAAAAAATAAAAGTAGGGGGGGAGTTAATACCTATCTTCTACTCCTTTCCCAAAAGTAACAGCACAAGATAAACTTCTCTGCAGATGGTTTATTCCAAAGAATAAATGTCTATATCAATAAAGAACCTTTTAACATTTTACCACCTCAAGTGGTTTGGTTTTGGTCACTTTTGTTTGGTAAACATTCTACAAGTGCGGTGGAATAAAAGAGGCACTGCATCTGGACCCAGAGCAATTCCACCTCTGGTGTTTTACTGTGTAACTCAGGAAAAGGCACTCAGACTCTCTTAGACTCATTTTACTAATATGAAATATAACACGAGAGAGTTGGGTGATATGCCCTTTGAAGATCCCTCTTCATTCTCTACTCCCATACCATCCAAAGTGTAAAAATCAACTACTTAAAAAAGCCAAGTCCTCTGCTTTTGCTTTTCATTATCAAAAGAAGAATTAAAGAGGGCAAGGCTGAGTTAAGTGACAAGGCAGCAGTCATAAGCTAATCGTAAAATTAGGATTTACAGTCTTTCATTTCAGGAGAATTTACTATCTACACATAAAACCAGGCAACTGAATGAAACAAGTCCCTCTTCTTCCCTCCCTCTTTCCAGCACTCTCAAGAGATCCTGATCCCCGCATAAAACTCAGCATCCCTGCTTGGCCACCCATGTCCTGATTCCATGTGACCCCATGACTGTCTCCTGGGCCATCTATTCTCTCTTGGTGACTTCATTATTTCCAAAGGGTTCAATTATCATCTCTGTGTAGATAACTGGGCAGTTAGGTAGTACACCAGATAAAGTTCCAGGCCTGGAATCAGAAAGACCCGAGTTCAAATCCAGCCTAAGCCACACTAGCTGTGTGACCCTGGGCAAGTCACTTAAACTTGTCTGCCCCACTTCCCTTACCTAGAAAATCAGCTGGAGAAGGAAATGGAAAACTACTCCAGTATCTTGACCAAGAAAACCTATGAAAAGCCAGAAAAGACTGAAACAACTCAACAACCACCACCACCACCATAAATGAAGGTAACTCCTGAATCTATACAGCCTGTCCTAGTCTCTCCTAAGTTCTAGTCACCCATCTCCAACTGTCCACTGGACACTCTGAACCAGACATCCTGTCAACATCTCAAATTCAAAAGACACAAAACAGAAGTCATAGGAACATGGGATGAAAGGAACCTCAGGAGTAAATTATTTTAACCTCATTTTACAAATGAAGAAACAGCTCTATGGAAGGTAAGTGGCATGATCAGGGTCACACAGCTAGTAAGAGTATGAGGTTGGATTTGAACTCAAGTCCTCCTGATTTCAAGGCTACCATGCTATCCACTAAATCACATTATCTTTACTCATAAAAACATCTCTCTTTCTGCTGGGGCTACCTAACATCATTCTCAGTCACACCCTGGGCACTGTCCTTGACTCCTTACTCTCTCTCACAGCCATCTTCTCCTCTCTCCTCTCATGTCTATCTCCCTAATTCAAGTCCTCAACATCTCTTACCTCATTTGTCCTAATGGCCTTCTAAGTGGGCTAAGGTGATCTTCTCAAAGCACACACCTGACCATGTCACTCCCCTACTCTACTCTCTGACTTCAGTGGCTCCCTGTTGCCTGTAGGGTGAGATGGAAATACCCATTTGTCTTTGAAAGTCCTCTGCACAACCTGGCTCCAGCTTTCCCTTCCTGCCTCCCCACCACTACATTCTACACAGTCCAGCCTTCCTGCTGTTCCTCACATACAACATTCCATCCCCATGCCTTTCAACTGGCTCTCCCCTTGCCTGGAATGCTCACCCTCCTCACCTTTGGCTCTTAAAGCCTCTCGGTTCTTTGAAAGCTCTGCTAGACACCACCTTCTACTTGAAGCTTTTCCTGATTCCCCAGCTGGCAAGTGCCTTTTCTTCAAAATGATGTTACCTGGGAACAGCTAGGTGGCGCAGTGGATAAAGCATGGGTCCTAGATTCAGGAGGACCCGAGTTAAAATCTGACCTCAGATACTTTACACTTACTAGCTGTGTGACCCTGGGCAAGTCACTTAGCCCTCACTGCCCCACCAAAAAACAAAACAAAACAAACAAAAAATAGCAAAAACAACAACAACAACCCCAAACAAAAAGATGTTATCTATATTTGTAAACTTTTTCATTGTTATGGGCCTTTGCCACTAAAGAGTAAGTCCTTTGAGAGCTGCAATGGTTTCCATTTCATCTTTGTATTGCTACTGCATAGCAGTGCCTAGAACATTCTAGGGAACTGATAAATGTTTGCTGATTGCTTATAGGAGTATATTTTCCCTGCAAAATCACTCCACAGGAAAATATTTTCTCCCAAGACAAATTTCCTGGGTGAAATCTTAAGAGTCATTTCTATCCTTTTGGGTAAAAGGACTGAAACTTATGATTGTGCTTAGATGGACAACTTAAGAGCTAAACTAAAATAAGCCTAATTTAGGAAGAAGAAAGTAATTCAAATCTAATAGTCATGGACAAATTTTAATACTTCGGGAAACTGAATCTAGGCCAAAAAGTCAATAATGAGTTTTGACTTATAAAAATAATATTTTCTTAAAGACCAATGAATTGAGTTAAAGTTAACTTGAAAAGATTAAATTACAAAGCCCTCAAGTTTTCTCCCTCACAAACTGTCAAATCTGAAATCTGAAAGTAAGAGTACTGTTCTCTTCTAGCTTCCTTCCATTATCATCTATGTGTTATATTAGGTCCAATTTGTAAAAAGAGTACATTGTGCTTGAGAAAGCAAAGCACTCCAAAATTACAACTACTACTTCATGTAAGCATCAAGAATGTTTAAAAATAATAGTCATAAACCAGAGAGTCAATGATTGAAGGGAAATTTTGTTACCAATAGTGTTAGATACACATAAACATTATTAGTTGCACACATTTGGTTTTCTATTCCTGGGATGCTTCTCAGACAAAATGACTAATACACACCTTCAGAGGACAGCTTCTTTCAAACAGAGGAACAACTGCAAACGTCCTGACTTTGTTGACCAATTGCTTCACTTATTGCAGATCAATAATGGAGTTGATAGAGCAATTTGCTTTGGAATTTTTGCTGCTCAAAGAGTTGCTCTTGGTACAATGCCCCATTCCCCAGTTTCTAGAATTAGGAACAGCAAAAGACTTCATAGAGAGAATCAGCAAGTGATAAACCACTCTTGTTGCTTCTAGAGTTCTGCCAAAACATGGCAATTGCTGAAGTGCTTCTGAAATCCTGAGTTAATGTCCATCTGGTAAGAGAAAATGTAAATCCTTAAAGAGAACAGAAGATAATTATTAGGCACAAGCACATGAGAACATAATAAACACTAAGTTCCCAGTATTTTATTTCTTAGAATGAGAAAAAAATAGGCGAGGTCAGGTTAAAGAACAACTTTAACAGATTGATTACTCAGATAGATGTTATAGAAAAATTGTTCTTCAACATTTTGATCTTTAGCCTACACAATTTCTTGGCACAGAAAGTTCATTAAGTTTATACTCAGTAAAATGTGTCTCATCTTAAAGCTTACTGCTTTCAAGCTGAGGAATGGCCTTAAATCTAGTATTTCCTAAATTGGTGAGCATATCATTGTTCAAATAATGAATATATTAGATTTCTCTCTTTAGACTTCATCTTTCCAGAATGAAAGATCCTTATTTTTGAAATGTATTCAAAAACAAAAATTATGCAAATTTGTTCCAATAAAGTTTGTCTAAAATTTTTGAGAGCATTCCTTTGATTAATTTGGTAAAAATCGGGGGCAGCTAGGTGGCACAGGGGATAAAGCAGTGGCCCTGGATTCAGGACCTGAGTTCAAATCCAGCCTCAGACACATGACACTAGCTATGTGAGCCTGGGCAAGTCACTTAACCCTAATTGCCCTGTCCCCCTGCCTCCCAAATCAATAAAATCATGTTCTCCATCTAAATCATTGTTAATTCCCACACACAGATTGTAGAATCACAATCTCAGATGTGCTTACAGGTGAGAGAGAAATGCCCCTGAAGAGAACAAAGATAAGAAAAGCAACCACAACAGGACAGAGTAAACAATAGAAAAGAGATTCATACTGGAGCTAACACAAGTTTGAGGTTGTTGAGGGCTGATATAAACAAGGTGTTTGAAAAAGAAGATGCCAAAAACACACACAAAAAATCTCACACTGAGAGCACAATAGTAACAATGGATCTCTATGCAAATTCTCCTTTGTGTACAAAATCTTTCCAGTCATCTCCACCTGAATCAACGCTGCCACTGCAGCACTGCCCCTCATGCTCATTCTCCTCCCATAGAACCTTCCATTCTGTAGCTGTGATGCTGGGCTCTACACCAGCTCAGCCACTTGCTGGCCATTTCCAAACCAGGAATACTCAAAGCCTACTCTCACGCTGGCTGGCTCTTCTTTATGGGTTGGTCTCCTCCCCCACCCCCATTAGGATGTAAACTCCCTGAGTGCAGGACTGTCTGCCTTGCCAGTATTCTTATCTCTGGCATTTTGCAGCTCTAAATAAGGAAGGTTTATCCAGTTTTACCATTCATTCCTTCATCAAAATCAGTCCCGGTTCCTTGAAATAAAGTAACCCTAAAAACTCCTGGACGATAAACATTGGGCAAAGCATAAAACCGGGAGAGGTCTCCTCACCAAAGGTATTATTTCCCATTCTGATGAAGAAGATTCAACAGACAGTCCAAGCTGAAGAGGGTATTTAACCTCATCCCCTTTTCTTCACCCTATGTAATTCAGTCAGTTTCCAAATCTTCTTCCTATCACATCTCGATGGCCTAACCTCCCCATCTCACTACTCCAGCTCAAGTTCTCATCACCTCTCACCTCCTCTCTTTGGTTTTCCTGCCTGAGGTCTCCTCACTCTAATCCATCAATTGCCTAAAGCTCAGGTATGACCATGTCACTCCTCTACTCCAAGCCAAGCTGACCCTGATGCCCTCACTTGGTACTGCCCTCCTTCCCTAAGCTACCTTGCCTTCCTGTTGTCTATGTCTCATCTGGGTAGAGGTTGTCTCCCCCAAGACAGAACAGAAGCTCCCTGAGGGCAAGGCCCATTTCACTTGTCTCTTTGTATCCCCTGGGCTTAGATCAGTGCCTGGCACATAGCAGGAGTGACTGCCCAGGATCACACATCCAGTTAGTAATGTCAGATATGGGATTCAATCCATCTCTCTCCCGACACCTGGCCTGAAGAGCCACCTAAGACAGAGACTGAAGAAGCTGGGACAGGATAGGGATATTCTACAGGAATATTCTCCAGTTCAGTTTCTTAACTGGAAATTTTGCTTCCTCAGGAAATTAGTTTTAAAAGTATTTCCACATTAAATTGATACAGAATTTTATGCTCACTCTCTTATCATGTCACTTCAAAACCACAGTATTTGTTGTAGATTTTGAAGGAAAAATACAGAAACGGGAACCAGCACTTTCAAAGACCTGCCAAAGGGCCCCCAGGCAAAGCCTGAACTGTGCCATCAGACACCTGAGCAAAAGACATTTGGACAACTCTCCCCAAATGTGCAGGGAGCCCTTTTCACCCCCAGCCCCTACAGCTCATCCAAAATACTACTAGTACCTTTTCTGGCATGGTTTGCCTTCTAAATCACATGTCTGTTACTTCTCTGTTTACATGCTGACTGCCTCATTAGAGTGCACACTGCTGGAGAACAGAGAATGGTTGTGCCTTTCTTGGTAGCCCCGGAGTTTAGCAAAGGACCTGGCAAAGAGTCAAGTGTTTCCTAAATGTCTGTTGATTCATTTCACTGAATGCAGATATCAAAAATATATCACGCGTGCAAAAATGCCTTGTTACAGAATGGGCGCTGCAGGATTTTCAACTAGAAGAGCCTGGAGATCTAAGGTGGGACCAGAGGAGACAGACTGAACCTAGGTCACACAGACAGACAGTAGTCAGGAAAAGCCAAAGTTTGAACCCAGGCCCTCAGACTCCAAATCCAGTGTTCTTGCCACTACAGTAGGGGAATCCTAACTTGACCTGAGGCAGCGTGGTACTATGGAAAGAACAAAGGCTCTAGGGCCAAAGGTCCACATGCCAACTCTGATACTAAGAGTATGACAAGACCTTGGCCAAATCACTGGACCGCCTCAGTCCCCTCCCTGCCCCACCCCCCCCCCAAATAAGAAGGAATAGACAGGGGCGGCTAGGTGGCACAGTGGATAAAGCACCTGCCCTGGATTCAGGAGTTCCTGAGTTCAGATCCGGCCTCAGACACTTGACACTTACTAGCTGTGTGACCCTGGGCAAGTCACTTAACCCCATTGCCCCGTAAAAAAAAAATTAAAATAAAATTTAAAAAAAGAAGGAATAGACAAGTCTCAAGACCCTCTCAGCTCTGATCTTATGGGTGAAGTTTCCTACCGATTTCTGGCTATGACTTGGGTCACCAGTATTGCTCCCTCAAAAAAAAAAAAAGGTAGTTTATGATGGCAATATTTCCTAGTTAAGAAACGAAGTATTCAACTAATATCAACATCTTCGCACTTTCACCTCACCATTTCATCCTCAGGAGATATTATAACAAGGATGTGCCTGTTATTTCAGCAATCTGCTCTTTCAGCACATTTTGGCGACCAGGTAGGTTCTTACAGCATGAGATATGCCAGATAGTCCTAAAAGTTTGTTTGGGAGGCCTGGCGCTAGCTGTCCCTCTCCCCACCCCCACCTTCCTCCAATCTAAAATAAGCCAAAGCGCACTGTCCCAAACCGTTCAGGTCCAGGGGAGGGGGCACGCAGAGTGGCATTTCAGTTCACCACGACCAAATCGGCTCTTCGAAAACGATTTTCCAAGCAGAGTGGGGCTCTCCCGTGCCCAGTCACCCACCACTCCTGGGAGGGCGGTGGGAGCTGCGAGAGGAAGCTCCCGGGCCCCGCCCACGATTCCAGCTAATTCGGAATCCCTCCTCCCTTTTCTAACAAGCCGGCCCCTGGGTGGGTGGGCGGCCAGGGGCTCCTGCCTCCCTCAGAGCCGTGGCCAGGCCGTGGTGGAGCTCATTCTGCAGCCCAGAATGGGAATGGAGCGGGGAGAGCAGCGAGAGGGCTTCGGAAAGAGAAACGGGGGGCTGGGGGACAGTGTGGAACCGAGGGAGGGAAGGGAAGAGGGTGACAGGAAGAAGGGGGAAGAGAAGACGTTAGAAAGGAGGGGGAACAGGAAGGAAGGGAGGAAGGAAGGTGGAAGGAAGAAGAGAGGCCAGAGGGAAAGAAGGAAAAGGGAAAGAGAGGCAAGGAAGGAAGAAGAGGAGCAAGAAGGGAGGAAGGAGGAAAGGAAGAAAGGGGGAAGGGAGGGAGGAAGAAAGGAGGGGAAAAGGACGAGGGAAGGCGGGAAGGAGGAAGAAGGGAGGGAAAAGGATGAAGGGCAGCGGAACAAGGAAGGGGGAAACAGGTCAGGAAAGGTAAGTAGGGGCGCACGAGGCCCCGCAGTCGTCCGCTGGGTTAGCCTCAAGGAGCCTCTAGGCGCCCCCGCTCCCCGCCAAAGCCCCACGGCGGGCGCAGGGGCCCCGACTTCCAGTTCCGGCGGGAGAAGCGACGGGCAGGACAGACTCCCGGCCGACGGTCCCGGGGACGCCCACCCAGCCTTGGGCCCCGAAGGCGGAGGCTGTGCCCGGAGCCGGTTCCGCACCGGCTGCCCTGCCCGGTCCCGCAAGCTCCGCACGGGGCCGAGCTGTGAAGGGGGATCCCGCGAATAACTCCCCGAGGGCCCGCCCCGAGGTCGCGACCCTCGCTCAGCTCCGGGACCCCGAGCCTGGCGCGGGGGACCTGAGGGGGCCCGCCTCCTCCTCCCCCACGGCAGCGGCGGGGTTGCGGGGCTGGGTGACACTCACTGGTGGAGCAACAGGTACGCAGGGCGGACATGGAGGTCCTCGCAGCCCACTGTCAACGGGGCAGAGTCCGTCCTCCCAGGGCCAGCTCGGAGGACCAGCTCCAGCACAGTAGCTATGGCCGTTGCCACCGCCGCCTTCACTAGAGACTGAGGAGGCTGCCCCGGCTCCCCCGCCCCCTGCCCTCGAGCTGCGGCCGCCCCGCCCCCACCGAGCCTCCCGCTCGCCACGTGGCCCGCCCCCAGGGCCTGCGGATTGGTCGGAGCCGGAGGGGGCGGGGCTTAGGCTCCCCAAGTAACAGGTGGAGCAAGGCTAGGGGGGGCCGGTGGGGGCTTGCTCGTTGAGGACCTCCAGCTTCTCCCTCGCGTCCTCTTTGCATGCGGGGAAGCCTACCTGGAAGCTGTGAGCAGGTGTAGGACTGGCCTTAAGGTAGTCAGCTGTGAAGTGCTCTGTGTGGTCGGGCGCGTGCTGTCAGAGCATGCGGTTTGTATGAGCCACGCGCACCAACTAGCCTGCAGCCAGAAGGCAGCCCAGTATATATAACACAACTGTAAAATATTGGATGTTGGAGGGGATGTTAGGAAGCAGGGATACTAATCCACTGTTGGCGGATTTCTGAAAAGATCCAACTATTCTGCAGAGCAATTAGGAACTATGCCCAAAGGGCTATCAAACTGTGCATATCCTTTGATCCAGAAATATCACTCACTGTTAGGTTTATATCCCAAAGATATCCCCAAAAAGAGAAAAGGACTTATTTGTACAAAAATATTTATAGCAACTCTTTTTGTGGTAGCTAAGAATTGGAAATCAAAGGAATGCCCATCAATTGAGGAATGGCTAAACAAACTGGTATATGATGGTGATGGAATATTATTGTGCTATAAGAAATTGTTATGGGGAAAATAGAGTGGGGGGTTTGGGATAGGGGTTCTTAGGAATTCCTCTTTAAATAATTTAAATAATTACACCCTCTTACACACAAATCCAATTAGAATAAAATGATAGTTTATTTAGGGTGCTAGGGAAAGGAAACCAAGAGAGAAATCCTTGGACTTCTTCTTATGGGGAGGAGGCATGGCACAGAGACATGACACTGAGCAGGAGATAGGCAGATGGTGGTCTGATGAGGTGATCGTCTGACTGGAAATTTCCCCTATAGGGAGAGGAGCATCCCCCACTGGTGGTGGCTGGGGGAAGTTGGGTGAGGCCTATAACAAAATGACAACCAAGATGACTTCAAGAAAGGTCTGGAAAGACATGTATGAAGTGATGTATAGTGAAGTGAGCAGAACTAGGAGAATGTTGTATACAGAGACAGCATTATTGTTTAATGAAGAACTGTGAATGAGTTAACTGTTCGCAACAATACAATGATTCAAGACAATCCCAAAGACCTATTGATGAAACATACTACCTACCTCCAAAGAAAGAACTGATATCAATGGAACAGACTGAAGCATGCTATTTTTCACTTTCTTTCATTTTTTTTCTTTTAATGAAGTTTTCTTGTATAAAATGACAAATATGGTAATGTATAAGCCATATCTGATTGCTGCCTCAGGGAGGGACTAGGGGAGGGAGGGAGGGAAAGAAGGATAAAAATTGGAACCCAAAACTATAAATAAAAAAGTTTATTATTTTTTTAAAAAGCCACCTAGACACCATTTACCAGCTGCTGGTGTTGTCCTGGGGCCAAGTACTGTGTGGTAAAAACATTTCCCACCAGGTATTGATTGGTCAGGACATTGGGGAGAACCAGCTAGGTTACTGGAAATTCTCTGTGACCCCTCTTTGTGCCTTTGCAATGGAGGAAGCCTTTGGTGGTCCTCCTTGTCCCTAGCCCATCCCCACCTCCTAGCCACTCCTTCCCAGACTCCCTTGCATTTAACTACTTTGTGTAGAAATCAATAGCAATCCAGAGTACTTAGCCAGAAGTCTGTGAAATTATTGGTTTTTTAAAGACATATATTTTGATAACTATTTCCCTATTAGGGGGGAGTAGGTGTTGCAGTGGCTAGAGTGCCAGGCCTGAAGTCAAGAATACTTATCTTGGTTAGTTCAAATTCAACTTCAGACACTTGGTTGGTTGTTGTCCTTCATTCTGGAAGACAACCAAAATGACATCACTATGTTGGAGTCTAGATACAGCCTGCTGGACTGTATCTAGGGAAAGGTCCCAAAGGGTTCATATAAACATTTGGAGTGGAGGTCTCTGTTCATCTGTGCATCTCATGTTTCTTTCGAAATACTGCAATTCTACTCCCCTTGTAAGAGATCACAGCACCTTCTTTGATGTGGGCATGCTGTGCTGGTGGGTCCTTTGCCTGTGTCTCCCCTGTCAAGCAATCCATTCCAGAGTTCTTCAGAAAGACCTTGAGAGTGTCCTTGTATAACTTCTGACTATCATGTGAGCCCTGCCTTACATGAATTTTCCATAAAATAGTCTTTTAAGGAAATATTATTTTCGCATTCTTAACACTGTTTCCAGCACTCTCTGCAGTAGAATTTGAATGGTTGGCCATTTAGTTCAAGAAAGGGCCTCATTGTCCAGTACCCAGTGCAGGGTCATCTTCAGAATCTTCCTAAAACAATTCAAGTGAAAGTGACCCAGTTTCCTGGCATGGCCCTGGTATACTCTCCAAGTTTCACAGCCATACCACAATGAGGTCAGCATCCAGGAAGTTCTATTGAATTTGGATAAATAGAAGACAATGTTGGCGATGAGGTCCTGAGATGCATGAATGAAATCCTCAGTAATAAGTAACGTTGCTGTTACTATTTCAAACTCCATTCCTCCCAAGAACTCTCTGCTATGTCTTGTAGTCTGTGCCTACTCTTGCATTAAACTCACCTAGAATTATAAGCTTGTCCTCTTTGGCACACTGATGATGAGGGTTTCCACATCTCCATGATATTTTTCTTTGACCTAATAAGGGTTCATCATGGTGGGAGAATATGCATTGATAATGATGGTATGGCACTTTCATACAAGTGCCAATTGCATTGTCATGAGCCTGTTGTTCACTGCTTTTGGTAGACAGTCAAGCTTGTTGGTTAGATGAGTTTTGATTGCAAAATCTATGACAGCCTCATTGCACTCCCATATCGCTTTAGCCACTGCAGAAAAATACCCATCTAGCTTCAACTTAGGTAAGCTGACCTTCATTTGCCACCCAATGTCACTTAGGGCTGTTATTTGGATGCAATACCACTGAGTTCTCTTGCAGCAAACTGTTCATCTTTCAAGTCTGTTAGATTTCTTGTTGTCCATAAGTGTGTGCATATTCCATGTATCAGTGGCGAGAGGAATTATCTTCAAAACAGCTTTTATACATTTTTGTGTGTGTTTTCAGCACAGGTTGGGATCCCCACCTGCTGTGGTATGTAGATCAGAGTTGGGCGAAGGAGACAATTTTGAGGGCACCTTTTCTAGTCCCTTCCTCACACCAAAAAGTGAACAGTGTGGTCTTTCAAAAAGGTTGATGACAATGTGATTGCTACTTGCCAGAAATTATAGCAGACTTCTTTAAGACTGTAACTGGGGGGCGGCTAGGTGGCACAGTGGATAAAGCACTGGCCTTGGATTCAGGAGTACCTGAGTTCAAATCCGGCCTCAGACACTTGACACTTACTAGCTGTGTGACCCTGGGCAAGTCACTTAACCCCCATTGCCCTGCAAAAAAAAAAAAAAAAAAAAAAAAGACTGTAACTGACAGGGGGCAGCTAGGTGGCGCAGTGGATAGAGCACCAGCCCTGGAGTCAGGAGAACCTGAGTTCAAATTCGGCCTTAGACACTTAACACACACTTACGAGCTGTGTGACCCTGGGCAAGTCACTTAACCCCAATTGCCTCACTAAAAAAAAAAAAAAAGACTTTAACTGACTCTAAATTCAGGATTGCTCTCACTTCTAACAATTTTTTTGACATCCTCAATGAATAAGGTTACATTTGTTGTGCAGAATGCATGTAGTATTTAGCTTTCCAATCTAAACACAATATAGATTCTCCATGTGTGAAAACATGTATGTTTAATTTGTTAATAGAACCCTCAACTGATATTATTAATCATTAAAGGGGTTGCATATTGTAACAGGAAGGACCTAACTCCCATGTGGGAAAGTTTCAATATCACAGTGCCCAGCATATAGTAAGCATGAAATAACTGCTTGTTGACTGACTGCCTGGGGAAAAGGAATTTGTCTTTGAGTTCACAAAGCCTACACTCCTGGGATCAAAGGTCTCTCATGATGTTTATCATGATGGTTAGTTTCACCTTCTTGCTATTCTTCTATCCAGCCTCCCCCCACCCCATCCCCATATCATGGTTCTGAAATGTCTAGTTGCGTGTCCCTTACTTGAACCTCTTCCTATCTCCTCCTTATCTCCAAATACAAAGTATACTTCGCAGGAGATGTGACCAGAGGTAGCTGGTTGGGGTTGGAAGTTCTCCCTTTAAAACAGGAATCATTGAGGTATGAAAGAGATGGGAACCTATAGACTAGCCTGGGTTTGATTTTCTCCTGTCTACCCTTCTCCCTGCCCTAAACCCTGCTGTAACAAGTACACAGGCAATTATCAAAATAATCTGGTACTAGCTAAGAAATAGAGAGGTATATCAATAGAATAGGTGCAAATTATACTATAGTAAATGATTATAGTAATATAGTATGTGATAAACCCAAAGATCCAAACTTTTGGAACCCATTATTTTTTTTTTTTAACTGCTGGGAAGGGGCAGCTAGGTGGCGCAGTGGATAAAGCACCGGCCCTGGATTCAGGAGGACCTGAGTTCAAACCTGGCCTTAGAAACTTGACACTTACTAGCTGTGTGACCCTGGGCAAGTCACTTAACCCTCATTGCCTGGCCCAAAAAAAAAAAAAAAAAAAGAATGGGGAAAACTTCTGGGAAAACTGGAAAACATTATGGCAGAAACTAGGTATAGACCAACATCTCACACCATATACAAAAATAAGGTCAAAATGGGTACATGATTTACACATAAAGGATGATACCATAAGAAAATTAAGAGAGAATGGAATAGTTTGTTTATCAGATTTATGGACAGAGAAGAACTTAGGACTAAAGAAGATATAGAGAGTAATGTAAAATAGATAATTTTGATTATATAACATTTAAAAGCTTTTGCACTAACAAAATCAATTCAAGCAAAATTATAAGGAAAGCAGAAAACTGAGAATTTTTGAAACAGGTATCTCTGATAAAGGCCTTATTTCTGAAATATGTAGGGAAATGAGTCAAATTTATAAAAATATAAGTCATTCCTCAGTTGATAAATGGTCAAAGGATATGAAGAGGCAGTTTTCAGACAAAAAAAATCAAAGCTATCTATAGTCATATGGAAAAATGCTCTAAATCACTATTGATAAAATAAATGCAAATTAAAATAACTGAGATATAATTTCACATTTATAAGAGTGGAAAATATAACAAAAAAGGGAAATATTGAATGTTAGAGGTATGGGGGAAAGTGGGACACTAATACACTGTTGGTAGAATTGTGAACTGATCCAACCATTTTGGGGGGCAATCTGAAACTATGCCCAAAGGGCTATAAAACTGTGCATACCCTTTGATCCAGCAATACCATTACTAGGTTTATATCCCAAAAAAGAAAAAATGATCTATTTGTATAAAAATATTTATGACAGCTTTTTTTGTGGTGGCTAAGAATTAGAAATCAAAGGAATGCTCATTAGTTGGGGAATGGCTAAATAAGCTGTAGTATATGATTGTGATAGAATATTATTATACTATAAGAAATGACAAGCAGAATGATTTCAGAAAAGCCTGTAAAGACACATATGAACTGATGTATAGTGAAGTAAGCAGAACCAGGAAAATGTGCACAGTGACAGCAATATTATTTGATGAAGAGCTGTTAATGACTTAACTACTTTCAGCAATACAATGATCCAAGACAATCCCAAAGGAATAATGAGGGAATATACTATCCACCTCCAAAGAAAGAACTGATATTGATTGAACATAGACTGAAGCATGCTATTTTTAACTTTCTTTCATTTTTTCTTCTATTCAAGTTTTCTTAAAGAAAATTACTAATATGGTAATGTTTTACATAATTGCATATGTATAACCTACATATGATTGCTTACTGCCTCAGGGAAGGGGGAGAAGAAAAAGGAAAGAAGGATAGAATTTGGAAATCAAAACTTTAAATAAAAATATTTATTATCTATAAATAAATTAAAATCCTTTAAAAAAAAAAGTACACAGGCATATCTTAGGAAACTTTAATAGGACCACAGGGGAAGAGCTAGAAGGGACCTCATGGACCTTCTTGTCCATAGCTTCTTAAACTGCTGGTGACTGAATGTGAAGGTTGAGAAAAATTTGGCAACAGTAAAAGGTTCCATGTGTATGTATATGTATGTACTTTAAAGAATTGTTATTTGAGGTTTTTATGACCCCATCTTTTGGCTAGAATTTAAAAAAACCACGTCAAGCACACTGGCCTGGGGCTCAGGCTCAGCGTCTCCGCAAATAGCACAGTGCTGCACCCACTGGTTGCAGCCATCACTATGGCACTGGCACCTCATGTCATCACCACTCCTTGACGCCTACATGGGCCTGGCAAAATTATAATGACTGGAAGCCCAGTGAGGGCAGTCATGTGACTGTCAGTCAGGGCTGCCAGACAATTAGCTTGGGGCTGTGTATGGTCAGCCTGGGGTCTGCTGGGAAGAAGAAGGGAGGAGTTTCGCCATTCTAGCTTGAAGCTGGAAAGTGACAGGATGCAGCTGTGTGTTCTCAGCTGATCCCTGGGCGGTGGTGTTATTCAGGTCGTATCGTTTCCCTTCCCCAATTGTTTTCCCTTTCCCTTAATTCCACTGATTTTGCTTGTGTTTTTAAGTTCCTTCTTGTTAATAAACCCTGTTCTGTTTTTGAGGGAGGCTATTGGTCTCCTTCCTTGCCCCAATATTGCGGTGAGCTGCCTAGCTAACACTCCCCAATTAAAATTTGGTCCCTACAATACATACATGCATACACACACACATAAGTATACCCAGTGTCACATAAAAATTTCTCAGGCAGGGTAGGTAGAGCCAAGATGGCAGAGGAAAGACAGAGCCTTTCTAAAAGCCTGAGTTCTCACCCATAATCAAAAAAAGTCTAGACATCATCTTTCAAGAAATTACCAAAGAAAACTGCCCTGATATTCTAGAACCAGAGGATAAAATAGAAATTGAAACAATCCATCATCACCTCCAGGAAGAGATCCCAAAATGAAAACTCCCCAGAATATAACCAAATTTCAGAGCTCTAAGATCAAGGAGGAATTTCAAGCAGTCAGAAAGAAACAATTCAAGTACCATGGAGCCACAGTTAGGATCACATAATATTTAGCAGCTTCTACCTTAAATGATCAATGGGCCTGGAATATGATATTCCAGAGGGCAAAGGAACTGGGATTACAACCAAGAATCACCTATGCAGCAAAACTAAGTATAATTCTTCAGGGGGAAAATGGGCATTCAATGAAAAAGAGAACTTTCAGGCATTCTTGATGAAAAGACCAGAATTGGATAGAAAATTTGACTTTGGGACTTCTGGGCAGTGGAGCCCTCACAGCCAGTTATCATGCCCCTGGCCCCTAGTACAAAAAGCTTGGCACAGTGCCCTCTGTGCCCCAAGAGCAGAGTCCAACTTAAAAGGCACCAGACCAGGCTAAAATTTAAGTAATAAACAGAAAAGAACCCTCACCATAGAAAGCTACAGTGGAGACAGAGAAGACAAAAACACAAACTCAGAAGAGGACAACAATGTCAAAATGCCCACATGTGAAACCTTAGAGGGGAAGATGAATTGGTCTTGGGACCAAAAAGTCCTCTTGTAAGAGCTCAAAAAGGAGAAATCAGAGAGTTAGAAGAAAAACGGGTTAAAGAAATATGAGTTCTGCAAGAGAGTGTCAATAGCTTGGAAAAAAGGATAAAAATTGTCCTAGGTGGCACAGTGTATAAAGCACCAGCCCTGGATTCAGGAGGACCTGAGTTCAAATCTGGCCTCAGACACTTGACACTAGCTGTGTGACCTTGGGCAAGTCACTTAACCCTCATTGCCCCACCAAAAAAAAAATTGATTGAAGAAAACAATTCCTTAAAAAATATACTTGGCCAAATGGAAAAGGAGGTACAAAAGCTGACTGCAGAAAATAATTCCATAAGAATCAGAATTGGGCAGATGGAAGCTAATGATTCAGTGAGACATCAGGAAGTAATAAAGGAGAAACAAAAGAATGTAAAAATAGGAGGAAACATAAAATACCTCCTCAGAAAAACAACAGACCTCCTCAGAAAAACAATAGATCCAGGAGGAACAATTTAAGAATTATTGGGCTACCTGAGGATCATGATCAAAGAAAGAGCCTGCAGAGAATATATCAGGAAATTATCAAGGAGAACTGCCCCAATGTCTTAGAACCAGAGGAAAAAATAGTCACTGAAAGAATCCACTGATCAGCTCCTGTAAGATACTCTAAAAGGAAAACTCCAAGGAATATTGTAGTCAAATTCCAGAATTATCAGGTGAAGGAGAGAATATGGCAAGTAGCTAGAAAGAAACAATTTAAATATCAAGGAGCCATAATTAGGATTACACATGACCTGGCAGCTTCAACATTAAAGGATCAGAGGTCTTGGAATATGATATTCCAGAGGGCAAAAGAGCTTGGATTGAAACCAGGAATCTATTACCTAGAAAAATTAATCATAATCTTTCATGGGAAAAGATAGACATTTAATAAAATAGGGGACTTTAAAACATTCCTAATGAAAAGTACAGAAGGGAACAAAAAATTCAGTCTTCAAATACAAGATTCAAAGGAAGCATAAAGAGGTAAAACAGGGAAAAACATACCATGTAATTTGATAAGGTCAAAATATTTATATTCTGACAGATATTTATACAAGAAAATACTTGTAACTTTTTAAGAACTGTATCTGTATTAGGGCAGATAGAAGGAGTACACATAGACAGAGGGTGTGGGTATAAGTTGGTTTTCATGTATTGATATTAAAAAAATCTTAAGGGGTAACAAAAAGGATTATGCTGGGAGAAGAGGAAAGGGGAGGCATAATGGGGTAAATCACATTACATGAAGAGGTACAAAAGATCTATTAAAATAGAAAGAAAGAAGGTAGAGGTGGGCAATGTTTAAACCTTACTCTCATTGGATTTGCCTCAAAAGGAGTAAGTAGGGAAAGAGAAAAGAAAAGGGTGGAGCAAGGATCTGGAGAGCAGAAGTAGGAGGAAAACGGGGAAAGAAAAGGGAGGTGGGGCTGATAGAAGGGAGGGAAGATTGAGGGTGGTGGTGATCAGAAGCAAAAGACTGGTGTGAAGAATCAGGGTGAAAGGAGAGAAAAAAAGTATAAACAAGGGAAAAATAGGATGGAGGGAAATAAACAATTATTTGATAAAAAGTGTTGAAAAAAATGGAAAATAGCATGGGAGAAATTAGGTATAGAAGAACATCTAACACTGTATACAAAAAAAAGTTCAAAATGAGTACATGATTTGGAAATAAAAGGAGATAACATAGGCAAATTAAGAGAGGAAAGAATAGTTTACCTGTCAGATCTATGGAGAAGGGAAGAATTTATGACCAAAGATGAGATAGAGAAAATTATTAAATGCAAAATGTATAATTTTGATTACATTAAATTAAAAAGTTGTACACAAACAAAACTAATGCAACCAAGTTTAGAAAGAAAGCAGAAAACTGGGAAACAATTTTTACAACCAGTGTTTTTGATAAAGGCTTCATGTATCAAATATAAATAGAAATATATAAAATGTATAACAATATAGGTCATTGTTCTTGGGTGAAAAGGGGTCACTAGTGGAAAAACTTTAAGAAGTCCTGTTCCAGTGCAAGATTCTTTGCTTTACAGATGAGGAAACCAAAGCTGAGGGAGATTGTGTCTTTCTCAAGGTCACACAGGTAGTAAGTGGCAGAAATGGATTTGAATTCAGGTCCTCTGACTCCTGAATTAGTGCTCTTTCCACTCTACCATTCAGATATCTGTTCTTGTCTTTTTCAGTATCACCACCCTTGCCAAACTCAGCTAACTCTGCTGGCTCCATCTACCTTTGGTTAATGAGGTTGCCATGGCTGGACCAAAAGCACTCTTGTTGTGTGTCCTTTGTTCTTGAAGAAGACATCAGGGGGATGTTATGACTTGGAGTGCATTGGATTTAAGTGAGGCAGGGCTGTGCAAAGTCAGCAGCCTCACTCTCCTCCAGAGTCACCTGCACTCTTTTCTCCATAAACAAAATCATAGGACTAGCCATTTAGGTGGTTGCTGGCCATCACGGATATAGTTTTAATAGTGCGCATGTTTTAGCAAGGGAAAGAGCGCCCTAGAAGCTAAGGGCACACATTATTTTTGTCCTCAGACCAGACCTGTGATTTCACTGCTGTAGAAAACTCCCAGCAAGGAAACTCTCAACCCATGCTGATCAATATCCACTGGACCACAAAGAGTCTTACAGTGTTGCCTAGGTCATAGAGAGGTTAAATGTCTTGCCCAGGACCACTGAGCCAGAAGAAGTGAGAGTCTGGCCTTGAACCCAGTCTTCTTGACTCCAGGACAGGCTCTCCCTCCACTGTGGCCTGTTGCCTTGTTCACATTCCTTTACCTTTTCATCCTTCATCCATCATGGGAATGCTAATTAGTGAAGGGAATGCATTATTCACCAGCTCCTAGAAACCAGACTGGATTTCAATGCAGAGCCTTAATTTGGTAGAGAAAGGGACTCTGGCTGGTGTCCTTAAAAAGAAAATACCAAATGCACTATACAGTCTGAAATGCATGTGCCTTGGCCCTTCTCCCCCAGGGTCACCCTTTGTGACTTTCCACCTATGTACATCACAAACCTAACTTCTGTGGTTCTAGTTTTCAGGATGTGTCCCTTCTTCCTTCTTTCACCTTCCCTTCTAAGATATGTTCCAGTTATAGAATTCTATGATTCCATGATTCCCTAGCAAATGGACAAAAATGCTTTTACTCTTTCTTCCATCTTACTTTCTTTGATGTTCTTCCCATTAGAGCAGGGAAACAATGACTCCATGGAACTTTTTCCCCAGCTTGGCCACCTGGTCATCTCTCTCCTTCCCCTCCCCCACACCCCAGGAATTCTCTCTCTGGTCCCAGACTGAGATCAAAGACTGAAAGGTTTTGAGCCTTCCTGACACCAGAGGCACCTCCCAGCTGCCCCAACTAGCTTATCAAGGAAGAAGATCAAGATACTACTTTGACTCACACATCATCTACAAAGCAGGGGTATAGCATCTGCTGCAGATAGACTCCAATAGGCACGTCTGCCTTGGTCTGGCTCCTTATAATCCCCTGTTCAATCATGTCCTGTAGATAGGCAAACCCACCCCAAATGTAACGGAAGTCTTCCACTGGATCAGCTCTTGGACCAGGATCCCAGTACCTGAAAAAAAATAAACAAAGGTGGAAAAGGCCCAGCTTCAATGGACTGTGCACATCATTCTCATTTCCTGAGGCTCTTACTATAAGTGGACAAAAACTCACCCTTGAACTCTTTCCCTAAGACTTCCAAACTCTATTCTGAAGTGGGAAGGGCTTAGATCTCACCTAATTCTGTCATGACTTTAGGGGGAATTTACTGTACTTTGTGGACTGATTTGGCAGTGCTGTCATCATTCCAGTCCCTTTTGTTCAAGGGAGCTGGGAGTCACTAAGTGTAATCCTTCTGGTAAAGTAGAGGATCACTATGACTTACCATCTGCTCTGCCCCTGTTTGCTAAGGCCCCCTTAACCATCCATCATGAGGCTGTGCCCTCCAGATCCCCAGCACTGTCATCTGACCTAAGAACTCCTTGGCCTTGCCATCTGTCCTCCTGCTACACCCCTAGGACTTCCAGGTCTTGTCATATAAGTGTTGTCTCTCCCAGGTATAGGGGATTCCTGGAGAAAGGGATTACCTGGCTTTTTCAACTTTTATCTCAAGGGCTTCGCACTGTGTTACCACATAGTAAATCTTTTGTTTTGTTTTGTTTTGTTTTGTTTTTTGGGCGGGGCAACCAGGGTTAAGTGACTTGCCCAGGGTCACACAGCTAGTGTCAAGTGTCTGAGGCCGGATTTGAACTCAGGTCCTCCTGAATCCAGGGCCAGCGTGTTATCCACTGTGCTACCTAGCTGCCCCACCACATAGTAAATCTTAATAAGTGCTTTTTCATTCATTCATTCAGGAATATCATCATCCTCATTTTAAAGAAAGAACCAACAGACAAAACATCTATAATGAGATAATGGGTACAAGTGCTAAGGATGAAGGAAGGCTGAAGGCATTGGGCCTCTTTATGATTTCTGGATATCAATTCACATTCAAATGTGCCTTTTGGTTATAGCAAACCCTGAGTCTCTCTGTGCTTGATACAATCAATGCAGTTGACCTAAGGGGAGTGGGCAGTGAAGGTCACAGGCTTGGCTAACTTGGGTATGGAATGGTGGTAAGCTCTTCTGGTAGGCACCATCACCACACATGGGACAATCCACTGGAGGTAGACGAGGCCTCACCTGTCTTTGATCTTATTGGTTTTTTCCACTGCATCTATGTCCATGCGGATCTTATACTTCATGTGACGTGGTGGCTCACTGTTCCAGGGGTAGATATCAGAGAACACCACTCCAGCCCAGAATCGATTCTGCTCCAGCAGGGAGAGGGCTCGGTGGGTGAGTTGGATTTCATCATCATAGCCTTCAAATTTATCCAGGGTCAAGCACTGCAGATAATAACAAGGTTAAGAGAGTTGGAGGAACTCCAAGTGGCAAGGACTCATCTCCTTCCCTTCTCCCCCCACCCAAACAGCTGGAGGGATGAGCCGCTGCCCTTGGGGAACAACCAAGACACAAGGAGAGCTGCAAAGTTCGTGTTTGTTTAGCACCAGGGTCCAGTGTCAGGACTGGAGCTGTAGGAATCATTGGCTAAAGGGGTGGGAAAGGTGTTTGGAAATGCTGAAGTGCTCTCTGGGCCCAGCAGATTCAGGGAGGGCTACGTGTATCCAGCTGTTCACAGCTGTACAAATAAGCAGTTGCTGCAAGAGACAAAGATGCTAAGGTCTCTCCCTGCCCAGCATGGAGAAGAGAAGAACTGGGGCCATGTTGGATACAGGGCTTTGAAGATTAGAAAACAGCCAGACTTGGACCCCAGTTAGAGCTCACCTAACTACATTATAAATTTAGAATGAATTGTATTGTACTTTGGGGACTGATTTAGCAATGCTGTCATTTTTCCATTAAAAAAAAAAGAGGGGCAGCTAGGTGGTGCAGTGGATAGAGCACCGGCCCTGGAGTCAGGAGTACCTGAGTTCAAATCCAGCCTCAGACACTTAACACTTACTAGCTGTGTGACCCTGGGCAAGTCACTTAACCCCAATTGCCTCACTTTGAAAAAAAAAAAAAGAGATTCCCTGGAGCTTCATTCTTATCTCACCACAGACATACAGAAGATGACCAGCTTGGATAGGAACTGGCAGGAGGAGGAAAAAAAATAACAGGAGAACTGAACGATACTTCCAGAAACGAGTTTGCATCCCAACTCAAGGCAGGTATTACAGGCAAGGGAATTGAACAGTAAGTCTAGTTCTCTTTTGCTGTTTCCCACTCACACTCTCAATAGCAAAATGGATAATTTTTGGAAAATTAAATGCCAGATGATATCTGTTTTAGTAGAGTTCCATAACATTGCACTGTACTGATATTTGTTTAATTACTTAACTCCTTATCACTGTGGTGCTTAATGGCCATTGGGATCCACATTTCCATCCTAGAACATAAATTCCCTGAGGGCAAGAGCTCAGATTCAGACTCTCCAAGATTCATGTAGATGGGCACTGGTGAATTCCCTGTTATACAAGACAACTATTTAAACAAGAAAGAATTGCTATGGGCCTTTGCCATCTCTAAATCACAACTAAAATTGTCAAAAAACATAGAGATGCAGAGCCCTTGAACTTGCAAAGACCTGGGTTGGAATCGTACCTCACTTATTGACTCTATGACTCTGGGCAAATCACTTCTCTGAAACTCAGTTTCCTTATCTGTAAACTAGAGATACTAGCACCTGTATCATAGGCTACTATAGCTATTAGATCAGCTAGACTCAAATGCGCTGCTAAATCCTGCCATTTCCCCCTCTAAAACCCCTCTTACATTCAATTCCTTCTCTCTTCTCTTGGCCATAAGGGATTCTGATGTACCTACAGGGGCTGATAATTTCCACACACCTACCATGTTGCCATTCCAAATAGATATTATTTAAAGGAAAAAATGACCATTTTTCTTCTTCTACCATTCAATTCAAGTGTCCAAATGTATCATGTCCTCAATGTGTTCCTCATGTACTTTCTGTGATTTGAATAGCACAATGGGTAAAGACCAGAGCAACAAACACACCTTAAGGGATGGGCTGGGACTCTAATCAGCAATATTTTTATCTGGGGCAAAAACTGTTGAATCAAGGTTGGTGACAGCAGCCCAAGAAGAGAGTCTAAACATGGAAGCTTTGGCAGTGGAAGAGGCAACAATCTCTCTCACCCTTACCCTATGGGAACTGAGGACAAAAGCCTGAAGTTATGTAACAGAACAGATGAATAGAGAATTATGAGATGTGGGGACAGAGAAAGCATTCCCTTTGGATGTGGGCTCCTTGGGCAAAGCTTCGTTTACCCCATGCTAGCTTTAGCCCTGAGCCAAGCTACTCTTGATATGTGTTCAAGGAGCATTCCATGGTCTCTAGCCAAAAGCACTTTTTGTACCCCTCGACAGAAATTAGCATGAGTTGAGAACAGCTCATCAGGAAGCTGTCCCAGCCAGCAATCAGGCTTACCTTGAGGGCCCAGGGTTTTTTTCAGGATATCCTGAGAGAAAGAAAACCAGGAAACCACCTCTGGCTCCTAATAGTAACTGTCCTATGTGAAAGTGATGCTATGGGTCAGGTGGCATGGTGGCACTGTGGATAGCAATCTGATAGGTGGCACAGTGGATAGAGTCCAATGGACCTGGGGTCAAAAAGACCTGAGTTTATAATCCTGTCTCAGACATTTACTGACCTTGGGAAGGGTGTTGGGTTTTATCAGTCTTGGTTTTCCCATATGTAAAATGGGAATAATAATAATCTCTACTTTCCAGGTTCTTGTAAGGATCAAATGGATTGACAGATGTAAAATGTTGCCAATAATACCCACCTGCAGAGAGAAAACTGAAACTGACTGAATACAGACTGAAGCATGCTGTTTTTCACTTTCTTTTATTCAAATCTTCTTAAACAAAATGACTAATATGAAAATGTTTTACATAATTGCATATGTATAACCTATATCTGATTCCTTAGCCCCTCAAGGAACAGTGGGGGAGGATAGAACTTGGAACTCAAAACTTTAAATAAAAATGTTTTGCAAAATTTAAAGTGATAAATAAATACTACCTCTTATGAGAAGTCATTATGGTCTCTTAGCAATCTAATCTAATGGTCCCTTGGAGGGGTGTGGTATTTGTATGTGTATATGTGTATGTGAGTATGTGTGTGTGTTTGTGTAAGTCTTTTTTATCATAAAAGTATTTTATTTTCTAGTTACATTTGTTTTTATAAGATTTCTAGTTCCAATTTTTCTCCCTCCCCCCTACCCAAGACAACAAGCAATCTGACAAAGGTTATATATGTACAATCACATCAAACATATTTCTGTAGTAGTCATGTTGCAAACGAATGAGAACAAAAAGGGAAAAATCTCAAAAAACAAAAGAAGTAGAAACAGTATGGTTCAGTCTGCATCTACATTCCACAGTTCTTTTTTCTGGAGGTGGAGAGCATTTTCTATCATGAGTCCTTTGGAATTATCTTGTGTAAAGTCTAAAATTCTAGCTGTGATGTCTAAGATCTAATGAATGGTCACCTTAAATTAGAAGCTTTAGCAAGAGTTTAGCCTTTTAAATATTTATTAAAGTGTATTAGAAGTTAGTGATAAAAGCAAGAGAGGAAAACCCTCATTTGGATCTATTCAGTATAGCTAGAGAGAAAAACTTGCCTTTCCCTAACAGCCCACATGAAGTTCTCCCTATTCTGCCTGTCCCTGCCAGCAAGCCAAAGTCCCAAAAATGAAAAGGACCCTCGCTTCTCTCAGAAGCCTTCTGTGAAACAAGAAACAGGGCTGTCCACACACATAGCTCTAAGCTAATTGGCTGGTAGCTCTGATTGACACGACCCACAGGTGGCAGACATCACTTCCTGATGCTGATCTGACCTTCAAAACCCCAGAAAGATCACTTCCAGATGCTAAGTCGCATGCGTTCTTTTCATGGCAGAGCTTCCTTGCAGTATCTTTCTCAGCAGGTTGGTAGTGCTCTAATTCTCACACCTGGATCATTGAATTGCTGAGAAGAGTTATGTCTATCACAGTTGATCATCACACAATGTTGTTGATGCTGTGTACAATGTTATCCAGGTTCTGTTCATTTCACTCAGCATGAGTTCATGTAAGTCTTTCCAGGTTTTTCTGAAATCTGCCTGTTCATCATTTCTTACAGAACAATAGTATTCCAGGACATTGCAGGACCACAATTTGTGTAGCCATTTCCCAATTGATGGGCATCCCCTCAATTTCCAATTCTTTGCTACCATAAAAAGAGCAGATGTAAATATTTTTGTATATATGGATCCTTTTCCCTTTTTTATGATCTCTTTGGGATAAAGACCTAATAATGGTATTGCTGGGTCAAAGAGTATGCACAGTTTTATAGAACTTTGGGCAGAGTTCCAAATTGTTCTCCAGAATAGTTGGATCAGTTCAAAGCTCCACCAACAATGCATTAGTGTTCCAATTTTTCCAGATTCTCCAACATTTATTATACTGCTTTTTTTCATATTAGTCAATCTGATAGGTGTGAGGTGGCTTGTGTAAGTCTTTAAACAAACATGAGTGGTTAAACGCTCAGTTAAATTTCTTGTTTAAAAAAAATATTTAGTCTAGCATCCTTCTTTCAGTTAGATCATGGTACTGATGTTGACATAGTCACAGATCTTTCTGAATAGGCTACTTAGCCTCACACAGAGAAAAATCCCCTATCTATATCAAAAATTTTTAGCAGACTAGTAGGACCCAGCCAGCTTGGGAAAGTCCTTTCCAAGTATTGCTAACAACTCCAGCTGCCATCCAAATCATACATTGCTCCCACGTAAAACCAGTACCAGCACATATAGACCATTGAATTCCATTGTCTCTTATTCTTCCATGTGTATTCTGTTCTATTCATCTATCTCTCCAATTTTGAAACAATGCAAGATGGTTTTGATTTCATAATACAATGTTAACTCTGGGAGTATTGTGCTCCCATATTCTAAATTGTTTGTTTTTTCTAACTGATTATTTGATCAAATTCTATAAAGCATTTCCCTGGCAAACTGGTTGCCATGGCAAGTGTAAATTAATTATAGAAGTATTACTTTTGATAAGCATAAAAAAGAGGGGATCATCTGCAAAAGTTTTTTCATATTCATGTAATCAAATTTATTATAGCCATAAATAGGGACATATTTTGCAAAATAATAATATGCAATTTGGGGATTTTAGATATTGAAATAAAAATGTTCTAGACTTTAAAAAATTTAATTAATAAAAGTCAGTTCAAATGTTACATAAGGGTTTCTTTTTTATGCTATTGCAACTACATTTTGAACTCAATAGTATGGGCTTATTTTATTCTTTTAAGATTATGTTTTAACTTGTATTAAAATATGTTCTGATTTTTCACAAAAGTAATTGTATACTTAGTTAAAAAAAGCTATTACCTGGAGTTATTGCATAATTGTATATTATATTCTGAGTCTAGGCACATTCACATTTTTTGTGATCATTATTATTCTTAAGTTTTAAATCCATATGAGACTTGGATTATGGGAATTTATTATTTAAGACATTAATTGCCTTCATTCTGAGTTATCAGATGCCAGTTGGCCAAGATGCCATCCAATCACAAGAGGAATACATACAAGAGCAGACATTGAGCTATCACATGAGGGGAGACATGCGGGAAGTCCAGGTACTGCACTGCCTTGGGAAAGGCCGAGAAAACGGCTATTGGCAAGCATCGAGGTTGGATTTTCTTGTTTTAATTTTCCTTCACATGGCACCGGGTGGCCAGGCTATGCCATCTCATTTGACACCTGACTTCAATTCCTCTTCCTATATGCCTGATGTCATGGACATCTCAATCCTATGTATCTGATTAAGCCTGACTCAATTTCTTCTCTGTTCTTTTATGGTAACCCCCATAATTATCTCAGGTGTCATGATAAATACAATGTTGGATTTGGCCTTGACATCTGTTATCAATGATATTAGATTCTTTAATTTCTCATAATGGTATGAGGATAATTAGACAGATGATGCAAAAAGTGATGAAACAAATATAAAAATTATTTTCTAAATTAATATCACAATTGTCTTCTCAATTTATTCTCCACAGGGGGGAGTGTAGTAATATTAAGTTTTAGAGAATGTTTCAATTTTCTGTTTTTATTATATGTTTCATGTGTAACAACTAAGATTCTGAATTTCCTTAGACATGTTTTTTTGAGGACTCTCATTGTTTGATTTGATTGTTAGCAAAGCTATTTAAAGTTGTGTTAAGCTCAATTTTGTAGCAAATTTTCCTGGCTGATTACCAGCATCTGAAACACCTGAAAGACTTCCATTCCACAACTACACCCAGAGGACATCCCAAGAATCATCTGAGAAAAGACTTCCAAAGACTTAAATGGATTTTTTCCTGTTTTCCTTTTCCACATTGTATACACTGTTTATAATGTTCACTTACTAAAGGGGAGTGTTCCCTTTAGTTTTTCTGTTTGTAATGTCCACCTGCTAAAAGGGGAGTGCCCCCTATAGCCTTTGTTAATGCATCACTCAATTTCTTTTTCTCTCTTTTCATCCCCTTTACTTTGTTAGTTGTAAGTATCTATAATAGTATTGCTACATGTGAGGAAATGATGTTTCTTTGCATGAAGCACAGGGGGGAGTGTGAGAATTGGAGCACCACCAACCTGCTGAGAAAGACATTGCAGGGAAGCTCTGGCCTGAAAAGAAAACATGTGACTTAGCATCCGGAAGTGGCTTTTCTGGGGTTTTGAAGGTCGGATTGGCGTCTGGAAGTTATGTCTAATGCCTGTGGGTCTTGTCTATCAAAGTTACCAGCCAATTAGGTTGAAGCTCTGTGTATGGACAGCCCTGTTTCCTGTTTCAGAGGGGGCTTCTGGGAGAAGTAGCGAAGGAGCCCAGTCTTTTCATACAGGAACTGGCTGTTGGTGGGAGGCATTTTACACTCTCTTAGTTAGCTAGGTGAAAGTGGCCTTTTCTTCTCTCTCTTTGCTAACTCCTAATATACTTTAATAAATACTTAATGCCAAACGACTGGTGGTAAAGCTTTTCTAATTTAAGGAGACCACACATTAGATTTTAAATATCACAACTAGAATTTTAGACTTTATACCCCTTAATCCTGGATGGTAGAAAAGAACATTTTTGTTGTTTGTCCTTCATTCTTGAAGAGGATCTTGACATCAGGGTGATATCATGACTTGCAGTGAACTGGATTTAAGTGAGTGAGGGCTGTACAAAGTCATCAGCCTCACTCTGCCCTAGACCCATCTGGATCCAGTGGCATGATACATATCAGGACGATTGGAGATGGCCCCAAATGTTTAAGGCAGTTGGGGTTAAGTGACTTGCCCAGAATCACACAGCTAATAAGTATCTGAGGTGAGATTGGAACTCAGTTGTTCTTGACCCCACGGCCAGTGCTCTATGACTGTACTACCTTGCTGCCCAGAAAAGAATGTAGATAGACATGGGATGACCAAATAGTGTGAAAATCTCAACATAAAATCATTACCTTTCCTGGAAAAACAACTCCAAGTATAGAAGTCACACACAATGGGCATTCTTGGATGGATTACAATTTCTATGACTGGAAGGAACATTCACATCCATGTGATCATAGATTTGATTATGTAAGTATTGGGTCTTCAGAATCATGCCATAAGAATAGAGTCTATAATGTGCAAGTTCATAATGAGCTTAGGAGTATCTGACAATGTATTATAGTAAAGGCAGAGTTGTTCAAGGCTAAATGTGCTTCTCTTTTTCCTGCTAAGGAGACTAATCTTGGGGAAATGGCAAATAAGGAATTGATATCCAAGATAAGTAGAGAGATGGCAAGAAATCACACCCTTGATGAGTTAAGCCACCAGGCCCAGATAAACTACATCCTCAGGTAATGAAACAACGGGCAGGTGTGACTGAAGAGTCATTGTCATCACGGTTCAATTGTGTCTAATTCTTCATGATCCCATTGGTTGTTTGTTTTGTTTTGTTTTTGGCAAAGATACTGGAGGGGTTTTCCATTTCCTTCTCCAGCACATTTTATAGATGAAGGGTTCAGTGATTTGCCCAGGGTCCCAACAGCTAGCAAGTGTCTGAGGCCAGATTTAAACTCAGGAAAATGAGTCTTCCTAATTCCATGCTCCTGTGCTCTATCCACTGGGCCACGTGTTAGTGATATCTGAAAGGTCATAGAGAAAGCAGTAGGTATTACAGGACTGGAGAAAGGCAACTTTTCCCAGATTTTCAAAAAAGGAAGAGAAAAGAGTCTGCAAATGGTGACCTGGAGACCTTGACTTTGATTCTTCACACAATTCTACAATATATTATAAAAAGGGCTGGTGAACTTCTAGAAACAGAGGCAGTGATCACCCTACTGGCCTCCATTCACTCTATATTGCAGCCAGACTTACCCTTTTGCTGCTCTCTAAATAGACAATCTTTTGCCTCCATTCACTGGCACAGGTTGTTCTCCCATGCCTGGAATGAACTTCCTCCTCATCTCTACTCAGAATCCTTTGCTTCATCCAAGGTTCAGATCAAGTACCCCCTTCCAGCACCCCTGGTGGTTAATGTTCTCCTTCTCCTTGAATTCTCTTAGATGGACCTCAGGTTGCCCCAGACAATGTGATTTTGTAAAAGCATTCTCTAGATCATAGCTAGAGAGCTGGAAGGCACCTTAGAAGTTGGTCAATAAGCATTTACAAAGCACCTACTATGTGCCAGGCACTGTGCTAAGTTCTGTGAATATAAAGAAAGACAAAAGACAGTCTCTGCTCTTGAGGAGCTCGGCGGTATATTGTGAGGGAGACGACACACAAACAACCCTGTTCAGATGGGCTATGTACAGGAGAAATTGGAAATGACCAACAGAGGGAAGGCCCTGGAATGAAGGGGGATTGGGAAAGGCTTCCTGTAGAAGGTGGGATTTTAGCTGGGACTTGAGGGAGGCTGGGGAGAGCAGGAGGAAGAGCATTCAAGGGCTGGGGGAAAAGCAGAGAAAGTGCCCAAAGGCATCCCATGGAGTGTGTTATTGCAAGAGCAGCCAGGAGGCCAGTGTCACTGGATCACAGAGAAGGTGCTGGGTGGGAGGGGGTGTAAGACTTACTGGAAAAGTGGGGGAAGGGGGCAACAAGTTACAGAGAGCTGTGCATGTCAGAGGGTTTTATATTGGAGCCTGGGGGTGAGAGGAAGCCGCTTGAGTTTACTGAGTAAGGGGTTGTGGGTGACTTGGTAAGACCTATGCTTTAGGAAGGCCATCGAATCCAATCCTCTCATCTGACAGCTAAGAGGGGGTAGGAAATTTGCCCTGGGTCACACTGCCAGCAAGTGTCTGAGATGGGATTGGAACCCAGGCCTTCCTGAATTCAAGCCAATATCCTACGGACTACATCACACTCACTCTCGAGAGACATATAATGTTCATTGTCAAGACATTATATCCATATTCCATTGTGAAGTCATGGCTTCTTCATTACAACATTGGTGCTCCAGCCTATCATATATATTTCAATTCAATCCAACCCGCCAAGCATTTATTAAGGAGCTGTTGTGTGTCAGGCACTGTGCTAAGCAAAGACAAAGACAAAAACAAAAATGAAAAGAGCAATAAGCAACTTAAGAGAGGAGGTACAGGAAAGGAGGAGTGGGAGGCAGCATAGTGGGTGGAGTGCCTGACTCAGAACACTTGAGTTCAAATGCTGCTTTCAGGACTTGTTTAGCTGTATGACCCTAGGCAAGTACTAAACCTTTTAGCCTCAGTTTTCTTATATATAAAACAGTGATTATATTGGCATTGACTGCAAAAGATTATTCCATGAAAACAGTGAGACAATATTTGTAAAATGGTTCACAAATGTTAAAAACCCATATAAATGTTACTTCTTCTTCTTCTTCTTCTTCCTCTTCCTCTTCTTCTTCTTCTTCTTCTTCTTATTATTATTATTGGAGTCAGACAGACTCCTGCACTGCTCCTCTACTTCTTCCTCATCTACCCCTCCAGCCAACTCTTGATCCAAAGCACTAATAGAAGGATCTGTCACATAGATAATTGACAACAATGTGTAATCCCTAAATGCCTCGGATTTGGTTTCATGGTACATTGCATGGTCTTTTCCCCCAGCAGATTTATCTTCCTGATTGAGGTTTGCTTAGGCTAACATTAAAATAGTTTACATTCCCTAAGTACATTCCAATTGGGTGGTGGTGGGAATATGCCCAGAGTGTGCTAGGTCGGGGAGAGAGGCTAGTCCCAAAACAGCAAAGCCCAATTCCCTGGCTCTGATAAGTCGTAATGAAGCTGAGCATACTGGGTAGATAATAAAAGAAGCAAGTACACAGGTTGACAAAAGGTTGGAACCCGTGCTAACTATGTCTCTATATTGACTGAGTCCACAGCAGGCAAAACCAGCTAGTGAACAAAAGTTCTATTTATTCCTCAATCATAAAGGGGGGGGGGGCAGGGGAGGTGAAAGTTGGTTAAAGTAAACTTTTATGCCTTGCTCACGGATATTTTCATATGAAAGTTTTGTTTGATCTTGGCTTCCTGGTATGAAATTCAAGATTTGTGTAATCTGAATATACTGTGAAATTTAAAAAATACTGTGAACTCCAGACAAGGTTTCGTATGTTCCAGGAACAACCTCTAAACTAAACAAAGAAAGCTACTTTTCAAATTCAAGGGTAATCAGAAGGGTAGGTAAGGAATTTTCTGTCTTTCCTTGTTTAAAGCACATGTGTGCATGCGGGGGAGGATGTGTGTGTGTGTGTCTATGTATGCATATATGTATTGAAAGAGTAGGGCATGTTTAGCTTGGAAAAGAAAAGATTTACAAGAACATGATATGGTTATTGAATTAATAATGAAAGTGAATTACAGACAAATACACACACATGCATTAGTGATGTGTACATTTATTTTATACCTGCTTAAGACCTATTTATTGAAGATCTGACCACTCAACTCTTCCTTCATCAGTGACTCTAATTGGAGAGAGAACTTAATGAGGGGTGGGGAGGATGTCAGAAACTGATTGATATGCACAGGAGTAATCTAAGGGAGTACTCCCAGACTGCAGGTATTTCTGGATAGTCTTAAACCCTTTCTTCCCAGCCCAAGACACTGCAGCCTAATCAGTGGCTTACAGTATTTTTTTATTTCTTGGAGAGAAAGAATATGTGGGAAGACAGAGGGCATTGTGCGAGGCCTACACAGGGGCATGCTGGAGCCAGCTCTAACCTTTTGACAGCAGATTGTTCAACTTTTAGAGTAAGAAATCAGTAAATGCTACAAATCAGGGCACACATTTCTTGTTTTGCTCATTGTCTCAACTTAAGAGAGTCATGGAGAAAATGTGAATAATGCAGATTAAATGATTAAACTTAAAAGTGTGTCCTGTGTACATTTTTTTTCCTGGAGATCCAGTTATTAAACAATTATCAGCATGCCCCTGAGCATTCAGAGTCTCAAAAGCCCTTTGGTAGGGAGAGCATCAAGGGGATAAAATGTCTGAGATCCACAGAACAGCCACCTGAGGATGAAGCTTGTGTGTCTCCAGGCAGCCCCAGAGTCAGAGAATCTCAATTGAAAGGGGACTCAGTGTGGCAGCTAGGTGGCACAGTGGATAGAGCACCGGCCCTGGATTCAGGAGGACCTGAGTTCAAATCTGGCCTCAGACACTTGACACTTACTAGCTGTGTGACCCTGAGCAAGTCACTTAACCCTCATTGCCCCACAAAAAAACAAACAAACAAAAAGAAAGAAAGAAAGACCCTATAATGAAGTTGATGTTTGTCCTTCCTTCCTGAAGAGAAATGTGACATCAGGAGGTGATGTCATGACTTGCACTGAATCAGATTTAAGTGAGGGAGGGCTGTGCAAAGTCACCAGCCTCACTTTCTCTTCCAGAGCCATTTAGGTCCAGTAGCAAGATATATATCAGGATGACTGGAGATGGGTCCAGTTGTTTTAAGGTAGTTGGGAGTTAAGTGACTTTCCCAGGGTCACACAGCTAGTAAGTGTCTGAGGTGAGATTTGAACTCTGTTCCTCCCAACTTCATTTATCAGCATGCCCCTGAGCATTCTGAGTTTCAGAAGCCCTTTGGTAGGAAGAGCATCGAGGGGATAAAATGTCTGAGATCCACAGAACAGCCACCTGAGTGAGGATGAAGCTTGTGTGTCTCAAGGCAGCCCCAGAGTCAGAGAATCTCAATTGAAAGGGGCCTCAGAGGCCATATAATGAAGTTTCTTGTCATTGTTATTGTTTGTCCTTCCTTCACAAAGAGGAATGTGACATCAGGAGGTGATGTCATGACTTGCAGTGAATTGGATTTAAGTGAGGGAGGGCTGTGCAAAAGTCACCAGCCTCACTCTCTTCTCCAGAGCCATCTAGGTCCAGTGACAAGGTATACATCAGGATGACTGGAGATGGGTCCAGATGTTTTAAGGCAGTTGGGGGTTAAGTGACTTTCCCAGCATCACACAGCTAGTAAGTGTCTGAAGTGAGATTTGAACTCTGGTCCTCCATACTGCACCACCTAGCTGTCCCATAATGAGGCCTATAACCCAGAGGAATCCTTTCTCCAGCATTCTTCCTAAGTGGTTATCCAGCCTTCAGGCTTAATAACCTGCACCAGGAGGCCTCAGACACTTAGTATCTCTGTGACCCTGGGCTTAACCTATGCCTGCCTCAGTTTCCTTATCTGTAAAATCAGGGCACCTAGACTACCTCTGCAGGACTACCTACCTCCTGTATCTCTATTCTTTCCCTCTTAGGGAGGCAGTACAATACAATCAAAAATACTTAATAATAATAATATGGCTAGTATTTATATAGCACTTTGAGGTTTGCAAAGCATTTTACATACCTCATTGGTCCAGTGATTATATAATGAAAATATTATGACACAATGAAAAGAGAGCTGAGTTCTGGGGTCAGAGAACCAGGGTTCAAATCCTGCCTCTGATGTGATATTTGTGACCTAAAGCAATTCACTTAATTTCCCCAGACCTCATGTAGAAAATGAGTGGGTTAGACTAGATGATCTCTGAGGTCCCTTACAATCTCAACTCTAGAGGCCTAGTTCAGTCCCTGGCTGGGGGCTAGAGCAGTCACCTGTCCATGATCAAATTCTAACCCATCTCCAGATATCCAAGTCCTTTCTGGGGGTGAAATAACCAAGCTAGACTTTCTTTCTTTCTTTCTCTCTTCCTTCCTTTCCTTCCTTCCTTCCTTCCTTCCTTCCTTCCTTCCTTCCTTCCTTCCTTCCTTCCTTCCTTCCTTCCTTCCTTCCTTCCTTCCTTCCTTCCTTCTTTCCTTCCTCCCTCTCTCCCTTCCTTCCTTCTCTTCCTTGCTAGCTACTGGCAGGAGACAAACTGAACAGAGCCTTCCCAAGGCACGTGATCAATCTCAAACAGAGGTAGCAAAGTCCACTGGGCACAGAAAAGAGTTAAGTAATGCTCCCGCTTTTCCCAAAGATAGCCAGCTATGGGTCTGCAACATTGCACACGCTGCTAGGTCCTGATTAGTGCAAATATATTAGTCAAAGTTAATGTGTTCATTGATTTTACTGAACTGTTTTACCCTCTTTATTTTTTTATTTTTTGGTCAGGGCAATGAAGGTTAAGTGACTTGCCCAGGGTCACACAGCTAGTAAGTGTCAAGTGTCTGAGGCCGGATTTGAACTCAGGTCCTTCTGAATCCAGTGTCAGTGCTTAATCCATTGTGCCACCTGGTTGCCCCCCCCCCCTTTATTTTTTAATCTTTGGAACAAGGGATTGGTTCACTGAGGAAGTGAAAAGGACATGTGTGTGTGTGTGTCTGTGTGTGTGTGTGTGTGTGTGTGTATAGTTGAGTCATTTCAGTCATGTCCACCTCTTTGTGACTCCATTTGGGCTTTTCTTGGTAAAAATACTGGAGTGGTTTGCCCTTTTCTTTTCCATTTTACAGATAATGAACTAAGGCAAACTGGCTTAAATGACTTGGTCAGGGTCACACAAGTAGTAAGTAGTGTCCGAGGCCAGATTTGAATTCACAAAGGTGAATCTTCCTGACTTCAGGCCTGGCACTCTATCCACTGCTAGAACTATCTGCATGTGCATGTATGCATGAATATATGTATGTATATTCTACACACACACATATATGTCTTTTTAAAAGCTCCACAAGAATCCTGTAAAGTATGTTCTACAGATACAACCATTTCACAGGTAAAGAAACTGAGGCACTGAGTGTGAAGTAGTTTGCCCATTCTCATTAAGACAGAGAGTATCAGAAGCAGGACTGTGACCCAGGGCTACCTGACCATAAGTCCAGGATTCTGTCGATTGCTCTTGAAATACAGAACCCTATCTGCCTTGGTTCCTTTCTTTATGGAACAGTGCATGCCTTCCTTCCACGGTGAAAATGGATCCCTAAGTTGGAAGCCCCTGCTGCAGGCTGAGGGGATCTCTGGCATCTACTTTCCAGGGTGCTCCTGAATGTATGCACATGTTGGAGAGCTGCAAGGACTTGTTCCCTCTTACCTCCATGTACTGATGAAACAGACGAAAGGCGCGGTCTGTGAAGTTGAAGACAGTCCTCCAGCCAAAGTGGACCATGTCTTTAGGCTGGCCCTCCTGAGGCCCATTATAGAGAAAGCTGAGTATGGCTTCAACTGTGATTCCTTCCCCATCCAGCTGTTTGTTCACAAAGTTTTTCACTGTTGGATTCTCCAGAGTATCCTAAGTAAGGAACATGAAAAGTATGTTGGGCATATTTCTATAGCCATCTTTTTGTCCTGGATCCTAGATTTAGATCTGGAAGGGACTTTAGAGGTCCTCTAATCTGATCCTCTCATTTTATACATGAGGGAACTGAGGCCAGAGAAATTAAGTGGCTTGCCCAGGGTCACACAGGTGCTAAGTATCGGAGGCAGAATTCAAACACAGGTCTTTCTGAATCCAAGTCTCATGCCTATTGCTCTGTCCCTCCTTATCTCTGCCTCCTGGCTCCCCTGGCTTCCTTCTAGTCTAATTTAATAGTAGAAGCCTTCCCTGCTGCTACTTAATTTAGTGCTCTCCCTCTGAGATCATCTCCAATTTATCTTGTTTGCACATAGTTGTTTCCTTGTTATCTTCTCCCATTCCATTGTGAGCTCCTTGACAGCAGGGACAATCTTTTGCCTTTCTTTGTATCTCTAGCACTTAGCACAGTGCCTGGCACATAGTAGGTGCTTAATAAAAGTTTGTTGACTTGACTTGAATTTAGTCTCTACATCATGCTTCCCCTCCATGATCCCTGGATCTAGGAGCACATATTTAGAGATGGGGCGACACATGCTATATGTTTACCTTTATTTCAAAATTGGATGAACCCTTTCTTGTGAAATACAGAAGGAGACCCAATTTCATTCTCTCATCTACTCCCCTCCCAGTCCCAACCCACAAGAGCTTCTCATACTCAGATCATGGTGATCTGTGTGCTGTTGTCAAAGAAATGCCAGATCTGAGGCCCTACTTCTTCCCATGCCTTGAGAAACTTTCTAACACGATCCAGCTCTTCAAAAGTTGAGTTGGCCTGAGGAATAAAGACAGACAGACAGGGGAACAAGAATAGAGAAGGGAGAAAATACAAGTGCACATGAAACTGCTTCTGTGGTTTCCTAACATACCCGTTGGGGCAGTGACAACATTTGGGAAAGGTCTTTCACAGATGTCTTTTTCCTTTTCTACACTGACCTGAAGATTCCTTGGTCTGCTGAGATTTCTCACAACAGGCTACCAGTTCTCAGGATACCTGACTGGCAAAACTAATGCGTACTTGTTATCCTCAATGGTCTATGGGACATTGATGGTGTTACAGTCTGCCTGTGCTGCATGAAACCTGGTTTCATTCTGTTGGAGAGCTGGCTCCTCCCCCACTCTTCTCCAATACTGCTGCTTCCTCACCCAGCCAGGACACAGATAAACTGGCCGTGTGTACTAGCTAATAGTGGGAATGGCACGCACTTCCAACAGGGACAGAACACAAGTGCCTGGTCGGGAGACCTCATCACATCACAGAGATACTGAGGGGGGATCACACCAAGGAACAAGTGATAGGGAGAGGAAGAAGGAAACCCCAACAACCCACCAGTCCAAAATAAACATGAGGATCGCTAGGGACAAGTAAAACAGAAGGAGGAAAATCCACATCCTCTTGAGGGGCCCAAGGCAATGAGACTTGAAGGGTGAGGAGAGAGGAGGCTTACATGCTTTAATATCTGATGAACAGCAGGGGAATCTGGAGTAAAGAGGATTTTCCCCATCAGCAAGGGCTTTGCTGCCCTCCAGGCTATTTTAGTTAGAGGGTTTGCTTCCAAGTTCTGGATCAATGAATTGCAAAACGATGCTGCCCAGAGAGAGGAAGACAGGGTTAATGGAACCTTATCCCCTCTGCCCCAAAGCTGATCACCAAGCACCATCGTTATCATGCCCAAATCCCAGGCCCCATTCACTCAGAAATGAAGGATGGGACAAATAAACTAAACTAACAGGCTGGGCTCATACAATAACAAGTCCATCAGCTCAATCAAGGCCTTATCACTGGAAATGAAAGCTGGGGCTGCTGTATGAGACTGCTGGTGATTAGGTCAAGAGCCAAAGGGCATTATCCCCCCCACCCCCAAGAAAAGGAGGTGCAGAGCCCAACAGGCAGGGGCAATAGAAAGACACTGCCTGTTTAAGCCGCCATTGAGTTTTCCATCAGTTCTATGCCTGACTTCTGACGTTCTCTGAGCTACCTTCCATCTATTCTCTCTTTTTTTTTTTGGTGAGGCAATTGGAGTTAAGTGACTTGCCCAGGGTCACACAGCTAGTAAGTGTCAAGTATCTGAGGCCAGAAGTGAACTCAGGTCCTCCTGAATCCAGGGCCAATGCTCTATCCACTGTGCCACCTAGCTGCACCCCATCTATTCTCAAGATGTTTGGACCTAGTTGTATGGACCAGGTTGTCTCCCCATTGAAATGTAAGTCCCTCGAGGGCAAGGATGTTCGGAGGTATTTAAATTTTTTTTTATTATTATTTTTTTGCAGGGCAATGAGGGTTAAGTGACTTGCCCAGGGTCACACAGTTAGTAAGTGTCAAGTGTCTGATGCTGGATTTGGACTCAGATCCTCCTGAAACCAGGGCTGGTGCTCCATCTGTTGTGCCACCCAGCTGTCCCTGGGGGTATTTTTTGCCTTTCTTCATAAACCCAGTATTTGGTACAATGCCTGGCACCCACTAAGTGCTTCATAAGTATTGGATGCCTCGGCTTGACTTGATGCTGTTGTCAGTGTCACAAAGCCAGCTTACAACTGGCACCTCCCCATCCGCCTTATTTCACTTTTTAGCTCATGTCAGTCATTTGCCCTCTTCTTACAAGAGCCAGGAAAGAAACAGTGAAGGGTGGGGGAAGTTCCCTAGCAGGGCCTTGGCATCTAGAAAGTGAGACAGGGCTGCACACATCTATCTCCCTTGCACTGTGCTTGTCAAAGCCCCTCAGTCATGTTGACTTGCCAGGGCCCTTCTAACCTAAGCTTTGCTTGAAATTCTGGCCTGCCTCCCAATTCACCTTTTCTCCAATGTTTTCCTCTGGAACTTCACTCTAGTTCAGTTAGATCAGTGGCAAACGTCCCCTCTGTTTTTTCCAGCTAAGGCTTGGCTCCATCAATGGCTCATGCCCAAATTACTTTAAAACTGCTGTCCTTTCATCAGTGGGAAAATAGAGGCCCCTCTTTCTAGCCCCCACTGGCCCCCCCAAAGGTGAAGCCATTTGCCCAAGGTCACTCAAGGAAATCCATATGTTAAAGCCAACACAGGATTCCTAACCAACCTGACCACCATGGTAGAGGAGGAGTAAGCCAGGGACTTAAAAGAAAACTTACTTGTTCTCTTATCATAAGAATAGACAGGATCTTTTCTGGAAGGATCTATGCCTAGGAAGGCTTTGTAGTTGTTGTCTTCATACCAGTTATAGGAAAACACTCTGGAGCCACCCCCCTCTGGGTAACCACACAGGAGCTCAGAGAGAATCCTCATCAACTGGCTAAATGACTCTGGCCCTCCATTCTGCAGGAGGGGCCCTGTTACCCACAGCAGGTCCTGGACACTCGGCCGACGGGCTAGCTGGGGAAACACAGAGGCCCCAGGTTAATAAGAATAATCGCTGACATTTACCAAGCATTTTAATAACTTTTATACTATTATCAGGTAATATTTAACTGCTTATCATCATTATAACATGTATGAAGATTTCATATGGTACATTTAAAACCTAGCAATGACTATATCAGTATCACCAACTGAACTTGCTTAGCAACTATAAACATTTTAATTATTCAAGTATCACCACAATTGTTGAGTTACTCCCTCTATATAGGAAGGAAGGAAGCAAGTATTTAATAAGTGGCTACTATTTGCTAGGCTCTTTAAAAATATTTTCCATTTGATCCTGGGAGTTATTATCCCCATTTTACAGGTGAGGAAACTAAGGCAGACATAGGCTAAGTGACTTACCCAGGGTCACACAGTAAGGCCAGAGGTAGGAACCAAACCCACATTTCTCCTGACTCTTAAGCCCACTGTTCCTTCCTGTATAAGAGCACCATAGATCTGAAGCTGGAAAGGGTCTTACAAACCATCTAGTCCAATATACTCATTACACAGATGAGGAAACTGAGCCTGAGGAAGTTAAGCAACCTTCCCAGGACCATAGAGAATGGATTTGAACCTGGGTCTCTGGACTCCAGATCCCAGGTTCCTTCCCATCAGTTACACCAAGTGAGTCATTTATGTCATGCTGCTTCATTAGCAAGCTGAGCCAGAAAGCCTTGGCTTTGAGCAGGACCTCCAGGGCCACATGTCTGAGAGAGAATAGTTATGGAGGCAAACAAGCCTTAATGCAGCTGCAAAAATAAAGACAGACTGATGTGGCCAGAGGAATCTGGGTGGCGGGGGTGGGGAGGGGAAAAATCCAGCAGTGGGCATAGAGAATTTTAATTTCAACTCCCCTCGTTTGTCTTTCCTGGAAATGTGGCTGGTGGGGGTGGGAGAGCTGGAGGCTGATGGGGGCTCCTGGCTTTTCAGTACAGGCAGGGACTCTTCTCTAGCAAGGAGAGCCATAGAAGGAAGGTGGATTGCTTAGAAACGCTTAGTACAGACTAGCCCAGGGAACCTCAGCACAAATCTCTCAGGCTGGACGGAGCCAAATTCAGTCAGATCACTGGAAAATTCCCTCCTTGCACCACAAGAACCAATCTCACAGCTCTGCATTGTGGTCTTTTTCCTTTTTCTGTTTTGTTTTGCTGTGGTATTTTCCAGTAAATGAAGAAATGAACTGGAGGGAGAAAACTCTCCTTTCTCTGAGAGTCCAGGATTAAATTCAGCACAAGGCCCACAGAAAATTGGTTGTTTCCTCCCCGCCCCCTTCTTGGTCTCTCCTCTTTCCCCCTCCCTTCTTCTCTCCTCTCCTCTTTCCCTCCCTCTCCCTCTCTTCTTCTCTTTCCTTCCCTCTCTCTCTTTTCTCCTCTCTCCTCTCTCCCCTTCTCTTTCAGGAGTACAATAAGCTTCCATGATCAGAAGAAGAGAGATTTACCATACTAAGAACAATGTCTAGGGCTTATTGAAGAGGCTCTGTGATTCCTATTTGCTTAGCCTTTAGGGAAGGAGCAGGGGAAAGCCACTCTTCTTGCAAACATACCTCCCAACGTGTCCTAAAAAGCATTTGGGGTTTGAAAACCACCACTGGAATTCAGTGGGGGTGAGTCTGCAATCAATCCTTCCACAGATATTCAGGGAGGTTTACTTGTCATCCCCTTCTCTGACCTCATGCCAACACTTGCCTCTGTAAACTGACAAGTGTCCCAGAGAATCAGAGCAGTGAGTCAAGCCTGTAAAGTTAGTCTGCACTTCCCTAAAGCAAAGATGTAGAGTTGTTTCTACCACTGTGAATCTTGGAATGCCTCTGGGAGGGATTATTATCATGACCATTATTGCGTTTTGCTCATTTGGCCAAAACCATACAGGATGGGCAACAGGAATGGAATGCAGTTTCCCTTCCTCAAGAGATTGCCTGTGATCGAGGAGAACATCAATCTGCTGGAATATTGGGGTCGTGCCCATGACCAACAGAAGGGAAGAGATGGTGTGCTTATCAAATGTACAGATATTGCAAAGCTGGCATGGGGAGCTAAGAGATGATATTCAGAGTCAAAAAGATCTTTCTAGGTTCCAGCACAGGGTCAAACTGAATTAGATGAAATCTAACAGAGGTTAATGGTGAGTCTGCACTTGGGTTGGGAAAACCTGACATCATAAGTACAAGCTGGGGAAGGAAGGGATGGGTAGATGTACAAAAGTTCTGGGGGTTCTAGAGGACTGCAAATTCAATATGAGTCACCAGAGCAATACAGCCATCAAGATACGGAGTGCAGGGAAAAGGTTCATCAAGAAAGGCTTAGGTTCCAGGAATCATCCCATGTATTCTGCCCTGAGTAGACCACCTGTGGAGGATCATGTTCCCTTTCAGGTGACAAGAAGACTTGGCAGGATTGCATGTAAATACTGAAAGGGTTGTCACTAGGGAAGATACATTAGACTTCTGCTGGGTCCCTGAAGGCATCACTAGGACAAATGGGTGGAGGGTTGCAAAGAAATACATTTAGGCTTGTCCTAAGAAAAATTTTCCTAAGAGTTTATTGTTGTCTAGTTGGGTCTGACACTTCATCACCCCATGAACCATAATGTACATGGGGTTTCCTGGCAGAGATCCTGGAGTGGTTTGCCATTTCTTTCTCCAGTAGATTAAGGCAAACAGAGATAAAGTGACTTGCCCAGGGTCACACAGTTAGTAAGTATCTGATCCAGAATTTGAACTCAGATCTTCTTGACTCCAGGCCCAGTATTCTATTCATTGAGTCATGTAGCTGCCCCTAGCTAACACTTCCTTCTTTCCAAAAGGAGAACAGGCTCATAGTGATAGGCTCCTAATTAGAGATCTGGAAGGGAGATCAGAAGCATCTAGACAAATCCCCATATTTGACAGATGAGACTGAAGCCCAGAGCAGCTAAGTGAAGTATTCAAGTGCTCACATATATTAAATCTTCAAGAAAAGGTTAGCTAAGCATGGTTCAGGCACAGGTTGGACCAGGTGACCCCTGAGCTTTCTTGGGATTATGCAGATCCTTGCCTCATCCAAGGTCAAATAGTCATCAGCATTGGTTAATGTGTATTGGGTATTCTGCATGGACTCATTTCACATAGATCTGTCTTCTATTCTCAAGCACATATAAGCAACCCCCTGATAACCATATAAGGAAACAGAAAGGTTGATAGGCCTTAAATTCCTTTATTTCCTATCAGCTCCACCCTTCTTATGCTGATAGGCACCAATTCAGAGTTCTTGAATACTGATAAAGCAAAGAATGTTAAGCCAAAATACTCCCTAGAGCTGGTGATGGCTTAGATGCAATGTGTGCTCAGTCTCCACATCCCACCTGCATAGAGTTGCGTCTGGCCTCTCCTCATTTGGCCCATGGAAGAATGACCTGGCTAAATTTGAAGTTGATTATACAGAGGTAAAGTCCAGTCAGGAGTGTTTCTGGTCTTCTTGGGAGAGCTCAACCTTATATAATCAGGGCTGAGAAGGCTGGGAGATGGGAGGGAATGGGGAAAGGACTAAAGGTTAGCTAGCTTGCCTGGCATATTTTTTTTTTCTTTCTTTTTTTTTCAGTGAGGCAATTGGGGTTAAGTGACTTGCCCAGGGTCACACAGCTAGTAAGTGTTAAGTGTCTGAGGCCGGATTTGAACTCAGGTACTCCTGACTCCAGGGCCAGTGCTCTATCCACTGCGCCACCTAGCTGCCCCTGGCATATTTTTAAAAATAAAACATGACACCCGAAAAAATGTCATTCTTCATCTGGGACGGTGTCTTGGAAACAATGAATATGAACTTGGGACAGACTTTGAGAGATAATAGAGGAGAGTGGGGATCCTGCTATGGTTCATGGAGTCACAAGAAGCTAGACGTGACTGAACGAATGACCAACAACAGAACAGGCAGAGTTATAATTAGAAGATCAGGGTATTGACTCAAGGCACCAAATTTTAATGAACTCCAAAAGTACCTCCATTCACTTAAGTGCTAGAAACAACCAAGTTTAATATCTAATTAATAAAAACAACTCCTTGAAACAGGAAGTCATTGAAAGTTTTCTTCCCTTTTCTTTCTTCAGCCCTTGGTGCCATATACCCCCAGATCAGTTTCCCCCACTTTAGAGTGGCTTCCCTGTGGGACTCTCTATCTCCACACACACCTAACTGTGAGAATGCTCACAGCTGTGAATAATTTTCTTGATGCTTGCCCTGGGTCCTTTGTGAAATTGGCCCTAAATAGGAAAAACGCTAGTTATCCCTCCAATAAGAGGTCACAGCAATGGAGATGTGGGTCCAGTAGAATCAGCTTTTAGTTAGAGAAGAGAGTTTAGTAATCTTGGGAGCTTCCCAGAGCTGGATAGGTAGATTTCTGATTGATCTTGACCTTATATATAATTGTTGCATTTGTATATTTTTGTCCTTTATAAATTCTCCACTGCAGTCTCACTCTGATGCTTCAGTTTAACATCTGAAATAGCCCTGAGCTCTAGAAGGCTGTCTCAGCAGAAGTTCTAGCAAGACCATATTTAAAGTTAGGCTTCAAATACATGTTCAGTGATGGGCTTTGCAGGCAAGAGGACCAGACTAGCAAAGTTTGAAGAAGTTCATCTCTAGAACTTTGGCCAATGGAAGGTGGTTTTTTTTTTCTTTTTTGGCCAAAGCAATTTGTTATTTTGGTCAAGGTGATCTCATGCTCTCTACCAAGGTGTCAAAGGTCATAAACTTCATCAACAGAAGGAGTTCCCATATCCCTTCATGGATCTATTGTGGAAATACCAGAAGATGAATTATTTTGCTCATGAATAAGTGGGCTTCAACCTTTGTTAGCTGAGGGGGAGAAGGGGAGCATGTGATAGGTTCAGAGGAATCGATGAAGAGTGTTGGTGTCAGAAAAAGAGGATCAGGACAAGAGACCATGTCAAATGAGGATGATGGCTTATGGACAACTGGAGATCAAGAGACTTAGTGGTGCTGGCCCCTGAACTTCTAGGATAGGATCATGGTGTTATAGGACTTCATTTTGCACAGGAGAAACCTGAGGTCCAAGGAAATCATGTGACTTCCCCAAGGTCACACCAATCCTAAGTATCACCAGTAGCATAGGAGCCCAAGACAGATGTCTTAAAGGGCATGTAATGATTGGAATGATGCCACCTGCTGGAGACTTATTGTAGAAAAGCTGCGCCATGAGGCGAACGTCTCTGAGGGCAAGACCATGGGTCTTTTCTTTGGCGTCAGTAAGTGACGTTTGTTGTTGGGGGGAAGAAGGAAGAGCCTGGGGGTCTGACTAGGGTCTTTTCCTGGGGACTCTGGTGGAGAGCTGAGCTAGAAATGTGCTCTCCCTTTAATAGATAGATGAATGTAGGCCTTTCACTCTCTCTTTACCAAATTCTTATTCTCCTTAATAAATGCTTAAAAGTCTAACTCTTGCTAAAGCTTATAATTTATTGACGACCACTCATTAGAGATTTTAGACAGAATAGCTAGAATCTTAGCTCTTAACAGGCATGTGGAAGAAGGAGTAGACCCATACTGTTTGGCCACAGAGAAGAAATCACTAAAAGCAACAGGCTTAAGTGGCAGAGTTAGATTTCAGCTGAACTGAAGGAAAACTTTCCTAACAATTAGAGAAGTCCCAAAGTAGAATGGTTTACCTCATTCGTAGTGGCTTCCCATTCCTAGAGACCTTTTGGTAGAGAGGCTTGATGACCACTTTTTAGGGATATCATAGGTAGAATGGGATTGGACTATATCAGGCCTTCTGAAACTCTTTCCACCCAAAACCCCTTTTTGCCCAAGAAATTTTTATGTGACCCTGGGTGTGTAGTTATATAAAATAGGCATATGTAACCTTTTACTATTTGGTGACCCCCATATTCAGTTACACAACCCCATATGGGATCTCAATCCACAGTTTAAGAAGCTAGGGTCTAGATCACCTGTAAGGTCCTTTCTAACTGAGATTCTGTTCTACCAGGAGCTCATCGGTGATCTTGGTGCTGCTGGCCTGTAAAACCATGGAACCCAATGACTGAATCAAAGGGCCATGTCCTTCTGGAACATATTTGTAAGGGATCCCACAGACCTTTGAAGACCTCACCAACTGGGAGCAAGTCTTTACAATGGTGGTGGTTTTAAAATAAGAGGGTTGCATCAAGTCTACCCAACGCATTAATATGATTAGTCAGGGCCCTTTATATAAATTATAATTATATATGTATGTTACAATTATTTTGAGGTTATATTAAAAGTTGATTTGTATGTTAATAAAGCTTTTTTAATTAAAAATAACCTATCTGAGAATCCTTTGAAAACAAAATGGGACTAAGTTAAGCCTAGTGACATATGCCTATACTCCCAGCTATATGGGAGGCTGAGGCTGATGGATCTTGTGCTTAGAAGTTCTGGGCTATAGTGGGCTATATCGATAGGGTATCCACACTAAGTTTGGCATCAATATAGTGAGCCTCTGGGGAGCAAGGAGTCACCAAGTTTGCCCAAGGAGAGAGAAACCACCCAGGTCAGAAATATAGCAGGTCAAAATTTCAGAGCCAATTGGCCCACATATAGCCCCTGAACTTACAGCCTGGGTGAAAAAAGAAACCAGTCTTCAAAAAACAATACTGAAGGATGACAGAAAAATTAGCAGGCTAATTTATAGCAGGCTGGAACAATAGCTCATTCACCAACCAGAGAGGGCTGGATTCAGGTCATAGGGCCTTGTACCACATTCAAAAGCCACAGGGTTCTGGTGGCCTTGCTCAATGTATAAAATGCAAGAGATTCAGAAAATTAAAGAGAGCTAAAAAGACTCTGAGACTTTTAGATGGGGTCATCAATTGTCACACTACAAATTGGGAGGCCAGGGAAATCATGTTTCTCCCAGGGATCAACTGCTTCGTGGACTAAGTGTGGGAAAATTTGGGAAATCCATAATGAAGATTCCTTGGTCTGTATTTTGATTATCACCATCAGACCATTTACTTCTTGCACTCTTGGAGACATATTAGATAAAGCTGTTCCCCAGGATCTCAGACTGATACCTTGAGAGCTGCCATCTAAGAGTGTGGGAAGCTTTAAGTGATAAGAAGAAAGAAAGAGGGGAAAAAAGTCCAGTTGTACATGTGTGAGAGTGCACATACACACAGACTTAGACACACGCAGAGACACACATGCCCCATATGGTCACTCTAATATTTCCTCCTGGCTTTCTGATCATAGAGATTATTTCTATGAGAGTCCAGAAACAGCTCGCTCACTCGTTCTCTCTCTCTCTCTCTCTCTCTCTCTCTCTCTCTCTCTCTCTGTCTTTTAAATCTAATTGAGGAAACCAAAGGATATTATTCTAGGTCACCCCACTGAACAAGTCAATCACAAATAGTTTCATGGTGACATTAAATACACCAAAGTTATCCTGACTGCTGGTTTAGAGGCACTAAGCAAGACTCCTGGAGGAAGACAAACAGAGAGCAGCTGTGTGAGTGAGAGGAAGAATGTGAGTGGAGAGTTGCCAATGTGGTCACCTCAGTGGCTCTCTCCATCCTCCCTGACTTCCCCACAGATTGTTCCCATCTTTTCTTCCACTGTGCTCTCCGCATTCAGGTCGACCCCTCTTCCTCTGTTCCACACGGCTCTCTTTTGTCCAGGGAGTTCTGCAGTTACACGATCTGTCTGAGCTGCTGCCACTGGTGATTATCAAGGGAAAGAAGCACTCCTACAGATTCTCCAAATGCCAGCAACGCCCCCTTGGCCCTGAGTGCCACAGTGCCCAGCAGTGCAAGCCTTCTCCACTTCAGTGGTTCCATGAGCTGCCTGTCCTGGCTCCAGGAACCTCCAAGTATTCTCAGGAAACCCAAGTACCAAACCTGAGTGAACAAACTCAGTCTCCCAAATTCATGAGTGTGACCAATAAAATTCCCTACCTCATGTGGACCTTTCAGGAGATTTGATGAAAGCTGAACTCCAGTCTTTGAGGGGACTATATGTAAAAACTATAATAGGACTTTTTGTCAATTCATTTTGGCCTGCTCATATTTGTGGGGTCTTAAAATAAATATTTATTAACATTCTTTGCTTTTACATTACCCACATTTCCCTCTCCTCCCTATCATAGAAAGATCCCATATAACAATAAGGAAAAAAAGAGGGACACCCCCCCCCCGCCAACATTTGAGCAAAACTAAGCAACACATCAAAAAACCCTAGTGTTGTACAGAATATTCCTCACCCAAAGATCCCTACCCTCAGCAAAAAAAAGTGGAGGCAGTGCCTTTGGGGCAGCTAAGTGATACAGTGGATAAAGCATTAGACCTGGAGTCAGGAATTCCTGAGTTCAAATCTGGCCTCAGACATTTACTAGCTATGTGACACTGCCCAGTCACTTAACCCTGTTTGCCTCAGTTTCCTTATCCATAAAATGACCTAGAAAAGGAAATGGAAAACCACTCTAGTATCTTTTTTTGTTTTTTTGGGGGGGTTTGTTTTTGTTTTGTTTTGTTTGCAGGGCAATGAGGGTTAAATGAATTGCCCAGGGTCACACAGCTAATGTCAAGTATCTGAGGCCGTATTTGAACTCAGGTCCTTTTGAATCCAGGGTCAGTGCTTTATCCACTGTGCCACCTAGCTGCCCCCATTCTAGTATCTTTGCCAAGAAACCCCAAATGGGGTCAGGAAGAGTCAGACATGATTAAAACTACTGGATAACAAAAGAATGAAAAAGGTTGTTGGGTTTTTTTTCCTCTCTCATTCAGAGATGAAGAAAGGTTGGGGAAAGCATTTTCTTTGGAGGTTTGGGGAAGGTCTGTTATTTTTTCCATTTAAGACAACATTACTAGGCCATTCGGTTTTCTGTTTACCTTTCAAGTCAGTCCTTACCATTGGCCCTGAAGGATCTCCCTTCCATATATTTTGCAAATAGTTCTGACTTTTATCAGATAAGTAGAAAAAATGCCCTTGAATCCTTATTACTATGTGGGCAGAAAAGGCTGAAACAAATAAGCAGTGTCACTAGGAAATTCTTGGTACTTATTTACAAGGTTGCCTGATGGGTCAAGTGTGCATCACTCTCCAACAAAAGGATGCCCAGAGAGACAATTCTGGTTTCAAGATAATATTGATTTGCATCTCCTCTCTCAAAGTCTAGTTAGGAAATCTTAGGTAAGAGAAGCAGATGTGTCCAAAGGAAGCTCAGTTTCTCTGAAAAACATTACAATCCATTTCATAACAATACTCATTGTGTGTATTTCAGTTGTTTTTCAGTTGTGACTGACTCTTGGTGACCCCATTTGGGGTCTTCTTGGTAAAAGTACTGGAGTGGTTGGCCATTTCTCTCTCCAGCTCATTCTACAGATGAGGAAAATGAGGCAAACATGGTTAAATGACTTGCTCGGGGTCACACAGCCAATAAGTGTCTAAGGCCAGATTTGAACTCAGGAAGATGAGTCTTCCTGACTCCAGGCCCAGCACTTTGTTCACTGTGCCACCTGATTGCCCCATACATGCTCACACCCCCCAGTTTCTGTTGGTGAGTGTTCATCATAACTAGTCCATCCCAGGCCCACCAGGTTGTCGTGTTCTCTGGCCACATTCATACCTTACTACTGTGCTCTCTAGCTTCTACCTCTCCAACCACACTGGACCCTGGACCTTCTGGACATCTGTCCCCAGCCCCCTGCTGCTTTCCACCTCTACCCTGGGGAGCAGGATGCAAATCTATGCCATTATTCCTGGGAAGCCCATGTCAATCAGTGGCCCTATGGCTTCACTGACCATCCCTTCTTTGATATCCCTGACAACAACACATCTCTCTGACTACCAGTCCCCTGTCTGTGGTGTCTTCTCCTATTAGAATATAAGCTCTTTGAGAGTTGGGACAATCTTGTTTTTTGTATTTTTTTATTCCCACAATGCTTGGCACACAGTAAGTACTGAACAAATGCTTTTTCATCCATCCACCCATTTATCCATCCTCCTATCTATACATACCTACATATATACATTTATAAAGCTTTTTACCCTTAGAAGGCAGTGGTCATATATTTGACCCTCACAGCAAGCAACTTTGTGAGGCAGGGAAAGCCAGTTATTCTCACCATCTTACAGCTGAGGAAACTGAGGCTTGGAGAGGTGAAGAGAGACACCCACACAGCCAGTTCAATGGCAGAGACATGGAGCTCAAGCTCAGGTTTCCTGACCCTCACTCCAGTGCTCTTTTCATAAGATCCTCCTGCCTCATTCATTTCATTAAAATCAAGTCACTTGTTTGCCCAAGGAGTTCAAAATGAGAGGAAAAACACGGGATTCTTGATCCTTTGTTCTCCTTTCTCTGATTTTATCACCCTCACATAGTTTCACAGGTCTCCATGCTTAGCCTCCTCTGAGTTCATTAATCACAGTGGATTCTTCACCTGGGGTCCATAAACTTTAATTGTATTTCAATATACTTGGTTTCTTTTGTAATTCTTTTTATTTTGTTTTATGCATTTAAAAACATAATTCTGAGCAAGGACCCATAAGATTTTACCCGAGTCCTTCGTCCCCTGGCACAAAAACATTTAAGAATCCATGGATTGAATAGTAGCATCTGATATAAAATATTGTCCCAGAAATCTTTTTAGCATCTCTTAAAATGAAAAAAAGAAATCTGTGTGTGTATATATCTACGTATATGTGTGTGTGTATATATATATGTATATATATATATGTATATGTATATGTGTGTGTGTGTGTGTGTGTGTGTGTGTGTATATATATATATATATATATATATATATATGAAGTTTATCTACCCAATTCACCATTCTCCTCATAGGGATTTTTCCATTCTTCCTTCCTTCCCTCCTTTCATCTTTCTTTTCTTTCTTTCTTCCTTCCTTTTTTTCTTTCTTTCCTTTCCAATATTTAGCACAGTACTTGGTACAGTATACTTACTTAATAGAAATGCTTGTTAAAAGGATTTGTCAATTGCCCTATTTTTTAAAGGGCTTTGTCAATGATGTGATCTCCTGTATCCTAGTATACTCCATTTACAAAATCACTTCTGTTTCTCCCTTCACTGACTGGACCCCCAACGTTTACCAGCATGCTCCTGCCCTGTACTTTCTCAGGTGAGGATATCTTAATACATTCTATTATTCCACCCTGTCCTGTCCCTTTGAAATAAATGAAACTCACTCTGCCTCTGCCACTAACTTCCATTCAGTTCAATATTTATTCAGCACCTACTATGTACCCAGCACTGTGACCTTGGGCAAGTCACAACTTCTCTGGGATTCAGTTTATTCATCTGTAAAATGAAAGTGTGGGTTTAGATTACCCTCAGAATCATTTCACATTTAAATTTATAATCCTGGGCAGCTAGGTGGTGCAGTGGATAAAGCTCTGGATTCAGGAGCACCTGAGTTCAGATCCAGCTTCAGACACTTGATACTTACTAGCTGTGTGACCCTGGGCAAGTCACTTAATCCTCATTCCACCCCCCCCAAAAAAAAAACACAAACACAAATCTATAGTCCTATGATGATACCATGAGTAAGCATGATGTTTAGCCCCATAAGGCAATAAATTCCCTTTAGTGGGATCCTGAGCACGTTTCTTACCAGGAGCTTAAGAAAATCTGTCTGGGGTTAGTGAAGACCAAATGTAACCTGAGGAAGGCCATATGGTAAAGGGGAAACTACATTGGATTGGATTTGAAGACAGAGACCTGAGGCAGAAGCCTGTCTCTGCCACCTCAGCAAGTCATTCCCCTCTCTGGGCCTCAGTAGCCTCATTTGTAAAATTAGTAGGATTGATTTAATGACCTCCAAAGCTCTTTCTGCCTCTGACAGGGCAGGGGCAACTCAATCAGCCTGGAAGAGCATATCATGGAATGATCCATCTCCTGCACTTTGAATGCTTTCCTGTGAGCCAAGACTGCTGGCTCACTGGTAAATGAGACTGACCGGATTCTCAGACATCCTCCAGCCCAAGGAAGGCATCCATGCCCCATAAGGAAAAAGGCTACGAAAATAGGCCTCAGGAAGTGTATGCATTTTTACCATTTTCTTATTATTGCTCATCTTCTGTGAGAAATGTTCAGGTCTCTGTCTAGCCCCCAGACAATGTGTGTGTGCTTACAGGCAGGCTGGCTCAAGGCTGAGCAAGTATCTGTTTAAGCTCTTAGGAGACAAGTTCTTTGAAGACAAATGAGTATGGCAGGTATTTGGGGTTGTTTTTCTGAAAACAGGCTACTAGTGTGTTTACACATTGCTATAGCAATGTAAGGTTTACACATCACTATTCCTACAACTACACTGTGAGACAGGTATCCCATTTGGTGGGGATGGGGTTCAGATATGAGATTTCAATAGTTTGGGGAAGTCCTCCTCTGGAAGCTTACCTCCACAGATACAGTCCAAGGGTCTGTAACTTAGAGCCTTAGATTGCTTGAGGTCACTAAGGTTGCCACTTTCTTAACAAAGCCACTATGTCTGAGGAGGACTTGAACCCAGATCAGACCTCTATCCACTGTGCCCTGGTATCTCATTTGATTCTCCTTACTGATGCCTTTGTTTTGTCATCTTTGTTATTTTCAGAGCTACTACCACTGGTCCCTACTCTCATCCCCCCAAACTGACACTATGACTGTGTCTGACTGCACCTGCATCGTTCCACACACAATGCCCTTCACCCCATCTTTCCAAGGAAAGAAGGGAGGTATATTTCCTCACTCTTCTCTGGGGCTAAGATGGTCATTCCAATTATTCATGTTCATTTGCTCCACTGAATTGAGGCTTACAGAACCAAAACAATTTGCCCAAAGTCACACAGTTTTTAAATGTCCTCCTTAGGAGTTGTTGTTGTTTAGTCTTTTTCAGTTGTCTCTGACTCTTCATGATCCCATTTGGGGTTTTCTTAGCAAAGATACTGGACTGGTTTGCCACTTCCTTCTCTAGGTTATTTTACAGATGAGGAAACTGTGGTAATCAGGATTAAGTGACTTGCCCATGGTCACACAGCTAACAAGTATCTAAAGCCAGATTTGAACTCAAGAAGATTAGTCTTCCTGATTCTAGGTCTACTACTCTGTCCACTGCCCCACCTAGCTGTCCTAGCTCCCCATTAGGATCTGAACTGCAATTGCCTGACCCCAAGTCTAGCACTCTTTCTAACAGACTCTTCATTGTTGGAGAGTATATTCTCATAGGTGCTCCCATAAATCTCACTCAAAGAAACAAAACTATATGTAAATATCAAGTTAAACTATATGTAAATAATCAAACTATAAGTAAAATAATCAAACTATATGTAAATAATCAAGTAAAACTATATGTAAATAATCAAGTTAAAAAACTCCCCACAAGTTCCACTTGTCTATGAGGGGGTTCTGAGCTTTTGGAGCTGAATTTCTGACAGAGACATATATCTTTTTTTTTTTAAGGGAGAAAAAATATTTATTTTTCAAAAATATTTTTTTCCAATTACATGTAATGATTTTTTTGAGTTCCAAATTTTTCTCCCTCTCTCCCTTCCCTCCCTGCTTGCAAAGACAGCAAGCAATCTGATATAGGTTATACATTACAATCATGTTAAACATTATTTCCACATTAGTCATGTTGTAAGAGAAGGATCAGAACAAAAGGAAAAAAATGCAAGAAAGAATAAACAACAACAAAAAAGCAACAACAAAAGTGAAACTTATAGGCTTCAGTCTGCATTCAGACTCCATAGTTCTTTTTCTCAATGTGGAGAGCTTTGCCCACCAAGAGTCTTTTGGCATTATCCTGGATCATTGTATTGTTGAGAAGAGTTAAGTCTATCATGGTTGATTATCATACAATGTTGCTGATCAGAGACACATGTCTTGTCTCTTGGGCAAGGCAACCCCAGTTAAACAGCCCATCATTGTGAGGGATGTGGTCTCTTCTGTGCTGATGGAAGAATTCAAAAGTGATGGGATTAGGCTAATTTTTTAAAAGATGCAATGCTCTGCCTCCTCCTCCCACCCCACAAGAAAAGAAACTGAGATTCAATCATTTTCTGCTACTTGTATGTGGACAACTGCTTTCAGGCTTGGAGTTGGACCTGAGTTTCCAGGGAAGCCAGCTTTATCCGGGAGGGAAGTGTGTTGCTGGGTAACCAGGAGAACTGTGAATCTGAGGAATGTCTGTTAGGCCCTGACAGCAGTTAAGTGTCAGATGAAAAGAGAGGAAACTGGCTGCAGTGCTGAGGGGGCAACAAACAGGGACAATCTGAGTACTGGGAAATGCGTCATGAGTAGAGAATTTAGACTAAGTCATTTCACTGAGGGGCAACAACAACAAAAAGGCCAATCTGTCCTTCCAGGGGAGGCCACAGAGACAAGCTGTTTCCCAGAGGCTTGGGGGAACAGAGTGTCTTTGACGGACCAGGGTGGGCATGTGAACAGACTGGCCACATGATGCTCTCAGACTCTGGTGAAAATGGGCAAAGGGGCCTTTGACTCTGGTATGTGTGGCTTGTGGGAACCAGCCTGGGGGTTCGGTGATGGATGCTGTTGGGAGGGCACAGAGTCATATGAGATCTAGAAGGGCTTCAGGAATCATCTAGTACAGCCCCATTCTTTTACCACTGAGGAAACTGAGACCCAGGGAGATTTATCCAAAGTCACCCAAAGAGCTCAGTAATAGAGCTAGTATTCAAAGCCAGCTCCCCAGACTCCTTTTCTATTGCTCTTTCCACCTTTACTCCTAATCTAAGCTTTTTAAGGATCTCCCCTGCATCTATACAATTTAGGGGTGAGACTTTCTAGCAATGTATGTATTCAGGAGGACCTGGATTCAAATCTGGCCTCAGACACTTTCTAGCAATGGGGAAAGACTTTCTAGCAATGAGAGTTATACCAAAGTGGAATGGGCTGTCTTGGCAGGTCTTCAGGCCAAAGCTGTATCCCCACTTGCTGGGGATAGTAGAGGACATGCTTCTGCAGGTGTGAGCTGGACTACATGGCCTCAGAGGTTCCTTCCAAGTCTCAGAGTCTGTCAGGAGGCATCTCTGGCTTCTTTCAAAGTTCAGCTCAAATGCCACCTCCTACCTGAGTTATTTCTTCTATGTGTGAATGTATGTAGGTTTATGCACCTATATGTTTATATTTACATACTTGTACACAGATTGTACATGTATATAGATTTCACAGCTGTGTATCTATGCATGAATGTGTATGCATATATGTACATGCACATATATTTTACATGAAAGGCAACTAAATGGTGTAGTAGATAGAATGCTCAACTTGGAGTCAAGAACACCTCAGTTCAAATTCTGTCTCAGACATTAGCCATGACCCTGGGCAAATCACTTCAGTTTTCCTAGCTTCAGTTTCATCATCTGTAAAATAGGAATAACAGCATCCACCTCACAGGGTTGTTATCAGGATCAAATGAGATAACATGTAGAGTGTTTCTGAAAACCTTAAGCTCTATATAAATGTTGTGTGCATGTATACATATATATATATATATATGTGTGTGTGTGTGACTATCTCTATATATATCTAGCTAGGTAGCTAGCTAGCTATCATCTAACTATAACTATATATGTGTGTTTATATGTACCTACTTGCTGTTTTCTCCATAAGACCATAAGCTCTTTGCAAGTAGGGCTTGTTTCATTCTTTATACTTGTCTCCATGGGGAGGCCAAGCCAATATAACAAAAATGGCAATTCTACCTAAACTAACTTATTCATTCAGTGCTATACCCATAAAACTACCAAAAAGTATTTTATAGAGCTAGAAAAAACCATAACAAAATTCATCTGGAAGAACAAAAGGTCGAGAATATCAAAGGAATTAATGAAAACAAATGTGAATGGGGGCAGCTAGGTGGTGCAGTGGATAGAGCACCGGCCCTGGATTCAGGAGGACCTGAGTTCAAATCCGGCCTCAGACACATAACAATTACTAGCTGTGTGACCCTAGGCAAGTCACTTAACCCCACTTGCCTTACCAAAAAAAAAAAAATGTGAATGAAGGTGGCCTAGCTGGGACAGATATAAAACTGTATTATAAAGCAGTAATAATCAAAACTATCTAGTACTGGCTAAGAAATAGAGAAGTGGATCAGTGGAATATATTAGGTACATAAGGCTTAGTAGTCAATGATCATAGTGATCTGGTGTTTGATAAACCCAAAGAATCAAGCTTTTGGGACAAGGACTCACTAAAACTGCTAGGAAAACAGTATGGCAGAAACTAGGTATAGACCAACATCTCATACCATATATCTAGATATCATCAAAATGATTTGAACATAGAGGGTGATACCAAAAGCCAATCATGAGGGCAAGGAATAGTTTACCTACCAGATCTATGGAGAGGGGAAGAACTTATGACTAAACAAGAAATAGTTGTCTCTCCAGCATCTAGTTCTCTGCCTGGCACATTGAGGCTACTTAATTTGATCCTCATAATAACCCTGTGATATTGATGTTGTTGAATATTTGAAGTGGGTGATCCTTGAAGGAAACTAGAGAATCTTTTGGAGGAGTTGGGAGTGGGGGAGGCAAAGGGATTAAGTGACTTGCCCTTGGTCACACAGCTAATAAATACTTGAGGCCAGATTTGAACTAAATTCCTCCTGACCCTAGGACCAGTGCTCTTTCTATTACAGCACCTATCCACCCTGAAACTCAGAATTCCAAGAGGCTAAATGGAGGAGGGAAAAAATGGCAAGCAGAGAAGAAACTGCCCAAGCAAAGTCATAGAGGAGAAGATGGGATGTTGAACTGACAGGGACCAGCAAATATGCCACTTTGATATGAGGAAGAATAAACCCTCAAGGAGCTGACATTATTCTGGGGGATGCCACATGGAAAGCAAATCATTTTGTAAAAAGTAAATAAAAGATAATTTGGGGAAGGGGAGACTCAGCAGAGCCTTGATAATTTCTGGAAACTCTTTACTGAACTGCATCATCCTCTCTACACTCTCATTTCTAGACCAGAGGTAACTGCCTTCTAAACTTGACATCAAGGGACAAAAAGGGTGGGGGAAGGGGAATGTTGGCATTCTTGGGAAAGGTTATTTAATCTTCCCTCTGCTTGACCTCAAGATGCCAGAAACCTCAGCTAGGGCTCTGTAGCCTCCTTAAACCTGTAACTATGGTTAAATGAAAAGGGACTTAGACAGGGGAATGGCTAAAAGTTAAGAAAGCCAAAGCATTATGGAACCTCATTTCTAAATGCTGATGATCTGGGGCTTTTCCAGTGGACTTCTGTTCTCCTTTTGCCCTTGACAAAAACATTTCCTAACAGGGATTTCAAACAGCTAGTTGAAATTTAACCAGCTCCAGTGACCTCCCAGAGGGCAGAGACAAGCTCTCAGTAGATAATCCACAAAGCCTTCTTTCTAGTGAACATAAGGTTCAAGCCTTTGGGGAGGAGGAGGGATGGGGTGGGGGAATTTACTGACACTGCTGAGCATGTAAAGGGGCAGCCCCTTAGGGTTCCCACTCCTTGGGCCTTTACTCCTTGAAGAACAATATATGGCCTTCCCAGGAGTCAGCAAAAAGGGGCAAAAATGAAGTCAGAAAAGTCCAGAGCTGGAGCTAAGGAGTGGTTTAGGGAAAGGAATGGAGGCTGAATCATATTCTAGTAGGAGCTTTGTGAAAAGGGATATTGGGGGGGGGGGGAGAGACCATGAGTCAACCCTATGGGGAGGCCAGATTCCCTCTATCAGCTCCTAGTGACTGGGGGGAGGGGAGGGGAAATTCAGGTTTCCCAGCAGTGTGGCAGGTCTTGGCACCAGGCTCAGTTCCCCTGCTGAATTTCCACAAATAAACATTGGACACAGAAGGGACTGATTTGCTTCTCAGCAAGATTTCAAAGCTGTTCAGCCATAGCCCAAGAGAAAACAGGATGAACAGTCAGAAGGGGGAGGAGGGAGAAGGAAGGAAGGAAGGAGCCAGGGAGTGAGGAAGGAGGGAAGGAACCAGGGATGGAGGAGGGAGGAGGGGAGGAAGTGGAAGAAGGGAGGAGAGGAAGGGTAAGGGAGGAGGGGGAGAGGGAGGGGGAGCAACAACAACAACAACGGGCCCTGGGCCAATCATGTAGGAATCATCCCAAACCCCTCACCTGAAACTAAAGCAAAACTTCTTCTTCTTTTTTTTTTTAGTTTTCAACATTTGTTTATACAAGATTTCCAATTTCAAATTTTTCTCCCTCCCTCCCCCCTCCCCTAGACAGCAGGTAATCAGATATAGGATATATATATATATATATATATATATAAAATAACATTAAACATATTTCTGCATTAGTCATGTTACAAGAGAAGAATCAAAGCAATAAGGAAAAACCTCAAAATAGAAAAACAACAGCCCTCAAAACAGAAGAAATAGTATTGTTCAATCAGCATCCATACTCCAGTTCTTTTTTTTTCTGGATTTGGAGATCCCCTTCCATCATGAGTCCCCTGGAACTCTCCTATACCATTGCATTGGTGAGAAGAATCTAGTTCATCACAGTCGATCAGCACACAATGTTGATGATAATGTGTACAGTGTTCTTCTGGTTCTGCTCATCTCACTCATCATCGGTTCATGCAAGTCCTTCCAGGCAAAACTTCTTTTTTAAAAAATTATTAGTTGTAAAAACAACTTAGTTAGCTGTGACAAGAAGCACCTATCTTACCCAACTCTGGAGTGCCCACTTTCAGCTAGGAGTGAAAGTCGTCCAACATAGGTGACTGACTTTCTCCCCTAGGCTAGGTAGGAAAGGAGACAGAGCACTTGACAGAGTAGCCAGGAGTTCCTGGATTCAAATTCTGCCTCAGTCACTTACTAGGTGTGTGGCCCCGGGCACCTCAATTAAGGCAATGGAGTTAAAAAGATAAAATGAAAACAGGATGAGTAAAAAGAAAGTAATGTGGGGCATGGGATGCAAACAAGTGGGGAATCCCAGGTGGCCTTTGCAGGTAATGTGTCTAAGAAAAGACTTGGATTCAAATCCTGCCTCAGATTCTAACTAGCTATGTGTCCCTGGGCGAGTCATTAAACTCTCTCTCAGTTTTCTGATATGTAAAATGGAGATAATTATAGTACCTACCTCAAAGGGTTTTATGATCCAATGAGATAATGTATTTAAAGTGCTTTATAAATGCAAGCTAACAATAACAACTATGAAAATGATCAAGACCATAATGATGATGATGATGATGAACTATGCTGACCTCAGCCAAACCAGAAGGGACAAGAAATCCTCAGAGACAAATCAGTCCCATTCACTTTCTACTTCTCTCTGTAGCCTGTCCAGAGAATCTTGTCTTCCATGTTCCCTCATGGGAACAAGTCACTGGGTGCCTTCATTTCCCCATCTTTAAAGGGAAGGGGTTGGACAAGTCTATGACCTCATGATTTCTTGCTTAGGAGCCTTGAAAGTCATGGGCAGAAGGTGTTAAGGATAATGTCACTGATATGGAAGGGAAGAATTATTCCAGATGAGAGGGGAAGAAAAGGAAAGCTCCTCTCAGTGGGTCCCAATGTCAGGTTACTACTTTCCTGTGGTCTAAGTCAGCTTCCCCTAATATTCTGTGCCTCAGATGCTAGCCCTTGTTCTAGTGCTCTAGCTGGCAGCTGCCCTTAGTGGTTTAACAAGATTTTCTTTGTTTACAAGATTTTTTTCTAGAATAAGAACTAGCTTAGCATTTAATAAAAAGTTTTTCTGTATTTGTTGTTTTTTTTTAAAGTAATAAACAATTTTATTTATAGTTTAGGGTTCCAATTTTTATCCCTCCTTGCCTCCTTTCCCTCTCCCCTCCCTGAGGCAGTAAGCAATCAAATATAGGTTATATATGTATGATTATGTAAAACATTAACATATTAGTAATTTTGTATAAGAAAACTTGAATAAAAGAAAAAAAAATGAAAGTTAAAAATAGCACGTATCAGTCTGTGTTCCATCAATGTCAGTTCTTTCTTTGAAGGTGGATAATACGTTTCTTCAATAATCCTTTGGGATTGTCTTGGATCATTGTATTGTTGAGAACAGTTAAATCATCCACAGTTCTTCATCAAACAATATTGCTGTCTCTCGGCACAACGTTCTCTTGGTTCTGCTCCTTTCACTGGACGTCAGTTCATACAAGTCTTTCCAGGCCTTTCTGAAATCATCCTGCTTGTCACTCCTTATAGCACAACAATATTTCATCACCATCATAGTCTTTCTGCATTTGTGTGTGAGAAATGGCATATGTAAACAGAAGCCTCTGCTATCTGTGCATTTGAGGCTTCCAAAGCTTGAGTGACTCTGCTCGGGTAAACATGGCAGCCTGCCAACCAGCTGCAATAACAGCCCTGTTCCAGAAAGAGGGAGCACCCTACCCTTGAGGGCAGGCCCAGCTGGGCCCACAAAGGCAAGCCAAGTCCCCCTGGACCCTGCTGCCCCGGCTCCCACAGAGGCCCTGACTGCTGTTGGGTCTTGCTGGCCTTTTCTCTTCTCTCCCAGGCCTGTGTTTGTTTGGGGTATGTGTGTTTGTGTACTTGGTAATCACCTTCAATTAAGGAGGAATAAAAAGAGGTCCTTGACTGTGGCTCAGAATGCACAAAGCTGCCACCCCAGATTTCTCCAATGGAATCATTTGGAGGCACCAGCAAAGGAAAGGGTCTGTCCTCACCTTCTTCCAGAAGCTGAGTGCCTTGGTAAGATGGTCTGCACAGTTCAGGTGGCAGGTCAAGCAGTGGTGGTAGACTAGGGCATAGTTCTAGTTCCCAGCAGTCCTCCAGCTCTAGTCAATATGGTTCAGGCTCAGGCTCTAGGTCAGGATCCAGATCAGGCTCTTGTTCTGGCTCTGGCTCTGGCTCTGGCTCTGGCTCCAAACGGTCCTCTAGCTCTGGTCAACAGGGGTCTGGTTCAGGTCAGTCATCTGGCAGCAAGGGACAGAGATCCAGTTCAAGTGGCAGGTCAAGCAGTCGTGGAAGACAAGGGCATCGTTCCAGTTCCCAACAGTCCTCTAGCTCAAGGCAATCCGGCTCTAGCTCCAGGCAGTCCTCTAGCTCTGGACAGCATGGGTCAGGTTCAAGTCAGTCATTCAACAGCAAGGGACATGGGTCACGTTCAGGTGGCAGGTCAAGCAGTGGTGGTAGACTAGGGCATAGTTCTAGTTCCCAGCAATCCTCTAGCTCTAGCCAATATGGTTCAGGCTCAGGCTCTAGGTCAGGATCCAGATCAGGCTCTTGTTCTGGCTCTGGCTCTGGCTCTGGCTCCAAACGGTCCTCTAGCTCTGGTCAACAGGGGTCTGGTTCAGGTCAGTCATCTGGCAGCAAGGGACATAGATCTAGTTCAAGTGGCAGGTCAAGCAGTCGTGGAGGACAAGGGCAGAGATCAAGTTCCAAGCAGCCATCCAGCTTTAGCCAATATGGCTCTGGCTCTGGCTCTGGCTCTGGCTCTGGTTCTGGCTCCTGCTCATCTTCAGGCTCAGGCTCCGATTCCAGCTCTGGCTCTGAATCTGGTTCTGAATCTGGCTCAGAGTATGGCTCAGGCCAATCATCAGGCTCTAAGAAACAGGGGTCTGGCTCAGGCCATTCTTCCAGCTCTGGAAGACATGGTTCCAGGTCAGGCTCAAGCTCACGTCAATCCTCCTCTCACAGGAGACACAGGTCCAGCTCAGAGGATGAATCAGGAAGCTGTGGGCATCGAGGACAAAGTTCTAGCTCACGTCAGTCCTCTAGCTCTGGCAAATATGGCTCAAGTTCTGGCTCTAGCTCTGGCCAACAGGGCTCTAGTTCAGGTCAGTCATCTAGCAGCAAGGGACATGGATCTAGTTCAGGAGGAAGTTCAAGCAGTCGTGGAGGACAAGGGCAAAAATCTGGTTCCCAACAGTCCTCTAGCTCTAGCCACTATGGCTCCAGCTCTGGCTCTGGCTCTGGCTCTGGCTCTGGCTCTAGCTCTGGATCTGGCTCCAAGCAGTCATCTAGCTCTGGTGAACAGGGGTCTGGTTCAGGTTAGTCATCTGGCAGCAAGGGACAGAGATCCAGTTCAAGTGGAGGAGGAGGAAAAGGGAGGAGGAGGATGAGGAGGAGGGGGGGAGGGAGAGGAGGAGAGGGGGGAGAGGGAGGAGGAGGAGTGATATCAACAATAATAACAATTATTGTTGTTTTTGTTATAGCTGGAATTTCTATAGCACTTTGAGGTCTCCCAGGCACGCCACATATGCTATCTCACTTGACCCTCACAACAACTCTGGGAGGCAGGTACTATTATCATCCTCACTTTACAGATGAGGGAACTGAGGCTGAGAAAGGTTCAGTGATTTGCTCAGTGCACACAGCTAGTCAGTGCCTGAGGTAGGGTTCAAACTTGGATCTTCCTGAGTCCATGTCCAATACTCTATCCACGACACCGATGATATGGTGGGAAAATGGGGTACGGGTTGGGTTTGGGGTTCTTGGGAATTCCTCTTTAAAGAATTACACCCTCTTGCACACAAAACTTAGTTAGAACAAGGTGATAGTTTATTTAGGGCCAAGGGAAGGGAAGGGTGGGGGGAGGGAAACCATGAAAGAAATCCTTGGACTTTTCTTGGGGAGATTTGGCATAAAGCACATAGCTCAGAGGTACCAAATCTCCTTGAACAGGAGACTGGAAGGTACTTTTATAGAGGACTGATGGGGGTGGACCATCTGCCCATGAAAAGTTCCTTTAGTGAGAGAGGACCATCCCCCACTGGTGGTAGCTGGGGGAATTGGGTGAGGAGTGGAGGACCAACCCCCACTGGTAGTGACTAAAGGAATAGGGTGAGGGGTGGCTACAGATCCCTCTTCAGAACACAAAGGCCGCAGCCACACCCAAATTTATCTCCCCAGGGTAAGGGAGACCAGAATGAAGGGTAGGAATCCGCAGCTAGCTCAGTCCGATTTGGATTTGGTTCAGCTCTGTCCTCTGGTTTAGTTTCTCAAGGAGAAGCTTCCTTGGTGTGCCCCAGAGAACTTCTGGGGTGCTCTGCACCCCATGACACCACCTAACTGAAAGAAAAGCTGTCTCCCCCAGTCCCTTCTTCCTCTTGGAGCCAAGGAAAAAATCCCTTGATCCTTTGTGTCATTCTGTTCTGATCCAGCCCACTTCCCAGAGCCTTCTGGATACAAATGTTGCAGAATCTAACCTCTCTGAGAGCAGAGACTTCTGCTTCATTCTCACCCTTGGGTCTCCTTGCATTGAACAGTAGCTGGTTCCTAGTGGGTGCTTCAGACATGAGCTGAATGCTTGTAACAAAGAGGGAAGAGCTGGAGCTCCAGGGTTGTACTGAAACTCAAATCAAAGCTTTTATTAAGCACCTACTATGTGCTAGGTACCCATTTAGGCTCTGGGGGCCATGAAACCAAAAATGAAACAACCCCTGCTACCAGGCAGGACCTCAAAGTCTACTGGGTGTGTGTGTGTGTGTGTGTGTGTGTGTGTGTGTGTTCAAAGAACGTTAATCTTGCTTTTGAAGGTAGGATAGAAAATAATTTCTGGGAATTTAGAGGATGGAAATCTCTTAAAAATAAAGGCAAAAGATTGAAACACTTAAGCTGCTCCAAGAAAGATTCCATCTAATCAATCCAATTCAATTCAACTGAATAAACATTAACTAAAAGTATCTGCTCAGTTCTAGGCACTGGGCTAGGACATAATCCCTACCCTCAAGAAATTTCCATTCTCAAAACATAACAAACAGAACAATTCTAGCAAATACTGTAGCACCCCTTAGGAAAATATGATAGAGAGCCCCCCCCCCCCATATCCTATCTGTATCTCCTTTCTTTTGGTACAGGGCTTTGCTTTTGAAAGCCAACAGCTGTTCTGGACTAGCCACAGCAGAGGCAGCAGCAGGACATTGCCCGCCCCCCATCCCCATCCTTGCCTAACACATCCCAAGAAGCAGAAAAGAGCAGCTCACAGGGAGAAACCATCAAAGAAAGAGCCTATTTGGTAGAACTGGGCTGTGCTTGGGGGAGTGAAGTAAAATAAAACATCCCAGTGAGCCTTGAATATTAGCCTCACAAAAGATGGTAATCATTCTTTGATTCTTTATTGCTTAGCATTCTTTCTGTGTGGGAATAAAACTATCTGTTCAATACCTGATTCCTGTTTGTACTCTGAGTGCCTTTTTGACTCCCTCCCACTCTTGCTTGGGAGGACCCTGTAGACTAGAGCCAAAGAGGACTGTTCCTCAGGAATCTGAGCTGGAGGTAGAATTGATGAACGTGGAGCAGTTGCCCCTATTGAGAAGAAAAGCAACCCCAGCATAATGAACCTAGGAAAAATGGGAAGGGCAGGACAAGGAGAGAGACTGGTGAAGGTCTCAGCTCTTTGACTTAATGAGGCCTGCCAGGGCCTACCAAGCTAGAACAATGTCAATTTTGGCAGCAAAGGCCGGAATTCAGGTCTTCCTGGTTTCATCATTTTATTATTAATAGGCAACATGGCACAATGGATAGACAGCTGGCCTCAGCACCAGGAAGACCTGGGTTCAAACTGTGTCTGTGATACATACTCTATGACCATGGGTCATTAAACGTCTAAGGACACTAGGCAACTCTCTAAGATTACAAATTACAGACATGTTGCTGATCTGCATCAGAGGAGGGAATTTCTTTTTTTATGATTCTTTAAAAATTATTATTATTTTTTCAATCTTAATAGTATTTTTTCCAGTTACATGTAAAGATAGTTTTCAACGTTCATTTTTATAAGATTTTGAGTTCCAAATTTTTCTCCCTCCCTTTCCTCCCCCCTCGCCAAGACAACAAAGCAATATGATATATATTATATATGTGTAATCACATTAAACATATTTCCACATTAGTCGTATTGTAAAAGAACAATCAGAACAAAAGGGAAAAACTTCAAAAAACCAAAACAACAAAAAAGTATAAATATTATGGTTCAATCTACATTCAGATTCTACAGTTCTTTTTTCTTGATGTGGAGAGCATTTTCCATCATGTCCTTTGGAATTCTCTTGCTGAGAAGAGCTAAGTCTATTACAGTTGATCATCCCACAATGTTGCTGGTACTTTGTACAATATTCTCCTGGTTCTACTCACTTCACTCAGCGTCAGTCCACTTAAGTCTTTCCAGGTTTTTCTGAAATCTGCCTGCTCTTCATTTCTTATAGGACAAGAGTATTCTATTACTTTCATATACCACAACTTGTTCAGCTATTCCCCAATTGATGGGTATCCCCTTAATTTCACAGGCAGTATTGTGGATCAGTCTGGGCAAATTACTATCCCAAGGGACTGTGACTAGGTTTGTTTTCTTTTTCCTCTACATTCTAATCCTCAAATGATCTTTCAGCTGAGAGAATGGTTAAAAGAGCCCTTTCAATAGGACCTTGGGAGTAGAATCTAATGAGTATTGAGGGATTAAAGCCCTGTGTTTGAGGATGAACAAAATAGACTGAGATGGTCAGGGAGGTAACAGTGCTAGAGAGAGAGTAAGATACATACTTAGAGATCTCAAGGATGAGAAAGAAGTGACTGAAGACAGGACTAAAGAAAGAAAGAGGGACAGAGAATTAAAGGTAGAGATAGGTGGCCCAGGCACATATGCACATATGGATGGGTATGGTTGGGGTGTAAAGGAAGAAGAAATGCAAGTTTGGAGCCACACTTGGGCTTTCCTTTGTGCTTAGAACTCCCAGTGTGCACATTCCTTCCACAGTGACAGAACAAAGATTCCTTTGTAACTGGGGTTTTAGAAAGTTGCCTTTGAGCACTAAGAGGTTAAGTGATTTGCTTAGGGCCACATAGCTGGTATGTGTCCAAGGCTGGACTTGAACTGGGCTTGTCCTGACACCAGAGCTGGCCCTTTCTCCATGACTAAGCTGCCTCTTATGTTGTGCCCTACCCCCAGTTGGGACAGATGTGAATAGAGTCCTTGTATGTGTCTGCTTGACCATAAGCTTTCCTTAAGCTCCTGGGCTTATTCATCAGGTGAGCTGGAGCCTTGCCTGCTTATTCTCTGCACATGAAGGGATTTCAGGCCCTCAATCCTGCAGGGACTGGGGTTCCAAATATAACTAGTCTTGTTTGAAGGGGCTTGGAAAGAAATTTCCCCTAAATTCCTCCTGTTATCTCTATCTACCTTTTATTATCAACTGGAAACTAGCATGGCATGCACATATCCAGGATTTCAGTTTTATGAACATAGAGGAAAATGAGCAGTCAGTGCTGACACATTCTTCCCCCGCATCCCCACCCCAAAGCAACAGGGGGTCTCAGGCCTCATTCTGAGCTTCCCATTGAGCAGGGCTCTTTTCTAGCTAGAGGGGCAGCCCAGCAAGGACACCTTTTCAGGGGCAGCAGGCACCAGGGTGCCCTGGACTGACCAACTGACTCAAGAATGATCTGACCTGAGGGCAGCTAGGTGGCGCAGTGGATAGAGCACCAGCCCTGAAGTCAGGAGTACCTGAGTTCAAATCCGGCCTCAGACACTTAACACACACTTACTAGCTGTGTGACCTTGGGCAAGTCACTTAACCCCAATTGCCTCACTTTAAAAAAAAAAAATTAAAAAAGAATGATCTGACCTGGAGGACAAAGAATTGGAAATTGGGGGGGATGTCCAAAAATTGAGGGATGGCTGAACAAGGTGTGGAATATGATTATGAAGGAATACTACTGTGCTATATGAAATGATGAGCAGAAGATTTACATGAGCTGATACAAATGGAAATAAGTGGAACCAGAACAACAATGCACATAGTAATTGCAATTTTTACAAAGATCAACTGTGAATGACTGAGCTATTCTCAGCAATACAATGATCCATGACAATGCTTTAGGACTTAAGATGAAAAATGCTATCCTTCTCCAGAGAAAGAACTGATGGAGTCTGAATTCAGACTGAAGCATACCTTTTCTTTGCTTTATCTTTCTTTGTAATTTGTTTGTTGGTTTGGTTTTTGGTCTGCATTTTCTTTCATAGCATGACTCACATGGAATTTTTTTTTTTAATTTTCACAGGCTGAGCATCTCTTCTCTGGAATTTTTGTCCGAGTAGCTACACTAAGAGGTATCACTAAAAGAAGATTTGAATTAATATGGAAAAGCACTACAGATGTCTTCAAGCTGCTAAATGGTCCCAGCAAGGTCAGCCCTAGGCAAGAGCAAAATCAGTGAAGTTTATCTTCAGAAGCTGCCAATCTCCTCTGTTTTTTTTTTTTTCCCTTGGTGGCCACATCCTTTCCATTTTCTTCTAGGACTCATCACAACCTGTGCTTCGGAAAGCATCCAAAACAATTTCAATATAAATTATAAATGACTTATTTCAAGGGTGTGTGGTTTTTACTGCTTTGTACAGATATGTAACTAGGACAAGGCCATATGAGCTTTGTCCCTGGGCATAAAATTTGGACAGTGTCCAATGCACTGTCTAGAGTTTGGTTTCCCCAACCTAGTGTCTCCTTTACCTTATCCAGCCCCACCCACGTGGTAGCCTCAACTTGGTGGCTGGACTCTAGATGAACCTCTTCCCACTTCTAACTCTTTCAATGTGCCCCAGGCAAAGTAACTTATCCTCTGGTTATGGATGTTCTTTTCACCAAAGTGAACCACAAGCCCTCCTCAATTATGTGAATAATCATCAAGGAAAAATTCATCACGCTGCTGCCAATTTGTTGAGGATCCTCTGGAAAGTTAGCTAAGCTGGACTTGTCTTCAGACAACTGACAGGGTCTATCTGAAGCCTTTATAACGTGGTAATAATGATAATAGCTAAAATTTAGATAGCTCTTTAAGGTTTTAAAACCACTTTCCATACATTGTGCCTTTTAATTCTCACACCCCGCCTCTGAGGTAGTTATTATCATACTCATTATTATCATTCTGAGGGAGAATGAGTGGCTTGTCCAGTCACATGGCCAGTAAATGTTGGTGGTGGAATTCAAACTCAGGGCTTCCTGAATCTAAGCACTCTATCTGTCACCACCCCACCTACCTGCTACTAGTAGGACCATCCAGAGCTAATACACTACCATCACTGAAGCCAGGCTAACTAACCTCCATGCCATGAGGAATCATGGAGGAAGACTTTAGTGGAGGTGAATGATTCATAACAGCCTAAAGAATTTCCTTTCTCAAAGGTACTCTCAAAGACCCCAGAGGTCATCTAATCCCATCTCCTCATCTGACAGACACAGAACTGAAGCCCAAGCGAGGGTATTGGCATCCACCAGGGATCAAAGATTTTATTCAGCTAAAGTAATAAAATCTATCAGCCAAATCCCAGTCAACAGCCAGCAAATATGGGATGTCTTTATGGGATGTGGAGCAGTAGGGCCTCCCAGGCCCTCAAAGTCATACCACAAAGCTCCTTCACTCCCTTCTTCCAAACCTCCCATCAGTATGGGATTGGCTCAGGAAGCAGTTTGTGGCCTCAGGTTTTCTAAGGCTGTGAAGTGGTCTGAGAAGGCAGTAGCAATATGGGAAAGCTTTAGGTTGGGTGGTGACTATACATCTGCTTACCTGGGCAGAACTCTAAGCTATGGGCTCCTCCATCAAATAAATGCTCCATTTAGCCTAAAATCACCTCCCTTCCCAGCCACTCCAGAATGTCCAATCTGAATAATTTTCTTCTCGACAGCTGAGAGGGAGGAAGGAAGGAAGGAAGGAAGGAAAGGAGGCAGAGAGGGAGGGAAGAAGGAAGGAAAGAGGGAGAGAGGGAAGTAAGAGGAAGGAACAGTGGAAAGAAGAAAGGAAGAAAGAATGGAGGAAGGAAGAAGGGAAGGAAATGCAGGAGAAAGAAAGGCCTGAAGGAAGGAAGAAAGGGAGGGAAGGAGGAAAGGAAAGAGGAAGAATGGGAAGGGAGGGAGGGAGGGAAGGAAAAAGGAAAATAAGCATTTATCAAGTGGCTACTATGTGCCAAGCATTATGCTAATAAACACTTTATAAATATTTCATTTGGTCCCCACAATAGCCCTGGGAGTTAAGTGTTGTTATTATCCCCATTTTATAGACTGTCTGCCTCAGTCTGCAAGACGTGATAATACACTGCAACATGCCTTCTTAATGCTTGGCACCAAATCTGCTTGCTGTTGGCTTTGTGTTTTAAGGACTCAACTTTTTTTTAAAGTGCCTTATGCAAACGAATTATACTGATCATTTCTTCTTTGACTGGATTAGACAGAAGTTAGACATTAATCAATAAGAATGCTGAGATTATGGGGGCAGCTAGGTGGCGCAGTGGATAGAGCACCGGCCCTGGAGTCAGGAGTACCTGAATTCAAATCTGGTCTCAGAAACTTAACACTTACTAGCTGTGTGACCCTGGGCAACTCACTTAACCCCCATTGCCTCACTAAAAAAAAAAAAAGAAAAGAAAAAAAAAAAGAATGCTGGGATTAGGATCACCTGGGTCAGTTTGGTGAATGTTGAAGATGAGTAACAATTACTGTTACAATGTGGGCTCCAGTTTTATCAACTGCCCTCTCTATGAAAGTTCAAGGATCACAGATACTATAAAGTTGAAAGAAGGACCTTGGCCTTTAGATCATAGGATCTGGAGCAAGCTACTTTAAAAGTCACCTAACAAAATATTTATAGCTGCTATTTTTGTGCTGGCAAAGAATTGGAAATTGAAGGGATGGCTATCAATTGGGGAATCGCTGAAAAAGTTGTGGTATATGAATTAAATGGAATAATATTGTGCTGTAAGAAATGATGAGCAGGCAGATTTCAGAAAAACTTAGAAAGACTTACATGAACTGATGCTGAGTGAAATGAACAGAACCCAGAGAACATTGTACACAGTATAAACAACATTGTGTGATGATCAACTGTGATAGGCAGCTCTTCTCAGCAATACAATGATCCAAAACAACGCCAAAAGACTCATGATGGAAAATGCTCCCCATATTCAGAGAAAGAACTATGGAATCTGAACACAGATTGAAGCATACTATTTTCACTTTTCTTGTTGCTTTTTTTCTTGCTGTTGTTTCTTCTTTCTTGTGTTTTTTTCCCTTTTGTTCTGATTCTTCTCTCACAGCATGACTAACCTATATCAAATTGCTTGCTGGCTTTGGAAGGGGGGAAGAAAGGGAGGGAGGGTGAAAAATTTGGGACTCAAAAGCTTATAAAAATGAATGTTGAAAACTATCTTTACATGTAATTGGAAAAAAATAAAATACTATTAAAAAAAAGTTACCTAGGGGCAGCTAGGTGGCGCAGTGGATAGAGCACCGGCCCTGGAGTCAGGAGGACCTGAGTTCAAATCTGGCCTCAGACACTTAACACTTACTAGCTGTGTGACCCTGGGCAAGTCACTTAACCCCAATTGCCTCACTAAAAAAAAAAAAAAAAAAAAAAAAGTTACCTAGTCCAATTTCCTAATTTTTTAGAAGAAGCTAAGACCAAGAAATTGTCATTTGCCTACAGTCACACAGCTAACTAGTGGATAAATTGGGTTTGAAACTCATCTTCTGGTTCCATATCCACAGCTCTTTCCACTATGCAGTGCTAACACCTTTATTTTAAGTGTAACTATTTTATTTTACTTTTTTCAATTAAGAAGCATTTATTTTCTCTCCCCCCTACCACCCCCTCCCCATTGGGAAAAAAAAAGCCCAAACCTTGTAACAAGTAAACAGAGTGAAAACAAATTCCCACATTGGCCATGTCCAAAATGTCTATTTCATTCTGCACGTGTGGTCTATTACTTCTCTGTCCGAAGGTGGATACCATGGTTCATCACTGGTCCTCTGGAATCATATGTGGTCATTGCTTTGAAGAGCATTCTCAAGTATTTCAAAGATATTTGTCTTTACAATGCCCTTATAGAAAAGGATATACAATGAGAGTTAGTGGCTAGGGAAGGATGGAAGCTAGGTCTCCTGACTCCTAATCTGGGACTTTCTTTCACTGCTCATGATAAATACTCACCTACTTACCAAGAGAATATGAAGGCTTTTCTCAGGAATCATAGATTTCAAGCTGGAAGGTACCTAAGAAGTCATGTCATCCTATGTCTTCCTTTCACAAATGAACAAAGTGAGGCCCAAGGAGTTTAATAATCTACCAAGGTGCACAGAGCTGGTAGGTATCAGAGCTGGAACTTACATCTAAGTTCTCTGATGTTAAGCTTAGCTTATCTACCATACCACTCTGGAAGCATGTCATTAACACTGTTTGTCCACAGGATAAATGGGTTCCTTCCACGGGGTGGGGATATCTGAGGAAGCCTAGGAGCCATTTTGGGGAATTGAGAGTAGGCTTCATTCATTCCTGTCTCCAATCATTCACCCCACTGTCTACCTCCTAACCCACTCTACTTTCTACTTCCTCTTTGAAAATGTAAATCTTGCTTTAAACCCAAGATTATCTTTCCCTTCTCTGAATTCAGGAACTCTGAATCATGCATTCCAATACATGACTCCTTGGTGCCCTACATTATGCTCTAGCTATTTCTTGTGTGTGTAGTTTCCTGGACATGGGCTTGCATCTAGAGCTGGGAAGGACTCCAGAGGTCATTAGTCCCATCCCCTCATCCGACAGACACAGAACTGAAGCCCAAGCAAAGTAAGGGATTTATTTGTCCCAAGTCATTCAGGCAGTAAAGACTCAGAAATGAGATTTGACTTTTTTTTTTTTTTTAGGTTTTTTGACTCTAACAGCAGAACTTTTTCTATGGTACCATTCTGTCTTGTCAAGTATGTAACAGTCATGTATGTGTTGGACTAGTTGGCTACCAGAGTCCCTCTAAAACCTCAAAGATTCTGTGATTCTTTGATATGTATTCTCCCTCTCCAACTAGATTATAAACTCCTTAAGGTTGAGGGCCATAGTTTCTATTTCTCTTTTAGCCCTCACTAGACAGTTCCAAGAACACAGTAAGTACCTGATGACTAGACTTGAGGGTCTGGACCCAGGTTATACCACACAACCCCACCCCCACACAGTCTTACTCTAATTTACTTATCAAATCTCAGTTCTGAGAACAAGAAGAATACAGCTCACATTTACATTGGTGATTAGTCTTACAGAGTTCTTTCCTCACTACTCTATGAAGTATTATTATGTTTTTATACTACCTACCTGCCTCATGGGGAACAGAAATCAATCTGTAAACTTTCTGTGAAAAGGTGTTCTAGAAATGAGAATTTCTGTGGTCACAGTTTTTTAGAGCTGGAGGGAACCCAAGAAGTAATCTAATACAGAAATATAGAATGATAGCTGGGGAAAAAACAAAATAAAACAAACCAAACCTAGGTAGCCCTCTAGACCAATGCATAGCTGAACAAGAATCCCCTTGTTACACAGCCTATCTTCCCCCCAAAATGGTCATCCAACCTAGGAGGGGCAAGCTGCCCACCACCTCCCAAAGCAGTAAATTCCATTTTTGGCAAAGTGTCATTAGCGAGAAGTTTTCCCTGGCATCAAGGGAAAAGTGCCTCTGTCTACTTCCACCTATTGTTTCTGGTCCTACCCTCTAGAGACAAGCTGAATACATTTAATCCTGAGGTTCTGAACTGAGATCCACAGAATCCTTCTACCCCACCCCTCATGGTCTGTAGGTAAGATTTCAGGGTGTCTGTGAACTTGGATGGGAACAAAATTTGCATCTTTATTTTCACTAACCTCTAACTGAAATTTAGCATTTCTTTCAATCATGACTTTTTTTTAAAAAAGCACATTATTTCCTGCCCCCCCAAAAGAGGTCCCTAGACTTCACCAGACTGACAAGGGGGTCTTCTATGAGAAGAACCCCTAGTCCAATCTCTCTTACATAGATTAGCCCTAGAAATATTGGAAGACAGCTGTCATCCCTTTTCCCCCAGTCTCTCTTCTCTGCGTTCAAGATTCCCATCTCCTCCAACCAATCCTTAACTGACATCAAAGCCCTTCACTATACTCCTCTGGACACTCGACAGTTTATCCAAGCTGTGGTACCTAGAACTAAACCCAATACTCCAGAATTTGTTCTGAACAACCTAGGGTACAAAGACTCCTTCTTCCTGGAAGCTATGCTTCTCTTAATGCAAACTGATGAGCCTGGATAAGGAGGAATACATTCAGGCTGAGGGAGATGGTGAGGATGGGAGTTGGGTGGGCCCCTGGAACTCAACTTTGCTAGGCCCTTCCATAACCTTTGCTACCACCCAGAGGGCTGGGCTGCTGATTTTGCCACCTGCTTTCCATATGCCCCAGGGAAAAGAGGCAGTACTCAGATCCATCAACAGTCATGCATCTGAGTAAATGAGGAAGAGCCTCCTCCCCACCCTCCAAGCTGAGAGTCTGGGGACCCTGAAAGTATGAGAGGGAGCCGATACCAGACAGAGGCTTAACCAGAGTCCCGAGGGAGAAATGTGAACTGGGGGGCCTATGGGGAAAACAAAATAAATTTGACTTAAAATGTTGTTCTTCTTGTTTCCATCCCTGCTGAAGGTCAGGGGGCTGGAGGGTGGAGATGAGGGTGGTGAAATGGGAAGGGAAGGGGGGAGGAAGATCACTGACAGCAGAATGCTCTGGGTTGAGGAGGGGATGCTTCCAAACTTAAGTGGGAGGATGGCTCTCCTGCAGAAGGCTGAGAGACCACAGAACTTGCTTGGTGGTATGGTGGGGAGGGGGCGGGAAGAGGAAGAGTTCTAGGAGTTCATGGTTATGCATTTTTAGCCTTAATCCTCCCCTGCAGAGAATGCAGTAAGGCAGGTTTGCTATGAAAGCAAAATGCTGCCTGACTCCAACCAGTAACTGGCTTTCCCAGGGGAAACTGACACAACAAAACCTGTCCTTTCCAAGGACTAACTCTTCTCCCCTCAGGTCACCTAATCCAGGGCTCATGGGTGACTTTTCGACAGGTGACAAGCAATAGAACTTTGTCTTCAGGGTGCCAGGCATGGATCTGAGCAATTCTGAGAATGTCCAGACTGGTCTTCTCCTTCCCATCTCCTGCCCCCTGCAGCCATGAGATTTGGGGACATTTAAGATTTGGGGGATACACACAGATGAGTGCTAGGAAGCCCCAACTGGTCCAGGTGGGACTCCTCTTTTCTAAGACACCGAAATATTTAAGAAGTGTTTAGAGGGGCAGCTAAGTGGCACAGTAGATAGAGCACTGGCCTTGGATTCAGGAGGACCTGAGTTCAAATCTGGCCTCAGACACTTAACAATTACTAGCTGTGTGACCCTAGGCAAGTCACTTAACCCCAATTGCCTCACAAAAAAAAAAAAAGAAGTGTTTAGAGCTGAGGGACCTTAGAGATCATTCAGTCCAATCTCCCATATTCCAGGTGAAGAAACTGAGGCTTAGGAAGGTGAGGTGATTTGTCCAAGGTCAGACAGATGGTATTAGGCAGTGCTGGGACGTGAACCCAAGTTCTCTGGTTCCAAACTCAGTGCTCTTTCTATGACTATGGCACCATTAACCTTAGGGAAATTTGTTTTATACCCCAGTGACTGGCAGAAGGAGCTATCTGTTCCCAACCCAAAATCAATCTTTCTTTGTCTCCCACTGGTTTAGTCAATAGTCTTTAAAAATTCTCACTTGGACCAAGCTTTGCCCTAGTGAAGAGAAGCTTCACATCTCTCCCTTTTTTTGAGGGATGGGAAAAGGAGTATGAAATATTGCCTGTATTATCAGACTTACAACCTGATGTTTTCGTTAGCTTTGTGGAAATGCCCTCGCTGACTCTCTGTCTCTCTGTCTCTCTCTGACTCTCTCTGTTTCTGTCTCTGTCTCTCTCTGTCTCTCTGTCTCTCTCTCACGCCCTCCCTCCTTCCCTCCCTCCATCTTTTATTTTTTGAAATAAGGATCAGTGTGTAAAGGAGCAGGAATGGACATATTTAGGAAAAGAGGTGATACAAAAACCAAAGATACTGATACCTTACAAAAAAATTCTCATTTGATCAATTTAAAAAGTACAAGATGGTGTAAAATATGTTACTTTGAGCTTCTTGCCTGGCACAGCCTCAATCTGACAGGTATTTGGACAATTATCTGGGTCACCATTGTTTAGTCTTTGTATCTTCAGCACCTGGCATAGCACCTGGCACAGAGTGAAGACTTTAAAAACACATTTGTTGGAGCTAAGATAGTGGAGGAAAGGCAATAACTTCTTGGAGCTCCCTACACAATCATGCCAAAAACTTCCCAATAATGCCATAAGACAATTCCTGGAGCAACAGAACCCACAAAAGGACAGCATGAGATCATTTTCCAGCCAAAGACAGCTTAGAAGGTCAGCAGGAAAGGTCTGTTGTACCATGATGAGAGCAAAGTGCAGTCCTACTGCCATGCATGTAGATTCCATATCAGAGAAAGAGACCCTGGGAGCCTCTGAATTGGCTGCAGCAGTGGCTTCTTCTGGAACTAAGCTCACTGTCTGGTGTGACAGAGCTGAGTGGCTAGCTAGGGGGACATTACAGTGCTCTCCCAGCACTGACGTGGAACTCAGTTGTTTTGCCATGCTGGGAACCAGGAAGCAGTCTTAAATGGTGGGCCTAGGTCAGGGAGGGGCACAGGCTTGCCCAGAGCTTGCAACCACAGTGAACACATTTTTGTTTCCAGGTTAAAGAGCAAGTAGGCCTGGGGTTATTTACAGACCAGAGCACAGGCTAGGCAAGTATAGAACTGTAAAGAATTAATTGTTATTTGAGGGTTTTATGACCCCATCTTTTGGCTAGAATTTTTTAAAAAAACCTCAGCATGCACACTGGACTCTGGGGCTCCGCAAACGACACTGTGCTCTACCCACTGGTTGTAGCTGTCACCATGGTGCTGGCACCTCACGTCATCACCACTCACTGACACTTACATGAACCTGGCAAAATTATAATGATTGGAAGTCCAGTGAGGACAGTCATGTGACTGTCAGAGGAGCCAGCCAATTGGCTGGGGGCTGTGTATGGTCAGCCTGGGGTCTGCTAGGAAGAAGGGAGTCTTTCCGGCATTCTAGCTTGAAGCTGGAAGGCGACAGGACCCTGCTGTGTGTTCTCAGCTGATTCCTGGGCAGTGTTGTTGTTCAGGTTGTATAATTTACCTTTTCCCGTTTTATTTCCTTTCCCTTAATCCTACTGATCCTGTTTGTGTTTTCTTAAATTCGTTCTTGTTAAATAAATCCTGGTCTGTTTTGAGGGAGGCTGTCTGTCTCCTTCCTTGCCCCAATATTGCGGTGAGCCGCTTAGCTAACACTCCCCAATTAAAAATTGGTCCCCACAGAATGTGCCTCTACTTAAATTATACTATGTGGGACCCCCTGAAGCATGGGACAGTGCATCCTGGAAGCAGTGTCCACTTTAAGAAGGAGTTAAAAGACAAGAAATAGGCTAGCAAAATTAACAGAGAGAAAAAGATGTGGACAATAGAAAGTTTCTTTGGTGACAAGGAAGATCAAAATGCACCCTCAGAAAAAGATAAAGTCAAAGCTCCTACATCCAAAGCTTCAAAGAAAAGTATGAATTGGTCTCAAGCCATAGAAGTGCTCAGAAAGGATTTTGAAGATAAAGTAAGAGGCATAGAGGAAAAAATAGAAAGAGAAATGAGAGTGATGCAGGAAAGTCAAGAAGAAAAAGTCAACTGTTTGCAAAGCCAAATGGAAGAGCTCTCTGAAGAAAATAATTGCTTAATAATTAGGATTGAACAAATGGAAGCTAATGACTTTATGAGAAATCAAGACACAATAAAGCAAATCCAAATGAATGAAAAAATAGAGGTCAATGTTAAATATCTCCTTGAAAACAGCTGACCTGGAAAATAGATCCAGGAGAGATAATCTAAAAATCACTGGACTACCTGAAAGCCATGATCAAAAAAAGAGCTTAGATATCATCTTTCAAGAAATTGTCAGGGAAAATTGCCCTGATAATCTAGAAGCAGAAGGTAAAAATAGAAATTGAAAGAATCCAAAAATCACCTTCTGAAAGACATCCCAAAAGGAAAACTTCCAGGAATATTATAGCCACATTCCAGAGCTCCCAGGTCAAGGAGAAAATATTGCAAGCAGCCAGAAAGAAACAATTCAAGTAGGATGGAACCACAGTCAGGATAACACAAAATCTAGCAGCTTCTACATTAAAGGTTTGGAGGGCATGGAATATGATATTCCAGAGGGCAAAGGAACTGAGATTACAACCAAAAACAATATACACAGCAAAACTGTGTATAATATTTCAGGGGGAAAAATGGGAATTCAATGAAAGAGAGGACTTTCAGGCATTTGTGAAGAAAAGACCTGGACTGAATAGAAAATTCGACTTTCAAATACAAGACCCTAGAAAAGCATAAAATGGTAAACAGGAAAAAGAAATCATGAGGGAGGTTAAAAGGTTAAACTGTTTATATTCCTACATGGGAAGATGATACTTCTAACTCATAAGAACCTTCTCAGTATTAGGGTAGCTGAAAGGAATAAATTTAGGCAGAGGACACAGGTGGGAATTGATTGTGAAGGGATGATATCTGTAAATCATTTATTTTTTTCTTTATCCTTTTATTTGTGGGGCATTCAGGGTGGGGTGGCTCAGGGTCAAGTAGCTGGTGCATGTCTTGTGACTAAGGCCAGATTTGGGCTCAGGTCCTCCTGGGTCCAGGGTGGGTGCTTTGTCTACTGTGTCACCTAGCTTCCCCATGATGACATCTTTAAAATAAAATTAAGGGGTGAGAGGATTGCACTGGGAGAAAGGGAAAGGGAGAGGTGGAATGGAGTAAAGTATCTCACATAAAAGAAGCAAGAAAAAGCTTATGGAGCGGAGTGCAAGATGGGGGACGAGCAGGGAAGTGAATGAGCTTACTCTCATCAGAATTGACTCAGAGAGGGAATAACATACACACTCAAGTGGGTACAGTAATATATCTTGCCCTGAGGGGAAATGGGAGAGTAAAGGGATGAGGGAGGAGAGGTCAAGGAAGGGAGGGCAGATTGGGGGAGGGGCAGTCAAAAGCAAAATACTTTGGAGAAGTGAGAGGGTAAAAGAAGATATAAAATAGAGTAAATATCATGGGGAGCAAATAGGAAGGAGGGAATATGTAAGATGAGGATGATGGTAATGATAATGATACTTTGCTGGGCTATTTAGTGAAGAAAATTCTTTGTTATGTATAAGGTACTATGTAAATGTTAGCTATTATTGTTGTTGCAATAATCAACCTCATGGGTTTATTGTAAGGAAATCTCCCTTTAAAGAACTATATATATTTTACTATAAAAAAAAAAGATGAGCAGGATGCTATCAGAAAAATCTGGAAAGACTTATATGAGCTGATGCAAAGTGAAATATACTGTACAGAAAATAACAGCAATATTGATCTACTGTGATGGACTATATTCTTCTCACCAATGCAATGGTACAGAAGAGTTCCAGGGAACTCATGATAGAAGAGGATCTCCAAATCCAAGAAAAAAAAAAGAACTGTGGAGTATAGATGCTGAATGAACCATACTATTTCTTTTGTTTTGGGTGCTGTTGTTTTTTTCTATTTTGAGGTTTTTCATCATTGCTCTGATTTTTCTCTTATAACATGACTAATAAAAAAATAGGATTAATGTTATTATGTGTGTGTGTGTGTATATATATATATATATATATATATATATATATATATATATATATATATATATATATATATATATATATATATATAAAACCTGTATCAGATTACCTGCTGTCTAGGGGAGGGGGGAGGGAGGGAGAAAAATCTGAAATTGGAAAGCTTGTATAAACAAAAATTGAGAACTATCTTTACATGTAATGGAAAATAAATTAATTAATTTTTTTAAAAAAGAAAATAACAGCAATATCGTAAGATGATCTGCTGCTAATTACTTAGTTATTTTCAGCAATGCAATGATCCAAGACAACTCTGAAGGGCTTATGAAAAATGCAATCAATCTACAGGAGAAAGAACTGATGTTATCTGAATACAGATGGAAGTATATTTTGTTGTTGTTGTTGTTAGTTCCTTTTTCTAAAGTTTTTTTTGTCTGCTATGTTTTGCATGACTGCACATGTATAACTTATATTGAATTGCTTGAGTTCTTAAGGGGGGATAGGGAGGAAGGAAGAGAATTTGGAACACAAAGTTTTAAAAATCAATGTTACAGTTTGTTTTTACATGTAAGGTGGGGAAAAATTCTAAATTAAAAAAAAAAAAACATTTGTTGAATGGAATAGGATGGAATGGAATAGAATGGTACTTGACAGATTCCATTAGATTGGGAGTTAAAGGCCTGGGTTTTAATGCATTAGTGCTACTGACTTTCTGTTTAGACTCTAAAACAAATATTTTCTTCTCTCAGAGCCTACAATTTTACCTCCATCAATAAGATGGAGATCCCAGTGCCAGCTGCCAAACAATACTCATGTCATGAAATGTCCACATTGAGAAAATTCCTTCAAACACGTCTGGTTGCTGTCACTGCTCTATGATCCAGAATGGTCAGGAATGTGATATTCTGGTTTGTCAAATATTCTGGTTTAATACATTGCCACACATATCATAGAGTTGACATGAATCATTTATATACTCATGGGAGCATTGTCCTAGATGTGGGGGGAACCTCAGAGGATCATCTAGTTCAAACCTCTCATTTATAAATGAAGAAACTAAGGCCCAGAGAAGTGAGCTGATTTGCTCAAGGTCACACAGGCAGTAACTATCAGAGGTAGAATACATGGAGTCCTCTGACTCCAGGGCCAGTGCTAGAGTTTTTTGACTAAAATACCACAAAACATCCTTTTTTTATGAAAAATCCTGCCTCATCAGGGATGGAATTGGCTCTGGGTTCTCCAATACCACACCGGCTCTAACAGGATCTGTCTAAGGATAAGTCTGGCTAAGTAAGCTCTCAGAAGCTCCTCATCAGCTTGGCTAAAGAGCATTGATTTCCAGCCACAACAACTGATAGAGACTGGCCTAAAGTGTAGAGCAATGATTCTTAGCCATGTTTGTGTCCTGGCAGTCTGATGAGGCCTTGGACCCCTCTCAGAATAATGTTTCTAAATGCATAAAATAAAATACATCAGATTACAAAGGAAACTAATGACATTGCAATACAGTTATCAATATATTAAAAAAAACAAGTTTATATACCACCCCTAGTTAAGAACTCTTGGCATAGAAGCATTTCCACCTACATAAATGAACAGAATAACTACACCAGTGAAAATCTAGTTCCTTGAAGCTAAAAATTCTTAATCTAAATTTATATGAAACTCAGCGTGATCCTTTGGTAGTTCAGAGAAGAGGAAAAATAGGAGAAAGAGAAGAGAGAAGAGAGAACAAGGCAGGAAGAAGAACAGAGGTACTGTAAGCAATGGTTTTCACCAGGTTGAAAGAAATCAAATGAAATAAATAGCCTGCCCAAGCAGAAATGGGACACCATTCTACCTAACCCCACCCAATAAGCCCAAGATGACACAGGACTGTGGGTTCTCATTAACAGTGTTAGAAAACTTTTTTTTTCCTTAGGAAAGGAAAGTGGCAACCACAGGACTCCATTAAATACTCAATCCCAACTTGCCTGCAATTCTCTCAGGGTGAGTCCTGAGAGTGTCCATAAGCTGGGATAATGTATGTAGTTCATTCCAAATCTGACTAAGGAGTTTGCTTTCTGGCACATTTATCAGGAGCTCTTGAACATCTTGGTAGACCCTTGCCAATCTAGAAAGAAAGGAAAAAGCTGTGTTAATAAAGATTTCCTTTGATGTTGATTATTTTTAAAATAACAAGAATAGCTTGTGTTTGAAACAGCATGGAGAGAAATAAACATTTACTCATTATAACTATAAATGTGAATGGGATGAACTCACCTGTTAAATGGAAGCAGATAGCAGAATGGATTAAAAACCCAAATCCTACAACATATTGTTTACAAGAAACACATTTAAAGCAGAGTTCTACACACAGAGTAAATGTAAAGGGATGGAACAAAATCTATTATGCTTCAGCTGAAGCAAAGAAAGCAGGGGTAGCAATAATGATTTCAGACAAAGCAAAAGCAAAAATAGATCTAGTTAAAAGAGACAGAGAAGGAAACTAGATCTTGCTGAAAGGTACCATAGACAATAAAGTCATATTAATACTTAACATATATGCACCAAATGCTATAGCATCTAAATTTTTGAAGGAGAAGTTGAATGAATTACAGGAGGAAATAGATAATAAAACTATCCTAGAGGGGGACCTTAACATTCCCCTCTCAGAACTGGATAAATCTAACCAAAAAAAAAAAAAAAAGAAAGAAGTTAAGGAAATGAATAAAATTCTGGAAAAATTAGATATGATAGATCTCTGGAGAAAACTGAATGGGAATAGAAAGGAATGAATATACCTTCTTCTCAGCAGGACATGGGACTTACACAAAAATTGACCATGTAGTAGGGCATAAAAATCTAAAAGCCAGATGCATAAAAGCAGAAATAATAAACACATCCCTTTCAGATCGTAATGCAATAAAAATTAAATTCAATAAAACACAATTGAAAATGAGATTAAAAACCAATCAGATTAAAGGAATTAGAATAGGCAAGGAAGAAACAAAACTATCACTCTTTACAGATGATATGATGGTATACTTAGAGAATCCTAGAGAATCAACTCAAAAATTACTTGAAACAATTAACAACTTTAGCAAAGTAGCAGGATATAAAATAAATCCACATAAATCATCAGCATTTCTATACATGACCAACAAAGTACAGCAGCAAGAGATAGAAAGAGAAATTCCATTACAGTAACAGTAGATAATATAAAATACTTGGGAGTCTACTTGCCAAGACAAACCCAGGAACTCTATGAACACAATTACAAAACACTTTTCACACAAATCAGATCAGATCTAAATAACTGGAAAGATATCAATTGCTCATGGATAGACCGAGCTAATATAATAAAAATGACAATTCTACCTAAATTAATTTACTTATTCAGTGCCATTCTAATCAGACTACCTAAAATTATTTTATAGAGCTAGAAAAAATAATAACAAAATTCATCTGGAAAAACAAAAAGTCAAGAATATCAAGGGAAATAATGAAAAAAAATGCACAGGAAGGTGGGTTAGCTGTACCAAATCTGAAGCTCTACTATAAAGTGGCAGTCATCAGAACTATCTGGTACTAGCTAAGAAATACAGTGGAGGATCAATGGAATAGGCTAGGCACAGGAGAAATAGTAGTAAATGACATTAGTAATGTACTGTTTGATAAACCCAAAGACTCCAGCTTCTGGGATAAGAATTCAGTATTTGACAAAAACTGCTGGGAAAACTGGAAGATAGTATGGCAGAAACTAGGTATAGACCAACATCTGACACCTTATACTAAAATAAAGTCAAAATGGGTACATGATTTAGACATAAGAGGTGATACCACAGGTAAATTAGGAGAAAAAGGAATAGTCTACCTTTCAGATCAATGGAAAGGTGAGCAGTTTATGACCAAACAAGAGATAGAGAATATTATGAAATGCAAAATGGATGATTTTGATTACATTAAATTAAAAAGGTTTTGTACAAACAGAAGCAATGCAGCCAAAATTAGAAGGGATGCAGAAAGCTAGGAAACAATTTTATGGCCAGTACTTCTGATAAAGGCCTAATTTCTAAAATATATAGGGAACTAAATAAAATTTAAAAGAATCCAAGTCATTCCCCAATTGAGAAATGGTCAAACGATATGAACAGGCAGTTTTCTGATGAAGAAATCAAAGCTATCCCTTGCCATATGAAAAAAATGCTCTAAATCACTATTGATTAGAGAAATACAAATTAAAACAACTCTGAGGTACCACCTGACACCTATCAGATTGGCTAATATGACAAAAAAGGAAAGTAATAAATGTTGGAGAAGCTGTGGAAAAATTAGAACACTAATGCATTGCTGATAGAGCTGTGAACTGATCCAACCATTCTGGAGAGCAATTTGGAATTATGCCCAAAGGGCTATAAAGTTGTGCATACCCTTTGACCCAGCAATACCACTATTGGGTCTTTTTCCCAAAGAGATCATAAAAAAGGGAAAAGGACCCACATGTACAAAAATATTTATAGCTTCTCTTTTTGTGGTGGCAAAGAATTGGAAATTGAGGGGATGCACATCAATTGGGGAATAGCTGAACAATTGAGGAATGATGGAAAAAACTGTGCTATGTGATTGTAGTGGAATGGTCTTGTGCTACAGGAAATGACAAACAGGATGATCCCCAAAAAACCTGGAAAGACTAATGAACATTGATGTATCGTGAAGTGAGCAGAGCTGGGAGGACATTGTGTGTAGTGACAGCAGTATTGTTCAATAAGCAATTGTGAATGACTTAACTACTCTCAGCAGTGCAGTGATCCAAGACAATCCCAAGGAACTAACGAGGAAGCTTACTATGCACCCTATAGAAAGAACTGATAAAAAGAGCACTTGTGGATTTTATATATATATATATATAACCTGGTTGTGATCTTGTGGAAGGGGGAGGAAAGGGAGGGAGGGAGGGAGGGAGGGAGAAAAATTTGGAACTCTAAATCTTATGAAAATGAAAGTTGAAAACTACCCTTACGTGTAAATGGAAAATAAAATAAATGTTTGTTGCTGAAAAAAAAAAGGAAACAACTGATGATTTCATTAAAGAAAATGACAATGATGAGACAGCATATCAAAACTTATGGGATGCAGGAAAAGTAGTTCTTAGGGAAAATTTATATCCCTAACCACTTACATCAATAAAATAGAAAAAAAAGATCAATGATTTGGGTATACAACTAAAAAAACTAGAAAATGAACAAATTAAAAATCCCCAACTAAACACCAAATTGGAAATCTTGAAAATCAAAGGGGAGATTAATAAAATTGAAAGTAAGAAAACCATTGAATTAATAAATAAAACTAGAAGCTAGTTTTATGAAAAAAACAACAAAATAGTTAAACCATTGATTAATTTGATCAAAAAAAGAAAAGAAGAAAACCAAATTACTAGTATCAAAAATTAAAGGGAGCGGGGCAGCTAGGTGGCACAGTGGATAGAGCACTGGCCCTGGAGTCAGGAGGACCTGAGTTCAAATCTGACCACAGACACTTAACACTTACTAGCTGTGTGACCCTGGGCAAGTCACTTAACCCCAATTGTCTCACACACACACAAAAAAAGAAAAAATGAAAAAAAAATGAAAGGGGTGAAATCACTACCAATGAAGAGGAAATTAAGACAATTATTAGGAATTATTTTGACCAATTATATGCCAATAAATTTGGCAATCTAAATGACATGGATGAATATTTACAAAAATATAAATTACCCAGATTAGTAGAAGAAGAAATAACATATTTAAATAACCCAATTTTAGAAAAAGAAATTGATTAAGTCATCAATGAACTTCCTAAGAAAAAATCTCCAGGACCAGATGGATTCACAAGTGAATTCTACCAAACATTTAAAAAACAATTAATTCCAATACTATATAAATTATTTGAAAAAATAAGTGAAGGAGTCCTACAAAACTCCTTTTATGAGACCAATATGGTACTTATACCCAGATCAGGAAAAGCCAAACAGAGAAAGAAAATTATAGACCAATTTCACTAATGAATACTGATGCAAAAATTTTAAATAAAATACTAGCAAATAGAATACAGAAATATATCACAAAGATCATACACTATGACCAGGTGGGATTTATACTAGGAATGCAGGGCTGGTTCAATATTAGGAAACCTATCAGCATAATTGACCACATTAATAACAAAAGCAACAGAAATCACTAGAGAACATAGGAACAAAAGGAGCTTACCTTAAACTGATAAGTACTATTTATCTAAGACCATCAGCAAGCATTATCTGTAATGGAGATAACCTAAAATACAATCAGGGGTGAAGCAATGATGACCATGATCACTTCTGTTATTTAATATTGTATTAAAAATGTTAGCTATATAGAGAAAAAAAGAAATTATAGGAATTAGAATAGGTAATGAGGAAACAAAACTATCACTCTTTGCAGATGACATGATGTTATACTTAGAAAATCTTGGAGAATCAACTAAAAAGCTACTTGAAATTATTAACAACTTTAGCAGAGTTGCAGGATACAAAATAAATCCACATAAATCATCAGCATTTCTGTATATTAATAATAAAGTCCAGCAACAACAGATAGAAAGAGAAATTCCATTTAAAATAACTATGGCCAATACAAAATGCTGGGGATTCTACCTCCCAAGACAAACACAGCAACTATATGAACAGAACTACAAAACACAAAAATAAAGTCAGATCTAAATAACTGGAAAACTTTTAATTGCTCATGAGTAGGCAGAGTCAATATAATAAAAATGACAATCCTACTGAGATTAATTTATTTATTTAGTGCTATACCAATCAAACTATCAAAAAATATTTCATAGAGCTAGAACAAATAATAACAATATTCATTTGGAAAAACAAAAGTTCAAGGGTATCATGGGAATCAATGAAAAAAATACAAAAGAAGGTGATCTAGCAGTACCAGATCTCAAACTGTACTTATAAAGCAATAGTTATTGAAACAATCTGGTACTGGCTAAGAAATAGAGAGGTAAATCAGTGGAATAGAACAGATAGAAACAACACTATAGTAAATGACTATAGTAATCTAGTATATGATAAACCCAAAGATCCAAGCTTTTTGGAACAAAAACTCATTATTTAACAAAAACTGCTGGGAAAACTGGAAAACAGTATGGCAGAAATTAGGTATAGACCAATATCTCACAGCATATACTAAAATAAGGTCAAAATGGATACATGGTTTACAAATAAAGGATAATACCTTAAGAAAATTAAAGGAGTATGGAATTGTCTATCTGTCAGATTTATGAACAGGGGAAGAATTTAGAACCAAAGAAAATATAGAGAATAAAACTAAATGTAAAATAGATCATTTTGATTATATAAAATTAAAAAGCTTTTACAAAAACAAAACTAATGTAACCAAGATTACAAGGCAAGTAGAAAACTGGGAAAGAATTTTTGAAACAAGTATCTCTGATAATGGCCTCATTTCTCAAATATATAAAGAACTGCGTCAAATTTTTAAAATACAAGTAATTCCCCAATTGATAAATGGTCAAAGGATTTGAACAGGCAGTTTTCGGACAAAGAAATTAAAGTTATCAATAAGCATAGTAAAAAAATGCTCTAGATCATTATTGATCAAAGAAATGCAAATTAAAACAATTCTGAGATATCACCTTACGCCTATTAGAATGGCAAATATAACAAGAACAGAAAATATTAGTTGTTGGAGGAATTGTGGGAAAACTGGGATGCTAATCCTCTAATGGTGGAGTTGTGAAAAGATTCAACCATTCTGGAGAACAATTTGGAACTATGTCCAAAGGGCTATAGAATTGTGTATACCTTTGATCCAGCAATACCACTACTTGGTTTATATCCCAAAGATCCCCCCAAAAGAGAAAAAGACCTATTTGTACAAAAATATTTATAGCAGCTCTTTTTGTGGTGGCTAAAAATTGGAAATCAAAGGAATGCCCATCAATTGGGGAATGGCTAAACAAACTGTGGTATATGATGGTAATGCAATAATACTGTGCAGTAAGAAATGACAAACAGGATGACTTCAAAAAAGCTTGGAAAGACATGTATGAAATGATGTATTGGGAAGTGAGCAGAACCAAGAGAACACTGTCCACAGAGAAAGCAATATTGTTCGATGAAGAACTGTGAATGACTTGACTATTCTCAACAAAACAATAATACAAAACAATCCCAAAAGAATATTGATGAAGCATACTATCCACCTCCAAAGAAAGAACTGATATTGATGGAACAGCCTGAAGCATACTATTTTTCACATTTTTTCATTAAGTGACAAATATGGTGATGTTTTACATGATTTTATATATATCTATATCTATATGTCCCATATCAGATTGTTTGCCACCTCAGGAAGAGGGGAGGGGAAGGAAGGAAGGAGGGATAGACTGGAACAGAAGAATATAAATAAAAATGTTTAATCTGAAGAAAAAAAAAGGTGGGGGAGGGGTGTGCTGGGAAGGGTACAGGATATACATATATATATATATATATATATATATATATATATATATATGTACCTATATACACATATATATGTTGTGTATATATGAGTTATTTAGGTCTTATTTATATAAGAATTTAAACAAATTTCAAATTTGTCATATATATTATTTATATAAATTGATATGTATACATTATTTATAAAACAGTAATTTACCTGTATAAAAAAAAGAAAATTGCCTGTTTATAAAAAAAAATGAAGAAGAATTTAAAATACTAAGTTATATGTACTAGAATATATCTAGGTATATCTAAATGTAATAATACTGTAATATATGTCATATATGTATGCATGTGTATATTATATCTATGTTTGATATATGAAAAAAATTGAATTATATATCACAAATAATTTTTTTTTTTTTAGTGAGGCAAGGGGGGTTAAGTGACTTGCCCAGGGTCACACAGCTAGTAAGTATTAAGTGTCTGAGGCCGGATTTGAACTCAGGTACTCCTGAATCCAGGGCTGGTGCTCTATCCACTGTGCCACCTAGCTGCCCCTTTAAAATTTTTTAAAATAATAAAAACAAAAAAGAAACAGCATCTCCCTTGTTTGTCCTGGAGATATCCTGGGAGCAACATTCATCATCATCATCAATATAATTATTTTCATTCTCACTATTTTTTCCACAGAGAAACAGTTGCAGAAAGGGTTCACAGATTTTGAGCTGGAAGACATCTCAGAGGTATGTTGTCTCATCCAGTCCCCTCATTAGAAGTAGCTAGGTGGTGCAGTGGATAGAGCTGGAATCAGGAAGACCTGATTTCAAATTCAGCTTATGTGACTCTGGGCAAGTTACTTAATGCCTCTCTGCCTCAATTTCCTCCTGTGTAACATGGGGGTAATGATAACACCTATTTTACAGGGTTGTTGTGAGAATCAAATGAGATAATGTATGTAAAGAACTTTGCAAACCACGAAGAGTTATATAGTTGCTAGTTATTAATGTTGCTGTTATTTTTATTTTACAGGAGAGGAGATTGTAGTCAAGAGAATGGAGGGGACTTGTCCAAGGTCACTCAGTGCTTGACAGAGCTACAATTTGAAGCCAAATCCTCACACTCGAAATTCAATGCTCTTTCTGCTGTACTATATGTAAGTGGGTTGCCCTGAGTTATAAGGTTTATATCCCAAGGTTATTTATTTAGCAGAGCCAGGGCTAGAATCCCAACCCAGGGTTTGCCCCTACCAAACTCCACTGGCTTCCTTTTGTATGGAGCAAACTGCCTTAGTTTACCCAAATAACTCGAGGAGACCACCAAGTCAAGCAGAGACAGATTTATTACATCCTCATGAGGACGGGCAAAACCCAATTACACATTGAAGTCTTGCAAAGATATGCCCAATCCTCTAGGTTTTTATAGTAATCTTGAAAAGGACTGTCCCCACATACACCTAGGGTGGATGAGCTCACAATCTAACATCCAATCCTGTCTCACCCAGGGTGCGTATGGAGACATGCATACGTGTTCCAGGGACAAGGGAGAAAAGGGGAGGGGGAACAAGGTCAAACCAAAGGAAAAGGAAACAGGGGAGTGAGAGTCAGATGTTTCACATCTCACAGTTCCCACTGACTCCCCTCTCCAGGCCCCTGTCTCTAAAGATAAGGATGACAGGGTTAAAATTTATCTTTGGCTATGTTGGGAAGAAAAGAATAATCCATTGTTGGGACCCCAAGGCCAAGGGGATTCTGCTCTGAGAAAAAGAGACAATGTTACTTAACATCTGGTCTCAACTCAATGGCTGCATTCTGTGCCTAGTCCCATCCTTTCTTCTTGAGTCCCGAGTATTGAATTGGTGGGCAAACTCCCTGACCCACTGACTGGGGTTCTGACACATGATAGATTGCAGACAAAACTAATATGTAGCTGACAAGTGGGGAGACTGAGCAGAAGTAAAAATACTGTTAATTGGCAATAAAACTTAAAGGAGACAGTGAGAATTTTGACAAGCAATAAACTTCTAACAAACTATACTGGGGCAGGTCTGGGTACCTTCCAGACCCCATGGTCAGAGTTTAATCTGACTCAAATCCATAATTATATCATACAATCCTCCGTTTTTCTTTTATGCTCAGAGAGCATATTCTGGATTTGAGTCACTGTCATTGAGCCCTTCAGCCATGCAGGATTTCAGCCCATCAGTCCAAGTCCAACTCATCACCAGTCTCTCCTTCGTGAAGTTTCAGAATCAGGGTCTTTAATCTTTTCTCAGTGAACTGCTGAGTCACCATCAGCTGCATCTGTTGAACTGCACGTTGTATCAAACCTATAAAGCAAGGGACTAAACAGAGACAAATATAAGGAGAACTCCAAAATTACAAATGAATACCTAATCCTGTCCCATAGGCATCTTTCAGGAGGTAAATTGGGGTCTAATTAATTATCCCAATATACCATATACATGTCAATAACTACCAATATTGTAACAACAAATATGATTTAAAAACCTCTTTATAATTTCAGTGATGTGCTCCCAGTGTCCATTCACTTAGCAATTTTCATCTTTGACCTCAGGTACCCCTATTAGAACCTTTTACAAAGCAAATTTAAATAGCAAATACAACTGTTTCCCAACTTTATCCAAGGAAAGAGTAATCTCTAATTGACCTCTTCTAGGCCTGAGTATCCCCAACTAGACTCAGGCCCACCAGGCTACCACTACATTTCCCCACCCCTCCTTCCAATAGCTAAGGAAAAAGAGGGCGAAGATCTCTTCTTCTGTAACTGCTTCCAGCTGAATATGTGTGTAGAGCTGACAGTGGAAGGTGCAGAAATCCTTGCAGGCCTGGTCCAGATGATGAAGGGGGTATATAGTCTGGAATTGCTAACATAAAATTGAAAGCCTTGAGCCTAGATAAATCAAACTATCAAGAGGTTAAAGAGACAAAGACAAAAAATTTTAAAAGACAACAATAGGGAAAAGGGGCAAACCAAAAGAGTGAATCCAGGAACCCCCAGATCCTGCATCAGGAGCGAAAAGCTGTTCACAAATGTCCTTCATCCAGTGAAAGGTGTCATGAATGCCCCGTGCTGTTCAAAGCTTTACCTAGTTCTGTATCTGACAGACATTATTAACAACAAGTCAAAGGGTTACCACTATCTTGCTACATGCAAGCCATATAATCTAAATGTTTCAAAATGCCACTGATGGCAGAACCCTTAAATTTTTCCAAATTACATCTATATCCATTTCACTTTATTTCTCCAAAAGTTTTCACTCAATTGTTTAAGATGTAATCCTCACATAAAACTTAGGTTACAAAATACCTTTGTAAGAAGATGACCACAAATGAACTTACATAAGAGTTACCAAGTTAACTTCAATTCTAATAAAAGACTTAGGATGACATTTAACCAATTAATTTCAAAACAGTGCATGTCAAATAAGTTGTCCATAATAAACCATGTTTGTATTACAGGACATGCTCTATAGACAGATATTATTTCTACATTACACAATAAACTTATATAACAAAACATTCTATATTTTACTCTTCTCTGTTTTCTTGAAACAGACTTGAGATGTCTCTGGTTCAATTTCTAACATGCATAACTAATAACAGACAGATGACAAGGCTAAATGCTTATACATTCTAGTTGTTCAGATTCTGAAAGGGACTAGAATTTCTAAGGCAAATAGCTTAAATCTTAAACCTGCATCTCACCCAGATGTTACAGTATTAATCTAGGGATGAAGAGACAATATTGTGTTCGTGCTTATCAAGTGACATGATTATAGGAACTTGCCACAAAAGAAAAAGAACAAAGCTCTGGGGGAAAGGTACTTTCCCAACTCCCAGTAGAAGTTTTGTGGACAACCAATGCAATATGCCAGACCTAAAATCAGCCAGGTGGGAAAGTTTGCATTCCATATGTAATATTCGGGGAAACCGAGTCAGGAGACACCTACCTCAGCCTTTGCCAAACAGTCGGTCTCCCATCCTTTCCCAAGAGAACTCCACCTGCAGTGCACACATGTAAAACCCCTATAGGGTTGCTGGTATCATGAATCATATGGCTCACCATTCCTTGATAGTAATAACTGGAGTCAAACTCAGAGCAATAATGATTAATAGTCCCATAACATCTTAAATAGCAAGTCCCAACAATCAGCACTAAAAGTGAATTCATTTCTCAAGGATCGCATATCCTAGACAGCAAGTATTAACTATACTTGTACTTAAATAGGTTTCTCTTTTCATCCATAGGTTAGCACTACACAAATGAATCTGCTTTGAGATGCTCAATAACAAGCAATGGTTGAAATAAATGTAAGCAATCCCAAATTGCATACTGGGAACAAACTAGAAAATGCCCCACACAATAGCACATGGTAAAATGGGTTTAGATGTTAAACATAAGATACTGTCCTCAGAATTCCTCTAAACAATGGGAACATCTTTAAAGTGACAACTAGTTTGCATGTGTTTCTACACATGTTCTAATTCCAATTAAATAAAAACATAAGTAAACTTCAGATTCCCTATTAAGATGATACAAGATAGCTCATAAGTTACTTATTGTTCACTAACATGTCATACATGACAAGTTCAGGCACCAATTTAACTATTACTTAGCACCAATAAATCCAGATCAAAACAGCAAGATCTTTCTCATAACTTACAAATTATTTAGATGTTCTTGTATTAATTCAATAACCAATTAATTCAATGTTGCAATAACAAACTTCCACTTTGTCCATTCTCATAATAGAAATATATACCAAACCTTAAGAATAAAACTCAAATATTCAGATATTCAGGATTCCAGAAAAGCTTTTTCCATTAATTAACACAATTTCACAAATCACAGTAAGTTTGAACATGATTGTTATCAATATCAAATCACCATTGCAACAAATTAGCTTAACTTTATCTCTGCTCCCCTTCTCTCTCATCTAAAGTGTTTGCAGTGGGGAGGAATTTCAGCTTCTTCCAAACCAAAGAGGAAATATTCAAATAACCCGTTCCAATCATAATAACAAATTTTACTAGGCCCCTTTTTAAATTCTCTCATTATCTCTTGTTGTAGTTGTAGTTGTTCTTTCAAACTACAGTATACCAGATCACAATACAACTTGAAGTAATCCAGCAGTTTCTTTTGCCAGTTTTTTTTTTCTTTATCTCTAGATTTCGTTTCTTCCTGTCCTTCAAGGTAAGAGACTGCACTAAGGATTTCAAGTCCCATCCCCCTCTAATACCAAATTACATTTCACAAAGAGATCCCATCAAGCTTCTAACTTTTAGAAAAAAAAGCAAATCACTATACTTTACTGAGGATCTGTTGGATCTTAAAGCCTTAATATACAGCTAAGAATATTCTTACTATGCCCACTTCACAGAAAACCATTATCACATTCAATTAAATTCATAACCCAAAGTAATTTAGAGAGTCCAAATCTGACCATATCTCCAATACAATAAACTATTAAACTATTGGGCACTTTTCCTTTCCATATTACAAATCACCTTGAGGTAGTCAGCTTAAAGTTACACAAATAGAACAGTATATATTTCACTTAGAGTTAAATCAGAATTAATTCAATTAAACCCCAATTTATTTTCTGAACGATATCGTATAGAACCTCATTGATAATTTCATATTAGTATTAATTCATCCCATAATCACTTAATCTAAACACTTCCTATTTTCCTGTTTTTGTTTCTCCTTAAACAGTTCCATTACAAAAGAAAATTTTTAAAGTGGCAGTATATAGTTTGTATGATTCCCAAAGTTTCTTAAATAGATAGCCCAATCAAATTCAATTACCCTTCTTGATTCCCTAATTACACAAACTTTTCTTTTGCTAGTTTAAAGGAATATTTTAATGCCACATTTAGTCCTCCAATTCAGTCTGAAAGACAATGCCAGAGCAGCAAGATTCCCCCTGCTCCTCCCCCACTTCCTTAACCTAGCAAGTTGTTTTGTTTTTTTTTTAAGGGTAGCTTCTTCAATTAAACAAAACTTTTCCTTCTAAATTCCAAGCACAGACTTATGCTCTCTCCTCCCCCACAGCAGAAAAAGGGGAAGGGGTGGCTTTCTTTTCTTTCTTCTTTCTCTCTCTCTCTCTCTCTTTCCTTCTACTTTCCTCTCTTTCTCTCTCTCAAAAATCCTAACTATTCACTCTCATACCCCTGGTCACAGTCAATGCAGACAGGGCAGACCATGTAGGCTAGCAAACAACTTCCTAACCATTCATTCCTCCTCACTTAATCAAACTTCCTCGTACCTTCTCAACATACTTAAACCATCTGAAACTAGCAAAGTGGCAGCTTAGCCAATATCTCACCAAATAACCCCATTTATCTATTTTAAGATAGACCCAGGGGATTCTCTTCTTTAATCTGCCTATTACAAACTTTAGGTGTTCCCTAAGAACAAACTTCACACTCACTCTTTCTCCTTTGTGGTCAGCAGCCTTTTACCTAGGGCTGCAGACAGATCACATTTCAATGGCTCAATTCAAATTCTGAGTAATTTACAATTCTACAATCCCCTTCTCAGTCCCTTCTCTAACCCAGACTGCAGGGATCAATTTCCCTTTCTTCTTCTTTTGTCAATACAGTTATTTTGATGGAATTTTTACTCCTGGACCTCTACTTTTAATTTCAATTGAAAAGGTCTCCTTCCAATTATCTAATCCAGGATTTTTTCCAGCCTCCTCTGGCTCTTTAAACTTGCCCTACTCTAGATGTTCTACCCGTATTTTGTTCAAGATCCTAGCCTGGTCTGGACTTTTTAACCCTGAACTCACCGGGCTCCTGTTTTTGCTCAGGATGTCTATTCAACCCTGGCTCAGCATGGACCTCCACCTTTAAAAGGTCTCTACCATCTAGCCGGTTTTTCAATCCTGCAAACAACAGGTACTAAACCCCCCCTAGGGGCGTTCCTATATTTTGTTCGGGGTGTCTATTGTTGGTTGGGCGTCCCCAGACCTTTTCAACCCCGCAAACTCAATAGGACCTAGAGGGCACCCTAAGGTTAATTCTGTATCTCGTATCAGGGTGTCTATTCAGTCCTAGTGACCTGTTCAACCCTGCAAAACTTCAACAGACCTTAGGATGATAACTAGGGGTTCCCCGATTTCTTCCTAGAAATCCCCCTGAATGGTCACCCAGTTACTCACCAGTCTGGGTCTGTGCACACGTTGTGACCGAACCAATCCGGATACTCCTCATTACTTTAGCCGGCATCCCTGTGTCTGGTTGGCTTTTAAGTCTCTCTCTTTCCGGGCATGGATGCTGAGAAGCCTCACCAAGAGCCAGACCCCTGAACCTGCTGAACTCAGCAGGGACGTCCTTGTTCAGAAGGACAGGCTCCTGGGAGTCTCCAAAGATCCCCAAAGAGATCCCGGACGAGCCCCCATCTGTATGGAGCAAACTGCCTCAGTTTACCCAAATAACTCGAGGAGACCACCAAGTCAAGCAGAGACAGATTTATTACATCCTCATGAGGACGGGCAAAACCCAATTACACATTGAAGTCTTGCAAAGATATGCCCAATCCTCTAGGTTTTTATAGTAATCTTGAAAAGGACTGTCCCCACATACACCTAGGGTGGATGAGCTCACAATCTAACATCCAATCCTGTCTCACCCAGGGTGCGTATGGAGACATGCATACGTGTTCCAGGGACAAGGGAGAAAAGGGGAGGGGGAACAAGGTCAAACCAAAGGAAAAGGAAACAGGGGAGTGAGAGTCAGATGTTTCACATCTCACAGTTCCCACTGACTCCCCTCTCCAGGCCCCTGTCTCTAAAGATAAGGATGACAGGGTTAAAATTTATCTTTGGCTATGTTGGGAAGAAAAGAATAATCCATTGTTGGGACCCCAAGGCCAAGGGGATTCTGCTCTGAGAAAAAGAGACAATGTTACTTAACATCTGGTCTCAACTCAATGGCTGCATTCTGTGCCTAGTCCCATCCTTTCTTCTTGAGTCCCGAGTATTGAATTGGTGGGCAAACTCCCTGACCCACTGACTGGGGTTCTGACACATGATAGATTGCAGACAAAACTAATATGTAGCTGACAAGTGGGGAGACTGAGCAGAAGTAAAAATACTGTTAATTGGCAATAAAACTTAAAGGAGACAGTGAGAATTTTGACAAGCAATAAACTTCTAACAAACTATACTGGGGCAGGTCTGGGTACCTTCCAGACCCCATGGTCAGAGTTTAATCTGACTCAAATCCATAATCATATCATACACTTTCAAGAAAGAAAATCAAACACACATAGTGGCATTTCAGTGCCCTCAGAACAAGGTGAAACTATTAGCATGACTGCATCTGGTTCCAGTGCTAGAAAAATTTGGCAATAGTAAAAAGTTATGTATACCTATTTTATATACCTATATACCTAGGGTCACATAAAAATTTCTCAGGCAAAAAGGGGTCACAAGTGGAAAAAGTTTAAGAAGCACTGGTCTAGATGACCTTAGAAGGTTCTTCTAGCTCTGGTTAGAGATCTCATTGTGCTCTTTGTTGTTCAGACAGTCATGTCCAATTTCCAAGGACATGTCAATATTATTCATGAGTTTCCTTGGCAAAGATACTGCAATGGTTTGCCATTTCCTTTTCCTCTCAGCCTTTGAGCCTTAGCAGTTGACTAATAGAAGTGTTAATATACAGATTCAGAGGCCATCTAGTCAAAAATCCTTCCAATTTACAGATGAGGAAAGTGAGGCTCAGAGTGATGATGTGATTTGTCCCAGCTAATACAAATAGTGAGTGGCAAGGCAGGGATTTGAACCCAGATTCTCTGATTCCAGATCTAGAGTTTTTACCTGGCCTGATCACATAAAGGTGAGCAAGGCCTGCTCTGACCTTCAGCTCTCTGTCCCCAATCCCAATAGGGTAGGGGCTGGAGAAATGTGGTACTTACATGGAGCTACTATAGTTTGACACCATGCCAGGTGATTCTCCCTGGTTAGGGCTCTGGAAATAAGGATTGTTCACATTACAAAAAATTCTTTGGAGCCACAGCAGCAGTCCAGCTGAGGACACTGCCCTGTTGGGGCAATGGCCTTCAAAATAGAAAATCAGATAAAACAGAGAATCATTCATTTGAGAATTAGGTGGACAGAGCCAGGGTCATTTGGACATAAGAGCTAAAATGCCACCACTCTAGGACTTATGAGATAGGAGGCCTATGAGGGTGAACTGAAGAAACAAGATCTGAACTTCATATTGATCACAAGCATCAACGGCAGAAATATAAGCCCAAAACCCATGATCAAAAAAGTACTGATAAAGGATAAAGGGCTCAAGCAGACCTCCCGTTATTCTTTGGTCCTCCAAACCTACCGGCCTCGGTTCCAAGGTACAATGATAATGATAATAAAGATAACAATAATAATGATATAATCATTATAATGAACTTGGGTAGGTGCAGTGGATAGAGCATTGGGCCTAGAGTCAAGAAGACCTAAGTTTAAATCCGGCCTCAGATTCTAGCTGTGTGACTTTGGGCAAATCAATTTATCTCTGTCTCAGTTTCCTCAACTGTAAAACAGGGATTGTAATAGCACCTACCTCCCAGGGTTGTTATAAAGATCAAATGAGATCATAATCATAAAGTGTTTGGCACAGTGCCTAGCAGACAGTGGGCATTTTATAAATGTTACCTATTATGACTATCATTATTATGAATAATAATAATAGTGATAATAGCTAGTATTTCTTTTGAAAATAGTATTTTATTTTGCCCAATTACATTTTAAAACATTTTTAATATTAATTTTCGAGTTCAAATTCTCACCTTTCCCCTCCTTTTCCCTCTCCTTTTTCCCCTCCCTGAGATGGCAAACAATTAATATAGCTTATACATGTACAATCATGAAAAATATATTTCCACAATAGTCATGTTGTGAAAGACATAGACAAAACAAAAAACACATAAAAAATAAAGAAATTGAAAAATAACATACTTTGCTCTACATTCAAACTCCATTAGGTCTTTTCTTTAGAAATGGATAGAATTTTTCATCATGAGTCATTTGGAATTGTCTTACTTAGATCATTGTATTGCTGAGAATAGTTGAGTTGTTCATAGCTGTTTGTTGTACAATATTGCTTTCTTGGTTCTGCCCATTTCACTTTGTATCAGTTCAGGTAAGTCTTTCCAGGTCTTTCTGAAATCTTCCTGCTTGTCATTTCTTACAGCACAACAGTATTCCATTCCAATGTTCCATTCATATCCCATAACTTATTCAGTCATTCCCCAATAGATGGGTATCCCCTCAGTTTCCAATTCTTTATTGACAAAATGAGCTGCTATAAATATTTTTGTACTTGTACTTTTTTACAAGCTCTTTGGAATATAGACCTAGTTGTGGTATTGCTAGATCAAAGGGTATGCAGTTTGATTGCCCTTTGGGCAAATCTCCAAATTACTCTCCAGAATGGTTTGATCAGTTCACAACTTCACTAACAGTGTATTAGTGTCCCGATTTTCCCCAAATCAGCTCTAACATTTATCATTTACTTTTTCTGTAATATTAAGTGAAGTGGGGGCAGCTAGGTGGCACAGTGGATAGAGTACTGACCCTGGAGTCAGGAGTATCTGATTTCAAATCTGGCCTCAGACCCTTAATACTTTTTTAGCTGTGTGACCCTGGGCAAGTCACTTAACCCCAATTGCCTCACCAAAAAAAAAAAAAAAATTAAGGGAAGTGGTACCTGAGAGTGATTTAATTTATAATACTCTAATTAATAATTATTTAGAGGATTTTTATGACATATAGCTTTGATTTCATCTGAAAACTTCCTATTTATATCCTTTGAGCATTTATCAATTGGGGAATAACTTGTATTGTTATAAATTTGACTCAGTTCTCTATATATTGGAGAAATTAGGCCTTTATCAGAGATATTTGCTGCAAAAAGTTTTTGCCCACCTTATGCTTTCTTTCTAATCTTGATTTCATTGATTCTGTTTGAGCAAAAACATTTTAATTTAATATAATCAAAATTGTCCATTTTATATTTTTTAATGCTTTCTATCCCTTGTTTGTCCTAAATTCTTCCCTTTTCCATGAATCTGATAGGTAAATTATTTCTTGCTCTCCTAATTTGTTTATGGTATCACCCTTTATGTTTAAATCACGTCCCGATTTTGACCTTATCTTGGTATACTGTCTAAGTTATTGGTCTATAACTCGTTTCTGCCACACCGTCTTCCAGTTTTCCCAGCAGTTTTTGTCAAAAAGTAAGTTGTTGTCTCCAAAGCTTGGGTCTTTGGGTTTATCAAATACTAGACTACTATGATTAGGTATTGCGTTCCTAATCTATTCCACTGATCCACCACTCTATTTCTTAGGCAATATCAGATTGTTTTGAGGTGACTTACAGATATCATGTCACAACAACCCTGGAAGGGAGGTGCTATTATGCCCATTTTGCAGATAAAAGAAACTGAGTCAGACAGATGTTATGTGACTTGCCCAGGGTCACACTACTAGTAAGCGTCTAGAGCAAAGCAGTCTTCCAGGCTAGAAATCTGGAGGCTGCATTAATTAAAATCTCCATAGAGAAGCACCATATAACATGGCCCAGGTAACAGAAAAGACACTTAAAAATGTTTGGTAGAAAGCTAATGATCCTTAGATAAACATTTTATTTTTAAGCAGTACTGACAAACTATGTCTATAACATATTCCATTTTCCTAGTTCCATATAATACAAATATTTATCCTAAGTTTGCTCCCAAAACATCTGTATACCACCCATAATTTATATCTTCTAAAAAAAATCTGTGAATCCAGGTAGAGATAAAGAGCCCCCAAATCCTCCAATTAGTTTACATAATAAATACCTACATAAAAAGCACAGACATGAAAAAACATTACATTTCAGGAAGCTTACATTCTAAGCATGAACATAAAGTAAGCAAAAATCATTAAAAATGACAGAAGACCCCCCACGGGTGTTTTCTAATTTTGATTTCATGATCAGGATAGGTGAACAAATGAATGAATGGGCACTTACTATGTACCATGTCCCATACTAGCATGAAAGTTAAACAGTGCCTGCTCTGAGGGACATTCTGACAGAAGGCAACATATATTGTGGGTAACTGAATGAGTATCCCTAACTACTTCCGAAGGTTAAACCCAAATCCTTCCATTCATGCTGGCTATAGAGTGAGTTGGCATTCCTTAGCCAGATCAGGACAACAAATAAAGACAAAGGATACACAAGTTCCACAACAAAACGAATCTGCAAACAAAGCAAAAATAGAGGAAAATAATCAAAGAGAGAATGGGAACACACACAAGATTATAAAAAACCCACTTAGGATCAGCCCTCCAAGTATGATGATTCTGTCCTAGAAGATGGGTTAAAAGAATGAAACCGGCATGAAAGAGTGACAAAAACCGACATGATTTCTGTCCAGGACTTTGGCAAGTGTGCTGACCACTGCAGTGTGATCAAAGGAGTGCTGGAATAAGGGTCAAGAGATCTATGTTTGAATACCAGATCTGACTGTCCCTGCCTGTGTGACAATGGGCAATTCATCTGGCAATTCCTTTTGAGTATCTGTTTCTTCATCTGTAAAACAGGCAAGATCATAGTTCTGGTACTCACCTCTACCAGGGATGTTCAAAAGAAAGCATTTCAAAACATTTTATAAATATAAGTGGGATCTTTTCTTTTATTAATAACTCCCCCTATTTTTACCTTGTTTCTACTCTAAAATAGGGGGCAGTTAGGTGGCACGGTGGATAGAGCACTAGCCCTGAAGCTAGGAGGATCTGAGTTCAAATCTCACCTCAGACATTTACTAGCTGTGTGACCCTGGGCAAGTCACGTAACCCCAATTGCCTTAAACATCCAGAGTCATTTCCAGTCATCCTGATACATATCTTGCCACTGGACCCAGATGGCTCTGGAGGAAAGAGTGAAGTTGGTGACTGTGAATAGCCCTCCCTCACTTAAATCCAGTACAATGGAAGTCATGACATCACCCAAATGTCATGGTCCTCTTTGAGATCAAAGGACAAATAACAACACTCTAAAATGGAAGGGGAAGAGGGATAGAAGATGAGATCTTTCAGTTCAAAACCACATTAGAATCAGAAATTTAGATCTGAAAGTAACCTTAGAGTTCAACCCAACTAACAGCATTTTGTGGCAAGGTTGATTACAATGAACAACTCTTTTTTTTTTTTTTAGTGAGGCAATTGGGGTTAAGTGACTTGCCCAGGGTCACACAGCTAGTAAGTGTTAAGTGTCTGAGGCCGGATTTGAACTCAGGTACTCCTGACTCCAGGGCCGGTGCTCTATCCACTGCGCCACCTAGCTGCCCCGCAATGAACAACTCTTAACATTTCTCCCTGTCTTCAACAATTCACTCTTACCTGGAGGCTCTCCAATAGCCAACATGTTTATGAAACAGAGAAAGGAGATGTCTTATAAAGTCACTGAACATTAGTGTTTATATTTAGGATAGTTCTGGCACTAAAGATCCCTTGATGCTGAGGGAAGAAGGACCAGTCAGCTCATGAAGACTGAGCTCACTGACATTCCAAAGACTGGAAATGTACAGTAAGATCTTCCTGAACCAAATAAGAAAAAAAGGAGGCAAGAAGCAGCCACCGCGTAGTAAAACCATCTGGGCAGATGGGTTAAACCAGGTTGAGGATAACTGATAGGCCTCAAGCCCATCTGTGAGTGAGGGGGAGTCTACACCAAACATGTGAAGACTTCGCAGTGGAATGGGTGCATGAGAACAATTTGTTCCAATGGCTGTGAAGGTGGCTGAAGCAGGGGCTGTGGAGCACTTAGAGACACCAAGGTCACCCACTGCTTCCCCAGCCATTACCAGTCATCTTGACTTCTGTCTTGCCACTGGACTTCAATAACTGGACAAGAGAGTGAGGCTGCCAACTGGGTGCAACTCTGCCTCACTTCAATCCATCAGCCTGAGATGTCACTGGTCCTCTTTGAAAATGAAGGATGAGAGGGCACCTAGGTGGCACAGTGGATAAAGCACTGGCCCTGGATTCAGGAGGACCTGAATTCAAATCAAGCCTCAGACACTTGACACTTACTAGCTATGTGACCCTGGTCAAGTCACTTAACCCTCATCACCCTGCCCCCTCCCCCCCCCCCCAAAAAAAGAAAGAAAATGAAGGACGAACAACAACAGCTGAGAGAAGAGGAATGGGTACAGATTAGCCCTCTCTCTATCCCATTATTTCCTCTAGGGGAAAGTAGTCAGACTGTCCTTGAAGTTTTTCCAGTTCAACTCACTGTCCCAGCAAGAAGAAATAGCATCTGCATAGGAGAGTCTCTGCTGACTGTGTGATTCTATTTCAAAGGAGAACACTGAGCATGCAGACAGACAGGTGGTAAATTATGTGGAAAAGGTTTTTTAAAGGAAGAGACCGGGCAGAGCTTGGAATGTGTCCAGGTCTGGTCTTTGCAAATCTGGTGCTCTTCCCATCATACCACATTGCCTGGGACAGATATGTACACTGCATGGTAAGGCAACTGACAATAGTCAAATTTGTTATCTTTCTTAGGCCAAGTGAAAGATAATTACCTCACCGTTTAGTTAACTGCTGTGAGAGCATACAAACATAGCAAAGGGGTGATCGGGAAAACATGGCAAGTGGATAGGGAAGGAACTTGGAGTCAGGAAGATCTAGGTTCTAATCCTACCACATTATATTTACTAGCTGCAGAACCATGGGTAAGTCACCTTTCTGTGTCAGTTTTCTTATCTTCAAAGTGAGGGGTTTTTACTCAATGACCTCTAAGGTTCTTTTCATCTCTAAATCTTTAAATCTGTAACCCCTATTGGGGAAGTTGGGGCTTGGAAAGGAACAGCAAATAGACACCATTTATAAGCTATCCCCTGAAAAAAAAAATTGCATGCCAGCAGGGGCCAAGATAAGGATGTTTACCTTGCCCCCTCCAGTTTCAGGCCACTAATGAGATGAGTAGGGGTGGGGAGCAAGTTTGGCAAGAAGATAGTTAGCAAGATGAGAAAGTGATGAAACAGGAAGTTTGATCCTGGCAATTTCATGAAGGAAATAAGATACCAAGCCCAGATAGCAGAGATAGGACTCCTTACTGAGATAATTACTTGCTTCTTTGGCTTCTTACCAGGCAAATCAGTCACCTTCCTCACACTATCATCACTCCTCAGAAATGTTTGCCTTTTCTCCTCTTTGGCCTACACTCTCTACTCCTCAACACCACCTCATGACACATACAACACATATCTATCTCTTTGAGTCCTTTTTTTTTTTTTTAATCTTAGAGATCATGGAGCCCAACACCTTCATTTTATTTTTTTTTTAATTAAATTTTTTTTTTCAATGCACAAAAACCAATTTCCTCTCCCTCCCATCCTACTCCCTCACCACTGAAAAGAAAAAAAAACACCCTTGTATATGCAGAGTCTAATAAACCACATTCCTGAATTGGCAACATCAAACAAAAAAAGGTATGTTTCACTCTGCATTATCTCTGTCCATTATCTCTGTCAAGAGTTGGGTAGCATGCTTCATTATTGGTCCCCTGAAATCATAGTTGGTTATTGGGGTGATCATTATAACTTTCAAAGTTGTTTGTATTTACAATGCCATTGTTATTACATGTAATGTTCTTATTCCACTCTGAAACTATCCCCTTCATAACTTCTTACTGCACAATAGTATTCCATTACATTCTCACATCATAATTGTTAGGTTGAACTTTCCAAGTTCAGGTCTTCTGTATTCAATTTGATTCAGCAAACATTTATTCAGAGCCTAGTGGGGGTACAAGACACTGGGCTAAACACTGGACATACTAAGACAAAATGGTCCCTGCCCTCAGGGAGTGTTTCTTCGACAAGTTTAGAAGGAGTAAATGGGAGGCAGAGGTACTCAGTAATCTATCCAGCAACTCTTGTTTCCTGAGGCCTCTCTAGAAGTCAGGTCTTGTACTTTCTATCTTGACTCACTTATTGCCTCCTTGCCCTTAAATTGTGGTGGTATTAGCCAGAGCCACATCCAACAATGTTGGTACCTGAGTACCATGCTTCAAAAAATAAACTAAGGGAAAACAGTGCCAAAAATTCCCTCAACTTTTAAATACAAATTGTTGGGGTGAGGATTGGTGAACACCACCCTTTGGGTGGGAGAGAAAGATCTGGGAACACTAACCCCCAGAGGCAAAGATCATTGCCCCTTCTCCCAACACATATCTTGGAGTCACAACTGGGGAGGCAGCCTTCCAGTACATTCCTATTTTAATAAATTATTCCTATTCACTATGTGCTCTTGAGAGAGTACAAGTACTATCAGCACCCTCTAAATTTTGGTGCCTATGGAAAATCTACTTACAGCTCTAAAGTTGGTACTCCAGAGCTATGTCAAGGTCAGAATATAGCCTCCAGTGCTTGATCTAGCTTTCCCATTACACTTGTCATTCAGTATTTTTCCTGTTGTGTCCAATCTTCATGACCCCATTTGGGGGTTTCTTGGCAAAGATATTGGAGTGGTTTGCCATTTCCTTCTCTAGCTCATTTTATAAAGGAAGAAACCAAGACAAACAGGGAAAAATGATTTGTCCAGGGTCACACGGATAGGAATTTTCTGAGGCCAGATTTGAACTCAGGAAGATGAGTCTTCCTGACTCCAGACTCAGCAGTCTATCCACTATGTCACCTAGCTGCGCCAATTACTATTGTATTGTTTATAATTCTCTCTTTTCAGATGCTTCACTCCCCTATGTCTCTGAACAGCTCCTTCATGGTCACTAGAGGCTTAATGCTTGCTTGTTGAGCTTGATCCAAGCTGTATTCATGCAGAGGGATACTAGATGACCTCTGAGGACTGTTACAACTCTAAGAGAGTATGAATCAGTGTGACTCTCTGATGCCTATAGCCTTTTCCCCTAAAAACAGAACTCTAGTCTTTGGAACAGATAAGCATCTGACATCTTGGAAAGATTATTTTAATCCAAATTGGGAGCTTAGTTTCATTGTTAGGCTGGTTATTTACTGAAATGAAGGGATGGCAAATGGAACCAATGGAGTGGAAAGACCAAGATGAGGGGTTCCATCACACTGGGTAGATTCTGTGTGGAATATTCATGGCAAGATACACACTGCATGAGAAGGTAAATGTGACCTGAGGTTAAACTGACTAGATGGAGAGTTCACATGATTCAGGATGTGATCTGTCATCTCTATAGCACTTCAAGATTTACAAAGCCCTTTGTAAAATCATCTCACTTGATCCTCACAACAACCCTGTGAGGTAGGTGCCATTATCATTGCCATTGAACAAATTAGGAAATTGAGGCAGGCAGAAGGTAAATTACTTGCCCAAGTCACAAAGCTAGTAGTTTATAGGATTCCATGATCACAGACCTAGAGGTAGAAGGAACCTCAGAAAGCATCTAGTCCAACCCACTCATTTTACAGATGAGGAAACCCAGATAGTTCAATGACTTGTCCAAGGTAACATAGAAGCCAGGTCTTCCTGACTCCAGTTCCAGTCCTCTAGTCGTCAGATCCCATCAATTAATGAATGAAATCATGGAGTTACTGAAGTATTTTTCACTCTGTTGTTATTTATCATAAATGTATGGACATTTTTAAGAGAGACAGAGAGACCATAATCATTATCACAGCAGGCTTCTCCCCAGCCTGACTCTAAGCCACTTGAAGGCAGGGACCTTGTCCCATACCTTCGAGCCTAGTAGAGCCATCACTCTATTCTTGATGAATATGGGTTGTTCAGGATTATGATTCAGATGGGCGCTCCTGCGGGTAGGAACTGAGCCCTACATGTTATTTGCCTTTATTCCCCCACCTAAAGCATTCTGCACAGGGGATGCTCAAAGAAAACTTGCTTATTTTGCAGATAAAACAAAATGATCATAATAATCATGAAGCCACCTTGCTGATGGACAAAAGGAAATTGAATCCATGGGGGCACCTGCAGTCCTTGGGAAATGTCAGCATCTCTGCCTAAGGGACACTTGTCCTGTGGGTTCACAGCACCCTGACCCTGTCTATTTAGTTCATGAAGAGAAACCACGGGGGCAGCTAGGTGGCCCAGTGGATAGAGCACTGGCCCTGGATTCAGGAGGACCTGAGTTCAAATCCGACCTCAGACACTTAACACTTACTAGCTGTGTGACCCTGGGCAAGTCACTTAACCCCAATTGCCTCACCAAAAAAAAAAAGAGAGAGAGAGAGAAACCACAGCTGTTCCTAAACAAGAACAGACCCTTTGCCTGGGCCCCACCCCCTGGGGCCTGCTCTGCTCTCCTGACCCCAAGCTGCTCAGGTTTGGAGTGTCCTGAAGGGCTGCCGGTAGAGCTTCAAGGTCACATGGTAGAAGGGGGTGGGGTCAGGCTTGGGACCCATGGCCTCTGACAGCCAATGGAGAGAGCTTTTCCACTACATCTCCACTCTGAGAGCTCTGTCCTCAGCCAGCAAGGGCAGCAGAAACCTGGGTCAATGAAGAGTAAACCATTACCTTTTCCTGGGGAAAAGTTCTTCCAAAGCAAAAGTCTCAGGAAGCCCATGTCTGTCACCAAATGATGGCCAGGATGTCACTGGGGCTCCCGGGGCTGCCCTTGGTGGAACTCACACCCTAGAACGGTCAGAGACGCAGAGATGGGGTTCGCTGGAAGCCCCCCCCCGCCCCAGAGTCCTTAATCTGGGGTTCTCCGGCCCCTCTGAGAGCTCGTGGGAGCACGAGAGGATTCTGGGAACATGGCGGTAGTTGGTGGAGATGACCGGCTCTTAACAGTTCCCCCCCCCCCCCCCCCCAGTGATTTGAAAGGAACTAAATTTTGAGCGGCAGAAAGAATTGAAGGCCCCAGCCAACTTGGGAAGACGTTAGGAAGGAGCAGAGAGCTAGGCCTGGCCTTGGTCTGACTGGAGGGCACATCCCTCAGGGCCTGTACCACGTGCTGAATGAACAAGTAACGTGCCATGGGGCGGCTGTGGGGGCGGGGCCAGGGCGGCTATGGGGGCGGGGCCAGGGCGGCTATGGGGACGGGGGAGGGGTGACTGCAGCTACAGGAATGTTTGCCCCTACCACTATGGGGGTCTGAGGAAGATTCTAGGGCCCGCTTCTGGGGCTGACACTGGACTGGGAGCCCAGATGCGCCGCTGACTGGACAGGGACCCAGGTAGTGACTGAGTGAGGAGGAGGGAGTGCACACCAGTGAGTGTGGAGGCAGAGGGGCGGGGCCTGGCTGTCTGTGGGGAAGAAGGAGGGAGTGCACACCAGTGAGTGTGAAGGCAGAGGGGCGGGGCTGGCTGTGAGGGAGGTGAAGGGAGTGCACACTAGTGAGTGTGATGGCCATGGGGTAGGGCGTGGCTGTCTGTGGGGGAGGAGGAGGGAGTGCACACCACTGAGTGTGGTGGCAGAGGGGTGACCAGATTGGTAGGGTTGGCCCTCTTGGGAGCAGAGTCCCTTGTTTTGGTTCCGGGACAGAGAGGTTAGCTGAAGCTTGCAACCACTGGAGGGACAGCAGGGAGTAAGAGCATTTTCCGTGACAGCATTGCTGGGGGGCCTGGTGGAGACTTGGGGAGAGAGAGAGAGGACTAGGTGAAGACAAGCCCCCAAGATAGAGCTCAGAAAACAAGGGCAGGAAAACCTGAAGCTTGAGATGTTAAACTCAGAAGATAGTGAAGTTACAACAACTATTTCTACTTTAAAGAAAAATGAAAAATGGTTACAAGCCCCCCCTCCCCCCCAAAAAAAGGGTTCTGGGAAGAGCTTAAAAAGAATTTTAATTTTTTTTTTTTTAGTGAGGCAATTGGGGTTAAGTGACTTGCCCAGGGTCACACAGCTAGTAAGTGTCAAGTGTCTGAGGCCGGATCTGAACTCAGGTACTCCTGACTCCAGGGCCGGTGCTCTATCCACTGCGCCACCTAGCTGTCCCAAAAAGAATTTTATAAATAAAATAAGAGAGGTTGAGGAAAAATTAGGGGGAAAAAATGAGTAATGAAAGAAATTTTTGAAAAGAAAGTCAACCAGTTGGGAAAAGAGATCAAAAAACTTAACTTCTTAAAAATTAGACTTTGGCAAGGGGAAGCTAATGACTTTATAAGATAGCAAAGAATAATAAAATTTTAAAAATTGGAAAAAATTGGAAAAAATGTGAAACATCTCATTAGTAAAACAACTGACCTGAAGAACAGATTGAGGAGTGGCAATAAGCATTGTTGGACTATCTGAAAGTTATGCTTTGTAAAAAAAAGTCTAGACAATATACTTAAAGAAATTATTAAGGAAATTTGTACTTAAGTTTTAGAACTAGAAAGTAAAATAGAATAAGAAAAAAAAATCCACCAATCACTACCTGAAAGAGATCCTAATGAAAACTCACAGGAACATTATAGCTAAATTTCAAAACTCCCAGGTCAAGGAGAAAAATACTACAAATACTAGGGGAAAAAATTTAATAATGTAGACCTACAGTCAGGATAACACAGGATTTAGCATCTAATTATATGATTATTTCAGTACATGCAGAAAAGGTTTTTGACAAAATGCAACAGTTGCTCCTATTAAAAATGTTTGAAAGCATAGGTATGAATGAATTTTCCTTAAAATGATAAGAAACATCTCCATGAAACCATCAACAAGCATTTTTTGTAATGGGGTCAAGCTAGATGCCTTCCTGATAAGATCAAGAGTAAAACAAGGATGCCCCAACTGCAATAGACTTGGTTCTTCTCAGCAGTGCAATGATCCAAAACAATTTCAAAGAACTCACGATAGAAAGTGCTCTCCACATCCAGAAAAAAGAACTGTGGATTCTGAATGCAGATTGAACCATACTGTTTCTACTTTTTGCCTGTTTTCTTTTTCTTTTCTGAGGTTTTCCCATTTTGTTCTGATTCTTCTTTCATGATATGCTTGGGTTCAATTTAAATGCGTATTTTTTTTTTTACAAAGGAAGGCTTTTTTTTTTTTTAACTTCAGGAGAGTGGAACAACAAGAAAAAGAACACCAGTGTATTTTTAGAAATAAACAGAGCAGAAAGAAGTTCAGAAGGTAGCACCGACGTGGAAGGCAGTTGGAACTAACATATTAAATTTGTAATATACAAAAAGTCCCAGGAGTTATGTGTAGCAGAGTTTCACAGTTTTCTAGTCCTTTTTCTGTGGTTCTTCTTTATATAGGGAAATATTTGTATTGTTGCTTATCAAGTTCATAATAATAAAAAGGAAAAAGAATTTTCTAAAATGTCTGCCAAGCCAGCCTAGGACTCTGCACGTAGTAAGCATTTGATGCATGATTACTGAGTTGAACTACAATCGTGGGTCTCTGCCCTTAAGAATTTGACAATCCAGTCCACTCAACTAGCATTTATTAAACAAAACTACTGTGTCCTAGACACTGTGCTTAGTGATAGAAATATTATCCAGAGTCCATGAGCAACATCTGTGTAGAAGAAAGTGTCTAAATTACTTTCAACAGAAAATATTACACAGAATCAAAGAAGGTCAGAGTTGGAAGTGAGCACCAAGTCGTCCACAAAAAAGGTATCACTACTATGACACACCTATCAAGGAATGGTCCAGCTTCAGCTTGGTGTTTGTTATTTGCACTAATTGGGACCAAGCTGTATACATAAAAATAAAAACAAGGGAGGTCCCCCCTCCCCCCACTCCCCAGCAAGTCTGGGGGGATCAAGACCAGCTACTTGTTTCTTCTTGAGATATTTTTTGTTACTTCCAACTTTGAGTAGCACCAGCCCATTGCACACCCTCTTCCTGGAGGTTACCCTGGTCTCATTGTACTCTACCATGGTCAGATAACATGAGAAAAAGGATTTCCATTTCACTTTTTCAAACACTCTTTACAAAACACATCAACCTCCTCTGGATGTTCTTTGGTTTATCAACCAAAACTTTGCTGAAGGGCTTTGAGATCATGTGATGTAGCAGCCAGATGTTGCAAAGGATAGAGTCGAGAAGATCCAAGTTCAAAGCCAGCCTCAGACATTTAACTGCTGGATGACAACCTCTGTTTACCTCAGTTTCCTCATTGATAAACTAGGGATAATAGCACCCTACTTCTCAGGGTTATTGTGAGGACCAAATGAGGTAATCATTGTAAAGCACTTAGCACAGTGCCTGGCATATATTAAGTCCTACATAAATATTTGTTATTATTATTACTATTATTAAGATCCATAGAAGGAAATGGGTATGCTTAATTTCAAGAAGAGAAGATAGGAGGGATATAATGGCTGTCTTCAAGTATTATAAAGGCTGTCAAGTGGAAGAAGAATTAGACTAGAGTCCAGGAGGGTGCTGGTAAATGTTTAACAATAACTCTCTAAAGGGAAAACATATATGCATGATGCATTGTAATGTAATACATTATTTTTTAAATTATTAATAAATTATTTTATTTTTTCCCATTACATGTAAAGATAGTTCTCAACTTTTCTTTATACAAGCTTTCCAATTTCAGATGTTTCTCCCTCCCTTGTAATCTACATTATTAACATTTTCTTCATGTCTCTCTTAAGTCTAGACAAGCAACAAAGTTTAAAAAAATAAAGCCGTGATGTAGCCTTTACAGATTTGTGAATGCTTCTAATGAAAACTGACAGTGGGCTTTCCTAAACTGGTGTGAGCTGGCTCCAGCATATTTTTACTTCAGTCAATAAACAAGTGCCTCTTATGTGCCAGGCACTGTGCTAGTTCTGGTGGATAGTAGTCTAAAGAATGAAACGATCTCGACTCAAAATGCACTTTTGGTCCCATGGAGCAGAAGGTAGGAATCATAAGAAGTTTGTTAAATGTGTAAAAATAAAAAACCCATCCCCAACTCTTGGAGCCATCCAGAAGTGGGGTGGGCTAGCTCTGGAGGTTGTCAGTTGCCCCTCTCTGGAGGTCTTCCAGCAGACACTGAATGACTCCTTATCAGATGTTTCTTTTTTTCCCTGTAAAATGGAGGGGTGGGGGTTGGAGATGTAGATGAGCTGGCTTTTAACCATCTAGCTGTTTCTTTATGTTTCTGTCTGTGTTGTAGAGGGGACCCTTGCTCAGTCCTGGTTTGGACTGCTTAGTGTCTGAGATGTATTCCAACTCTGTGCATGAAATTTGAGAATCAGAAGACCTACATTCAAAAAAGATCCCTGTGCTGCTAGAACTTCCTCAGCTGTGTTTCAGAGTTTTCCCCCTGTATTTGCAGTTTTTACCAATTTCCTAACACACTGAAAACTGAACAACCAGCTCTTGCAGGCTGGTTTCAGTTGGCTCCAGCACACTCCTGTTGCAGATCCAATTCTGACACGGTGTCACCCTGGACAAATAAATCACTTCGCTGTGTCTCTGTTCCATCAGCTGTAAGACAGGGATAATAATTACTCATCCGCAGGTGTGACCGTGTCTCTCACCTGCTGAAGAAGATTCAGTGGCTTCCTATTTGTTTCTAGAATAAAGTGCTAAACTCCCCTCTCTGACAGCTAGAGCCCTTCATAATGTCTCCAGCCAGCCTTTTCAGACTTATTCCACATTACCTCTTTGTCTTAATCTCCCTTCCAGCCCCACAGGCCTGTTTGTTCTTTGGACACAACATTCTGTCTCTCACCTCCAGGGCTTTGCCGGGGCTCCTTGGAATTCACTCCCTCCTTGCCTCTTCATCAGAGGGTACAATATTTAGTTTCTTTTAAAGCACAGCACTGCACAGGTACCACTTCCCCAAGAATGTGTTGGTAAATGTTCATTTAACAACTGCCTTTAGGGGGAAAATGTATAAAGTTCAAATTTTTAAAGTTTTAATTTGCATTATTAATACTTTGTTAAAAATTAGCACTTTTCAGACAACCAACAAAACAAGAAATCAAGCCCTGTTTAGTAGCCCTTAATGATTTCCAAAGTATCAATTTAAAAATCAACTTTCCCCAATCTGTTTGAGTTGGCTCTAGTCTACCCCTTCACCTCCACACAAAACTTTTCCCTTTCCACCTTCCCTCCACCCCCATCCTAGTTGTCAGTATATTTCCAACTGACTTTTTTTTTTTTTTTTGCAGGCAATGGGGGTTAAGTGACTTGCCCAGAGTCACACAGCTAGTAAATGTCTGAAGCTGGATTTGAACTCAGGTACTCCTGAATCCAGGGCCAGCACTTTATCCACTGTGCCACCTAGCTGCCCCTCCAACTGACTTTTGTATATATTTTGTATTTTATTCTGTGTAAGCTTTTTTTGATGTGGGATGGAATTAGGGTCAAATTGATCGTGAGTCATCCCAAAAGAATTACAAGACTCCCTAACTCAGTTTCCCAAGTTTTATTGCAATACTGTGAGTAAACACAGGGAGCAGAACCAGAAAAATGGAAAGGTATCTCTCGAATAGGGAAAGAAAAGACAGTTATATTTATAGTATGGATAAATTGATTTATGAGTCTCATTATAATAATCTCCACTTTAGGGAGGTACAGGGGAGGGTTTATCCTAATTTGGAGTTCCTGGGGTCCTAAGCCAATCTCCAAGGCAGGTACCTTTTTCTGTAGAGCTGTGTTTTGGGAGTTTACATGTCATAAGGTGAATCTGGGGACAAATTTGGCCTTTTCTGCGCATGTCTCTCTGATTCCCATGGCTAGTTTCAAAATATCTTCATTTTTCATTTATTTCTAGTTTGATTTTCTGTAGTCTGCCGGTTTATCATAGTTATTGTTAAAGTCTTTATGACCTGCCTCTCTATGTTCTTGTTATGGGTACTGATTTATGTGAGTTAGAGAATGTAGACCCTGACTTGTTTCCCAAATCTGAAGTTATCCATTAACTGGGGTCTGAATCCCTTTTAGAGCTAATATCTGAATTAGAGCTTAGATCTTAGTTTTTTCTGTTAACCCTTTTTTGCCTCTTACGTCATTTCCTCTAGTGGAAAGTAAGCTCCTTGGGGGCAGGGATGATTTAGTTTGAGCTCTCTATTCCCAGAACCTAGCACAAGGATCAGAACATAGTAAGTGCTTAGTAAAGGAATAACTGGGTCAGCCAGGTGGCACAGTGAATAGAGTACTGGGCCTGAAGTCAGAAAGACTCATCTTCCTGAGTTCAAATTTGGCCCCAGACCCTTATTAGCTATATGAATCTAAGCAAGTCAGTTAACTGTGTTTGCCCAAGTTTCCTCAACTGTAAAACGAGCCAGAGAAGGAAATAGTAAACCATTTTAATATCTTTGCTAAGCAAACCCCAAAATGGGGTCACGAAGAGTCAGACACAACAACAACAAAGGTAGATTTATTTTTGTATAAAAAATAGATAAACCAAACTCACAAGGGTTTTGCAAGAAAGGTTCTTTATAAGACTGAGAGTGCTGCAAAAATGTCAGTTTGGGAGGATTAAATCATCAACAAATCTTTATCTAGCCTTTACTAAGTGCCGGACACTGTGTAAAGTCTTGGAAATACACTGAAAAAGCAAAAAGAAGTACCTGCCCTCAACAAGTCTATATTCTAAAGGAGACAAAACATATAAAACTTAGCTTGGAAATTGAATCCAGAACAGATGAAGAGATGGCACAGGAACTGGGAGGATCACAGATAGCCTGTATTTTGAAGGAAGCCAGGGTAACCCATAATATCCACATTGCTTTGGGGGATTCCTTGATTAAAGCATGGCAGCCCAAGGGTCGGCTTTTATTGATACTCCTCTAGTTATGTCTTCACTCCTGCTTTAGCTGCTGGCTCTGTGTTGGGGGATTGCTTCCAGATAAGGGATAGAGGAGAGATCTTTTTATTAGAGGTGAAATTGGAGGCCTTCTTAGGTGAAAATTCTGACCCAAAAAACCAAAACAAACCCTACTCTGAGATGGTTATCAGGAATCCAGGCATTCAAACTTCACAGGAGAGGTCTAGCTAGGGAATGGTAGACACCAAAGGCCATAGGCTGAGGAATTAATCCTGAAAGGCCTGAAAGATTAGAGGTTTTAAAACACCAAGGGCAAATCCTCCTTCCTTCCCTTAGCCTTTGGGGACCCATGAGGTATAAAAACTGATCTTAATTTGAGACACTAGGTCAATTTGGAGCAACTTCCTGCAGATAGGGCCAGGCTCAGGCCCTGGAGCCCAGACATATTCTTTGATCAAAAGGTGCTTGTACACATTGCAGATACACAGATCCCTCTTGAATTTGGGAGGGGGGTGTACATCGCATATGCAAAGACATATGTTAATAAGCTAACACCAGTACACCAATTCCAAGTGCTTCCATTGAAGGAGAAAACTACTATTCTGTTTGGTATAAGCTCTGGAAAGTTTTTCTTGATATCTGTTGTTTTTATATCTTCTTATTTTCCAATGTAATCCTCTCCTCTCCAAAACACAGGACTTAACCCTTCTAACAAATAATTTTTTTTTTAAAAGGGGGAAATGAAGGGAGGAGGGGAATGCAGTTCAGCAGGATTAACCAATGCAATCAATCAGGTCTGGCAGTATTTTGTGACATTTCATGCCCCCAGATGACTTGCTAGCTTTTTTGTGATCCTGGGGAATCTTAGGTGCAATTTCTCATCTCCTCTTTAGGAGTAAGTCTGTCACAATAATAACATGATATTCATTTTCATTTGTATTCCTTCCACTTACATTGTTATAAAGGTATACAATGATTTCCCAATTCTGCTTACTTATCTTTGCATCAGTTCCCCTCTTCCAATGATTTTCTGAATTCTTCAAATTAATTTTTGTTTACAGTACAGTCATATTCCCTTCTATTCATGTATGACAATTCCCCAGTCAATGGCATTTACTTTGTTTCCATTTCTTTCCTACCAAAAAGAGTACTGCTATGGGTGTTGGGGAACATATTCATCTGTTTTTTACTTCTTTGGGGGTATATATCTAACAGTGAGATCAAAGGATGTATATATTTTATCCCTTTTTATTTGTATAATTCAGACACTTCTTTCTAGAACACTTGGATGAATCCACAGCTCTGCCATCTGTGTATTAGTGCTTTTATCTTTCCAAAGCCCTTCTTTAATCATCTCTGCAGATTTTCTGAATGTGAGGTAAAACTTTAGAGTAGTTTTGATTTATAATTCTCTTATAGTGTATTATTAATGATGTAGATTGAGCTTTATATGTGGATAAAAGTTTGCAATTTTAATAAACATTTTTATTTGAAGTTTTGAGTTCCAGATTCAATCGCTCCTTCCCTAAGGCAATAAGCAATCAGATATAGGTTATGCATGTGCAGTCATGTACAACATTGCCAAATTAGTCATTTTTGTAAGAAAACTTGAATAATTCAAGAAAAAAAAGAAAGTGAAAAACAGCATGCTTCAGTTCTTTCAGTTCAGCAATATCAGTTCTTTCTTTGGAGGTGGATAGTATGCTTCATCATGAGTCCTTTAGGATTGTCTTGGATCATTATATTACTGAGAATAGTTAAGTCATTCACAGTTCTTCATTGAACAGTATTGCTGTCACTGTCCAATTCTTTTAAGAGCTATTTGCTCCTACCTTTTGATTATTTATCTAATGGGGAATGTTCTTTTTCATATGTTTGTTTCAGAAACCCTATATAACTTGGATTTTAGAGATATCTGATGTCAATAGCTTCCCCCAGTTGACAGCTTCCCTGTTTATACTTGCTGCATTGACAATTATGTATTTTATCTTTTGTGATCATATCTATCCTTTTTTTAGTTAAGAAGGGATAGAGCTACCATCTTCCTTCTTTGCTCTGATTCACCTACTGCTAAATGGAACTGGAGGAAACCACACAATCACTAGAAATTTATGTTACCTAATCTCAACAAAAAGGGATGCTAGGTAAAAAAAAACAAAACAAAAAAACAAAAAACAAAAAAGGGCAGCTAGGTGGTGCAGTGGATAAGGCGCTGGCCCTGGATTCAGGAGTACCTGAGTTCAAATCCGGCCTCAGACATGACACTAGCTGTGTGACCCTGGGCAAGTCACTTAACCCCCATTGCCCCGCAAAAAACCAACCAACCAAACAAACAAAAAAACAAAATAAAGGGATGCCAGGTGGTACAGTGGATAGAGTGCTGGGCCTGGAGTTAGGAAGACTCATCTTCCTGAGTTCAAATCTGGCCTCAGATACTTACTAGCAGTGTGACCTTGGGCAAGTCACTTAACCCTGTTTGCTTCAGTTTCCTCATCTGTAAAATAATCTGGAGAAAGAACTGGCAAATCACTGTAGTATCTTTGCCAAGAAAACCCCACATGGGATCACAGAGAGTCAGACATGACTGAAAAGAACTGAACAATAACAACAAATCTCAACTGAGCCCCTCAGCAACAAAGCTATTCTCCTCTTCCCTTAATGATTCATTATCCTACTCACCATAGATGCTATTGCAGACTTTCTCTTTTGTCTACAGGTTTCCCTCAGCACCCCTACTTATCTCTCTGAGGACTTTACCCAGTACTTTTCCTGAGAAAATCAAGCCTAGCTTTGAACCTCAAGTTCCCTCTTCTCCCTTTCTCCTTATCTTACAACACCTTAACACCCCACCACTGTCTCTTTACTCCAATCTCTGATGAAAAGGTAAACCTTCTCATCTTCCTTTACCCTTGATCCCATTACCTTCTGGCTTCTCCAGCAGATTGTTTCCATTTTCAACCTCTCCCTTTTTAATATTCGATCTCTCCCCATATACAGTTTTTTTCCCGCTGCCAATCAAGTCACCTCCATCCTTAATAAACCTAGATCCTATCTTTCTCCACTAGCTATCATCCTACATTTCCCCTTCCCTCCTCAGGTAAATTCATTGAAAAACCTGTCTTTATTTGGTGTCTTTATTCTTTCTCCTTTCACTCATTTCTAAACTCTCTGCAATCTGGTTTTCAACTTTTATCATTAACTCAGTTAAAACTGCTCTCTCCAAAGTTACCAAGGATTTCTTAACTGCCAATTCTAACAGCCTTTTCTCAATCCTCATCCTTCTTGATTACTCTGCAATATTTGACTTTGTTGACCGCCCTCTCCTCCTGGATAGTCTCTCCTCTGTGGATTTCCATGATGCTTCTCTTTTGGTTCTAACCTCTCTAACCATCCTTTAGTCTCCTTCACTCTATCTTCATCCTTTCTAGGACTGTTAACTGTAAGTGTACTCCATGAATTTGTCCGTGGTCCTCTTTTATCTCACTTAGGGATCTTACTTTACAACTTTCAAGGGTCCAATCATCATTCCACCAGATGACTCCCAAATCCATATATCAACAACATAAATCAATACTAGTCTCTTTCCTAATATCCAGTCTCATAGCACAACCACTTATTGGACATTTTGAAATAGATGTCCTATAGGCATCTCAAATTCAAGAGATCTGAAACCGAAATCCTTGTTTTTTTCCTCAAAACCCTTCCTTCTTCTGAATTTCCCTATTACTAATTAGGAATGATACACAAAAGTTACCAAACAGTACATGTCTTTATTTCCAGCCATTCCACTGATAGGTATTTATAAGAAAAAATTCAGAGAAATAGGAAAAGGTCATATGTGTACAAAAATATTTATAGCAGCTATTTTTGTGGTGGCCAAAAAGCTGGAAACTAAAGGGATGCCCATCAATTGGTGAATGGCTGAATAAATTGTGGTATATGAAGGTGATGGACTATCATTGTATTATAAGAAATTAGAAAAGAGATGATTTCAGTGTGATACAGAAAGATTTACAGAATACGAACAACATACTATATGTGAGCTATTAATACATTGACATGCATAATATCAATATAAAAATGAATAATTTTGTAGACTTTTATAATCTCATGTAGTGGGAAGTGAGCAGAAACAGGAGAACAAATTATACTGTAACAACATTTTAAAGACGAATAACTTCAAAAGTACTAAGAAATGTGTTCAACAGTGTGTTCCAGAGGACCAATGATGAAACAATGCTCTCCAAATCCTGACAGAGAGGTGATAAAGATTTAAGATTCAGAATGAGATATATATTTTAGTGTATAGTCATTGAGATTTGTTTTGTTTGACTATGTATGCATATTTGATCCAAAGAATATGTTTATCTTTTCTCTTTTTTCAATGGAGAGAAGATAGATTTCTTTTAATTAAAGAAAATAATTAAAATAGAGATGAAGGGATATGCTAATGATGGTGGAATGTTGTTGGGGCTTTCAGGTGAGGTCACTGTATTGTTCTACTTAATTACATTGTTAGTTAACTACTGTTAGTTTTACTTGTGTTATTTTGTTATGACACTTCTCTTGGGGGGTAATCTGTAAATGTTTATAATATAAAAACAAAACATCAACAAAAATAAAAAACCACACAAAACAAAACCCATCCTCTATTGCTCTTGTGGACTCTCCCATCATCTCAGTCACCCAGGTTCACAACCTTATTATCATCCTTATTCTCACTCTCACTCAGTCACTCACCCTCACTATCTAACCAGTTGTCCAATTTCATTATCTCCCCAACATCTCTTGTTTCACACACACACACACACACACACACACACACACACATATAGCCCCTTCTCTTTTACTCATACAGCCACCAACCTAGTTCAGACCTGCATTACCTCCTTGTAGGAATACTGCAATGGTCTTCTAACTGGTCTCCCTACATCAAGCCTCTGCCCTCTCTAATCCATTATGCACACAGCCACCAGTGATTTTCCTAAATGGAAACTCTGTCTATGTTAACCATGTTAGTACATTCTAGTGACTCTTACCTCTAAGATAAAAAATAAATCTCTGTAGCATTTAAACTTCTTTGTAAACCAGCCATCTTGTGCCTCTCCAGCCTGCTTACTCTCCAGGTCAATAGGCCTACTTGCCATACTTCACCCAAGGCTGTATCCCATTATTGGAATGCATGTCTTCCTCACCTTCCTGCATCTCCACACTCTTCTTATAACTTCATGTGCTCTGAAAGCCAGTGACATGGTGTTCCTTGAACATACATGATACTCCATGTTTTTACTGGCTGTCCACCATGTCTGCAATGCTCTCCTTTCTTATCTCTACTTCCTAGCTTATCTGGCTTCCTTCAAGTGTCAATTAAAGTTCCACCTTCTGTAAAAAGCCTTCCCAAGTCCTTTAATCTTGGTGATTTCCCTTTGAGATTATCTCCAATTTATCTTGTATATTCCTTCTTTGTATGTTGTCTCCTTCATTAGACAGAGAACAACTCGCAGACCTGGACTATTTTTTGCCTTTCTTTTTATCCTCAGCAGGGTGCCTGGCACATAGTAGGTATCTAATAAATGCTAGTTGACTAACTAACCTTTCCTCTTGTAATCCCTGGGTTTTTTTCCAAGATAATATAGCAAGGGGAAGGGTACTAGGGGTGGTGGGAGGTTTGAGCCAAGGGCTACAATAAGAATAATAGTGGCTAGCATTTATATAAAGCTTTAAAGTTAGCAAAGAGCTTTATAAATAGGGTCTCATTTTATCCTAACTCTGGAAGGTAGTTGCTATTATTACCCCCATTTAACAGGTAAGGAAACTGAGGTCTGAAGAAGTTAAAGTACTTGTCCATGGTCACACAGCTAGGAAGTGTCAGAGGCTGCATTAGAGGAAAACCAGATTCCAGCTCCATCATTCCACCTACTTCTACCCCTCCCTGTATCACCTCAAGCTTTACCTTCTGACTTTCAAGGCTTTTTCCTGTCCTCTGCCTGTCAGTATTGGCATGTATCTTGTAGGTAACTACATATGGGCGTGTTGTCCCCTCCAATAGAATGTAAGGTCCTTGAGGGCAGAGACTACTTCACTTTTTAATTTATATCGCCAGCACTTAGTACAGTGTCTACTACAGAGCAGACATTCTGCTAAAATTCCAAACCAATTGTAAAAGGTATCTACTTAATTTAGTTCTCTTCTAAATTTTTTATGGTGTAACCTCTAATATTGAGGCCATGTATTAATCTGAGTTTATTGTGGCATAAAGTGTGGTCTAAATCTGATTTCTGCCCAATTGCTTTTTGGACACTTTCTGAGGCTGCTAGAGTTAAGTAGCTACTGGGCGAATCCATATTTGCTCAGAGATAGTCCTATAATTCTCCTCTGGAACAAGTCTACATTCTCCACAGACAAGAAGTTTGAAATAATATTTTTACAATCTTTCTTGAAGAGAGAAATTGTTCTTTCCAGGCTACCTTCCACAGGCTGCATGGATGATAGTGTTGGTTTTATGATGGTTCCTAGTGATAGAGGTAGAAAATGTATGTGTGTGAGGGGGTGGTCTGTAGGTCTGTTTGTGGGTGAGGGTGGGAAGCTGCAAGGGAAAGTGTGATGTTTGAAATCTAATGTGTGCCTTAAATTAGAAGCTTTAGCACCAGTTTTTGGGCATTAAGCATTTATTAAAACATACCAGGTATTAGTGAAAAGAGAACACATGGAATTCAGAAAGTTAAGAACAGGCCTATCTAGCCTAGCGCTCCAGCCTGGTCTGGTTCTTCCTGAAGTCCCCCACCACAAGCCTGCTTCTTGTTCCCGAAGGAAAGAGAGTGATCCTCAGCCGTTTCTCCTAGAAGACCCCTGTGGAACGAACAGTAAGCAGAGCAGTCCCCACATACAGCTCCAAGCTAATTGGCTGGTCCATTGATTGACATGACTTACAGGCGGTCTATGAATAGAGCTAACTTCTGGATGCTAGTCACATGCTTTCTTTTGGCCGGGGCGGGGGAGGGGGGATTGTTGGGGGGCTTCACCCTGGTTCTCACAAAAGGTATGGATGGGATGAAATGGGATAAAGATGAGCACAGAGCAGCGTGGTGGGTCTTAGGATGGTCTAGATATGTTTAACTCTCCCTAGTCAGACTCCCAAGACCCCAAGCGAGGCAGTAGAGTACCAGATCGAAGGTAGAGCATGGAATAGACAGAGGATGAAAGTGGGCAGAGTAGGAATAGGAAGGGAAGTGCATTGTGATAGTTTCTGGCTCTGAAGTCAGAAAACATAGAGTCAAAACCCACCCTCTAATGCTCATTGGATAATGTTGTACATTTCTCTTAACCTCTCTGGGACTGTTTTATCACCTGTAAAAATGATGGTAATGGCCAGCTAGGTGACTCAGTGGTTAGAGCACTAGCCCTGGATTCAGGAGGACCTGAGTTCAAATCCGGCCTCAGACACTTGACACTTACTAGCTGTGTGACCCTGGGCAAGTCACTTAACCCTCATTGCCCCGCAAAAACAAAAAACAAACAAAAATATTATGGTGGTGTGGGATGGACTATCTGGGTTCCCTTCCAGTTCTAGATGTATGATCCTATAGGAAGTGATTTGTTAAAGGTCAAACAAAATTCCTCATTCAGTACATTTCCCCATATACCTTGCTATTCCATCCAATGCCCCCATCAACTGAAGCCCAAATCCTCTACCATTTTGTACCTATGTTCCAGCTATGAATAGAAGTTCTGATTAGATCAGATTCATCGATAAGAGAGGCTCTGCCAGTTGGATTTAAAGGTCTGGAACTACCAGGTTTTTTTCAGATAGGACCTCAGAGCAGTAGCCTCTGTCTACAAGGTTTTCAAGATTCTAGTATCTTTTCAGATCCTTCTTTATTTTTTTATGGATTTCAATTTTTTAAATTAGATATAAAACAATTTTTAACCTTTATTTTTTACAATTTTGAATTCCAAATTTTCTCCCTCTCCCCACACTGATAAGGCATGCAATTTGATAAAGGATATACATGTGTAGTCATGCAAAACCTATTTTCATATTAGTCATGTGAGAAAAAACACAGGAAAAGAACAAAAATAAAGTAAAAAAACAGTATGTTTCAATCTGTATTCAAATACCATCAGTTCTTTCTCTGGGGATGGGTAACATTTTTCTTCATAGATCCTTCAGAATTTTCTTGGATCTTTGTATTGCTAAGAATAGCTAAGTCATTACAATATCGCTGTTACTATATATCATTCTGATTCTGCTAACTTCATTTTGCATTAGTTCATGTGAGTCTTTCGGGGGTTTTCTGAAAGCATCCTGCTCATCATTTCTTAGAGCACAATAGTGTATTCTATCACAATAATTTATATCTACTTGTTCAGCCATTCCCCAATTGATGGACATCCCCTCAATTTCTAATTCTTTGCCACCAGAAAAAGAGCAGCTATAAATATTTTTGTACATATAAGTTCTTTTCCTTTTGTTAAAAAAAAAAAGTCTTTGGGATACAGACAAAGTATCGGTATTGCTGGGCCAAAGGTTATGCAGTTTTATAGCCCTTTGGGCATAGTTCTTAATTGCTGTCCAGAATAGTTAGATCAATTCATAATTACACCAACAGGGCATTTTAATGTCCCAATTTTCCCACCTCCCCTCCAAAATTTGTCATTTTCCTTTTCTGTCATATTAGCTGATATGTGTGAGTTGGTACCTCAGAGTTGTTTTAATTTGCATTTTTCTAATCAATAGTGATTTTTTTTCATATTACTATAGATAGCTTTGATTTCTTCATCTGAAACCTACCTATTCATATCTTTTGGCCATTTATCGGTTAGGCATTGACTTGTATTTTTATATATTTTACTCAGTTCTCTATATATTTGAAAAATGAGGCAAAAAATTAGAGAAACTTGTTATCAAGTTCTTTCCCTAGTTTTCCACTTTTCTTCGAATCTTGGTTGTGTTAGTTTTGTTTTGGAAAACATTTCTTAAAAAATTTAATGTAATTAAAATGATCTGTTTTATATCCCATAATGCTATTATATTGTTTGGTAATAAATTCTTACTTTATCCATAGATCTGATAGGTAACTCTTCTATAGTTACTTATTCTATACTCCCCTAATTTGCTTATGGTATCACCCTTTATGTCTAAATCATGTACCTGGTTTGACCTCATCTTTGCATACATTGTGAGGTGTTGGTCTATACCTAATTTTTGCCAAATTGTCCAGTTTTCCCACTAGTTTTTGTCAAATAGTGACATCTTGTCCCCAAAGTTTGAGTACTATGTTTATCACAGGTTTTTTTTTTTTTTTTTTTTTGGGGGGGGCCTGAGCAATGAGGGTTAAGTGACTTGCTCAAGGTCACACAACTAGCAAGTGTCAAGTGTCTGAGGCCAAATTTGAACTCAGGGTACTCCTGAATCCAGGGCCGGTGCTTTATCCACTGTGCCACCTAGCTGCCCCTGAGTACTATGTTTATTAAATAGAAGATTACCATGGTCATTTCCTACTGTGTATTGTGTACCTACTCTCAGTGACCAACTACTCTGTTTCTTAGCCAATTCCAGATTGCTTTGGTGATTACTGCTTTGTACTATACTTTGAGATCTGGTACAATTAGACCACCTTTATCAATCCCCTTGATATTCTTGACCTGTTATTCATTCAGATTAATTTTGTTTTTTTTTCTAACTCTATAAAATAATTTTTGGTAGTTTGATTGGAATGGCACTGAATACATAAATTAATTTAGGCAGAATTATCATTTTTATTACATTTGCTTGGCTTACCCATGAGATAACCATATAATTTTTGTCGTTTTTTTTTAATTGATAGGGTCAATTATGATGAGACCTTTCCTAACATTGAACCAGCCCTGCACTCCTGCCTCTCACCTGCTCAGTGTTTTATCTTTCTGATGTTTTGCTATAACTTCCCTTGCTAGTATTTTGCTTAAAATTTTTGCATCAATATTCATTAGGGAAATTAGTCTATAATTTTCTTTCTCTGTTTTTGCTCTTCTTAGTTTAGGTATCAGCACCCTTTTGGTGTCATAAAAGGAGATTGATAGGATTCCTTCTTTGCCTATTTTTCCAACTGATTTATGTAGTAATGGAATTAATTGTTCTTTAAATGTTTAGTAGAATTTACTTATCAATCATTCTTGTTCTGGGAATTTTTTCTTAGGGAGTATATCTTGTTCAATTTTTTTTCTAAAATAGGGTCATTTCATTGTCCTATTTCCCCTTTTATTAATTTGGGTATGCTAAATTCTTGTAAATATTCATTCATTTCACTTAGGTTGTCAGACTTATTGGCATATAATTGGGCAAATTAGCTCCTAGTAATTGCTTAAATTTCCTCTTCATTTGTGGTTAATTTACCCTTTTCATTTTTAATACTGGTAATTTTATTTTCTTGTTTAAAAAAATCAAATTAATATTTTTAAAATTTTTATTGTTTTCCTCCATAAAATCATCTCCTAGTTTTATTTATTAGTTGAATGATTTTCTTACTTTCCATTTTATTAATCTCTCTTTTGATTTTCAGGATTTTCAATTTGATGTTTAATTGGGGATTTGAAATTTTTTTCTTTTCTAGTTTTTTTAGTTTCATTGCCAATTCAGCAATCTGTTCTTTCTCTATTTTGTTGATATAAACATTTAGAGATATATATTTTTCCCTAAGTACTGTTTTGGGTGTATCCCATAAATTTTGCTTTGTTGTCTCATTCTTGTCTTTCTTTTTAATGAAATTATTTATTGTCTCTGTGACTTTTTTTTTGTCACCAATTCTTTTTTGTTTGTTTTTGTGGTTTTTTTGGTGAAGCAATTGGGGTTAAGTGACTTGCCCAGGGTCACACAGCCAGTAAGTGTAAAGTGTCTGAGGTCAGATTTGAACTCAGGTCCTCCTGACTCCAGGGCCGGTGCTCTATCCACTGTGCCATCTAGCTGCCCCCTGAGCCACCAATTCTTTAGGATTAGATTATTTAGCTTTCAATTAATCTTCACTATATGCTTCCATGATTGTAATTTTTATTGCGTTATGATCTGAAAAGAATGCGTTTAATTTTTCTGCTTTTCTCCATTTGGTTGGAATGTTTTGATGCCCTAATACATGGTCAGTTTTTGTGTAAGTGCCTTCACCTGCTGAAACAAGGTATATTTCTTTCTATTCCCATTCAGTTTTCTCCAGAGAACTATCGTATCTAACTTTTCTAAATTATATTTACCTCCTTGACTTCTTTCTTATTTACTTTTTGGTTAGATTTATCTAATTTTGAGAGGGGAAAATTGAAGTACTACTATAGTTTTATTGTCTATTTCCTCCTGTGACTCATTCAATTTTTTCTTTAAGAATTTGGATGCTGTGCCATTTGATGTATATATGTTTAGAATTGATATTGCTTCATTGGCTATGGTACCTTTTTAGAATGAAATAGTTTCCTTGCTTATCTCTTTTAATTAGATATAGTTTTGTTTTTGCTTTGTCTGAGACCATGATTGCTACCCCTTCTTTTTTTTACTTCAGCTGAAGAATGATAGATTTTGCTCCAGCCATGTACCTTTCTTTACTCTGTGTTTGTTTCTATGGTTCAAGTGTGTTTCTTATACAAACATATTGTAGGATTCTGGTTTTTAATTCATTCATCTACTTCCATTTTATGGGTGAGTTCATCCCAGTTACAATTATGATTACTGTATATTTGCCATATTTCCCTCCATCCTATTTTTCTCATTTCTCTCTCTGTCCATCTGTCTTTCTGTCTCGCCTTTTACTTTGTCACTCTTCAAAAATATTTTACTTTTGAGCAACACAATCTGTCCTCCCTTTTATTAGCTCTCTTCTTTCTGTTATTCCTTTTCACTACTTCCCTATAGGTAAGATAGCCAACTGAATGTTTTGGTTTTTTTTCCTCTTTACAACAGTTCTGATGAGAGTAAATTTCAAGCATTGCCTGCCACCCCCACCTTCCTGTCCATTTTAAAAGCTCTTTTGTACTTCCTTTATGTGAAATAATTTACCCCATTCTACCTCTTCCTTTCCCCTTCTCCAGTGCATTTCTATTTCTCGCCCCTTAATTTAAAAAATATTGTTATTTTTTTGTATATCATCTCATCATAGTCAACTCACACCCAGGCCCTCTTCATATACTCCTTCTAACTGTCCTAATAATGATAAAGTTCTTAGGAGTTACACATATCATCTTCCTGTATAGGAATGTAAACAGTTCAACTCTATTGAGTCTCTTATTACTCTTTCATGTTTACCTTTCTATGCTTTTCTTGAGTCTTGTATTTGAAAATCACATTTTCTATTCAGCTCCAGTCTTTTCATCAGGAATACTTGAAAGTCCTCTGTTTCATTAAATATCCATTTTTCCAGGCAGCTAGATGGCGCAGTGGATAGAGCACCGGCCCTGGAGTCAGGAATACCTGAGTTCAAATCCTCCTCAGACACTTAACACTTACTAGCTGTGTGACCATGGGCAAGTCACTTAACCCCAATTGCCTCACTAAAAATAAATAAATAGATAGATAGATAGATAGACAGATAGACAGACAGACAGACAAACAAATAAAAATTAATAAATAAATATCCATTTTTCCCCTGAAGGATTATACTTAGTGTTTCTGGGTAGGGGATTCATGGTTGTAATCCTACCTCCTTTGCTCTCTGGAATATCATTTCCCACGCCCTCCAGTCCTTTAATGTGGAAGTTGCTAAATCTTGTGTTATCTTGACTGTGGCTCCACAAAATTTGAATTGTTCCTTTCTGGTTGCTTGCAGTATTTTCTTCTTTATCTGGGAGCTCTAGAATATGGCTATAATATTCTTGGGAGTTTTCATTTTGGAATCTCTTTCAGGACATGATGAGTAGATTCTTTCAATTTTTATTTTACCCTCTGGTTCTAGGATATCAGGGCAGTTTTCCTTGATAATTTCTTTTTTTTTTTTCTTAATAGTATTTTTAAAATTATGTGTAAAGATAGTTTTCAACAGTCACTTTGTAAGATTTTGAGTTCCAAACTTTTCTCACTTCTCTCCTTCCCTCCCCCTTGACAATTTCTTATAATATGATGTCTTTGCTCTTTTTTTGATCATGGCTTTCAGGTAGTCCAATAATTTCTTTCTCTTTTAAAAATTTTTATTCATTTTATTTTGCACTTAAGAAATAAAATAAGTATTTCTAAGGGGCAGCTAGGTGGCACAGTGGATAGAGCACCGGCCCTGGAGTCAAGAGGACCTGAGTTCAATTCTGGCCTCAGATACTTAACACTTACTAGCTGTGTGACCTTAGGCAAGTCACTTAACCCGGTTGCCTCACTTAAAAAAAATAAGTATTTCTATAACATAGTATAATAGGAAAAAAAGATTATTGCATGGAAAACTACAAATCTATTATGTAAAACTTGGGATTCCTTTTCAATATATAATAAAATTATCATGTAACTTTCTTTTTTCTTTTTATTCCTCCCCCTCCTCCCTAGAGATGGCTACCATTAGATACAAATACTTGTGCGAGAGTGTGTGTGTGTATCTGTAAAATCATTCTATATATCCTTCAAGTTATCAGTTCTTTCTCTGGATGCAGATAGCATCTTCTTTCTTAGGTCCTTTGTAGTCAATCTGGGGATTTATAATAGTAAAAATAATTTAGTCAGTCAAGGCTATTCTTAAAAAAACATAGTTACTACTGTCTACAACATTTCCTTGGTTCTGCTCATTTTGTTTTCCATTATTTCATGCAAGTCTTTCCATATTTTTCTAAGATCATCAAGCTCATCATTTCTTATAGTACTGTAGTATTTCTTCACGATCATATACCACGACTTGTTTAGCATTCCCCAGTTCATGAGAATCCCCACAGTTTCCAGTTCTTTGTCACCACAGAGATGCCATACTTTAGAACATGTAGGTTATTTTCCTTTTCCCCAATCATCTTGGGAAACAGACCTAATAGTAGTATTGTTGGGTCAAAGGGTATAGACAGTTTAATAACTCTTTGGGCATAATTCCAGATTGCTCTCCAAAATATTTGATTGGTTCACAATTCTAACAAGAGTGAATTAGTATCCCAATTTTTCCATATTCTCCCCAATATTTGTCACTTTCCTATTCAATCATTTTAGCCCATCTGATAGGTATAAAATGATATCTCAAGGTTGTTTTAATTTGTATTTCTCTAGTCAATAATAATTTAGAGCTTTTTTGTGACTTTAAATTTTGATTTCTTCATCAAAAAACTTCCTGTTGACATACTTTACCCATTTAGCAATTGGAAAATGACTCATATTCTTATAGATTTGACGAAGTTCTTTATATATCTGAAATACAAGATCTTTATCTGAGAAACTGCCTATAAAATATCTTCCCCAATTTTCTGCTTTCCTTCTGATGTTGGCTACATTTACTTTATTTGTACCAAACCTTTTTATTTAATGTAATTGAACTTATCTATTATTTTATACCTCACAATGCTTTCTATCCCATTTATTCATAAATTGCTCACCTATCCATAAGTCTGATAGGAAGTATGATCCATTTTTTTTCAAATTTTCTTGTAATATTTCTCCTTATATTTAGGCCATGTATCCTCTTTGACCTTATCTTGGTAAATGGTGTAAGATATTGGTCTATGCCCAAATTCTGTGAGACTGCTTTCCAGCTTTCCCAATAATTTTTACCAAATAATAAATTCTTAGCCCCAAGACTTAAGTCTTTACAACTGTGAGACACAAGGTTACATAGTTATTTACTGCTATAAATTGTATGTCTGTTCTGTTCCACTGATATACCTTTCTATTTCTTAGTATCAAATAGTTTTGATAATTACTATCTTATAAAATAGTTTAAGATCCGGAAGTGCTAAACCTCCTTTACATTTTTCATTAGTTCCTTTGATATTCTTGACTCTTTGTTCTTCAAGGAGTTTTTTGGGATGACACCAATCACATTTTTCTTTGAGCCTTCCCATGTAGGCATTTTGACATATTGTCTTTTTCTGGGTTGTGTTTTAATCTTCCCTGTCATCATTGTAACTTTCTATGATCAGCTTTATTGTTGGGTTTTGCTCATTTTCCCAGCCCATTTCTTTACCTCCAACTTTATGTTTAAGTTGGGCTTTGCTCCTAGAGCTGAGTCACTGTCTGAAATGTCAGGTTTTTTGTTCTGTTGCTTTCAGAGCTGGTTCTGGGGGTGTATACATTTTTAATTCTTCTGAGATGGTATGACCTAAGTGGAGGTGTGGTCACTACTCTGCTGCCTGTGCTCTGGTCTGTGAGCAACCACAAGCACTATTTTCTACCCTGGAACTGTGACCAGGATGCCTGCTCCCCTTGGCAGGGAGCTCTAGTGAACTAATGTTCCTTATTGCCCTGGACTTCCCTATATGGAAAATGAAACAGAATCCTTCAACCAATGCCAATTAAGGGTCCTCTGTAATCTCCTTTTGACAAGTTGTCTGACTTCCTTACATCTGTGACCTGAAACATCTGGAAGTCTGTGCTACAAATTCACTTGCCCTCAAGGCCTGCTGTTGGCTTTTATTGGGCATGGCCTGCTGTTGGTTTATTCTGGGACCTGAGGCAGCAATGCTGGCCAGTGTGGGCCAGACTATGCTCTCCCCTCTTACTTAGTGAGACAGACCTTTCCTGCCAACCTTTTAAATTGCCTTGGGTTGGAATACTGTTTCATCCCATCCTTTTCTAGTTTTGCCACTCCAGTTTTGAGGTGTTATTGTAAAGTTGTTTACAGGGGAATTTGAGAGAAGTTCCTGATAGGTCTCAAGAAATCAACTTTGTGGGATAAAAATGCTATTCATCTATCCTCCAATGTCTTTTCTTGGCCCAAATGGCCTTTCATAGTATCTTGGCTTATAACTACCTCTCCTTTATTGGATAGAATGGAAGGGGTTATTTTAGACCTCCTCCCTTTGGCCAAAAGGGAGAGATGTCAGGATCCCCATGCCAAGAACACACCTCTTTTTTCCCCTCTCTTTTTACTATCAGGAGACAACCTGTTTTCCAGAGCTAAGGCCCAGCAAGCAAACTGTGCCCTAAGCTTGGCATAATAATCTTTTGTGCTCACCCTCTACATGAATTCTGCCACAGCAAAATCCCAGAACTGTTTCTGCATCAGTCCCAGGTGATCCACAAGCTTGGACAAACACCTTCAGTAGCCATGTTCCAGTCATTAAGGCCTTTTCTCATTGTTGCTATTACCTCTTGTTGTCATAGCTATAGCCTGCTGCCTAGCCACTGCTATATGTATCAAGATTTGAGCTCACCAAAGTAGATCTCCTCCAGGAGGAAGCACTGGTACATGTGTCTAGTTTCCTTCCCCAAATGGAATAAAGAAACCTTTTTGCTTATGACTACAGTTAGCTCTTTTATTTTATTTTGTTTTTATTTTTATTTTTCAGAGTTAACTGCTTTTGTGAAAACCTGTGTGAGTTCTTTGTTATTTTTAGAGTTAGCAGCAGTTGCATAACCTCTGTGATTCTTTGGTCATTCATTTTCATAGGTGTCAGTATATTTGTTGTCTTCCCCATTAGAATTTAAGCTCCTCGAGGGCAGGGACTGATCGTGCTATTTCTTTGTATTCCCTCCACCCCCTCCCCACCAGAAATAGAACCAGGCACATAAATTCTTAATAAATGCTTGTTACTTTGTTGACTGAATGAATCTTGAAGCCCTCCCTTCTCCCCCTTTCCCCTACTGTTATGTTCCTTTGGGGGCAGAATCCATGTTTTAGGCATCTTTGGTTATCCTCTCCCTCCCTTACCACCCTTTACCTAGCACATAGTATGTACTAAAAATGAATAGGCAAGGAAAAGGAGAGAGGAAATGGGAAGAAAATAAAGGGTGAATGAAGAGAGCAGAAGAAAAGGGAAGATGGGGCAGCTAGGTGGTGCAGTGGATAAAGCACTGGCCCTGGATTCAGGAGGACCCAAGTTCAAATATGGTCTCAGACACTTGACATTTATTAGCTGTGTGACCCTGGGAGCAAGTCACAACCCTAATTGCCCTGCAAAAAAAAAAAAAAAAGAAGAAGAAAAGGGAAGAACTTGGTTGGAAGACAATTAGACCATCCATGCCTCAGGCAGTATAGTTGGGGCACCAGTTGGAGATATGGGAGTCTACACTACCAAACATCTGATTTGAACACATTGAAAACTTTACTCCCAGAATGTTTGCTCTTGTACATAATTTCACAGGCTCAGTTAAAAACTTGAAAGATCTGCTTTTAGAGTACCACCTGTAAACTTGGATCAAGCTGGATGATGCTAGATTGCACAGAAGTAATCTCTTTAATTAGATTATGAATTACATTTAAAGTCAAGAGAATTTGTTTTGCTCAAGCACCTCTTTTAGCTGAGTCTGTGACCTACTTTCATTCAGATTAGAGGGTGGGATTTGTGAAAACATTCCCAATTAGCTTTGATAAGGCATTTCAATTCATTTGGGGATTGGCAGGATAACTGGTTTTAAAACCAGGAATGCCTATTTCCAATAAGCATGGGCTATACCTTTTGAAGAGACCATAACTTTGTTAAAAGTAGGATTACAAACAAATTTTATTTTTAATAAATATTCATCCTAAGCACATCCTAAGTCAGGAGGAAAGGAAATCCCAGATGATGAAAGTCAGTAAATGCCTTGGCAATGATGACCCCTTCATTTTCAGGAAGCTACAGCAGAAAAGGTCGAGGAGGTAAGAGGCTGGTGAGTCACCATTCCTGCCCTTTTCCTAAGGAGTTGGGCTATGGCTAGACTGTTAAGCCAGGGGTTCTCTGACTTGAGAGGCTGGAGGGCAGACATCTGAGATCTTCTTTCAGATCCTTCACTTAAGGAGGGCATCCCAAGCAGCCACATCATCATTTAGCTCCTGACTACTCTCCTGGCCTTCACTGCTGTGTCCTGAAATTCATCTTCTGGCAAGATCACACCAACCCTGAAACTCCTGCTCAGTACTCTCTGCCCCAGGGACCCCTCCCTTCCTCAGACTGGGGAGGATGGAAGGGCAAACAGTGGGGAATGCCTGCCAGATCCTCCATTTAAGGAGGGTGCCCAGGACAGGATCTCATCCGGGCACTCTGCTAGGTACCCCCTGACTTTCCCCCTCCTCTATCAGCTTTTTTGTGTTGTCTTCTTCCATTAGATTCTTAGTTCCTTGAGGGCTTTGCTGTTCAGTTATTTCAGTCATGTCTGAATCTTTGTGACCCCATTTGGGGTTTTCTTGGCAAAGATATTGGAGTGGTTTGCCATTTCCTTCTCCAGCTCATTTTACAGTTGAGGAAACTGAGGTAAACAGGGTTAAGTGACTTGCCCAGGGTCACAAAGCTAGTAAGTGTCTGAGGCTGGATTTGAACTCAGGAAGATGTCTTTCTGACTCCAGGATTAGCACTCTATCCATTGTGCCACAGCAGCCCAATAGAGAGAAGGCATAAAGATTAAGGGATTTAGGAAAGACTTCTTGTGGAATACAAGATTTTAGGTGGAACTTCAAGGAAATGGAGTTGAGGAAGGAGAGTGTGTCAGCAATAGGAGACAGCCAGTGAAAATGCCTGGAAACTGTAGATAGGAGAGTCTCATATAAGGAACAGCATAGAGGTCAGCACCACTGGATTGTAGAGTATGTAAGAGTAAGTAAGGCATAAGAAAGCTGGAAAAGTAGGACATGCACAGGCTTTGAATTCCAAATGGAGGATTTTTTATTTGATCATGGAGGTGATCCTGGAAGTGATGGGCAGCTGAACTGAAATCTGGCCTCAGACACTTATAAGCTATGTGACCCTGGGCAAATCACTTAACCCTCTTTACCTCAGCTCCTCATCTGTATAATAAGCTGGAGAAGCAAATGGCAAACTACTCCAGCATCTCTGCCAAGAAAACCCCAAATGGAGTCGCAAACAGTTGGACATTACTGAAATGACTGGACAAAAATCACAGAAACCTGGAAATGATAGGGAGCCACTGGAGTTTACTGAATAGATGAGGTGACATGGTCAGATCTGTACTTTAGAAAGATCAGTCTGACATCTGAATGGAGGATGGATTGGAACGAGGAGAGATTTGAGATAGGTTCACCTACCAATAAGTTGTTGAATTCAATGTGATTTGATAGGACGACTGGATAATCACAGAAAACAACTTACAAAACGCAAAATTTTCCATGTAGTGAGATGGGCAGGCAACTTTTGAAAAGGTTATCAGCTGTCTCCCATCTTCCACCAACCACTTCCCAGATCCTTTTCCCTACTCACCCTTATCAACAAAACAATTCCCAATCTCAGACATTAGCTTCATCTCATCAAGCCATAGCTGTCAGATTTCTCAACTGTTGCTTGGAGCATAATAAGTGACCTACATTTTTACTCCATAAACAAGAGGGAAGACTTTTCCTTGACATTTTTTTCACATTTAACAGACTCATACAGGTACTCAGGGCTTAAGAGGGAAGGAGAATTCATATTCAGGATAAACAGGTTCAGCATCTTTTTAATCACCTGGAGTTTGAGAGATTGACTAGGGTTCTCATGTATTCCCTTGTTTCTCTCTCTCTCAAAAAAAAAAAATTGGTTCTTTAGGAAAAAGAAATCACTAATGGAATCCTGAGACAAAGTGGGATGCTGTTTAGGGGTTTTAAATGCTTACCAATATTGCTTTTAAAGGAAAGACTTGCAGTGGGTTAAAATCCTTCCTCAGATACTAGCTTTGTGACCCTGGGCAAATCATTTACCCTCCCTGGACCTTAAGTTTCCTCAACTGTAAAATTAGAGAGTTGGTCTGCAAGGTCTCTGATTTCCTTTCTATTTACCAAGATCCATGAGCCCATAGTCCAGAAAGGGTAATTCTTTGCTTTCCCCACAGCTGCTAGTGCAAAGATCAAGTATTTATAGCCAATGAGTTGTCTATTTCAACCATCAGATTCTTTTTTTAATCATAAAAGTATTTTATTATTTTCTAGTTACATGTAGAGATAATTTTCAAAATTTGTTTTTATAAGATTTCTAGTTCCAAATTTTCCTCCCTCCCTCCCTCCGCTCCCTCCACCCTTCCCAAGACAGCAAGCAATCTGATACAGTCAACCGTCAGATTCTTACAAAGAGCTCAAAGACTTAATTCTATAAATTGTCAAGAGTCAAAAATAACAGACATTTTTTTCTGGGATCCTGCTAGAGCAGGTCAGTTTTCACCACTTTCCCTATAATACAACATGTTTAGAAGACCTCGATTTTCTTTTTTTTTATTCACTTAACAAACAATTCTGTCTTACTCTTCTCAGTGTACAGATTCAATAATAATCACAAATAGCTGTCCACCCTTGCCCAGCATGGCATGTCCTTTCATGTTTTTGTTTGTTTGTTTTAATATCTTAGCCTGTCTGTGAGTTGCTAGTCCATGAAACTAATATACACTTCAAATCTATGAATTGCACTGTATCTTTTGAGTGCCTTTTAAAACTGGGACCCAACTTTTTCCAAAGTTAGCAATAAATTGTACTTGGACACAATCATTTATCTCTAGTTATTTCCAAATAATATGCAAGCGTGATACCAAATGAATATTTTCCTTCATTTTTTAAAACTTAGTCATTAAGGTTTCTAATATTTTTCCAACAGCAAATTACCTGTTATAAAGTTGGCTCAATTATTGGAATTTCACAAAAATTATCTGAGCATCAAATATACAAAATAGATTTTTTACAAAAAGTTTTTAAATTGACCATGGTTTCTCCTTTTAATTTTATTATTTTATTATAGCCTACTTTCAATTTTTTTTTGCATTTAAATTTTCTCATGTTCAAATAAGATGTTTCATTAAGTATCTTGTAATGTGTGGTGTGTTGGGTGGCACCTAGAAAATTACATTTACACAGTGACCCTTGGGAATTTACAATATATTAAAGACAACAGTAGCATAGATGTAAGTCAGAATAAAAAGTATAATACAAGACATGAATCTGTAAGACCAATTAAGAGACAAGGGTAGATGTCATTTAGGGATTTAAAGGGTGCAAAGATAACTATTTAATTGGGGTGAAAATTGGGAAAAATAGTTGTAGATATTCTAGATACCCCCAGATGTGGAATACTCCATCAACTATTTTGGGGGCACATGTTAAGGATTCCTTCAAATTTTCAAAGTAAAGGTGAGTCTGCAAAATACTGCATACATGTAAAAATGGGTATTTGTTTTCAAAGAAAATAGCTCAATTCTCTCCTGATTCCACCTGGTTTTGACATGATTACATTATCTATACAATTCTATGGGAACTTCTTAACTCTTCCTAGAGAACTTTTTTTTTGGTAGGGACACCAAGATAAAGGGATACATGAGCATTCTAGTTGTTGAACTTTTAATACCTAAATTATCATTAAAAACCCTGTGGGTCTCTCAAACTCAAGATGGTAAGATTAAAAGGGTTCTGGTATAGAACAGCTTGGAAGGTCGGAAGGAGGGAGCTGCTGTGCTGATACAGGAGTCAGGCCCAACCCCACAGTCACCCAGACACAGATCCAGTCCCAGGAAGGCCTCACCAGAAAAGCAGAACCCCCCCCCCCCCCCAGAGCCTCTGAATCAGCTGAAGCACCAGTGTTGTCTGGAACTAAGCTCACAGTCTGGTGAGTAGGCTGAGCCCTGGATAGGGGGGAGACTACAGGGGTCTATGCTGGTGCTAAGGCCGAACTTGGATTTTACACCCCTGCTGAGAACCAGGAGGTAGGCTTGAGTAGCAGTGGCCCAGGTGGGGGAGGGGCAAAGGCTTGTCGGAGCTAACAACCACAACACACAAAGCTGCTTGATCAGCAAGTTGGTCTGGGGTCATCTAAGGACCAGGGAACAGGCCTGGAGAGTGAAGAATCTGATTCTCCTTAAATCATACCACCTGGGACTTCTTAAGCTTGAGATACTGCAGCCTGGAAATAGTGCCCCACTTTAAGCAGCTAAAAGTCTAGTAAAAGAAAGGCAAGATAAGATGACAGAGAAAGGTGAGGACCATAGAGTTTCTTCAGTAACAAGGAATACCAAAGGGCACCCTCAGAGTAAGATGTCAACATCAGGGCCCCTATAGCTAAAGGTTCCAAGAAAAAAATGAATTGGTCTCAGGCCATAGAGGTGCTCAAAAAGGACTTTGAAGATAAAGTTAGAGAGGTAGAGGAAAACACATGGAAAAGAGAAATGAGGGTGATGCAGGAAAGACATGAGAAAAAAGTCAACAGCTTGAAAAGTCAAATTGGCCAAATGGAAAAGGAGGCACAAAAGCTCTCTGATGAAAAGAATTGCCTAAGAATTAGGATTGAACAAATGGAAGCCAGTGACTTTATGAGAAACCAAGACACAATAAAGCAAATCCAAATGAATTTTTAAAAATAGAGGTCAATGTGAAATATCTTCTGGGAAAAACTGCTGACCTGGAAAATAGGTCGAGGAGAGATAATTTGAAAATTATTGGTCTACCTGAAAACCATGATCAAGGAAAGAGCTTAGACACCACCTTCCAAGATATTCTCAGGGAAAATTGCCCTGAAATTCTAGAAGAAGCAGCTAAAATAGAAATTGAAAGAATCCACTGATCACCTCCAGAAAGAGATCCCAAAAGGAAAACTCCTAGGAATATTATAGCCAAATTCCAGAGCTCTCAGGTCAAGGAGAAAATATTGCAAGCTGCCAAAAAGAAAGAATCCAAGTACTGTGGAGCCCCAGTCAGGATAGCACAAGATCTAGCAGCTTCTACACTAAAGGACCAGAGGGCATGGAATATGATATTCCAAAAGGCAAAGGAAATGGAATTACCACCAAGAATCACCTATCCAGCACAACTCAGCATTATCTTTCAGCAGAAAAAATGGGACTTTAATGAAAAAGAAGACTTTCAGATATTTGTCATGAAAAGACCTGAGCTGAATGGCAAATTTGACTTTCAAATACAAGACCCTAGAGAACCATAAAAAATTGGAGCTGGGGGACATACCTGGGGTCGTACAGTGGGCGGCTGTCTTGTGTCTGAGGCCGGGTTTTGGCTGGGATCCCCCTGGGTCCAGGGGTGATGCTTTGCCCACTGTGTCACTTAGCTAAGTGATGACATCTTTAGGGTTAAATTGAGGGGTGAAGGGAATTCACTGGGGGAGGGGGAAGAGCAGAAGTGAACTCTTACATGAAAGTAACAGGAAAAGGCTTATGGAGTGGGGGAAGAGATGCGTGAGGAGCAGGGCAGTAAATGAATTTTACACTTATCAGAAAAGGCTCAAAGACCTTAAACTCATCAGAGCTGCCTCAAGGAGGGACTAACAGACACACCCAACTGGGTGGAGTAATCTATTTAATCTGGGCAGTAAATGAGCCTAACACTCATCAGAATTGGCTCCAGGAGGGAATAAGGTACACACTCAATTGGGTGGAGCAATCTCTCTAACCCTGCAGGAAAATAGGAGGGGAAGGGGGATAAAGAGAGAGGGGCAAAAGAAGGAAGGGCAGAGTGGGGCAGGGGACAGACAGAAGCAAATCCCTTTTGAAGAGTGATAGGATGAAAGAAGATGGATAATAGAATAAATATCATGGGGAAGTGAATAGGATGGAAGGGAAACAGTTAACAATAGTAAAGGGGGAAAATTGTACAACAAATATTTATAGCAACTCTTGGTGGAGGCTAAGAATTGAGAATCAAGGAACTGTCCATCAACTGAGGAATGATGGAAAAAGCTGTGTTATATGATTGTAGTGGAATGGTCTTGTGCTACAGGAAATGACAAACAGGATGATCCCCAAAAAACCTGGAAAGACTAATGAACATTGATGTATAGTGAAATGAGCAGAGCTAGGAGGACACTGTGTGTAGTGACAGCAGTATTGTTCAATAAGCAATTGTGAATGACTTAACTACTCAGCAATGCAATGATCCAAGACAATCCCAAGGAACTAATGAGGAAGCTTACTATGCACCCCTATAGAAAGAACTGAAAAAAAGAACACTTGTAGATTGTACATATATAACCTGATTGTGATCTTGTGGAGGGGGGGAGGGAAGGAGGGAGGGAAGGAGAAAAATTTGGAATTCTAAATCTTATGAAAATTAATGTTGAAAACTACCCTTACATGTAACTGGAAAATAAATGTTTGTTGCTTGAAAAAAAAAAGGGGGGGTTCTGGTATAATTCTTGTACCAGAAATCTGTTTTCTCTCCAGGTTTGCCATGGAGAACACTGATTTAGGGAGGCTTTGAGGCCAGTGACAGCTAGTTCTTGGTTATATAATAGAAGTACAAAAAAGTAGACCCCGACAAAGAATAGCAATATCACCTAGTAAAAGTGAGATTATATCCTGCCATGCACACATACATTTACTCACATATATAGGCACATCTCCATATATGTAAAAATAAACCTCAGTATTACCCTCTGATAAAAAGAAAACAAATCCTACAGCCTTTTTGACTGAGAAAGTTTCTGAAGAAGTACTGAGAAAACAGTTTCTCCAGGGCAGCTAGTTAAAGTATCCCTCTCAATTCTAAATAGATTTCTTTTTAATCGCTAGGCTTTTGACTGTGTTGGCTCTCTAATTAAGCACTGCCACATAAATATGTGATAGACATATTATAATAGTGATAATCTGAACACCAGATTTTCCCTCAATTGTTTCAATTCCACCAATATCACTGGCAGTAATTTTGAGATTTAATTGAACAATATACAAAACTCCTTTGGCCTTGAGTAATAGGCTCCCTCATGACAGCACTTAATTACTGTCATTTCTTGGCAGCAGGAAGTAGGATGCAATGGAGACTCAGGATGGCCTTCTATACACTGGCCTCTGTAGTAGCACCTTAAAAAATGGATACTTCTATGCAAGGCAAGAACAATATGGTCTTAATTAGATATTGTATTGGGTGGAGTAATCTCTCTAACCCTGCAGGAAAATAGAAAGGGAAGGGGATAAAGAGAGAGGGGCAAAAGAAGGAAGGGCAGAGTGGGACAGGGGACAGACAGAAGCAAATCCTTTTTGAAGAGTGATAGGATGAAAGAAGATGGATAATAGAATAAATATCATGGGGAAGTGAATAGGATGGAAGGGAAACAGTTAACAATAGTAAAGGGGGAAAAATCGTACAAAAAATATTTATAGCAACTCTTGGTGGAGGCTAAGAATTGAGAATCAAAGGAATGTCCATTAATTGAGGAATGATGGAAAAAGCTGTGTTATATGATTGTAGTGGAATGGTCTTGTGCTACAGGAAATGACAAACAGGAGCAAGGAACCTACATTAAATTTTCTACTAAGGTTGTTAACGTTGTAGTTCACAACATTTTTTTTTTCAAAAGAGATAAAACTGGTGGGCCAAACAATGGTAGACTACAGAATGACAACTGGGTCCTAGTGAGTTATTTAGGTAGGCAGTAATTGTCAGAGCAAAGTCAAAATCCATACTATAGCACTTAGTTGAGGCTCAACATCTACTTGACATTTATTATTCACATTCATTCTTTTATTCATTCATTCATTCATTTATTTTTGCAGGGAAATGAGGGTTAAGTGACTTGTCCAGGATCAAAAAGCTAGTAAATGTCAAATGTCTGTGGCTGGATTTGAACTCAAGTCCTCCTGAATCCAGGCCCAGTGCTTTATCCACTATGCCACCTAGCTGCCCCCACCACCTAGTTGCCCCCCCTTTTAGGGGTGGGGCAATGAGGGTTAAGTGATTTGCCCAAGGTCACATAGCTAGTAAGTGTCAAGTGTCTGAGGCTGGATTTGAACTCAGGTCCTCCTAAATCCAGGGCCAGTACTTTATATACTGCACCACCTAGCTGCCCCCTGACTAAATACATTTTTAAACTATAAAGGTAGTTCTATGGGCAGACTTCTTCATTGTTTGGGCCTAGATGTAATATGTTATTTTCTACTTTTCTACATCATAGGGAATATTAAATTCCATAGCATACAAGAACACTTAGACTTCATTTAGTCTAGTTTTTACAGGCCATTTAATAAGAATAATAAAATAACTTTGAATTTGAAATCAGAAGTCAGTGTGGCCTAAGAGATAAAGGGATCAGTGTCTTAGAGCAATGATGACTTGGATTTCAGCTCTTCTCTGATACATAGTAGAGTAGCACAATCATGGGACAGGTCATATAGCTTCTTTGTATAAGCTACAAATAAATTGCCAGTCTATATCCCTGGCAGGAGTTTCTATCTGGAATCTCCCAACAGAGATGAATTATCAGATCCCAATTAACAAAAAATTTTATAAACAAAATCTTCCTCATCCCTTCCCCATTCCAGAAAGGCATGAAATCCAAATATTTAACACAAAACATGGTGAAAACAATGAGCCCCCAAATCTCTCAGTTAAAAGTGATAGTCCTTGAAATAGGTTAATAAAAATTCATGAGCCCTTTAAATAGGTTAAAAAGTTAATGTTTATTGTGTTTAGCAGTTGTAACATGATTGCATAAAAACATCTATAAGGTGTATATCAGATGCATATACTATATGAGGACATTCTGTTTATTTTGACCCATATTGTATAATCAGATTTGGAGAAATTTAAGAAAAACACAGCAAACATAAATAGGAGATTCACTGACTTAAAAAAACCCCTAACATCTGGGAATTCTAGTACCACTCCCGATCCGAATAGGTCAATGCTGGTGCTCTAACATCTGAAGAGACCAGGGAGAATATGCCATGGAGAAAGTAGTGAACTTAGCTTCAATAGCTAGAGACAACACATCTTCATCTTGGTGGCCCTTTTACCCCTCTACCAGCCTACCTGCCAAAAGATCCTCCTGAAACCATGCCTGGGAAAAGCTAGTATGTTATGTGGGTCTATGCTTCCTCACCTTGGTCATTTTCTACCTTCCACGACCCTTTCCACCTCTTCAGCTTGCTAAGTGCATCTTCTTGGTACAATTAAAGTGACAACACAAACACTGGCAGCAAATGAAACATAAGCTTAAAAATACAATATAGTGATAAGCCAATTTGGCCATTAATTAGATAATCTATTAGGGAGAAAAACATGGAATTGCACAGATTGAAAAAACAAAGCTTTTATATAAAAAAGCACAAGGATTTAAATTGTCAAATTGTTTTAAAACTATAAAATTTATACTAAGAAGTTTTAAGCTTTGCATAAGGAAATACTATTTTTTCCATATGAATAAGCACTTAAGATCCACTTCAGAAACTGAAGCTTTTGCAATTGCACCTATTAGCTCAATAACTGCATTTTATTGAAGATACATTTAAATAAACTCTCATATTAAAAAAAAACACTTCATTTTAGTTCATAATACCCTTCCAGCCTAACTTTTAAAATGATGCCTTTAAAATTATTCAAATATGACACAAAGTGGTCCCAATGAAGTTTCTTTATTACCTGACTATGGATAGACTCTTACAACATTCCTATTATCCTCTCAACCAAAAATAAAACTAAAACACAAGATTTGGCAGACCTATACAAACTGTGCTTCTTTTTGCTCTTAAAAACAAAATTAATAAACTAAAAAATAAGTCAATTCCATTTTAGTTCATAATACCCTTGTAGCCTAACATAAAAAATGATGCCTATAAAAATTATTCAAATATGGCACAAAACTGGTCCCAGTGAAAATACTCAATCTTTCCTTATTACCCGACTATGGACAGACTCCTCCTACAACATTCCCATTATCCTCTCTCTTAACCAAAAATAAAAATAAAACACAAGATTTGGCTGTCCTATACAAAGTGTGCTTCTCTTTTCTCTAAGTCCTGAATCCGTTTTGGTCTTAGTCTCTGGCACACTGGTTTCACATCAGATGGATGAAGTTCCTCAGATTTAGCTTTGGATTGATTTACTCGCTGTCCAGGTGAATCCAAGTTCACAACAAAATTCACAGTTTTTTCTTGATTGACACTAACAGGTGCTGCTGTACAAGTTTCTGGAAAACTTTCCTCATTTCCCTTTACCTTATTGTTGGGATGTGGCATGTAAAATGTCCCTGGTGGGGGCTGCAAAGTTCTCCGTGCCCTAAAAGCAGCAAGAGGATTAGAATCCAAAGAGCATCCTTCTGTTATTACTCTTACCGCTTTCACTGGTACCATGTCTGGCTGGCTGAGCTGCATGGCACTGGAGGAAGCGTTATCAGAGGCGAGAGATAAAACACGTCTAGCACCACTCTCTGCTTCTCTGTTTTCCTTGAATGGACATGCTGTCATGAGGGCAGTGTTTGCATTTGTATCATATTGTCTAACTTGTTTGTCCCAAGTTTTGGGGTCATAACAGCAAAATGGAGAGGATGAGTTAGGAAAAGATTTGATTTCAGACATTTCTTCAGTGGTTGAATTCCTGTCAAATTTGTCTGAATTCAAAGTGCCCATATTTTTGCAATTGTTCTCATTTAAAAAGTTTACAGGAAGGAACTGATCTATAGGCAGACTCATAGGTCTAAGTGAGGTCTTCATCCTTGGTGATCTCAAGGTTATTTGATGACATTTTACATCTGAACGACTGTCAGCTTTAAATTGATCTTCATTCTTGAAGGGGTAGGTTTCAGTCTCATAAAAAACTGAAGACATTGCATTTTCTGAAAGAAATAATAATTGGCCATTAATTTTCCATTTTCACACCCTAAATATGAACATGTTAAATTATAGAGACATCTAATCATGCTTATAGGGAGAAGCCAGATTCACAAAGATCTCATAAAATTATTCCAGCACAGAAGATATGTATAAAGAATGAATTTGTTACTCTCTCTACTACTGACAAAATTTACCTTTTCTGGAAAAAAATATTTTAAGGTTTCATTTCCTTGGAAAAAAATCTTGTAGGCTTTCTTATTACCATTCTGTTCTAATGAAAAACTTGATGCAGAATATACTTTAGTGAAACCAGACTGACTCACTTAACCCACTGGTTAGCTGTACTGAATTCTAATAGAATTTAGCTCTTTCCCCTTCTTTTTGCTTAAAATAGAAATGATTAGATGACTAGTTTCTGATCAGAAGTGGAGATTTCTAATCACAAATATGTATTAATTAGAGAAAATAACCAGGCATAGCAACAGTAAAAATGCTCAAGGGCTTCAGTACCTAGCAACGATGTGGGACTTTTTCAGAAGTAATAAGAGAAGAGAACTGTGAAGATGCTGAGACACTACTTATTAAGGAATCAGCCTAATTCTTTCAGTGCTTGGCTGTTTAAACCACCAAGAAAAGAATATCTACAAGTAGGGGTCACAGCTTTTAGGAAAAAGGGAAGAGAAGACAGGATAGGAAGAATAAGGTTAGAGAACTATCAAAATCCCTATAACAGGTACTGGAATATGGAAGAAATAAAGGGCAACAGAGATAATTGACAATGACTACACTAAGAACAATGAAATCTCTCCAAAAATATTATTCCCCATTTATTCCTAACAAAAATGGAATTTAATCCACTGATCTCAAGTAGATTCAAGACTTCCCTACTCCTCCTAACTACCTACTACTACTACCACCACCACCACCACCACTACCTACTATTGTTACTACTACTAGTACCAACAATAACCAATCATCACTACTACTAACAATGACAAAGACTACCAACAACTTCAAAAGGCCATGTCTGCCCCCTACTCGAAAAACATGAAAGTCTCCCTCTTTCTTCTAGGAAGAACTCCAGAATCCCTTTTCTGGCCACAAGAGCTCCTGTTAATCACCTGCCTCCTTTCCACCTTTTTCGTCTTCTTATATGCTGCTCTCCACCATGAACCTTACCATCCAGCCATAGTGAGTTTTGTAAATAGCTACTCACCAATGGCAGATGAATCAGCTCCTTCTAGTGCATTTTTATGGTCATGTAATCCTTCAGAGGATGTAGCTGTTTCTGAAATCATACTCCCATTATGAGAAAGTGGGATGCCCTGTCAATGGAATAGAATTTTTTAAAATAGGTGAAAAATGTAAATGCACACTGCAGATGAAATGGGTCCAACAGTTGACATTCATTCATGCAAATTCCACAAGGCTCAGGCACATTCACTGGCTGGCACTACTCACTTCCTTTGAAGCAAGGCATGACCCAGGCTTCTGGGGCTCCATGGTGGGGATTTCATTGGTAGGAGAAGCTGAGAGTGGTTGCAGGGACACATCAAAAATCTTCTCATAATAAGCTATAAGCAGCTCCACAAATCGAGCCTGATGAATGCAGTCCACTAGAGAGGAAAGGGAAACCTTAGCATTCGTCTGCCGAGGCCTGATCAGCGTGGGTCCAAATATTATCCCCAGATTACTGGCTGGCATCTTGTTTTCTTCAGCCTTCTGAACCACCCTAGAGAGGAAAACAGGGCAGGGAAGCTGTTAAATCTGCTAGGCTTTCTTTTGGGCTTAGGAAGTTGGGAAAGATTTGCCATGATGAAGCTGAATTCAAATATCCTTCTTTATCACCTCCCCAGGTATCAGGATTCCACAGTGCCAACTATACACCAGCACAAGACATTAACAGTAGGGATTGTAGTGAAGGAGGGGAAGCAATAGGTTTTTTAAGTTATCAGATGTAAAAAAGGTGACCCTAAATCCATATCTACCTTGACAATTTCTACTGCTCCAGGCTACTTCTCTGGAGGAACTGAAGGCAATTCCACCTTAAAACAAGACAAAACAAACCACCACACCCACCTCCACATTTGCCCATTACTATTCACAAGAAAGGAGATATTCTTTAAGGTAAAGTTCTTACCTGTTAAGATGGCCTATGAGGTACTTAATAGTATTATAGTTTGGTCCTGGAAGTTTTTTAAGAAGAGATTTTATTTTCTTTAGGATTTTATTTAGTTCAGCACCCACAACTTCAGGGCTTGTCTGTTTTGAATCTTCATTTACGTTCTGGCTCTCTTTGGCAAGGCCAATAAACTCATCATAAAGGTGAAACAAAAATAAGGGTTCTGGTAACTAAAAGGAAAAAAAACCTATATTAAGAATTAAGAATGCCAGCCTTCATATTACACTATCTATTGTTTTCCTGTTTGTCATATCCTGTTTAGTCTAGCATTTTTTTCTTTAAAGAGATTAAAGCCTTAGAATACTAGACCAGCTTCTGCTTTAACCCTAATTCATCCAACGAGTGTTTTATAAACACCTAAGTAACTAGCAAAGCACTGGGCTAGATGCTGAGGGGAGAAAAAATAAGGCTCTGATCTCTCCAAGCTTCTCCTCTACTCAAAGGACTTGGGAAGGGACAAGGCAATAACTAATATGGCTTCACAAAGAAGTATAACATATGGGAGAATGTGCTAAGTGCTTTCTGAAAAGGGCAAAGGGCTATGAGAGTTGGGCTAGCAATGGGAGACTGGAGGTATATGCAGCTAGAAGAAGGACCAGAAGATCTGGACAAATCCACTGCAGCTTCATCTACTCATTTTGGCTTATGACTCTATCTTACTGGTGTATAAGGAGTGGAAGAGGAGAGGAGAGTGTCTTACCACATATAAGCTGAAGAATGAGGGTGAGAGAACCGCCTTTCCAATGGCAATACGAATGGAATACACTGGGAGCTAGGGCATCCAGGTACACGTCCTGGCTCTGCAACTAACTAGCTCTGGGGCACATCTTCCTTAGCCAACTGAGAAACCAAACTCAAATTCCACAGGAGCCAGTCAAAAGAGAAAGCTCCCCTCAAAACATCACTATTTATCTTGTCCATGAAACTTTCTTCTACACCTCCTGACAGGCATTTTGAGTACTGTGGATACTCTGCCTTGATAATAATGACAGTGGAATTCTGGTTCTCTGATGCTCCAAGTATTGGAGATAATGTATCAGTTCTTCCTCTTTCAAATATTCAGTATAGCTTCCCTCACTGAACTTCTGGGGATTTGCCCTGGCTTTTCACAGAGATCAAAGAATCTGGGAAGGGGAATGAGGGAATAAGCATTTATAGAGCACCTACTATGTGTCAGGCACTGTGCTAAAGTCTTTTGACAAATATGATCCCATTTGATCCTCACAACAACTCTGGGCAGCAGGTGGTATAATTATTTTTCCCATCTTACAGCTGAGGAAACCGAGGCAGGAAGTGCAGAAGTGGTTTGCCCAGTGTCTCACAACTAGGTGTCTGAGGCTGGATTCAAATGAGGTCTTCCTGTCGGCAAGCCTGGGCACTCTAACCACTGCACTGCCAGCTGCATCTAAGCATCAGGAACCTTATAAATTATTTAGTCCAAGCTCCTCAGTTTGCTAAGGAAGAAACTGAAGCCTAAAAAGGTAAAATGATTTGGCTGTGGTCCCAGCCAGAGAAAGAAGTAGAGGCAGAATCTGATTGCAGGTCCTCTGATTATAATTCAGTGACAATCTGATTTCAGGTCTTCCGGGTCTGGATTTTCCCCCCAAGTTTTCAAGGAAATCTGGAATCGTTTACTCCTAATTGGTGGAGGCTCTTATAATTCCCTATTCTTCACTTACCTGTAGTTGATAAACAGAGCTGATGAATTCAAGTGCTCAAAGATACTTTGTATACTGTGGACGATACACTGAACCAGAAAGTGATTGCAGGGCTAAATAGGTATTGTGAGGAATGATTAAAGAATAGTTTCCTTCATAACAAAGACAGTTTTCAATTTAAAGCAGATTTCAAGGCAAGAGTCTTTACCTTACGAAGATATAAATTAAGAACGTTGCTGATATCATGAACACAGAGTTCTGATAATTCTACTAAATCTTTTCCATTTTCAAAGGACTGGCAGAGTTTCTCCACTCTTGATTTACCACCACTTATCCGGTAGATGCCCTTAAAAGAGAGGAAAAGAGTAAGCAAAAAAACCCCTTTTCTCCTTTGGTACAATAACTTCAATGATGATTTCACCAGGAAATAAATGTTTCAAATTGACGTTTCAGAAAATATTAAGTGATTTAAACCTATATAAGATACTATATTTTAGAAAACTGAGTATTGGTTACATAATATTTGTAGACAGTTTTCTCTAAACAAAATCTTTTAAATGCTTACAAAAAATTTTAAATAAAAAAAGTTAGAATGTACCTTCACATTCAAGGCTCGTTTTTCAATTTCTGAAGTACATTTTTTAATGATGAAGGGGATGCCATCAGGGGCATTTTTAGCTGCCAGAGCAAATTCTCCACCAAATAGATGTAATTTGCCATGAAGTCTCTGGTGTCCACATTGAATGGTTAAGGTTTCCAAACACATTTTGTGACAAGCAAGGGAGCACTATAGGAAAGGAAATTTTGTAGGGTGATTTATTAAGAGTCATACAAAATATTAAGAAGTGGAGAAATAAAAGCTAAATGGTTTACAAACATTAAATTAACTGTGAGATCAATATCCAAAGAGCAGACATGGTGAAGTTACTTAATCATTTAAATTTGCCACTCTTACAAGTGGACCAAGGAATGAGGAAACCCTACCTGGAGAAGCAGGACAGCCCCTTCTCAGAAAGAGCTTTTTCCAAGTATTTACTGAGAGGCTAAGTAATATACTCAAGGTCACAAAGCCAGAGTCAGTGATGAAGATGAAAATGGAGATACGGGCTGTCCCAAGGCAAGGTGAAGCCATTTGGGCAGGCAAGACAGGAACCCAAAACAGGGCCAAGATGGCAGAGGAAAGGCAGTGACTTGACTGAGCTCTCCCCAAGACCCCTCCAGAAAGTGGAACGTAGGGCATACTAGCACAGATGCAGCCCCACAAACCAGGAACAGGCCTTGGGAGCTATCAAATCAGCAGCAGCAGTGCCTGCTCCCGGAACTCTTAGCCCACAGATGGGAGGGGGTTGGAACAACTGGCCAGAAGTAGATTACAGGGGTCTCTTTCCTAGCACTGAGGCAGGACTCTGTTGCTTTGCCAGTTTTCTGATCCAGGTCCTGGGGGGCAGTCCTAGGGCAGGGAGGAGCACTAGCACAACAGAGCCTGCAGCCATAGTGGAGCAGGATCCTCATCACAGTTCCAGGGCAGAAAAGCAGGCTTGTGGTCTCTTGCAGACCAAAGCACTGGCCAGGACAGTAGTAAATACACCTCTCCTTAGATCATATCACCTTGGAAGAACTGAAAACTTATAGATTCCTAGAAGTATTTCTGAAAACAGCTGCACAAACCCCCTGAAGATTGGGACACTGTGCCCTCCACCCTGGAAGCAGAGCTCTACTTTAACAAAGAGTTAAAAGTCAAAAAATAGGTTGGGAAAATGAACAAACAACAGAAAAATTCTGACCATAGAAAATTACTATGATGACAAGGAAGATCAAAACACACACTCAGAAGAAGATAACAAAGTCAAAGTTCCTACATCCAAAGCCCAAGAAAAATATGAATTGGTCTCAGGCCATGGAATGGCTCAAAAGGACTTTGAAAATAAAGTAAGAGAGGTAAAGGGAAAAATGGAAAGAGAAATGAGAGTGATGCGAGAAAATCATGAAAAAAAAGTCAATAGCTTGGTAAAGGACACACACACACACACACACACACACACACACACACACACACACACTGAGAGAATAAGACCTTAAAAATAGACTAGGCCAAATGGTAAAAGAGATACAAAAAGCCATTGAGAAAAAGAATGCCTTGAAAAGCTGAATTGACTGTGCATATCCTTTGATCCAGCAATACCATTGCTAGGTTTATATTTCAAAGACATCCCCAAAAAGAGAAAAAGAACTATTTGTACTGCTGCCTAAAAAAGTTATCTACCACTCACTGCTTTTTCCCCCTTTCTCTCATTTACTCAGTACTTTGCAATCTAGCTTCTGAACTCATGATTTGTCTAAAAAGTGTTCTCTCCAAAGTTAGCACTCATCTCTTAACTGTCAAGCCTGGTAGTCCTCTCAGTTATATTCTCCCTTGACCTCTCTGCTACACTTGACACTCTCTATTAACCATCGTCTCATTCCTGGGTATTTTCTCTTCTCTGTGACATTATTCTCTCGTAGCTTGCCCATCACCTAACTATTCCTTCTCAACCTCCTTTGCTGGATCATTGTTCATCTTGCATCCCATAATTGTGAGTGCTCCCAAGGCTCCATCCTGGATCTGGATCCTCTTCTCTTCCTCCCATACTTTTGTGGTAACCTTATTATCCACCAAGGATTTAACTATCCGTGAAGATTTCTTCTAAATCTATATATCTAGCCTCAGGGTCTCTCCTCAACTTTCATCTCACACCACCAAATGCTGGTTGGACATTTTAAACTGGATGTGTGGGAGACACAATCTCAAACTGAATGGCCTGTAAAAACTTTAAAGATGGGGGGCAGTTAGGTGGCGCAGTGGATAGAGCACCAGCCCTGGATTCAGGAAGACCTGAGTTCAAATCTGAGCTCAGACACTTGACACTTACTAGCTGTGTGACCCTGGTCAAGTCACTTAACCCCAATTGCCTCACTAAAAAAAAACAAACAAAAAAACCAAACCAACTATAAACATGGTAAAAACTGAATTTAGTTATTTTCCTCAATCTTCACCAACTTTCCTAACTTCCCTATTATTGTCTTCCTAGTCACCCAGGCCACAAGGTAGGTGTTCACCTCATGTATTCACTCTCAAACCTCTAGATCCAATTAGAACCTCCATAACATCTCTCCTTCTCTATGCTGACACTTTTGTCACCTTGGTGCAGGTTTTCATCCCCTAATGCTTGGAGTATTACAACAGCTTTCTGGTTGGTTTTCCTGACTCGTTTCCCCTCCTTCCAGCCTATGCTCCAATCAGCTACCAAGGTGACCTTAAAGCCCATGTCATCTCCCTATTTCCTCCAGAATCAAATCTAAAATCCTCAGTCCTAAAGGACTACATAGTGTGCTCCCCTCTTCCCTTACACCTTAGTCACTTTCCTGACTCTGCCACCTTATGACATTGGCCTCCTTTGTGCTCCTCACACATGACACTCCATCAACCACCTCTCTCCCTCCTCATCTCTGCCTCCTGGTCCTCTGGCTTCCTTCAGATCTCAGCTAAAGATCCACCTTCTGCAGGACATTTTTTCCAGTCCTCCTCAATCTCTGTGCCTTCCCTCTGAGACCACCCTGATTTGTCCTGTAGAGATCTTGTACTGCTTGCATGCTGACTCACTGCTCCCTACCCCCATTGGACTATGAGCTCCTTGCACATAGGGGCTGTCTTTTGCCTTTCTTTGTATTGCCAATATTGAGCACAATGCCTGGCACAGAGTAGGAGCTTCATAAATGCTTGTTGACTGACTAAACAGGAAGTCAAATGGGAAAAATGTTGGAAACCTGAATTTGCCTCCTCTTCCCTCTGTTGAAGTCTCCTGACTTCTGTGGCACAGTGGATAGAGTGCCAGGCCTGGAGTCTGGAAGACTCACCTTCCTGAGTTCAAACCTGGCCTCAGACACTTCCTAGCTGTGTGAGCCTGGGAAAGTCACTTAACTCTGTCTGCCTCATTTTCATCACCTGTAAAATGAGCTGGAGAAGGAAATGGCAAACTATTCCAGTATCTTTGCCAAGAAAACTTCAAATTAGGGTCACAAAGAGTCAGACATGTCTGAGATGACTGAACAACAACAAAAATAAATATGAGGAAATTAGCATTTTGGAATGATTTGGGAAATAATGCATTACAAAAGATTCCAAACACCTTCTTAAAACAAAGGCTCATCTTCCTAACAGCAGAGTTTTCCCAATATTACCGCAGAGCCATAACATAAAGAATTAACAACCCACTCTCTGAGGGATCATGAAAAGGGCAATGGAGAGATGTACATCAGGCATCAAGGGGTGCAAATGCTAATTCAATGAATTATGTGCATTTAGTGAGTAAAGGATCTCATCAAGGGCAGGCATTACCTGAGAAGGAGGGAAGTTAACAAGAGCAGAGAGAAGAGCCCGAAAGCCCCTGTGCTGTGTATCCAGAGTTCAGGAGGGAGGAATACAAATAAGAGACAATAATCACATAGAATGATAAGGGGGAAATGATCATAATGGACCCGACCCACTTAAATATCAAAGTGTTTCTGGATGATTATTTAGTTTAGCTATTTAGTCCTTCAGTTATTAATGGCGTACTGAATATGGAAAATAGTAATTATTTTAAAAAGCAACGACAAATTGTATTATTTTCTTACCTCTATACACTCTGCCCCTTGGAATATAACTAAGGTGTCGCATTCTTTGCATTTAGAGGGAGTCCTTAGTTTCCGAAAATTATGGCTTACAGCAGCTTTTGATTTAATGACATTTCTAAATGGTCCAGGGGAAATAATTTCAGCTAGATGTTCACTTAAGGCTTGAAGGAAAAGAAAAAGTAAATGATTAATCAATTATTTTAAGGAGATATTATTTATTTGACTTTAAAATATGCTCATTGGCCAAAATTAATCTTTAAAAATGATGGTAATATTAAAACATGGTTAATTTAGACGGGCAATAGAAGACATTAAAGCAAGCAACAAAATTAAACTCCATAAGTACATTTACAAAGGTAGTTCTAATTTTTACAATGTGAGGCCAGTTACATAGGCTTTTTAAAATAATTCATTAAACTACAGTTATGTTGATTTTAAAGCAGTATTTATTCAAATACTCATCAAAAAGGGGGCACCTAGGTGGCGCAGTAGATAAAGCACCAGCCCTGGATTCAGGAGGACCTGAGTTCAAATCCGACCTCATACACCTGACACTTACTAGCTGCATTACCCTGGGCAAGTCACTTAACCCTCATTGCCCCACAAAAAAAACCAAAACAAATACTCGTCAAAAAGCATATGATAGGTCTTAAGGAACTTTTTGATGATCTTAATCTCTTGCCAATTTCAATACTTTAGACAAAGTTACACTATCATAAGTTTGTTTATAATAGCATCTGATGCATTTGAACCTCCAAAAACTTTTTTAATCACCACACTTACCTAAGGATTTTAAGATAAGATCAACTAAACTAAAATCTTGAATCAGGAGCGTAGTCCTTTTGTCACCTAATTCTCTTGGGCCTTCCAAGAGGATACCAATCATTACTTCTCAGTTTAATTATAATATGGTGGTACATCTTTTCCTTCTCTGTTTCACAATTCAAGGCATGTGTTTATTCTTATCCTTAGGAAAGGCAAGCTGACCTCCTTCAAGCAAAGGTCATGGTGTCATCATCATCATTAAAACTAAGATCTAATAAAGGCCTAATTAGGAAGGCTCATTAACTTATTTTGGGGGCAGGACATTTCCTACTGATATGAATTTTTGACACTAGAAATAAAGTTATTTTGGAGTCAAAAGTACCTAGGATTAAATCCTACCACTGTGTCCTTTTTTGTAAGACCCTTTCCCCTTTATAAGCCTTAGTTTCCGTATTATTTGAGTAGATGATTTCTAAGGTTCTTTCCATGTCTAGTAACCCCTAATGTTCTAGAAACATCTAAAATAATTTTCTTATATTGATGTCAAAGCAGATTTGGTCCTCAGGAGTGTAATGTAATGTGTTCAATCAAATGAACAGATATGAAATAAACTCAGTCACCAAGATGGCTGCTTTCCTTCAATGTTCTCTAATTTTCATATCTGTAGCAGTTTCTCTACCAGGAATCACACTAAATTGTTACAGAGTTCTGAACCATTTCCACTCTATTCGACTGCTTTAACTCATAAGTCTATGCATTATTAGTTTGATGAAAACAGAGTTTCTGTCTATCATTATGTCTCTATCACATACATCATGCAACTTATGAAGAAATATCCTTAGGGTTTATTTGGTTAATATATTTGTCAAGTCACATTTGAGGTCTAATCATTGCATTATTTTTAATCATCATTTCTGGTGAAGGGCAGTGTATAATGGTCATGAAAAGCCCCCAAGACTTGGAATAAGTAAACCTAGCTCTATCACTTACCATCTGGGTGAATCACAATTTCACTGAGCCTTAAGTTTCCTCACCTCTAAAACTGGACAATGCAAACACTACCTACACCTAATAAAGATGCTTTTTTTTCTTTTTTTTTATTCTGAATAGAATTTTATTTTCCAAAATATATGTAAAAACAAAATTTTAACATCAATTTTTTTCTTTAGTGAGGCAATTGAGGTTAAGTGACTTGCCCAGGGTCACACAGCTAGTAAGCGTTAAGTGTCTGAGGCCGGATTTGAACTCAGGTACTCCTGACTCTAGGGCCAGTGCTCTATGCACTGTGCCACCTAGCTGCCCCTAACATCAATTTTTAAAAAACTTTGTGTTCCAACTTCTCTTCCCCGCTCCATTCCCACCCCCCCACCCACAAGAGATCAATCAATTCAAAATAAGTTATACATGAGTAGTCATGGAAAAATTCCCATATTAGCTAGTTGTGAGAGAAAAGTCAAAAAACCCAAAACTTCAGATTAAAGAATTGTCAAAGAGGAAATGAAAAAAAATTTTTTAATGTGTTTCCATCTGCTTTAAGATACTATCAGTTCTTTCTCTGCAGATGGGCTGCCATCTTCATAAGTCTTTCAGGGTTATATTGGATCATTGCCTTGCTGAAAATAACCACATGCTTCCCAGCAGATCATCCCCCACTATTGCTGTTATTTTGTATACAGTACATTTCACTCTGCTTCAGTTCATGTAGGTCTTTCCAGGTTTTCCTGATAGTATCCTGTTAATCATAACCTTTATATAGTACCTTAAGCTTGACAGAGAATTTTCTTCATAAAAGCCCAGCAAAGTAGGTACCATACATTTTGCCATTATAATCAATCATCATAACTATTTCCCTCCATCCCACTCCCTTCCCATGACATTTACTCTATCTTCTTTTTACCTATTCCTCTTCAGAGGTGTTTTACTTCTGACTATCCTCTCCCTGGTTCTGCACTCCCTTTTTTCACCCTTCCTTCCTTGTCCTCTTCCCCTCCTATTTTCCTGCAGGGTTAAATAGATTGCTCCTCCCAATTGAGTATGAAAGCTATTCCCTCCATGTGCCTAGTCCAATGAGATCAGGGTCCCTGAGCTAATTCTGTGTTCTAAATTTTTCTTCCTCCCTCCCTCCTCAACCCTCCCTATGAGATCAAGCAATTCAATATGTCATACTGGTGCAGTAATGCAGAACATCTTCATCTTCCTTGAAAGTGTTTTGCTTTTTACTGCTCTCTCCCCGAATCTGCCCTTTCTTCCTTCCCTTCTTCCTCCCCAACCCTTTTCTCCCTCCCCCCACCCCTCAGGGCAAAAATATATTACTATACCTACTTGAGGATGTATGTTAGTCCTTCTTTGAGCCAATTCTGATGATATTAAGGTTCACTCACTCCCCAACTCTTTCCCCCTCTTCTACCCTCCTCCATAAGCTTTCTTCTTGTTTCCTTCAGGTGAACTAACCCTTTGAACAAGCCAGAGACAAGCATCCTGGGGTCCAGTGGTTGGGCTTTTTGTCAAAGGGATGCTCTTAAGAAAACTTTCTGTAAAGTGTAAAATACCTTTGCAGATGTGAGCTGTTGATATTTGGTATATTTGTTGAAATTTGGTATAATTAGCCAAAGTACCACCATTTTCACATTAAGATTTCAAAAGTCTTATTTATCACTATGCACTGTGGCTTTAAATTCATCTAGCTAACAAAATGGGCCAAATAAAGTACAATGTACAGTACCAATCTCAGAAGGAGAAGGTGGTTCTCTTTCATTTAGCTCCTCAGCAGAAGACATGGTCCCCATTGATGGTGTCCTAGGAAACCTTCGTTTAGATGCCCCTAGAGGAAGACAGACCTAATAAAATTATTTGTGTATATAATTATAAATATTTTTCATTTCAACAATAAGGATTTCATTTTATAAAAGACATTTTTTGTTGAATTTTAGAGACAGATATGTGTGTGTGATATGTAATGGCTAGCACGCTAGACTTGGGACCAGGAAGTTGAGTTTTGACAAGGCCAGTTAGTTGTGATGGGCAAGGAAGCCCCTCTGAGTCTATTTCCTCAGCTATAAACTGGGATATTACCTATAGCATCTACATCAAAGAGACATTGTGAAGATCAAATGACATTATATGTACCTAAGGCAGTTTGCAGACTGTAAAATGGGCTATTTAAAATGTCAGTAATTAATATATGTATATAGAGAGAAAGAGAAGAAGAGAGAGAGAACAATATAGACAGATGAGTTTAGCCTGGAGGAGAGAAGATAAGGGAACAGGGAAGGTGAAGGGAGGGATAGGAAACAATGACTATTTTCAAATAATTGAGGAATAGTGTTGTATACACACATGAGCATTCTACTAAGGTAGGCCTACTCTGGTGTTTCATCATATTGAGGTTCTTGCAGGTCAAACCAGTGTTTCAAAACAGGCAGGCCTGGGGATAGACTCATGTCAACTGCCCAGAGACCAGGGGGTGTATCACTAGGTTGGTTGCACAGTGATGAATTTTTTTAGCCAAAGAACCTCTAGAAAAACCATACTAAGCTAGAAAAGTTACACTGATCAAACAAGTTCTTGAAGTATGCATAAACACACATGAGCAAGACACGCACAAACTTCTCACAGGCTACAATATTCTACTAGTTTCAACATAAAAGATTTGCTTCTACTCCCAGACTTTAATACAGACAATTCTCAAACTAACAGTAGGTTATGCTTTTGTTTTTTGGATTTTTTTAGGTTATGTTGTTTTAAAAAGTGCTATAATTAAATTAGAAACAAGGTGAATGTCCATCAATCAGAAAATAGCTTAAAAAACTATGATATATGAATATAATGAATTATTATTATATCAGAAGAATAGAGTACTATGAAAACCCCAGAGAAACTTAGCAAGATCTGTATAAACTGAAGTAGGGCAAAGTAAGCAGAACAAAGAGAATAATATACACACACACACGCACACACACACAGATAACATAAAAGAAAACAATACTAAAATATAGAAATTCTGGTCAATGTGTTATTCCAAAGGAATAACGATGATACATAGCTCCCTATCATAAGATGAGAGGCAGTGTACTACAGGTGCAGAAAGAATAATATACTGTTCAATAAGCCTGTTTGCCTTTAACTATGCTTCTTTGTTATAAGGGAGGCTGGAAGACCTGAGTTCCAATACCACTTTACTTCCTTGCTGTGTGATCTTAAAACAAATCATCTAAACTTTCTTTGTTTCCATATCTATAAAATGTGGATAATAATAGCATCTACCTACATCCTTCACAGATGGTTGTGAGGATCAACTGGGATAGAAGATATAAAGTACTATGGAAAACTGAAAGTATTATCTACATAACAGTTATTGTAATTGAATGATGAGGGTTGTTGTTTTTTTAACAAACCCATCTCAAATACAAAACTGACTGATTCTGAAAAGGAGCTGGGGGTGGGGTGGTTCATAGAGGAAACCTGCAGAATGACAAGGAAGAATCTGTAACTAAGATAATGAAATGCTTAGTCCCTAGATTCACTGCGACCCTCCCATCATCCAATTCATGAGATCTGGTCTCCTTGCTTGACAAAACTGGAGATTTGGACCTAGCCCCAAAAAGTCCAGCTTTATTAAGGCTTCAACAATGTGGTCGAGAATGGAGCCAAGTTCTGGGACTAAGCTGGAATTGATTTAGCTTCCTTGAGGTCTGTTGATAGCAAAGGTGCAGTTAATACTCCCCTGGGTTCACCTCTCTAAGGTATCCCTAGGACTAGACTAATCTCTAGGAAAGGAGAAAACAACTACTTATTATTGTTATCTAATCTGTTTTTCCCACTACTCAATTTTCAGACACGTATAAATTTGTAATATCGACAGAAATTTTTTTCTCACCATCAGTTAAAAGGCTTTGTATACCAGAATAAATAATCCTTCCCCAGTGCAGCGATTTTGTTTTTAAAAATATTTTAAAATTTTTTATTTATTTTAAGCATTTTTTAAAAAAAGTGACATTCAAATTCTCTCCTTTCCATCCCCTTCCCCATCCATTGAGAATAGAAGCAATATGATATCAATTACACATGAGAAATCATGCAAAATATTTCCATATTAGTTTTATATATATATATAAAATAAAAGCAAGAAAAATAAAGTGAGTAAATAATACTTCACTTTGCACTCAGTTATCAGTTGTCTCTCAGGAGGTAGATAGCAGTTTTTCATGATAAGTGCTCTGCACTGCCTCAGATCATTGTACTGCTCAGAGCAGCCAAGTCTTTCATACCTGATCATCATTACAACATTGTTATTATTATGCACAATGATCTTTTACTTCTTCTCACTGCACTTTTCATCATTTCTGACCAGAGGAGGACACAGTACTGGCATTCCCCCAGAGTTTTAGAGTGACTAAAAAGAGAAGGGAAAGGCCCCAGTGATACTGACAGAGGCAACACAAAAACCAACCTAAAAGGACAGGGATGGCTCAGGAAGGAAGGGGAGGGGAGGGGAAAGGTAGAAGAACATCAATGTGGATCGCATGTCACCTCAGTCTCATGGGTACAGATTTCTATCTGGGAGTTCCTTAGGAAAGTCCCATATATACAAACTGTGACATCAGAGAAAAGGTGGAAAGGACATCTTAGAAACATTTCAGGCAGAGGAATAAGTGCACTAGACAAAAACTGAAGTTTGGGATCAAAAATATCAATGAAAATCAGTAAAATTCATTTAAAAATCTTATCAGTATGTGTAACTCTCCAACAACAGTACCAGTTTCTGTGTATGTATATATGCATGCATGTATGCATGTATGTATGCATGCATGTATGTATGTATGTATGTACCTGGACTGGCAGAAGGAGAATCCATGGATGCTGTTTCACTGCTTCCTCCAGCACTCTCTGTATCGCTGCACATTCCACCACACTGGTTAACAACTGACCATGATCTGCAAAAGGGTGGCCCTCTGGAAAAACAACAAACAATACAGTATGTCAATAGAGGAAAAATCCTATTATTTATTTTATATTCAACATTTCAAAAGCACATTAATATCATAATGCTGTATTTATATTGTTGAGTTTCAAAGAATGACTTCAAATGTGAACTCACTTTAAGAGTATAATATGGCTTAAGTGCTACAGAAATCCAAAAATACTCCATCACCATCACAATCTGATACCCCATCTTTTATCTCATGTTTCTCCTCTCTCCAAGTGCTATGATCCAGTCAATCAAAATCACTCTCTGACCTCTTTCCTCTGCCCCTAAACAATACTCTGACCTCTCCTGGTATGTCCTTCCTCCTCCTCCTCCCTGATGAACAGTACTAGCCATTCTTAAGAGCTCGCCTTCCATGCTACCTTCCTGATGAAAATTCTCTATTCCCTTCTTAGACCTGACACAGAGGTTGCTTTGCCATTCTCGAATACACTTTGATTTGTTTGTTTGGTTGATTTTTGCTGGGCAATGAGGGTTAAGTAACTTGCCCAGGGTCACACAGCTTGTAAGTATCAAGTCTCTGAGGCCAGATTTGAACTCAGGTCCTCCTGAATCCAAGGCTGGTGCTTTATCCACTGCGCCACGTAGCTGCCCCCTCTAATATACTTTCTATGGAATAGTGTACACTACAGTCATAATGTTGTACTATCTTATTCATGCTTTGAGGGCAGGAAGCATGAGTTATCTCAACTGTGAACATCGAAAAGTACTTAGGTAGTACTCTGCATAAAGAAAGCAGAATGTGCTCAACAAGTGTTTATTGAACCAACAGAAGTACCATATAAAATTTTTTAAGCTATACAATTATGATTGTTTAAACATATAAGGACTAATTTAATAGTTAGCAAGTCCAATGAGCTAAACTATATCCAAATTTTTCTATTCATTTTCCAGAAACTCTAAAGTCATTACGTCTAAGGTTCTTAGTTTCCCCCTTAGAAATGTTTTTGAAATTTAGAAAAAAATCCATAATTAATGGAAGCCTTTGTTTTTACCTGAATTGAGGAAAAATAAATCCCTTCAATCTATAATTTATCCCTTCTAACACATGTATTACTTCCAGTAAGGAGAGAGAAAAGTGATCGGAGTATGAAGCTCTTGTCAAAGAGAATAAATCTACTCCAACTGGACTTGAATTTGGCAGTAAATACGCCCCTTTTACTTAATTTCAATAACACATTAATTCTTACCCATCAATTTTTAAATTGTCACAAAAAATAGATTTACGGTGAACATCCTCTTTAGGGGAAGTTTTTGCCTTTATAAAATCCGCAAAGTTTCTCCCAGGGTCATATGCCTTGGCAGTGTCACAGAGAGACTGGTAGTTAATTGGAAGCGACAGAAGCTGCTCATGTTGTATCTGAAAGAGGTTTATTATGACCTGTTTGTCAAATAAAGATAAAGCATAAGAATGATCAGAAACCTTTAAAAAACAGATCTCTAAATGCACTTAGTTAAAAGTAATATCAAACATTATTTATAACATCTAAATTCTCACCTCTAAGGGCTCACTAAAGTGTGACAGGATTTATTCATAGAGCTATCTCTGATATATAGACTTGATGACTTTCTGCAAAATTTACTTTAAAAGAAACTTTTCAGGGGTGGGGACTGGGGGAGGAGAGGCTTTTTCCTACTTTAAAAAGAACCTGTCAGAAGAAACCCTCTTCTCCCCAACTGACTCAACTTAACATTGGAGGAGTGTCCCCTAGCACTCTATTCACCCAGACAGACACCTCCTGCCCTAAAGTCTTAACTTGGAATTAATGACATAAATTGGACATTTCACACCCTACTCCTAGCAGGATAGGCCAGCACAGTACGCATTTCCTTCATTTAGGTTATGTTTGTTTGTATTTCAAAAGCTAACAACTACTAGCCTTTCTGATTTGGATTTCAGATTTTAAAAGATGGAAGGAGCAGGGGAAGAATTTTTAGCAAAGGAGAAGGTACAGGACATACTCTTAGTGTGCAGATTTGCCCAACAAAGGAAAATTCAGAGTTAACATTTCTACTCATCTGCACCACTACATTTTTTAAAAGAATGACTTGTGCAAAGAAATTCTGAAAATCCCTCAAGCGTTTAGAACGTGGACATCTCTTTGTAGTGCCATACAGCCAATCTAGAACGTCTTTCCCTCACTGTTTCATTCATTCACTTATGCAGTCACTTATTGGACTGTCTTGGAGAAATTGCAAAGCTCTTTTAATTACCCCAACCCTAAGGAAAGCAAAGGCCCATCTTTTTGAGACCAACATTCTGCCATGTGGCAGTGGGACATAGACTCCAGAAGTGTCTGAAGAATTAAAAGTCAATATCATACAAAGGACAGTGACCAGTTGAATGGGGGTGTGTGGAGAGATGGCAAAATTCCTGTTTTCACATCAATTCTTTCTTTCTGTTCTACTTTGTATATGGAAAAGTCTTTTGGTGCTTGTTAAATTCAGAATTCTAAAAACATTAGTAAAATAGCCTCCACCTCACCACCACAGAGCTTCTATGCATACATTAAAAGCATCACAAACAAACACAAAGTTTCTACATTAGTATAAGGGGTTTTCATACCAGTTTTTCAAACCCATGAAACCAGAAGTCCAAATGACCAAATGAATGAACAAATAAAATAAAATGAAGCAGAAATGCCCTTTATTTTTAGGAAATCTTCAAGCAGCACACTACAGTGGAAAGAAGTCTGGCCTCACAGCCAGGAAGACATAGATTCTATTTCTACCTCTAACACAGACTGGCTATTTGACCCTGGGGGTGAGTCACTAGATCCTGCATTGTTCCAGGCTATCCCCTAGAACTCTGATGGTGTAGAGAAGGTCCTGACCTTGGGAGTTCCACACTGGAAGCTCCCTATATCAATAAAAATCCCAGTGCAGACTCCATCTTCTATGCCCTATAACAAATGTCTTATTGACACTTCTCACCACTTTTCCTTGTTAGCTAGATGAAAAAGAGTGCAATCTCCCAAGAAAAGAACAGTACTTGAAAAACTTCCAAAATGGCATAGCAAGATATATAATATACCTATATATATATATATATATATATATATATATATATATATATATATATATATATATATATATATGAATGTGTCTCTGTGTGTGTATGCATGTGTGCATGTGTGTCCAAGGAACAATGGAAATTTGAACTAGTGTTATGATTAAAAATCCATGACTGTGGTGCCACTTTTATACATGTCAATATAGCAAAATAATTTTTGTTACCTGTAAAATTATAAATTTTGCTTCTGTTTATACTTGTTCCATAGGGTGACTACATATTTTAATATTATTACATAAGTATACAATGTAACCATTAAAAATATTTTTTAAAAACATTAGATTAGGGGGGTGGCTAGGTGGTGCAGTGGATAGAGCACTGGCCCTGGAGTCAGGAGTACCTGAGTTCAAATCTGGCCTCGGACACTTAACACTTACTAGCTCTGTGACCCTGGGCAAGTCACTTAACCCCAATTGCCTCACTAAAACAAAAACAAAAACAAAAAAACCCCATTAGATTAGGAATCAAAGTCAAGATTCCAGTATGCTCTACTAATCTTCATTATTGGTAGATATTGGCAAGGAATTGTAGTATCTCATCTCTTAACATTAAGAAAATGTCATTATAAATTACTCAGCCTTCTCTTTCTCTTGTGAATTAGAGTGCTAATGACCTTTGTTGGCTAGTAAGCCTGGAAAATAGGGGCAACAGTGTTTTCTAGATGAAAGCTTCTTAAACTGTGGGTTGTAACCCCAAGTGGGGCTGCATAACTGAATGTGGGGGGTCACAAAAAATTTGGCAACAGTAAAAGGGTTTTGTATACCCATTTTATATATCTATATATCTGGAGTTGCATAAAAATTTCTCAGGCAAAAAGGGGTCGTGAGTGTTGTTAAGGGCTAAAATTCTAGCTAGTCTGTCTAAAATATCTAATGAGTGGTCGCCAATAAATTATAAGCTTCAGCAAGAGTTAGACTTTTAAGCATTTATTAAGGAGAATAAGAATTTGGTAAAGAGAGAGAGAAAGGCCTAGATTTCTATCTATTAAAGGGAGAGCACATTTTTAGCTCCCTTCTCCGCCAGCGTCCTCAGGAAAGAGCCCCAGAGTCAGCGCCAGTCTCTTCCTTCCTCCTCCCACTAGTCTGCGTCACTTCCTCCCGCCAAGAACTCTTCTACAGTAAGTATCCAGCAGGTGGCGTCATTCCAATCGTTACAGTGTAAAAAGTTTAAGAAGCCCTGGTCTAGACTGTTTTCCTGACAAGGAAAATGGAGTCATTGTAAATCTAATATTTCTCCAAATATAGAAACATAGCTACAGAAAATGTAACCCTGCTTCAATCAATATCAGTTTATTTATCCACAAGACTCATCAGAGGCTGATTCTGGGGACACAAAAACAATAGCAACATTGTTCCTATTCACAAGGGGCTTACTATGATAAAGTGAAGATCAAAACCAACTGGTATCCAAGGAAGTAGAGAGAATGACAAAGAGGAAAGAAATTCACCTTTAAAATATTGTCTTGTTTTTAGGTCATCACAGCTCTGGGAATTCTTTATAGACATGTATTATTACTAATCACCCTAAATGATGACTCATAAGTTTTCAGGAGCCTTCATCTACAATGGCATGTAGGTAAGTGAAAATTTTCCCACAATAAATACTTAAATACTTAAAACAATTTCCCATATGTATATACTTACCGTCCCTTCATGATTCGGCAGTAATTAAATTAATTTCCTCCAAAGTCAAGAATTTAGCATAATGACTGTCCTTTCCTCAGCCAACTTCCTTTTAACTAAAGCTGCCAATTCTGGGCCAGGCCTAACTACAGTTTAGCCAGTCAACAGACTGTGCTAAGCTCAAAAAACCAGTCTCCAGCCTAAAGGAGCTCACAGTCTAATGGGAGAGACAGTAAGTAAATAAATGGGTACAAATGATATACATAGGAGATATGGGAAATAATTAAAACAAAGCTGGAGCTAGAGTTAAGGAGGACTGGTAAAAGCTTCCCGGAGAAGGTGGGATTTTAGTTAGGATTTGATGGAAGCCAGGGAGCAGAGACAACAGAAAAAATGCTTAGAAGTAAGAGATAGGCGGGGCAGCTAGATGGCGCAGTGGTTAAAGCACCGGCCCTGAATTCAGGAGGACCTGAGTTCAAATCCGGCCTCAGACACTTGACACTTACTAGCTGTGTGACCCTGGGCAAGTCACTTAACCCCCACTGCCTGCAAAAACCAAAACAAACAAAACAAACAAACAAAAAAAGTAAGAGATAGAGTGTCTTGTTTGTGGAACAGGTAGGAGGCAGATGTCAATAGATCAAAGAATAATGGGAATGGGGGGGGAAGGAGGAAGGGAGAGAGACGGGGGAGGAGAGGGAGAGAGGATGACTGGAACGTGTGTGTGTGTGTGTGTGTGTGTGTGTGTGTGTGTGTGTTTTGAAGGGAAGGGGAGAGGGGAGATGGAAAGAAGGGCAGGGCAAAGAGGTGTTAATAAGAGTTTGGAAGACTCAATAGATGATTTCTATTGGTTCCCGAAGGTTATAGGGAGCCCACTGGAGTTTACTGATCATAGTCCAAGGACTCAGGACAACTTGAATTAGAATGATTTTAAAAGAATAGAAATCTTTAAATTAAAAAAGCTACCTACTCAGATAAGCACTGCTTTACTCCACAAGGGCAGCTAGGTGGCACAGTGGATAGAGCACTAGCTCTTGAGTCAAGAGGACCTGAGTTCAAATTTCACCTCAGACACTTACTAACTCTGTGATCTTGGGCAAGTCACTTAATCTCAATGACCTTAAACATCTGAGGCTATCTCCAATTATCCTGATGTATGTCTTGCCACTGGACCCAGATGGCTCTGGAGGAGAGAATGAGGTTGGTGCCTTTTTATAGCCTTCCCTCACTTAAATCCAATTCTGATGTCATGGTCCTCTATGAGAACAAAGCACAAACAACAACTCTACTGCACCTCAATATACACTATATCTGGCCACAATAGGTCACAAAGATGGTCAGTGGGCAGGGAGCAGTGGGAATTCCACTAAAATCTTAGATGCCAACTCTACCCAAACTGGGCCTTTTATGCCTCATGTGGCATAGAACTCCAATCAATGGTGATGCCAAGAAGGGCATTCTCAACTTCTTTCAAATAAACCAATATGGTTAAAATAAAATGGATACCTCCACATCCAGAGAAAAGAACTCTGGAATCTGAATGCAGATTGAACCACACTATTTCTACTCTTTATTTATTTTTCTTTTCTGAGATTTTTCCCTTTTGTTCTGATTCTTCTTTCACAGTGTGACTAATGAAGAAATATGTTTAATGTGATTGCTACATATATAACCTATATCAGACTGCTTTCTGTCTTTGGGGAGGAGAGAGGGAAGAGAGGAAGGGAGAAAAATTTGGAACTCAAAATCTTATAAAAATGTTGAAAACTATCTTTACATGTAACTGGAAAAAAATTAAATACTATTAAGATTTAAAAAAAGACAAAATAGATACTGCTCAGATGTCCACTCTGTAAACTCTTGTCATATTAACTTGCCCAAAATGCTTGTACTACCAACTCAATGTTGCATTCCAAAATTGTTTTCCCTTGGTCACAAATAATCTTTCTCATTTCTAACCTCCTCTGTCAATATCTGTACCATACCATTCAGTATTTTATTTCATGCTGTGTTTACTATTTGCCAAACATTTCATGTTTGTTGGTACTGGATTACTAAATATATTATAAGTTTTTTGAAGACAAGGATGTAGCCCTATACTTTTCTGTACACCAAAACAAACAACATAAAGCTTGTCTTTTTATGTCAAACTATTTCAAAGCAACCAAATTTTAAAAAAGAAATCATAAGTGTTAGACTCCAAATGATTCCCCTAAAATGTAATTCTCAATCTGAGGTAAATAAATCAAATTAAAAATGTATTGGTTGGCCAGAAACAGTGGAAAAAAGGAAAACAATTAGGATCATCATTCTCTATTCACAAATTATCTTCTGCTCCATTTTGTAAATATCAAGTGTAACAAGTGTTCAAGAACAGCAACTAATAGGTTTGTAGTGTTGGTAAAGGAATGGTTAGATAGCCAGATTAATTCTCTATCCCAGTCTTAGACTGAATTCTAAGACACACAAGCAACCTAGTATTTCTAGTAAAACCAGAGGAATAATAATGTTCAATGGAAAAACGTCACAATCTAGTTGAGACATAAATTATAATAATTTACATTTGCATAGTGTATTTTATATTTCATAAAAGGAAGAGGAAACAACATTCATCACCAACTATATAAAGACGGCAAGTACACTTCACAATTCTACAGAAAATCTGTAGGTTAAAAACCCAAACATATTGAACAAGAGAGATCAAATTTTCCTGTTAGTCTTCGTAAGATTCCTTTAGTTACAAACATTTGACAGTTTTTTCTCCCCTCCCTCCATACAGATTCCAAAAAAGAGGCAATATTCAAGTCTTTTGTTCCCTTAAATTACTTACAGCTTTAAGAGTCAGATCACACTGCAGGACAAGATTATGAAGTTGTATTAAAATTTCACTTCTAGTATGGTCTAAATCATTTTGCCTTTCTTCCATATTTGTCATAACAACTCTATAGTGTTCATTTGCTTCTTCAACCTGCAGGAAATCAGAACATTAAAGAATATTGAAGTTAATAATGAGTAATAGCCACTCAAAATGCTTTAATATGGGGCAGCTAGGTGGTGCAGTGGATAGAGCAACAGCCCTAGATTCAGGAGGACCTGAGTTCAAATCAGGCCTCAGACACTTGACACTTAACTAGCTGTGTGACCCTGGGCAAGTCACTTAACCCCAGTTGCTTCACCAAACCCCCCCCCAAAATACAAAATGCTTTAATATGGTCTCAATAGTTCTACTGAATATTTATTTATTTTAATTTATTTTTTTATTTTTTTGCGGGGCAATGGGGGTTAAGTGACTTGCCCAGGATCACACAGCTAGTAAGTGTCAAGTGTCTGAGGCCAGATTCGAACTCAGGAACTCCTGAATCCAGGGCCGGTGCTTTATCCACTTCGCCACCTAGCTGCCCCTGAATATTTTTTTTTTTAAATGTAGAGTAACCATTCTTGATCTCAACTGTCATCATCTTAAGAGTCAAGCAGCAGTATATGTAAACTGTCCAATAGGCAAATTTCATGAACTGACTATATTTTTGCCTCACATACATACTCCACCCTCTCTAGCTATTCTACCTCTGGCAAAATAAAATGAAATGAAATGAAACCAAGAAGAATTTGGAAGTTTTTGCTACATTGCTGCTGTTGGCCCAACTTCCAGAGACCAAAAGGAAGTCTTAGTTTTTTTTTTTCCTTCAGAATTATCTTTGGATTATTGTATTACTGAGCATAGCTAAGTCATTCATAGTTGATTATTACGCAACATTGCTATTATTGTATGACCTCCTGGGTCTGCTCATTTCTCTTTGCATCCGTTCAGGTAAGTCTTCCCAGGTTTTTCTGAGAGCATCATGCTTGTCATTTCTTATAGCACAATAGTATGCCATCACAATAATTTAAAACTATTTGTTCAGTCATTCCTCTATTCATGACATTTCCTCAATTTCCAATTTTTGCCACCACTAAAAGAGCTGCTATAAATATTTTTATACATATATTACCTTCTTTTTTTGTTCTATCCCTTTAGGATACAGACCCAATAGTGGTATTGCTTGGTCAAAGTATATGCATGGTTTTATAGCCCTTTTAGCATAGTTCCAAATTGCTCTATAAAATGGTTTGAGTAGTATACAACTTCACCAAGAGCTAGGTGGCACAGTGGATAGAGCTTTGGCCCTGGAGTCAGGAGGACCTGAGTTCAAATCCAGCCTTGGACACTTGACACTTACTAGCTACAAGACCCTGGGCAAGTCATTTAAATCCAATTGCCTCAAAGATCCAGGGCCATCTCCAGTTGTCCTGATGTATATCTTGCCACTAGACCCAGATGGCTCTGGAGGAACAGAGTAAGGCTGGTGACTTTGAACAGCCCTTTCTCACTTAAATCCAATTCAATGCAAGTCATGACATCTGTCATGGTCCTCTTCAAGAATGAAGGACAAACAGCCACCAACAATGCATTAATATCTCAGTTTTCCCATATACCCCTCCCCAACATTTGTAATTTTCCTTTTGTCATGTTAGCCATTCTAATAGGTATGAGGTGGTAGCTTAGAATTATTTTAATTTTATCTAATCAATAGTTATTGAGAACATTTTTCACGTGATTATAGATAGTTCTGATTATATGATCTGAAAACTAACTATTCATATCCTTTGACCATTTATCAAATGAGAAATGGCTCTTGTTTCTACAGATTTGACTCACTTCTATATATGAGAAATGAGGCCTTTATCAGAGAAACTCGTGTAAAACTTTTTCCACAATTATCCTTACTACGTATTTCCCTAAATCCTATTTTCCCACCATTTACCCCACTCTTTCTTTTTCTCTCTTCTTTCACCCTGTCCAGTCTCAAAAATGTTTTGTAAAACCTTACTTTTTGCAGAGCCTCTTCTTCCAGCCTTCGCTTTTTCTCTAACTGCTTGCTGGCCTCTCTCCCAAGCCCTCCACTTGAACTCAGATGCTCCTCTTCAGCATGCATTGTGGAAGATTTGGCTTTTTCATATTCATTCTGTTGTTGTATACAGTAGAGTTTTGCCTTTTTGAGAGATGCCTCTGTCTCTTGCTATGTGGGGAAAAAAGACATTGAAACATTATACTTTCTGCACATTAGGTAACTTAGCTACAAGAAAGCTCTGAAAAGTATTACATAAGAAGAGATGCTTAAATACTTGGCAGGTATTCATAGATGTGAAGCAGGGCATGAAAAGTGGTAAGAAAGAGAAGATTGGTTATTGTCATATTCCGTTTTAATACAAACCATTTTCTTCTGTTCTCGTTGCCAAATCTCTTTAATTGCTTTCCTCTGTTTATCCAATTCACTTTTTCTCCCAAGGAGAGGCTATCAAAGATAAAAATTGATAGGTTTTTTTTTTCACAAGTTAACATGTCCAAAAAAGTAATTTTGAATTTAAAAGCAATAGAAATCACAAATACTTTTAAGTTTTTACCTGAACAAATTTGTTGGCTTGAAGAGCTGCTGCTGTTTGTTGTGAAAGCTGACTGCTCTCAATATCATTATCAAAAGCATTTAAGAATAAAGCCTGGAATGGCATAAACTCCTAAGGTTTAAAAAAGTAAAGTCAGTTCCAAAGCAGAAATGTAGAAAAGTTCCTGCCTCCACCAGGGTCATTGTGAGGAAGGTGCTCTGTGAGATGGAGAGTGCCATGAGAATCAATGGGCCCATACCTCTAACCAGAAACAGACTGAATTCCATATTATAAAGACAACTTATCTAGGCTTCATTCAGAGTATTTTTTCTGATAACTGAAATCAGAGTTGACAATGATTATGACAATGATCCTTAAGAAAAATTAATTGTAAAACTAAGGATCAAAACCTGTTTTGGCAGAGAAAAGAGTATATCCCACTTTAAAATGAATCTACACCAAAACGCTACTGTCTTAGACCAATAAAGTTAGCCCCTAATTAGATATTATGCTTCACAATCAAATACTTCATTCAATCAAGGATAGGTGACTGACAAAACTCTTAAGCTACCAACTTGTCAAATCCCAGAAGTTCACAATGTATTTACCTGAAGGCCAATAATGGCTTTAGTTGTCTCTGCCATCTTTGCAATGTTTCTAGCACACTCCAATTCTGGAAAGGAAAAGTTCTAATTAATTGTGATCTTTAAAGCAAAAACTACAGATGTTTCTATATTACAATAAAAAAATTATATGGGTCATATGACTAATGATGAAAGACTATACATTTAAAAAATTTTTATACCCTTTCGAATATCTCCAAAATAGGAATTATAGATAAGAGATAAAGTAATTTCAACCATCTACAGTCTAGGACACCAAGGATCCGAACAAGGTAACAATTCAGTGAACTAACAGGAAAGAAGGCTAATCTCTAGCTCTTAACATGCTTACTCAGCACTCCTTCCCCCTCACCATCCACACAACTCTTGAGAGTAGGGCCACAGTAGCTAATCCAAGGGCCAGCAAAAGAACTCAACTATACTCACTCCCATCAATGCCACAAAAAAGCACAATGAGAGAACTGAGGAACTGGGGTAGGATACAGATACCTGTATATGGCTGTGAAGCATTCTACTAAGCCTGAGCAAAAAGCCCAGCATACAGCTGAACCAGTTCTGTTCCCTCTGAAGTTACTTGAGGAAGAAACTGAAGATAATATAAGCCATGAATTCCTTAGCATGGCAAGAGACTGAAACAGCTTTGAGGTCTAACTCCTAGGAAACCATACTCAAAAGGGGAGAGAGTTAGAAAGTGAACTTAATTCATGATCTTGAGCATGGGAAGATATTAATAATAAAAGGGAATATGGATTCCAAATCACCTAAAACAGTACAGGCATTTATGAATAAATATCATAAGATAAAGAAAAAGGAATCAACATTTGATGAGGCAGAGGACCTATGGATTCTCAAGAGAAAATAAAACTGCAGACAGATGTTCTTGAATTTTTTTTAAAAGAAATAAGAATTATAGAAGCAGAACATATGGCCTGTACTACAGAAATAATTGACAGACTAGAAAAACTTAAATGTACAGTGGAAAGTATGACCAAAGAAAGAAAAGCAACAATAAGCGCAAATGCAAATACACAGGAGTGAAGGAAAAGAAGCAAAAAAGGAATAACATTAAAAGAAAATGTGGTATTTAAATAAAATATTGATCTCAAAGACATAATGCAGAGAGACAATTTAAGGATTCTGGATCTCTCAGAAGAATATAACAAGCCAAAAAACCAGAACATTATAATGCAAGAAATAACATAAGAAAAGTGCTCAGAAAATCTGAACACAGAAAACAAAGTGCCAATTAAAAGAATCCACAGATTGCCTCCAGAAAAAAAAAAGAATACTTATGCTATAAAAACTTCAAAAAAAAAAGCATGGTAACTAAATTTAACAACTCTCCTGATAACAAATCCTGTAAATGACTAGATGAATGACCTTCAAATATAAAAGAAAGGAAATTTGAATAATGCAAGACTATTCTGCATCTACCAGAAACCACAGGAGTGAATGGAATAGTGTTCTAAAGAAAGAAGGAGCTCAAGATGCAACAAAAGGTCCTATACCACAAACCTGAGCCTGACATTAATCAAAAAGATGCATACTCAGTGAAAGAGACTTTAAAACTTTCCTAGAAAGAAAATTAAACCTGAAGAAATTATTTGCTTTTCAAAATGTCAAACAAACATATAAAAGGTAAACAAATAACACAACCAAAGACAACCACCAAAATAAGACAACAACAAAGAGACACCTGTAAATCTACAGGTTGTTTTTTTTTGGGGGGGGGGCTAAGTTAAAGAGTGGAAGGATGTACAAAAGGGGAAAGAAAAGGAAGAATAAACAGGGGAATAAGTAATGTATCTTAACTGAATCAATGGTTTAATAATGACAGGAAAAATAACTCCTATAGACTCTCAGGAAAACAAGAGACTATAGGAGAATGGATGAGGAAAGAAAGAATTGAAAAAGGAGGAAGTAGGAAATCTTCTATCAGTAGTGGGAGAGGGTACAACTAATGCATGCTCCATGGGAAAAGAGATTCTATAAAGGAGAATAAGGAACTTACATAGTTATAACCTGCAGAGATTTAGCACTTAGATCACTCATTCTACTTCAGGAGAAGGGGAATCAGAGAGCTCTTAAAGGCAACTGACATCTACAAAAAGGGGAGGGGATGGACCCAGTGAAGAGAGTTCAAGGCAAATGGAAGGAAAATGACCATGGAAAGAAGCAATGGTTAATGACAAACTGCTAAATCAGGGACAGGAAAATTCCTACAATAGGAAAATATTCTTATCATCCACTGAAATTGCTATTTCTAAAAATGAGTCACAACAATAAAAGAGGGCCAGGAAACAAGATCTACAAGACAATAACAAAAAATGTTTAGAATAAGGAACTCAAAATAGAGATCTTAAAATGTTTTAATTCCATTAGGAAGACAGAGACTAACAAAGGAATAAATAAGTATATGATCCATGAATCAAAGAATAAAAGACTAAAACTGACAGAAAGGGAAGATAAATAATAAAGTGAACAAGGGGAAAATTCCTTTTTTAGAAAAAAGTACAAAAAATGAAACTTGTAAAATGAGCAAAACATATCGAAGGGTAAGAGAAGAGATTTTACTTGAGTACTTAACTGAGAGGAAAAAGAGGAATAACTAGATAAAAGAAAATGGAACTAATACGCAAAACTCCAACAGTAGAAAAAAGGTTAACAAATGATAGAGTGGAGAAAGACTTAAGGGTAACTAGAAGAGCCAGTAGGAACAGGGTTGCCTTAAAACTTATTAAGACTAAGGGGCGGCTAGGTGGTGCAGTGAATAAAGCACTAGCCCTGGATTCAGGAGGACCTGAGTTCAAATCCGGCCTCACACACTTGACACTTACTAGCTGTGTGACCCTGTGCAAGTCACTTAACCCTCACTGCCCTGCAAAACCAAACCAAAAAAAACCCCAACCCCATGACCCCAAAAACTTAACTCCCCTCAAAAAACTTATTAAGACTAAAATAAATGAGACATAGTACTGTGTTTACAGAGAAAGAGATGTAAAAATCCTAATTTGGGAACAATAGCAGTATTTGAAACAAATGGAGGAAAATATAATTTTCCTAAATTCTCATAACTTTAAGTGTAAATGGACTAACATAATAAAATGAAAAAGAATTACAGAATGATTAAGAAAAGAAAACATTGTAATTCCTTGCTAAAAAGAAAGACACACACAAAATAAGGCTAGAAAAAACTTTACTCTGTATCAGGTGAATCCCAAAAAAAGCAGGAGTTGCAATCGTGCTACCAGACAGAGCAAATCAATCAATAAACTATATATAAAGATCATCTATTTATTTCAACAATAAAAATACAATTATTTTTATTCACTTTAATGAAACTACTACTAATATAGAAATCACATTAATGATGATTCTGTCAGACAACTTAATAAGTAGTTTAATTCTACAACAACAAAGCTGATTAAATGCCTCAAAGAGTCACTTACCCAGGCTAATTTTTTTCTCTACCCATGTAATTATATCTTTGGCATATTTTGACCACATTTTAGCATATGACAAAGCCAATTCAACTCCAACATCATTTCTCAGAAATATGCTATCCAATTCTCTGGGCCACAGAGGTCCTGAAAAAGAAAATATTGTGTAGAACATATTTAAATACTACATGAGGAAAGCTGGTATCAGCTCTTTAAGCAAGAAGGGCAGATCTCTAATGAAAGCTGATGCTAATACAGCTAACAGGCTTTTAGGATAACTTAAATGCCACAGTTTGAGTTTGAATTCTATTTCTGCCCTTCTGTATGTTTTTTCTTCCCTCTAAAAATTAGTCTTCAAATCACAAAAGCTACATCAGTCCAGACCAGAACCAGCTTTGACTTTTCAATTTCTGAATGTGAATAACATGGAAGCTCTACAGTAAGACACACTTCAGTGTCTGCAAGCAGACCTAATTTCTAGCAATTTCACTAACTGAAAAGGATAAATGTCAAAAATATAATATATAACAAATACTCATAAGTACCTTGAAGATTATCATTTTCATTCAGCAATCCCACTGATTCCACAGAAATGTTTTCAGAGGACTGGAATGTAAAAACAAACAAATAAACTATAGATTAGAGTAGAAAAATAAAAGTTACACATAATAATTTAGTCCCCTAATTTAAAAAAAGTTCTTCCTAACTACCCCTTCTGATATATTTCATTAAAAATCTAGTTCTAGGAGGCGGCTAGGTGGCGCAGTGGATAAAGCACTGGCCCTGGATTCAGGAGTATCTGAATTCAAATCTGGCCTCAGACACTTGACACTTACTAGCTGTGTGACCCTGGGCAAGTCACTTAACCCCCATTGCCCCGCAAAAAAAAATCTAGTTCTAGGGGGCAGCTAGGTGGCTCAGTAGATAAAGCACTGGTCTTGGATTCAGGAAGACCTGAGTGCATATTGTGATGAAATAATGGGATTTAGCAGATACTCAAAGACCCACCTGGAGATTAATCTATACTGATTGAATCAAGTGAGAGTGATTGACTGCTGATTAAGCCTACTTCAAGTTAACTGGATTGTAATCACACCTGGCTATCCCTTAAGAAGGTACTGTTCTCAGAAACTAGACTGTGAACTCAACTTGAGAACACCAGCAAAGCCAATGGATCTGGATGACGCCAACCAATCACCTTGAAGCAGTGTGTAAGGACTGCCTCTGTTCCAGATCTATAAAAAGCTTCCACAAACAGCTTGCTAGTGAGTCCCTGATTAAAGCAGGCTTGTGGAGGAGGACTTCAGGAAGAACCCAACCAGGCTAGAACTCTAGGCTAGGTAGGACTTCTTTTTCTTAACTCCTTGTGAATACCTCTATGCTTTAATAAATGTTTAATGCCTAAAGACTGGTGCTGAAGCTTCTGATTTAAGGCAACCACAATTTAGATTTTAAACATCACAATATCCAGCCTCAGACACTTGACACTTACTAGCTGTGTGACCCTGGGCAAGTCACTTAACCCTCACTGCCCCGCCAAATATAAAAAATTTTTTTTAAAAATCTAGTTCTAGGGGCAGCTAGGTGGTGCAGTGGATAGAGCACCGGCCCTAGATTCAGGAGGACCTGAGTTCAAATCCTGTGTAAGGCGCTAAAATTCTAGCTAGTCTGTCTAAAATATCTAATGAGTGGTCATCAATAAACTATAAACTTTAGCAAGAGTTTAGACTTTTAAGCATTTATTAAGGAGAATAAGAATTTGGTGAAGAGAGAGAAAAAGAGGCCTAGATTCAGCTGTGTATCTCTGGGAGCTACAATTCTCCTGCTCCACTCTCCACGAGAGTCCTGGCAAAAGTGAGCGAGAGAGCCAGCCTCACCCCTTCTTCCTCCCACAAGAAAATGTCACTTCCTGACTCCAAAGAAAAGCCGCATGGCTTGCCCTCAGATGCCTTCTCCTCATGGCGGAGCTTTCCTACAGTAGCTCTCCAGCAGGTGGCGTCATTCCAATTGTCACACTGGCCTCAGACACTTAATTACTAGCTGTGTGACCCTAGGCAAGTCACTTAACCCCAACTGCCTCACCAAAAAAAAAAAAAAAAAATTCTAGTTCTACCTAATAAGTCCAAGGATTTAAAGCTGATGATTCTGAAAGGAATGTTAAAATAATAGGATCTCTTTAGGTGATTGTAGAATATTTACAATAACAATCTTCTGGAACTAAGAATAAATAATTTTGTTGTTTAACAAGGCTTTCACATTTATCAGTTCTAAGACATTCAATTAAAGTCAACAAAAGTTTATCAAGCCATTATTATATGCAAGGCTGGGCTAAGTGATGGAGATACATAAGAGAAAAAATGCACAACAATTCCTGTCCTCAAAGAGCTTATTATGTGAATATAAAGATATAATTAATTTAAAATTTTAAGCTCTTCATTATTGTTATTGCTTAGTGATGATAGCTGTCCAACTCTTTGTGACCTCTGTTAGGTTTTTCTTGGCAAAGATACTGGAATGGTTTTCTGTTTTCTTCTCCAGCTCATTTTTATAGATGAGGAAACTGAGGCAAATAAGGTTAAGTGAGCTGCCCAGGCTCACAATGCTATTAAGTTTCTGAGGCCAGATCTGCATTCAGAAAGAGAAGTCTTCCTGACTTCAGGCCAAGCACTCTATCCACTGCAACACCTACCTTTCCCAAGCTTTTCTTACAAACCCTAAAACTAATGTTAGGAAACAGGAAACAATGTATAGATATCAAGAAAGAGCAACTTCTTCCCTCTGTCTTTTATTTTTGTCTTTATAGGCAAATAAGTAGCATTTCCCTAAAAAACTTGAAAATATCTTCAGCCAGGATTAAATACAGAACAGTACCTCATTTTTACATGTTCCTTGAACTGAAACTTATTTGATTAATTAGCACCATAGATTAACAGTCTGGGATTTCCCCAAATCTCTCCTAATCATCTAATGGCCTTCCTGCCACAAATTATGTCATTATAAATTGAAAAACAACACTTTTAAAAAGGAAAAATAATCTTAGGAAATATAACAACTAGCTGAAAAACTACATAAATGTTGGCAGGGAGGCAGGGGTAGTTTCAGGGAAAGGGTGCTCAAAAAATTGAGTTTGCCCAAATTTAAGACTGTTTTGTTTCTATTTTCCAAATCACTGTGAGATTTGGATACTCCTAAGATAATAAACTGATTTAATTTTTCATTTTCTAAAATTAACAGCAACAATTCTACGGAAAATATTATGGGATTAATAAACTGAAGATTACTTGAAAATCTTAAAACTGATTAACCTTTCTACTTCTACCAATCAATCTTTTCAGAAATGGCTACATAATCTTGTATGACAATTAAAACAATCGCATAACTAATGAACCAAAATTTCAGCCTATTGTGTACAATCTCAAGAAAGAGTTAGGAAACTAATTAGTGATTTACTTTTTAAATTATTATTTAATAGATCTATTTATATTGTAGGTAGAATAAATAATGTCAGAAAAAAAAAGTATCAAGTCCTTTCTCCCCACCAAATAATGTAACCAAGTAAGAGCATAGTATATGTTACTAAAGGTTGGATATTGTTCAAGGAATAACCAAACCATGAACAAGCATTTATTAAGTACTTACTATATGTCAGGTACTGGGGATTAAAAAAACCCCCAAACAAACAGGGCAGCTAGGTGGCACAGTGGATAAAGCACCAGCCCTGGAGTCAGGAGTACCTGAGTTCAAATCCGGCCTCAGACACTTGACACTTACTACTGGTGTGACCTTGGGAAAGTCACTTAATCCTCATTACTCCTCTCGTGCACGGGCACTCTCTCTCTCTCTCTCTCTCTCTCTCTCTCTCTCTCTCTCTCACACACACACACACACACACACACACACACACACACACACACACACACACACACACACTTCCTACTCACAAGGGGTTCCCATCCAATTTGGAAAAGGGGGGAGGTTCAACAAGGACATAGATAAGTATACGTGGAATAGAAAGAAAATAAATACAAAGTAGTTAAATTGAAAGTTGTCTAGGAAAGAAGAAATGAGCTGTTTGGGTGATCAGGAAAGTTTCAGGTAGAAGGTAGTACAAAGGTGAGCTTTAGAGGAACAGAGGGATTGGATTCTCTTGATTCATGCAGCAGTGGAAAGTCTAAGGCAGGGAGGGGTATGTTCAGGGATGGGAAAAAGCACAGAGAAAGCAGTTTGGCTGGGTCATAGAGCTCAGGAGGGTGTGTAACATCCAGTGAGGCTGAAAAGAGATGAAAGGGCTATAATTTAAACAAAGGAGTTAATATTTGATCTTAGAGGCAATAGGGAGCTCCAAGAGTTGGTTGAGCAGGGGAGGCACATGGTCAGATTTATACTTAAGGAAAATTACTTTGATAGCTGTGTGTAGGATGGACTTTAGTGGGAAGATACTTGAGGTTGGAAGACCAGTCAGTCAGGAGGTCATTTCAGGAAGCTAGGCAACAGGTGATAAGGGCCTGAACTAAGGTGCCAGTTGTGAATAAAAAGGCACTCCATGGGGCAGCTAGGTGGCACAGTGGATAGAGCACCAGCCCTGGAGTCAGGAGTACCTGAGTTCAAATCCGGCCTCAGACACTTAACACTTACTAGCTGGGTGACCCTGGGCAAGTCACTCAACCCCACTTGCCTCACTAAAAAAAAAAAAAAAAAAGAATGCTTAGAAAAAAGGCACTCCATGGGAGAAATGTTGTGAAGGTAAATTGGGACCCTGGAAGGATGGTAGTACCTTTAATAGAAATAGTAAAGTTTGGAAGAAGAAAGGGCTGGGAAAAGATGATCAGTTCCATTCCGGTAACATTAAGTATGAGATATCCTGGTGACATCCAGTTTGAAATACCAATTGGCACCTGATGAAGTGAGAATGAAGCTTGGGGGAAAGCCAGGCACTGGATGTATACATGTGGGAATCATCTTCATGGACACAACGAAGCTGATACGGTTATTGGGGGTGGTGGAAAGAGGGAGGTTGAGAGGGAAAGGGAGTGAGAACACCGGGAGGGTGAAGAAGGAGGAGAAAGAAGAGAAGAGAACCTTGGGGAACACTCAGAGTGACACTATGTAATACAGATGATTAAAGGAGACTGAGAAGGAGCCGCCAGACAGAGGGGAGAAAAATCCAAGAGAACAGGGTAATAAAAACCCCCAAAAGAGAGGGCAAGTGTTCAGCAGTGCCACATGAAACAGCTAGAAAAGATCATTTGATTTGGCAAATGGTGAATCTGGAGAGAACAGGTTCAGTTGAGGGACAAGGTCAAAGGACAGATTCCAAAAGACTAAGGAGTGAGTCCCAAGAGAGGAAGAGAAGCAGCTAGTGTTTTCAACTTTTTAAATAATTCATCTTTTTCTATGGGATCCACTGAGGACATAAGAAATCCACTGGTCCATTTAATTTCACACTAATTCTCACTGAATAAGTCATATTTCTTAATCTGGTTGAATAATAGTACTTATTATACAATAACATTTTCTCAAAATTCAATATATATGGAAAGTAATTCTCCATATGATCAAGAATGAATATCACATGTACAACTAAAGCAATGATATCTTTAATAATATATCCCAGACCCCAAAGCGATAATCTTTTCAATTTTTTTCTTTATTCTCAACTCATCCCCATCATTAACAAAACAAAGTCAAAATCCCAAATCTTGATCTATGGATGACTGAATGATGTCTTCTAAAAGGGCATTTTAAATTGTTTTCATCATGCTGATTCTTCTGCATAAAACGATGCCATGGTTATCGTTAATTGAGAGTGAATGTGTCACTTCAAATTTACCTACTTGCCTAAAATACATCCTTGAGCTGCCCAACCTAAGAAAACAACATGCCACTCACACATAATTCAAGGAGGAGACACTATTCACCCTCTATGTTTCACAGAACCAGAAACTATTGCAGGGTTGGAAGAAACCTGAAACCTTAAAGTACTGTGTAAAAGTAAGTGGCCAATGAGCTAGCTTTCCTCCTACATATGTGTGTGAATTGGTGACTATTTTCAACATCTGCCAGCAGAGATTTTCCTTCATCTCTCAGACAGAAATCAGAAACAGAAAGATGAAAGGCATAACTAGGAGATAACATCTCCCTTAAACTAAGCCTCAACTAGGCCCAAGGCAATGGCCTGACTTGAGAACAAGGAAAGAAAAGCGCCCATCAATATATCCTTAATTTAACACCAGCACCTGAAAACTCAATCAATTCCTATTTTGGGACACAGAAGCTCTGTTAATCACCATGGTTTTTCTAGTATTAGAATTTACAAACATTTTGGTCTGGACTTATGATTTTATTTACGTAAAGAACTCCAGGTGAAGAAACTACTCTACCAATGAAGATCTTGCAACAGTTCAGCAACTCAGTCTTAATTAGGAGTGTTAGTTTGCTGGAGCACAGAGAGTCAGTGATTTGCTGAGGGTCACAAAGCCAGTCTATGTCAGAGGAAGCACCTGAACCCACATCTTCCAGACTCTGAAATCAGCTCCCTATCCACTGCACCACCCTGTGTCTTATAAAATATAAATGTAGAGATACTAAAGCAGGTTATGGCCCAGGTGATACTTTTAGTCAGTTTTTTTTGGTTTTTGTTTTTTTTTGCAGGGCAATGGGGGTTAAGTGACTTGCCCAGGGTCACATAGCTAGTAAGTGTCAAGTGTCTGAGTCCGGATTTGAACTCAGGTACTCCTGAATCCAGGGCCGGTGCTTTATCCACTGTGCCACCTAGCCGCCCCAGTTTTTTAAAAGATCTTTTTAGATCTTGGCTATTTCCTATAATTTATCTTATCCTTGTGCTATCTGCATTATGATTATGTTGCTAAGGAGATACAATAGACAGAGAACTTAACCCAATGGAGAAACTTCAATTTCCACTAACTCTGTCACCTGTCAGTTTAAATTCCCTGGCTATTATTTCCCTAGTAAAAGATGGGGATCGCATGTGGCCCTGACTACCAAACAAATGGCAGAGAAGAAATGTAAAGTGTACAACAAGCAACTCTGAAAACAAAAGGACTGTAGGAGGTCCTGCCACTGCTCTTCTCTCACATTTCTAGTTTAGAGTCCTTTCAATCAGAAGTTGACTACATTTTATTCTCACCTGAGGCACCAAATATGAAGACTGCTCTCATGCCTATAATCACAATTAAATAAATACCAAAGAAAAAAAAAAGAAAAAAGAAACAGTAAAGAGGCCTAGTTTTTTTCATACAAAAAGTAAAAGGATGGGGGCAGGTAGGTGGCGCAGTGGATAGAGCACCGGCCCTGGAGTCAGGAGTACCTGAGTTCAAATCCGGCCTCAGACACTTAATACTTACTAGCTGTGTGACCCTGGGCAAGTCACTTAACCCCAATTGCCTCACTAAAAAAAAAAAAAAGTAAAAGGATGAAGAAGAAACTCTTCACTCTTTCCAAAAATGAGAGGAAGCCTAAGAAGAATGCTTCAAAAAGACAAAAGTTACACAAAGCATTAAAGTTAGCCCTGTCCACTAACAGCACATCCCTAAGTAGAAGATCTCATGGAGATGATTTATTACAATGAGTGTACTGCTAAAGAATGTCAGAACACGAGCCTCTTAATTTATCATTGATCAAACTCTTGTTCACCACTGTGACTCAGTGATCACAATCATACAATCCAAGATGACTGGGGAAATTAACTCTTCACATTCAATAGCTGAGATCAGGGCTTGGCAAGGCCTGAGAGCTACCCTCCCACCTGTTTCTGTATGGTCTGTGAGCTAAGAATGGTTTTTACACTTTCAAATACAGCATTATTTGTGATAGACTTGGCTCTTCTCAGCAGTGCAATGATCCAAGACAATTCCAAAAAACTAATGATGGAAAATATTCTCCACATTCAGAAAAAGAACTGTGGATTCTGAATACAGATTGAACCATAATGTTTCTATTTTTTTTTTAGTTTTTTTCTTTTTTGAGGTTTTTCCCTTTTGTTCTGATTCTTCTTTCACAACATGACTAATGCAGAAATATGTTTAATGTGATTGTACATATATAACCTATATCAGATTGCTTTCTGTCTTGGGGAGGGGGAAGGGAGAAAAATTTGGAACTAGAAATCTTACAAAAACAAATACAGCATTATTTTAAAACATAAAGACCATTCTTAACTTGGCAGCTCTACAAAAAAAAGGTAGCAAGCCCAATTGGTCCCATGGGCCATAAAATATGATAAATACACACTTTTCTGGGGACATGGCTCACAAACTTGGAACAACTCTGGCTTAAAATTGGTAAGGTAAAGTCTTCAGTTCATTTTAGATCATTGCTATATTCAAACATAGGGTAGCTAGGTGGCACAGTGGATAGAGTGCCGGGCTTGGAGTTAGGAAGTTCAAATCCAGCCTCAGACATTTACTAGCATGTGACCCTGGACAAGTCACTTAACCTTGTTTACCTCAGCTTCCTTACCTATAAAATGAGCTGAAGAAGAAAATGGCAAACCCCCTTCAGTACCTTTGCCAAGAAAACCCCAAATGGGGTCTTGAAACATTAGACATAACTGAAACAAGTGAACAGCAACAAGAACAATATTCAAATATGCTCTGAAATATACAGAATTCTACAGATGTCTCACTATAAATAAGTCGTACTAACTTATTTCAAATTTTGTATATAGTTAGGGATCACATGAAAAAATAAAATTTACCAAAGGAGAAACTATAAAAATGCTTTTAACTATTACATTTAAATTAAATTCATGTTATACTTTAGAATCTATTTCAGACCTTAAGTTTCCAATTTTAGAATATACTTATTAATTTCCTTTTAAAATTCTACACAGGAAATATTTTACAAATTCCTCTTTTTGCACAAGTGTCAGTTGGGAGATAATTATTAACCCAATGCAATTTTTTACAAAAGGAGAAGTAGGACCCTTCCCTCCCTCCCTGCCACCACTGATCCCAGGGCATGGTTAAAGTAGAGTTTTAGGGGACAATTCCATTGATGGCAGCTGAAGGGCTCTTAAGAATTGTTTGGTGAAGGCAGAGACAGCCTGTATGGCATCTGAATAGGCTGAGACATTCTTAGCTATGTCTTTTGAATTGAACTGAAAAGGTCAAACATCTATTATATTTAAGGCAGAATTAGACACTGAGGAAACACAGTTGAAAAATATTCAAGAGGAAGCTGCATTCTACATCTTATGAGTCTCTAAGATTCTAGAATCTTCTGTAATGCCAAAAATTACTTTTGATGGAAGGGTGATTGAGTTTTGTATGAACACGTGAGAATTACTACTCTCAAAGTGTAAAAAGAGTTTGAAATTTCTGATAATACAATAATATGTATATGAGAGCTTATGAAAAGGATTCATTATGTGTCATCATTCTAATTAAACTTATAGTTCCTGAAACTGACTATAAAACATAATCACTGAACCTAATCCTATGTATACTTGCTTTAACTGGCATTAACATTTTAGTGACTTCAGTAAATAAGGAGCATAAAAAGTTTAATTATGATAAGATGGGCCAGATTAAAAGGTCCAGAAATAATTTTACTGAAATACTTGTCACACATAAAACTCTGTCCACAATTTAACTCAGCTTACCTGATTTTTCAGGGACACAGGAAGTTCCAAAGACGAGTCACTGCCTACATCTCCCATAAGGAAATCTGAAACACTGTCATGGGAAGAAAAAGGCAAAAGTTATGACAGAGGTTAGTTTGTATAACAAATTACTCAAAAAAGTTTATTTTAAAAACAAATTAATAAAATGGTATTAGTTACTCCCTACCCCTACGCCCTCTGAAAGAGGGGAAGTAGCACAACATGGTGGAAACAACACTGGACCGCCTGGCTTCAAACCTGAGGTCTGTTCCTTAGTATCTTTGTGGACTTGAGTCAAGTTATTCTGCCTCTTTGAGATTCAGGTCCCTCATCTCTAAAACAAGGGGACTACATTAAATGACTTCCAAAGTACCTTCCAAGTTCTGAATCCCATAAAATAGTCCAACACCATATAAAGCCCTGGTGTATACATACCAGAACTTGGGAGAACACATTTGTCTGTAAGGAACTAATTCCTAGAAGTTCTTAGCCTGATAATGAAGTAGTCCAGGATATAGTGGTACAAAATCTGTATTGTTATTTAATCTTTAGTTTAGTCCTATAGTTTAGTTTTTGTGCATTGAAAGAAACAATACTCTCACTCTGCCTTGGGCCTAAATTCCCTTAAGTGACAAATTTTTACTTACACGTTACCAAAGGTGAATGCCAATGTTTCAATAGAAGAAAATATTTCACTGAAAAGATGTCTCTTATTTTCTTCATTAATGTTGTTGAAATCCACAGCTATGGAGGATACATTAAATAAAGGGACAATTCTTATGAGTCTCGTATACAGAAGTAGCTTATTTATTTTTTAACTAGTCACCAAATGACTTCACAAAATGTTGTGAGATACAGATAAAAGAAGAACTTGGCATGCGGATGATTATCACTTCTTCATTAAGGAAATAATTATGCTAAGTAATCTCAGTCCATACAAAAGTGGGAGGCACTGCAAATTTGTGGGATATATTAAACCATCAACAGACAAATCTCATGGATAATTCTGCCATGTGAGAACAATTCAATCCTGGAAACACAGAGCAGAGGTCACATTAGAATTCTGCCACCAACACAAGACCTGTTTTGTGCTATTTCTTCTTATTCATTGTTCTCTTCAAGTCATTCTTCAAACAGCCAGACTATAATGTGGAGTGTGATATGCCATGGGAAAAAGGGGTTTCTATCGGGTTCTTATTAGTGAAAATATACATCATATAAAGCATGCTGAAATTCCTACACATGTGTATGTATGTATACACCTATGAATACATATGCATGTAGACATTCAGTTTTTTCAAATGACTAAATTATTTCTCTATTAAAGAAATGTATATGCACATCTGTGCACAGATACTAAACACATACTCATATATATGCATATATGCATAAATATAGTCTTTAAAATTTTTTTATCCCGACATTACAACAATGATGTAAGATATGGTCACATATGTAATATATCCAATACCATATGCTAATTCTATATGGATATACATATACACACATATATGTATGCATACATGTATATGTGTTTACATATCTTTATAACTATTTATAATACATAGTTATTCAAAGTCAAATGATTTCCTTCAGGCCTGGGTCTTTAGGCTCATGTTAATGTATACAGTTACCCTTGTTAACAATATGTCTCACTGAATATTATGCAGTTTGGTTAATCAAGTACTTTCCTCCAGATATTTCTTTTTAAATTCGGGAGAACAAAATCAAACAGAATTTTAAAACTGAATTTGAAACTATAGTCCATTTAGTATTACACATATATATATATGTACATGTGTGAATGTATATACATATATACATATACACATGTTTTTTATGTGTGTATATGAAATCTATCATTACTATCATTTTCAAATAAGGAAACGCAGCACTGGTGGCTATAATTTTAACAGAACTTTCCCCTTTCACTCATCACTTAGTTTTACTCTATATAATTAAATTATTCAATTAAACTTTTAAACATAGTTAAGCATCAGCTACAAAAATCCATAAGTGTTATAAACACATTTACTTACTACTGACATACACATATGTATCTAGGTATGAACTCCTAAGCATAAATTCAGAAATATGTCAAAGTTTGTCAATACATTTCTCTAACATTTTAACCTTCTTAGTTTACTAGCTATTAAGAGGGTTAAATCAGAGGCAAAGCGATAGAAATCTGATGTACTGCTCAAGTATAACTCACCATAACATTTATCACATCTCTACTAGTCAAACATTTTTGGAAATGCAACAAAATGTAAAATTCTGAACTAATGGCAAGGGGCTCATGGTTAAAAACATAGAGCCTCTCCCCAGAGATATTCTGCTCTGAAAATGCTTTCTAATTCCAAAGTGACTGACTGTTCCTTTGTGTGAGGCCTTTAACTATTTTAAAAAGCTTGAAAAATCTTCTCTTTTCAAATCCATCCAGTGAGGCAAAAGAACAGCAATAGTGACCCTAAGAAGGAAGACAGCATAGGATGAAATAGGAAATGTAAAAGGCTGTTATGCCCAAAGATACAAAGGCTCTATCTACAAAGCAGCCTGGAAGAAATGGCTTTCTTCACATCTTACTTCTGGAATGTGGGCATCAACTCTAAATGTACACTGTCTTTCCCCAGGACATCCTGACAACACACAATAGCCACTAACAACAATGAACAGTTGCTATTTTCAAGCATGGAAATTTTGCTATCTATAGACAGAAATTGCCCTATGAAAATGATATTTAATGGCACTTGTAAACAACCTACTGAAAATATATATACACACACACATATGGTGATTAGGTAAAATTTTTAAATCTACACCAGTGATACAGTAGCTATTATTTTTTCCTACCAATGGTTTTTCCATATTCCAGGCCAAGATATAAGATAACTATATAAATACATGTCTAATGTTTGTAAAGATAAAAAAAGCAAATTCATTAGTTTCCTATTTATATTTCTATTCATTAGGATAGTACTAAAATAATAGCCTTTTATTATAGTGATCAACACCTAACCCCCTCCCCCAAACAATACCTTGTACTGATTTTCCAGACATCTACCTATATCTACACATTGTCTTGTCTGCTTAAGGGCTTAATAAGTTCCTTAAGGGCAGGGATGATTTCACTTTTGACTTTGTACCCCTAGTGTCTAGGAAAAAGTACAGACCCTGTTAATACTTTTGTTTATTGAGACCTGAATTCAAACCAATGCATGCTTCACAATCGAGCAAGCATTTCTAAAATATTAGAAATAAAACAGAATTCCAAATAGTGAAAAGTGTACTCATTTTTCTTCTTAACTTGAGATATTAGCTTCACATATGTGTATGGCAGCTCCTAAAATTAACTGTCTATATTTTTGATAAACCAGAAAGTCACTAACAATATTAGCCAACGATGTTAAACTGCTCATTCTATTTATAGGCAAATCCTATAATACAAAGTAGGGTAGCACAAAGCTGATATCATCAGTGCCCTAATAATGCTCTTTCAAACCACATAAGGTAATCTCAATAAATGTTGAATGTTGCTTGAGCATTAAACAAGTGTTTAAGATTCTATACCCCCCCCCAATCTGTCTTAAGTATACACAGCCAATTCCCTAGGTGACATATACTCTCTCTCTCTCTCTCTATGTATATATATATATATATATATATATATATATATATATATACACACACACACACACATACTCACACACACACATATATACACAGAGAGAGAGAGAGAGAGAGAGAGAGAGAGGCACAAGAGAGGCTTCCAGCTTCATTAATAACATGGTGTATGATATATAATTTTAAAATTCTAAAGGGTTTAATACATTTTCATCAGAAGATCATCTTTTTCAATGAAAAATATTATATAGCAAAAAAAATCTATTTCCAATTTTAAAATGCTTACTGTATCCCTGCCTCAAGTTTTTCACCACTCCAATCCATACTAAATACTAAAGACAAAGTAATTTTTCTTAAGTAATGGTCCAGATCCCTCGGGGGCTTCCTATTACCTCTAGGATCAAATATCAATTCTTCTCCCTGCACTCGAAGGTGCACACATGATGTCCACCTGCAGGCTCCACACCTCCTCACTGGCCATCCCCCATGGCTGGAATGAGCTCTTTCCTTACTTCTGCCTCTCCTGCAAGAAGCTTTTCCTGACTCTACCCAACTTTCAGTGCTCTCCCTTCCAAAGCACTTTGTGTACATTCATCTTCATTCATTTTCTATTTAGGCTGCATATGTCCTTTAGGATATATATCTCCTATTAGAATGTTAGCTCCTTGCAAGATGGTAATTTTATTTTACTGTTTTATTTATTTATTCATCTCCCCACTTGCACACAGTAGGAGGCTTAACAAATATGCTCTGTGAGCATTTGTCTTATTTCTTTTTATGCCACAAAGCTTAAATTATAAGAGCAAAGTCCTCCATTTTACTTAATTCCAGGCAGATTCTTTTAGTAACAAACATTAGGGATTACATGAGACATTTAGTATTACTGGCAGTTTTCTTATAAGACATATGGTCGTCTTTGGAGAAGAATACTGTTAGTCTTATCATCAAGCCAAAAATGCATGTGTTTTCCTATTTCCCAGATCATAAAGAGTCTCTTACCTTTCACTTTTGCAATAACTACTCCTGTAGCTCTAAGAATATCAGCTGAGTTGAGAATTTGGTGTTTGTTTATTATGGCCTGAAGAATTCTCAGCAGCTCTCCAAGACGTTCATGAACCACGTTATGCAGACAATCTTGACTTTCTGAAAAAGAAATATATTTTCTGATATGAAGAAAAAAGAAGTGAATAAAAACATGGTATTTTTTCTGAAATTTAAATTATATACATTAAATAAGGAAAGCTATTTGGATGCATATTAAAGATGAAATTTTGGTCTATTGAAAAATCATTTCTAATTTTAATTCAATTAAAAATACTCTATTCTCTACTAAAATACAACTCCAACACCCTAATTTGTCATGGAGGTGCACTACATAGAGTGTCCAAAATCTTAGTGCAGTTTTTTTATTTTAATTAAAAAAAATTTTTTTTAAGGCAATGGGGGTTAAGTGACTTGCCCAGGGTCACACAGCTAGTGTCAAGTGTCTGAGGCCGGATTTGAACTCAGGTTAAAGCACCAGGGCTGGTGCTTTAACCACTGTGCCATATAGCTGCCCCTTTAGTGCAGTTTTAATAGGAGCATCCAGTAAAATGGAGTATAAGCTCCAGCAGATTTCCTAGGAGGTGGAAAGGCTTCAAAAAGTAGGGGCCAAGGGGCCGCTAGGTGACATGGTAGATAGAGCACCGGCCCTGGAGTCAGGAGGACCTGAGTTCAAATCCAGCCTCTGACACTTGACACTTACTAGCTGTGTGACCCTGCCTCAACCAAAAAAAGGGGGGAAAAATCTTAAAAAAAAAAAGTAGGGGCCAAGAGAAAAGCCCACAGAATCACTAAAGAGATCTTCTGGACATCTATCTAGTCCTACTCATGTAAATAAAAACTTCTAGATCACACTAAGCAGTAATCTATTCCTTGGGGTTTTTTGAAAGTCCTCTAATGAAAGGAAATCCATTACATCTAAAGAGTTCCTTTCCACCAAGAGAAAGTTCATTGTTAGGCAGTTTTTCATTATTTAAATATAACAAAAACTCAGTTTTGCTCTTTTAACTTCCACTTCTTGCTCTTAGTTCTGATCAGGTCAAGAAACAATACTTCCAAATGACAGCCCCTCAAATATGTGAAAGCAGTTAGTATATGCTTTCCCTGACCTATGTTTTCCCAGATCTCACATCCCATATCTTTTGGCTGATCGTTCTAAGCTGTCTAGTCTATCTGAATCTTGTTTTTAAACTTCAGCACATTAACTATTCCTCTGTTCTGTATCATCTGCGGATCTAAACATGCCATCTTTGTAGTCATCTAAGTACTTGCCCAGTGCGTAGCACACCTTGGGCACTTAACAGATGCTGACTGATTGTTGGACAGAAATGTTAAATGCAACAGGACCAGATCTAAAAAAAAAAACCTAAGACCTCAGGGTGGCTCTTCATATATCTTCTTTGGGGCCATGTTTATTCTTTGTCATTTTGAAACAATAACTTTAGTTGTTTTAGGGATATATATGTCCCTTCCATTTACATTGCTTTAGTTATTATACACACACACACACACACACACACACATGCTTTTCTTGGCTCTTTGCTTCATTTCCATCAGCTCACATCTTTCCTTGGTTCTTTAGATTTATCATATTTGTTCTTTCTTATAGTACAGTAATATTCCACTTCACTCAGATACTACACTATTTGACCATTCTCCAATCTATGGGCTTTGTTTCTAGTTCTTTGATGCTATAAAATGTACGCTGCTCTAGATATTTTGGCTATAACCTAGCCAAATATACCAACGTATATGTATAGAATATTGACATTTTAGTCACTTTATTTGCATAATTCCAAACTGCTTTCCAAAATGGTTGTACTAATTCACACCTCCACCAACAATGCACTGGTGTACATATATCAGTTTGACTTGACATCATTTCATACATTTTAGACACCATCAGTTCAACTAGCTAAGTTTAGCTAGCTTGAAATTTTTCATTCTCTCCAAAAGAATATTATTACAACTTTGCTAAAAATCAATATACAAGAGATAACCTAACCTAACCCAGACCTAACAGTATAGTAACCTTACTACAAAATGCTATTTTGACATGACATATTCTTAATGAATACAGGCTGGCTCACCACTTCAATTTCTAAGTGATCAGAAACCACTTGCTCAATGATGGATTTTAGAATTTTGCATGAGATCCATCTCAAATTTGTTTAGTGAAAAATTTCTGAAGTCTATCTTTTTCCTTCCCCTTTGACAATTAGGACATTTGCTTAATTCTAATCTTCTGGCATCTCTCCCAGTGTCCATGATTCTTTAAATATTTGTAGAAGTGGCTTGACGGACACACACACATATTTTAAAATACCTTGTCATATAATTTGCCTGAGCTTGGAGTCCTGAGTCCATATATAATAGTAATCTCCAAGTAAAATTCAACAGACAATTAGGGAGTTTATTGTATACAAGGAACTATTCTAGGCCCTGAAGGTAATCTACAAATAAATTGATCTTTGACCTCACAGAGTTACACATGTGCATGCACACAATGCAATCCAAAGATGAACATAAAAGTTCAAAAGGAGCCACAAATAGATCAGAGCTCTGACAGGCACTTGAAGCTATCTTTTCACTTATCCTAGTCTTCAAATTCCTCTCTAACATGGAAAAGTACATGGTACCGATGTGTATCAATGGAGGCGACATAGCACTCTTAAACATGACTTTTGTCTTTTTAAGATTTATGATTAGGCCAAAGTCTGTGCAAGCTTGAGAGAAGCGATCCATCAAGGTCTGCAATTCACGCTCTGAGTGACAGGCAAGTGCGGCATCATTGGCGAAAAGCAGGTTTCTAAGGGTGAGAGCACTCTGGTTTTGGACAAAAACCCTGTCTTGAACACTTAACCTCCCTGAGCCTAAGTTTATAAAATGAGAGGTTACACCAACTGTCCTCTGGGTTTTCCAGCTCTAATCTAGAATCTTATGATTTGAAAATCTTTCTTCATGTTGGTCCCACTCTTCTGGATGTTCTCTAATTCATTAATGTTTTTCCTAAAATGTTGTTCCGAAATGTGAACTCAGTATTATAGATATGGTCTGACTAGGGTAGGTCAGCTGGAGAACCACCTCCTTATTCCTGGAGGCTATGCCTCTGAATATAGCCTAAAGCTACATTAGCTTTCTTTGCTGTCATATCACAGGGATGATTCTGACCAAGCTTCAAGCCTACTTAAATCCTCAATTATTTTTCAGACAAACTGGTGTACAGCCACAATTTCCCTGGCTTATACTTGAAAAGGCAATTTTCCTTAATCCAAGTATAAGACTTCAAATTCATCCCTATTAATCCATCTTCTATTTGGTACAATGTTCTAGACTGTCAAGATCTTTCAAAATTTTTACAAAGTTCAATGAGGCTGATTCATGGCCAGAAAGTTAGTCACAGCAACTTAAGAGAATCATTTAAGGAAAAAGTTCTTAACCAGGGGTGCATTAACTTACTATTTACATATTAACTACTATATTTCAATATAATTGAACACAGAACATTTTTAGTATAAAACTGGCAAGTCACTGCCTTTGATTTTTTTTTTTTTAAGTGAGGCAGTTGGGGTTAAGTGACTTGCCCAGGTTTCACACAGCTAGTAAGTGTTAAGTGTCTGAGGCCGGATTTGAACTCAGGTACTCCTGACTCCAGGGCTGGTGCTCTATCCACTGTGCCATCTAGCTGCCCCCCTTTGATTTTATAATAGCACATTTAAAGTTCCTTACATGATGGTGTCAGTTTAATATTCTCCTGGGTAATCTCAATAGGAAAGCTCTGCCCAGTGATACAGACTGAAGCCCATCCAGTATGCTGGGGGCCTTGCTCAAGTTCTCCTGACACTTAACAGTGCATTAGTGTCCCAGCTTTCCCACATCCCTTCCAACATCCAACATTTTCCTTTTTTGTCATATTAGACAGTCTGATAGGTGTGAGATAGTACCTCAAAGTTGTTTTAATTTGCATTTCTCTAATCAATAGTGATTAAGAACATTTTTTCATATGACTATAGATAGCTTTAATTTCTTCATCTGAAAACTGCCTGTTCATATCTTTTGACCATTTTTTCAATTGGTTAATTGTATTCTTGCAAATTTGATTAAATTTTTTCTATATTTCAGAAATGAAGCCTTTGTCAGAAACACTAACCGTAAAAATTTTTTCCCAGCTTTCTGCTTTCCTTCTAATCTTTGTTGCATTGATTTTGTTTGTGCAAAACTTTTTAGATTTAATATAATCAAAAGTATCTATTTTGCTTTTCACAATGTTCTCTATTTGTTTGATCCTAAATTCTTCCATTTTTAGATCGATCTGATAGGTAAATTATCTCTTCCTCTCCTAATTTGCCTATGGCATAACCCTCTATGTCTAAATCATCTACCCATTTTGACCTTATTTTGGTATATGATATGAGATGTTGGTCTATTTCTAGTTTCTGCCACACTGTTTTCCAGTTTTTCCCATCAACTTTTGTCAAATAGTGAGTTCCTTGCAAGTCAAGACATCACTCTTCCTGTTATCAATGGTCTTAGAGAACCAAGGACAAACAACCACCACCACCAAGCACAGTGCCTGGCATGCATTAGGTATTTCATAAATGCTTGCTGCACGTATACTCTTAAAAATATTAAATCCTACCTCTAAGCTTTGGTGCTATTCATTAAATAGAAAATTTAAGACTTTACAGATTTGTAAATAGATCTAAAAATGTAACCTTTTCCAAAATATTTTAATATTAGAAAACACGAACAAGGAAGAAGCTAGGTGAATAAAGCACTGGCCCTGGATTCAGGAGGACCTGAGTTCAAATCTGATACTTACTAGTTGTGTGACCCTGGACAAGTCACTTAACCCTCATTATCCTGCCAAAAAAAAACAAAAACAAAAAAAACCCCCAAACCATGAACAAAGAGTTTATCAAACGGGACAATAATATTAAGCTACTAATAAACTGCAGAAATTTATAAATTTACAACATTATTAGCAAAAGCTACTTTTCATAATAATTTTTACGACATATAATTTATCAGCATTAGTCACTCAGAAAATACTAATGAGTAAAATATCTCTTAATAGCCAAAACTCACACATATTCTCAATTCACTTAAATATTTATCAAGCATCTACTGAATTAAGAGCCTATAAAAATTATCCTCAGGTTCTATGTCATAGGACTCCCTTACAAGTAATAGAACTAGAATGAGATTCTCTCAGACTATTTCTTCATCTATAAAATGGGGATTAAAATTTGTACTACAAACTTCACAGGATTATTTTGAGCTTCAAATAAGGGACTATATACATACATACATACATATATATTTTTAAAAAATATGTGCATGATACATTAGAATCCTCAAGTTAGACTTGCTTATGACAAATCCCACTGTGAAAAGATTCACTCATGACTTGACTATTCTTAGCAATACAATGGTCCAAGACAATCCCAAAGGACTAATGATGAAGCATACTATCTATCTCCAAAGAAAGAACTGATACTGATTGAACACAGACTGAAGCATGCTACTTTTCACTTTCTTTCATTTTTTCTTTAATTCAAATTTTCTTATATAAAATGACTAATATGATGTTTTACATAATTGCACATGTATAACCCACATTTGATTGCTTACCACTTGGAGGGAGTGGGGGGGGGAGGAGGGATAAAATTTGGAACTCAAAACTATAAATAAAAATGTTTATTTTTAAAATAAAGATTCACTGAGGGGCAGCTAGGTGGTGCAGTGGATAGAGCATCGGCCCTGGAGTCAGGAGTACCTGAGTTCAAATCCGGCCTCAGACACTTAACACTTACTAGCTGTGTGACCCTGGGCAAGTCACTTAACCCCAATTGCCTCACTTAAAAAAAAAAAAAAGATTCACTGAAGCATTAAAATTAACTTGGATTTCAATTTCGGTTCTACACACAAATCTTTTTTTTTTAATTTATTTTTTTTTAATAATAGAATTTTATTTTCCAAAATATATGTAAAAACAAATTTTAACATCAATTTTTAAAAAAAAAATTGTTCTAACTTCTCTTCCTCCTCTATTCCCACCCCCACCCACTAGAACTCAAGCATTTCAAAATAAATTATACATGAGTAGTCATGGAAAACATTCCCACATTAGCTAGGTTGTGAGGAAAAAACAGTCAAAAAACTCCCAAAACTTCAGACTGAGGAATTGTCAAAGAGAAAAAACATTTTTTTAAAAAATGTGTTTCCAGGGGCAGCTAGGTGGCGCAGCGGACAGAGCACCGGCCCTGGAACCAGGAGCACCCGAGCCCAAATCCGGCCCCACACACCCAACACCCACCAGCCACATGACCCCGGGCAAGCCACCCAACCCCAATTGCCTCACCAAAAAAAGAAAAAAAAAAGAGAAAAGAAAAAAAAATGTGTTTCCAACTATTTCAGATACTATCACTTCTTTCTCTGTAGATGGGTTGCCATTTTCATAGTCCTTCAGGGTTATATTGGACCATTGCCTTGCTGAAAATAACCACATGCTTCCCAGCAGATCATTTTACACTATTGCTGTTATTTTGTATACAGTGCATTTCACTCTGCTTCAGTTCATGTAGGTCTTTCCAGGTTTTTCTAATAGTATCCTGTTCATCATACCCTAAATAATGTACCTTAAACTTGACAAAGAATTTTCTTCGTATTAGCCCAGCAAAGTCATCATAACTATTTCCCTCCATCCTATTCCCTTCCCATGATATTTACTCTATTTTCCATCTTCTTTTAAACTATTCCTCCTCAAAAGTATTTTACTTCTGACTGTCCCCTCCCCTACTCTACACTTCCTTTTTTTCCACCCTTCCTTCCTTATCCTCTTCCCCTCATACTTTCCTGTAAGGTTAAATAGATTACTCCTCCCAACTGGGTGTGAATGTTATTCCCTCCATGAGCCAACTCTGATGAGTTTAAGGTCTTTGAGCTAATTCTATGTTCCAAATTTTCTTCCTCCCTCTCTCCTCAACCCTCCCTATGAAATCAAGCAATTCAATATTTCATACTTGTGCCGTTATGCAGAACGTCTTCACCTTCCTTGAAAGTATTTTGCTTTTTACTACTCTCTCCTAGAATCTGCCCTTCCCTCCTTCCCCTCCCCCCCCCATCTCCCTCCCCTCCATCAGGGCAAAATATATTACTATACCCACTTGAGTATGTATGTTAGTCCTTCTTTGAGTCAATTCTGATGATATTAAGGTTGAATCACTCCCCAATTCCTTCCCCCTCTTCCCCTCCCCTCCATAAGCTTTTTTCTTGTTTCCTTCATATGAATAACCTCTCCCCAGACCATCTCTCCCCTTCCCCCTCCCCCAGTCTATTTCTCCTACACCTCAACCCTATTTTAAGGATGTCATTATGGGTTAGTTAGGTGGCACAGTGGACAATGCACCAGCCCTGGACCCAGGAGGCCCCAAGCCCAAATCCGGCCCCATACATAAGACACCCCACAAAGAACAAAACATAACTTCCCTTCGTATTCAGTTCAGACCTGTGTCCTTTGTATTATCTTCCCATATAGGAATGTTAACAGTTTGATCTTTTAATATCCCTCATGAAGTCTTTTTCCTGTTTATCTTTTTATGCTTCTCCAGGGTGTTGTATTTGAAAGTCAAATTTTCTATTCAGTTCAGGTCTTTTCATAACAAATGCCTGAAAGTCTTCTTTCTCCTTGAAGTTCCATGTTTGCCTCTGAAAGAGGATGCTTAGTTTTGCTGGGTACGTGATTTTTGGCTGTAGTCCCAGTTCCTTTGCCCTCTGGAATATCATATTCCATGCCCTCCGGTCCTTTAATGTAGAAGCTGCTAGATCTTGCTTTATCCTTATTGGAGCTCCACAGTATTTAAATTCCTTTTTTCTAGCTGCTTGCAATATTTTCTCCTTGACCTGGGAGTTCTGGAATTTGGCTATAATATTCCTGGAGGTTTTCCTTTTGGGATCTCTTTCAGGAGGTGATCGGTGGATTTTTTCAATTTCTATTTTAGCTTCTGCTTCAAGAATATCAGGGCAATTTTCCCTCACAATCTCTTGGAGGATGGTGTCTAAACTCTTGTTTTGGTCATGGTTTTCAGGTAGACCAATGATTTTCAAATTATCTCTCCTAGATTTATTTTCTAGGTCAGCTGTTTTTCCAAGGAGATATTTCACATTGCCTTCTATTTTTTCATTCAATTGGATTTGCTTTACTGTGTCTTGGTTTCTCATAAGCTCACTAGCTTCCATTTGTTCAATCCTAATTCTTAGGCAATTATTTTCAGCAGACAGTTTTTTAATCTCCTTTTCCATTTGGCTTTTCAAACTGTTGACTTTTTTCTCATGACTCTCCTGCATTGCTCTCATTTCTCTTTCCATTCCTTCCTCTCTTTCTCTACATCTTCGTTCTATCTCTCCTACTTTCTCTTCAAAGTCCCTTTTGAGAGCTTCCATGGCCTGAGACCAGTTCATATTTTTCTTGGAAGCTTTGGATGTTGGAGCTTTGACCCTATTATTATCTTCTTCTTCTGAGGATGTATTGTGGTCTACCTTTCCCCCAAAGAAGTTTTCGATGGTCTTCTGCTTTCTCTGCCTACTCATCCTGGCTTACTGTTTCTTGGCTTTTTACTCCTTAAAGTGTAGCGCTGCTTCCCGGACACACCGTTCGTGCTACAGCGTGGCCCAGGGGGTGATTGGGCTTCTTCTCAGCCTGCCTGGCTTGTGAGTAATCACAGCCGCTTTCTCTTTGACCCGGAAACAGAAGTCTGATTGAACTCTGATTCTCTATGGTCGGAAGCTTGGCGTGCTTTTACCCCTCCCCCACTGGGCCACCACCACTCAAGTGATTCAGCCCACTGGTTCAGACCCAGGGCGCTTTGCCCCAACTCCAGTAGACACTGCCTCCACTTCACCCCGGCCCACCGCCGAACCCCCTCACCAGTCCGTGATCGGAGCCTCAGAAGCTGCTGGTGCTGAAGACTCTGACATGTGCTGGAAGCAGTGTCCCTGGCTGGGTCCGGACCGCGCCTGAGCTGTTCAGCCTGATCAGTAGGTGATCAGAATCGCCCTCTTTTGCGGAGAAACAGTCTCACTCTGTTCTTATGTGCATTAGGCTGTTCTGGGTTTTGATTTTTACCGCATTATTTGGGCGTGAATGGACGGGTTTATCTGGAGCTTGTGGGAGTCACAGCCTCTCCTCCGCCATCTTGGCCGTATCAACCTACACACAAATCTTGATACTACAAAAATATGCAGAATAGAATATTGAAAGATTGAGTTTTATTAAAAAGTCCTTCACCATCTGAATTACAACCCAATTTGTCTTCAATCAAGAAAAAATGAAAATCTCTGTCATTTTTCAAACTGCCTTGTTTGTGTATCTAATTTCCTTGTAAGAAGCCATTAATTTTGTTTCATTCAGCTTATCAACTGAAAACAGATTAGTCAGTTCCACTTTCTGGTTCTCAAGAGTTAAAACACAATGCTGCAATGTTTAGATTACAAATACTTCATGGAAATGTTTAAATAAATAAGAAAGCCATGTTATTTTCCTTGACATTTGAAAATAACAATACTTGAAAATGACAATTACACTGACTCTTAGTTTAGCTTGAATACTCTGAAATGAAAAGATCCTAGTAATTTTCAGAATGCACAAAAATGCTAAGAATCTTCACAAAGATGTAGCAGAATGAAGTAAGAAATAACTTTTAAATTACTAAAGATATACAAGGGAGCAATCTAACTATATTAATTACACAGGTGGTAAAATAATTAAACTAAACTAGGTATGGACAAACCCAGTTCTAAACCAGGCTCAATAATAAATTAGCTGAATGGCCTAGGGGTTCTATAACATTAAAATTTTAACATTCTCTCTTGAGCTAACATCTTCTGATTCCTCAGCTTTTATTTATTATCCAGAACTTTCTTTATCTAACTAGCTAAACTGTATGGCTTAGCTGAATAAATAAGTGAATTAGAAGGTTTTAAAACTCTTAATCCTAGAAAGCATCCCTTTGTATCCCAGCCAAACTTAGATTTAGCTTAGAAGAATAAAGGTCCCAGGTTAGTCCATCTGTTGAACTATCAAAAACATACACTGAAATATTGTTTTCTTAATATTTTACATATTGTGGGTCTTCAATGGCTCTTTAAGAAAAAAAGGGAAAAGTCATCAAAAGTTATATTAACATTAGATATGGCTAAAATGTGAATCAGTCCAGCCATTCTGGAAAGCCATTTGGAACTCTGACCCTCCTAAGTAACTAAACTTCTGGTTATCTAGAAATAAGTGGTCAAAGAAAGAGTAAAAGAACTCAAATATACAAAATTATTTATAAAAGCTTTTTGTTGTAACAAAGAACTGAAAGCAGGAAGCAAAGGATATGCCCACTATTTGGGGGATGGTTGAACAAAGTATGGCATATGAATGGAAGGAATATCATTGTGCTATAAGAAATGATCCAAGTGAAGGTTACATACAAACCTGGAAAGACTTGTATGAACTGAAAGACAGAACCAGGTAACATATATACAGTAAAACTTTTGTAAAGAAACATGCTACTAAAAGATTTAAGAATTCTTATAAATGCACTGATCAACCACGGCACCAGAGGACTGATGATAAAGCATGGTTCTCATTTCCTGATGAAGAGGTGAAGGACTCGAAATGCAAAATGAAACATTCATTTTACTTTGAACATGGCAATATATGATTTTGTTTTGCTTGAATATTTATTTTGACACGGACTATTTTTTGTTTATTTAACCAGAGAGGGAGTGAGGAAGGGAATAAAATTAGTAATAGTATCAATGGAAAGCGTATTTAGAATCATTTTTTTTAACACACAAGAGAACTGAGAAGGAAGATCAGAAGGAAACAGACAAACAGAACAGCTTTGAAAGCAATGGCTTGGTTGAATTTATTATGTACTTAAATTAATGTACCTAATAGATTTGCAGTTTCATATATGATACTCATTTTCTGTTCTTAAAATAAAATAGATTTGTAGAATTAAACCTATTTCCTACACAAACAGATGTTTCAAAACACCAGAAACTAATTGATGTCAAATTCTAGTAAAAATGCTGCAAAATTAAAGCAGATTTTTTCCATTTGTGAAAGGATTTAGTATGATTTAATTAATTATATCAAATAGCTAATTCCTGGTTCCATGATTGTTTAATGATTTGCTATAAAGTTAACATACAGTTCTACAAATGTTCTGCCTTTTCCCCAGGATACTAACTAAAATGGGACTTGGGAGTAATTCAGCAGAGAATATTTATATATATGACAAGAATTATGAACTTACAAAGAAAAAGAATGTTCTTTTAAATATTTTTTATTCAGAAGTCTTCAAGTGTTATTAACCCATATAGTACTATTTAAGTGTATTTGAAGTCAACAAAACCAAAGTCTCATTTAGATTTTGATTAGACAATTAGATAAGAAAGAGAAGGCAAAGCAAAACTGTGGTCAAAAATTATTTTAAGATTCATTATTTATCATTTTTAGTTACTGAAAGGTTGCAACAATAAGAATAGAATAACAGCTAGTTTTCCTTAAAATTATCTTCATAGAGTCAGTGAATACCTCTAAATATCAAATACAAAATTTAATTTTATGTACAAAAAGGTTGATCAATTCCTGTGTAGAAATTAGATTAACTTTGTAATGGTAACTTTCTTTTAGACCACTGTGAAGAAACATACACTTTTGAATTCATGTTTAAAGAATTTAAACTATTTCTTAAGAATTAGCTCATTCAAAACTCCCTTAGAGTTACAAGCAAATCTTTCTGGAATGGATTTTGTTCTTAGGTGAGCCTAGAGCCAGAAATAAGTTATACTCCCCTTCTTGGGAATATCAAATATGCTCTACCTAGAAGCACTGAGCAAGCAGTTCTTAACTTAGAAATGGTTTCTATTCTAAAAGTTCATTTGTACAAATCATTTGCTTGAAAGCCAGAATGAATGTTCCCATTAAAACAATATTATACCAAGATGGCAGAGAGAAGCCAGGAAGTTGCCTGAGCGCTCCTGGGTTTCCCTCAGAAACAACATTAAATCAAGCCTCTAAACAGGTACTGTAGAACCTACAAAAAAACAGAGAGACACAATGTTTCAACTTGAAATAATTTAGAAGACTTCAGGAAATGTCTGTCTCACTTGAGCAAAAGGGGAGCATGGTGCAGAGGGGGTCTGGGCAAGTCAGCAGGGAGGCTCCTGGCCACAGCACAAATCAGCAACTGAGGCCCCTTGGTCCTGGCTCAGAAAGCTGGTGGCATAGCAGGCCAGTTGTGAGACCTGCCATCCCTGGCTGAGAGGGCAAACTGCCAGCTAGAGAACCACCCACAGGACAGGCATGACTAGGCCAAGCCATCCCAGCACAGGGAGCAAGCCCTGGGTGGTGAGGAATCTGAAAGCCAGAGAGGCCTCAAAGTAGAAAGCCACTGACCAGGCCCCTATCCTCCAGCACAGGAAACTTGCAACAGTGGCCCCTGTACCCCAGGAGCAGACCTCAACTTTATAAGTTTAAAAATAGGCCACAATATGAGTAAGAAACAGAAAACAATTGACGGTTTCTATGGAGACTGGGAAGACCAAAACACAAACTCAGATGAGGACAATACTGTAAAAATGCCTACATGTGAAGCCTCAAGGGGGAAAATTAACCAAAAAGCATTCTTGGAAGAGCCCAGAAAGGATTTAAAAAATCAAATAAGAGGGGCAGCTAGGTGGTGCAGTGGATAGAGCACCAGCCTTGGAGTCAGGAGGACCTGAGTTCAAATCTGGCCTCAGACACAACACTTACTAGTTGTGTGACCCTGGGCAAGTCATTTAACTCCAATTGCCTCACCAAAAAAATAAAAAAAATCCAATGAGAGAGGCAAAAGAAAAAATGGGAAAAGAAATGAGAAATGAGTTATGCAAGAAAATTTTGAAAAAAAAATCAACAACTTGGAAAATGAAGCACAAAAATTAACTGAAGAAAACAATTCCTTAAAAAATACAATTGGCCAAATGGAAAAGGAGGTGCAAAAGCTTACTGAGGAAAATAATGCTTTTATTTAAAACTTAGAATTGGACAGATGGAAAATAATGACTCCATGAGACACCAAGAGTTTGTCAAACAGAATCAAAAGAATGAAAAAAGTAGAAGAAAATGTGAAATACCTCATCAGAAAGACAACTGACTTGGAAAATTGATCCAGGAGAGATAATCTAAGAATTATTGGGCTACCTGAAAGCCACGATCAAAAAAAAAGAGTTGTAGACACAATATTCCAAGAAATTATCAAGAGCTTCCCTGATATTGTAGAATCAGAGGATAAAATTGTCATTGAAAGAATCCACTGATCACCTCCTTAAAGAGACTCCAAAAGGAAAACTCCAAGGAATATTCCAGAATTATCAAGTGAAGGAGAAAACTGCAAGCAGCCAGAAAGAAACAATTTAAATATCATGGAGCCACAGTCAGGATTATATAGGACCGGGCAGTATCAACATTAAAAGATTGTAAGGCTTGGAACATGATATTCCGGAAGGCAAAGGAGCTTGGATTGCAACCAAGAATCAAGTACCCAGCAAAACTGAGCCATTATCTTTCAGGGGAAATGATGGACATTCATGAAATAGGGGACTTCCAAGGTTTTCCTGAAGAAAAGACTAGAATGGAACAGAAAAGGTGATCTTTAAATACAAGACTCCAGAAAAGTATAAAAGGGTAAACAGGAGGAAAAAAGTTATTCAGTATGGTTAAACTGTTTACATCCCTACCCTACATGGGTCAAGATAATAGTTTAAATTCTTGAGATCTCTATCTTTATTTGGGCAGATAGAAGGAGTATACATAGAGGGTATAGTTATTAAGTTGACTTTGATGTGATGATATAAAGAAACTTAAAGGGGCATAAAAAAGGAGAATATGGGGAGGAAAGGGAAGGGGAGGTGGAATGGGATTAATTGCATCATATGAAGAGGTGCAAAAAAACTATTACAATAGAGGGAAAGAATGGAGGGGTGAGCATTGTTTCAACCTTAACTCTCATCAGATTTGGTTCAAAGACAGAATAAAATATATACCCATTTGGATAAAGAAACTTAGCTAACCCTTTAAGGAAAGGTAAGGGGGAAAAGGGGGTACAGATAGAAGGAAGGGCAGAAGCAGGGGAGGAAAGGGGAAAGAAAAGGGAGGGGAGATGATAAAAGGAAGGCAGATTGAGGAAGGCAGTGGTCAGAAGCAAAATGCTGGTGAGAAGGAATAGGGTGAATGAAGAAACAAAAGTATAAACAAAGGGGAAAATAGGATGGAGTCAATAAAATAGATAAACCTTTGCTTAATTTGATTTAAAAAAGAAGAAAACCAAATTATCAGTATCAAAAATAAAAGGGGAGGGGCATCTAGGTGGCACAGTGGATAGAGCACCGGCCCTGGAGTCAGGAGTACCTGAGTTCAAATCCAGCCTCAGACACTTAACACTTACTAGCTGTGTGACCCTGGGCAAGTCACTTAACCCCAATTGCCTCACTAAAAAAAAAAAATTAAAAAAAAATAAAAGGGGTGAATTCCTGACCAATGAAGTGGAAATTAAAGCAATGATCAGGAGCTATTTTGCCCAACTGTATGCCAATAAATTTGACAATCTAAAGGAAATATATATTTTTAAAAATATAAATTGCGGGGCAGCTAGGTGGCACAGTGAATAGAGCACTGGCCCTGGAGTCAGGAGGACCTGAGTTCAAATCAGACCTCAGACACTTGACACTTACTAGCTGTGTGACCTTGGGCAAGTCACTTAACCCCAATTGCCTCACCAAAAACAAACAAACAAATATATAAATTGCCCAGATTAACAAAGGAGGAAATAAAAGACCTGAATGGCTACATTTTAGAAAAGGAAATTGAACAAGCCATCAATGAACTCCCTAAGAAAAAATCTTCAGGGCCAGTTGGGTTTACAAGTGAATTCTACCAAACATTTAAAGAACAATGAATTCCAATACTATACAAATTATTTGGGAAAACAGGTGAAGAGGGAGTTCTACTAGACTCCTTTTATGACACAAATATGGTGTTAATACCTAAACCAGGCAAAGCCAAAACAAAGAAAGAAAATTACAGACCAATTTCTCTAATGAATATTGATGCAAAAATTGTAAACAAAATATTAGCAAGGAGATTACAGCGATTTATCACCAGGATAATACACTATGACCAGGTGGGATTTATACCAGGCATGTAGAACTGGTTCAACATTACGAAAACTATCAACATAATCAAGCACATCAATAAGAAAACTAACCAAAATCATATGATTATCTCAGTAGATGCAGAAGAGGCTTTTGACAAAATACAGCCCTCATTCCTATTAAAAACACTAGAGAGCATAGGAATAAATGGAGCTTTCCTTAAAAGGATAAGCAGTATCTACCTAAAACCATCAGCAAACATTATATGTAATGGGGACAGAGGCATTCCCAATAAGATCAGGGGTGAAACAGGGATGTCCATTATCACCTCTATTATTTAATATTGTCCTAGAAATGTTAGCTTTAGCAATAAGAGAAGGAAAGGGAATTAAACGAATTAGAATAGGCAAGGAAGAAACAACATTATCACTCTTTGCAGATGATATGATGGTACACTTAGAGAATCAACTAAAAAACTATTTGAAACAATTTTAGCAAAGTTGCAGGATATAAAATAAATCCACATAAATCATCAGCATTTTTATACATGACCAACAAAGCTCAGCAGCAAGAGATAGAAAGAGAAATTCCATTTAAAGTAACTGTAGACAATATAAAATATTTGGGAGTCTACCTGCCAAGACAAACCCAGGAACAATATGAATTCAATTACAAAACACTTTTCACACAAATAAAATTAGATCTAAATAATTGGAAAAATATCAGTTGCTCATGGATAGGCTGAACTAATGTGATAAAAATGACAATTCTACCTAAATTAACTTACTTATTCAGTGTTGTAATGATTGGAATGACGCCACCTACTGGAGACTTACTATAGGAAAGCTCCACCATGAGTAGAATGCCTCAGAGGGCAAGGCCATGCGGCTTTTCCTTGGCGTCAGGAAGTAACGTTTGCGCATGGGTACTGTCCACCAAGGCTACCAGCCAATCAACTTGAGGAGCCTCCCATTTTCTGGGAGAAGACAGGAAGGAGGAAGGAGGGCCTGCATGGATAGGTCTCTCTTTTTTTGGTTCCTGACTTTATGGTGGTGGTAGTGGTGGCAGCGGCAGAGGAAGTCACAGGAAAATTGAGGAAAGATAGGATTGCCATGATGTTGGAATTCTGTTCTCAATCTTTCTCTTTCTACCTTTCAATAAACCCTTAAAAACCTAAACTCGTTTTTATCAGTGATTTTAGTCAGTTTCCCCCAAAACTGGGGGAACAGATTAGAACCCACATTTAGAATCTTAAATTACACAGTGCCATACCAATGAGACTACCTAAAAATTATTTTTAGAGCTAGAAAAAATAACAATAAAATTTATCTGGGAGGTCAAGAATATCAAGGGAACTAATAAAAAAATGCACAGGAAAATGGGCTAACTATACCAAATCTGAAGCTATACTATAAAGCAGCACTCATCAAAACTATTTGGTACTTAGAAATAGAGTGATGAATCAGTGGAATAGGTTAGGCACAGAAGACATAGTAGTAAATGACTATAGTAATCTACTGTTTGATAAACCCAAAGACTTCAGCTTCTGGGATTAAAAACTCACTATTTGACAAAAACTGGTGGGAAACCTAGAAGATAGTATGGCAGAAACTGGGCATAGATCAACATCTTACACCATATACCAAAATAAGGTCAAAATGGGTACATGAATTAGACATAAAGGGTAATACCATAGGTAAATTAGGAGAGGAAGGAATAGTTTGCCTCTGAGAGCTATCGAGAGGAGAAGAATTTATGACTAACCAAGAGATAAAGAATACTACAAAATGCAAAATGGATGATTTTGATCCCATTAAATTAAAAAGGTTTTGTACAAACAGAAGCAATGCAGCCAAAATTAGAAGGAAAGCAGAAAGCTGGGAAACAATTTTTACAGCCAGTGTTTCTGATAAAAGGCCTCATTTCTAAAATATATAGGGAACAAAATCAAATTTGTAAGAATGCAAGTCATTCCCCAATTGTGAAATCGTCAAAGGATATGAACAGGCAGTTTTCAGATGAAGAAATCAAAGCTATCTATTGCCATATGAAAAAATGCTCTAAACATGCTTTAAATCACTATTGATTAAAGAAATGCAAATTAAAACAACTCTGAGGTACCACCTCACACCTATCATGTTGGCTAATATGACAAAAAAAAGGAAAATAATAAATGTTGGAGAAGCTGTGGAAAAATTGGAACACTAATACATTATTGCTGAAGTTGTGAACTTATCCAACCATTCTGGAGAGCAATTTGGAACTGACCAAAGGGCTATAAAACTGTGCATACCCTTTGGCCCAGCAATACCATTATTAGGGCTGTATCCCAAGTAGATCACAAAAAAGGGAAAAAAACCCACATGTACAAAAATATTTATAGCTGCTCTTTTTGTGGTGACAAAGAATTGGAAATAGAAGGGATGCCCATCAATTGAAGAATGTCCAAACAAGTTGTGGCATATGAATGTAATGGAATATTATTGTGCTGGAAGAAATGATAAGCAGATACACACTCAATTGGATATTATAATATATCTAAAGTGGGAGGGGAAGGGGATGAGGGGGAGTCAAGGAAGGGAGGGTGGATTGGGGGAGGGGGCAGTCAGAAGCAAAATACTTTTATGGGGGATAGGGTGAAAGAAGATAGAAAATACAGTAAATATCAAGGGGAGGGAATAGGATAGATGGAAATACAGTTAGCAATAGTAACTGAAAAAAAGTTGAAGCAGAGATTAGAATGGAACACAATTGTGCTGTAAGAAATGAGGAGCAGGATGCTATCAGAAGAACTTATGAAAAATGCAATCCATCTACAGAGAAAGAGCTGACGCTATATGAATACAGATTGAAGTATAATTTTGTTTTTCTTAGTTCCTTTTTCTAATGTTTTTTGTCATGTTTTGAAGACTGAACATGTATAACTTATATCGAATTGCTTGAGTTCTTAAGGTGGTGTAGGGAGGAAGAGAATTTGGAACACAAAATTTTAAAAATCAATGTAAAAATTTTCTTTTACATGTAACTTGGGGGAAATAAAAATAAAATTTAAAAAAAGAATAGATAAGCAGGCAGATTTCAGAAAAACCTGGAAAGACTTACATGAACTGATGCTGAGTGAAATGAACAAAACCAGGAGAATATTGTACACAGTATCAACAACATTATGTGATGATCAACTATAATAAACTTGGTTCTTCTCAGCAATACAACGATCCAAGAAATTCTAAAGGACTCATGATGGAAAATGCTTTTCACATCCAGAAAAAAGAACTGTGGAATCAGGATGCAGATTGAACCATACTGTTTCTACTTTTTTTTGAGGTTTTTCCCTTTTGTTCTTATTCTTCTTTCACAACATGACTAATGCAGAAATATGCTTAATGTGATTATACATACATAACCTATATCAGATTACTTTCTGTCTTGGGGAGGGGAGAGGGAAGAGAGGGAGAAAAATTTGGAACTAGAAATCTTATAAAAAACTAATGTTGAAAACTCTACATGTTAACTGGAAAATAATAAAATACTTTTTTGATTTAAAAAATAAACAAAAACCCCCAATGTTATAAATAGTGGGTATGTTCTCACAACAGCACCCAAAAACCTATGGAACCCTAACAAAGCTGAAACAGTACTAATAGTTGCCTTGAGAAAAGCCTGCTAGGACTGCTCACCTCTGAGCCTCTGCTCAGACCTCAGCCCATAGCCCTTGGCTTTTGATGAGGGTGAGAGGGAAGAAGAGTAAGTATTGAGATGAGTTTTGATGGAAGCTCTAGCAGCTGCTATAGCAGGAAAGTAAAAGGAGCCTGCCTGAGGAGGGTTCCAATACACACAGCAATAGCAGAAGAGGGAAAGATGTTATGCAACATCAACAACATTGATTCATTCATTCTTTTCATTCGTTCATTTTACTCATTAAACATACATTTATTAACAGCCAGGCTCTGGGCTTAGCCCTAGGCATTCAAGGACAAAACTAAAATGTCCTTGCCCTATTAACACATGGTGTTGCAGGGGAACACAGGGAAGGAGAGAACAGGGGAATTTTGGCCCAGGATGGTATCCATGGTAAATGAAAGCTCCTGAGACAGAAAAGCAGTGGGTACAGATATCTCTGGACTATTGGTCAGTAAACTATCCCAAGTTTAAGACTGCCAGTGTTTATATTCCCATTATGTATATCTCTTTCCATGTGAAAGAGCTCCATTTTCTCCAAATCCTAACTGCCCTGAAGTCAGTTCCAGCAACAATTATTAAATAGATCCTGTGTGCAGGACACCATGTGAGAGGGCCTTTGGCCACTGTGGATAATGCAGACAGGATACAATGACAAGAAACCTGGATCTGTAGTGTAAGGACCTGAGTTCCCATCTTGCTTGTGCCCCTTGCTGTGGATGCCTGACATTGGCCAAGTCACTAACCTTCTTGGGGCCTCAGTTTCCTCATCCTGAGTTTAGAAAAAATCTCATTCTACTATAGAGTACACATTCTGGTAAGTAGATATAGCAAATACACAGACTTATGACATAAAAAACAATAATGCAAGTGTGAAAGATATGCATTAGAAATTATATAAAGTAAAACATGAAAACTTGGAAAGGGAGAGAGGTCATTAATGATTGGGGAAGATTCAGGAAACCTTCTGCCACTTGTGTGTTGGTTTTTAAAGGAAAAGGAGGAATTCAAGGGAGTCCAATCTACCACAGGAAACACTGGGAAAGAACAGGGCTTGTTCTGGAGACAGAGATTATTAGAGTATAAAGAAATAGCCCAATATAAAAGTAGACTGTCACCTATAGGCCTTGAATGTCAGGCTAACATTAAAGGATTTCTGGCAGAAGTAACCTAGAAGGAATAATTTTTCCTTTTGCTTCACACATGCCATGATCAAAGAATTCATAACGTGTCAGAAAATCTTTTGCTTATATGACTCCTCCTCATCGACTAGTACTCAAGAAGGACAAATATGTAAGTCAACCCCACTTGATTTGGTTTCCTAATTGTTTAAGTGCTGATCCCATAATGAAGAGGGGAGAAGTAGATGAAGGCAAGAAGGAAGAGCTCACATTCACAATGCATTTGGATATTTACAAAACCACTTTACCCACTCAGCAGGGAAATAAGCCTGACAACAATGTGAAGGATAAAGGAAAGGAGTGCCTGACCCTGAAAAGACCAGTCAGAATTACTCTAATAGTCTGCAGTGTAACAAGAAGAGAAAAGTGAGGACCTTTAGGGTTGATGGTACTGAGAGAAGGAAAAGGATTTAGGAGGGAGATAATAGCTGAAAAGATCAGAGAGATAAAGGGAAAAATGAAATAAAAAATAAATTACGGTTTTTAATAAAATTTCATTGTCTGAAATAATGAAGTCGGTTTACCGACTGAAAGAAAAGTCAGAACGAACAGATTTCGAGAGAAGTTATTGGGGAATGTTTTGAGATGTCAATTTCAATGTTTGGTAGAAATCAACACTCCTACTATATATAATTCAAGAGTTTCCATATTAGTGCTTAAGCAATTTAGTGCTTTCAGGAACACTGAAAAATCTGAGCTTTATTAGGAAAGAAGTTCAGCTACATTTTGAAACAAGTCATAAATATCTAAAGCATTATCAATTATATAATACTTCTTATTTAGGAAAACAGATACTACCTAAAAACTTTTTATTAATTAAAAATTAACTAGAATGACCTACTGAAATATGTAATGATATACATCTAAGGTAGTCACTAACCTCAAACTTGAATTAGTAGTTAGTTATACTGCAAGTTTATTCACATACTGTGTTGTAATTAAACTTTAAGCACATACATAATTGAGAGCTTCAGCATGTTAATATTAGATGCAAAAGTTACCCTTATAATTATTTATAATGCACTTTAATAGTACTGGATAAGGGGCAGCTAGGTGGCGCAATGGATAGAACCTGGAGTCAGGAATACCTGAGTTCAAATCCAGCCTCAGACACTTACTAGCTGTGTGACCCTGGGCAAGTCACTTAACCCCAATTGCCTCACTTAAAAACAAACAAACAAAAAAACCCAACAACAACAAAAAAATAGTACTGGATAGAGATCTAAAACTGCAGACTCCACACTTGCTACAGGTATAAAAAGACTTTTTATCCCAAGAATCCTATTCTGGATGTCAAGGTTCTAAGCAACACTGTTGATAAAAAACTACCACAATAAAAATACACATTTTGAAAAGTCTTAGGTAAAAATAGAATAATTTCCTAAACTGTATCCAAAATTCAATATTGACTCTATTTGGCAAACAAATCTTTACTCCTATAGCAATTTTACCTGCTGAATGGGAAATATTCACTAAAATATCTAATTTCAAAATCTGAACAAAAAATATGAATTGCCTATTCACAGAATATAAGTCACACATAGTCCAAGTCCCTTGTTTCACAGATGAGAAAACTGAGGATCCAAATAGCAGTTGTGTGGGTTGCCCAGGGTCACATGGTTTACTAAGGAAAAGCCAGTGCTGGAACCCAGGCCTCATTCCAATCTACTAGTACTCTTTCCACTACACATCAATTACATGACTGAAATTTCATCTACTCAGACCCAAGAAGCCACTTTAAACCATATATTTGTTATGTGCATACATACATATGTAAAGGAAAGACTTTCTAACTAAACTTCAAATGAATTCATATTTCTATAGTTCAATTCTCTTGAATTTGCTTTCATACTACCTCTCCTTCCAACTTTTTCTTTTAATGTTATACAAGTAGTTATTAAGCCTGATTCCCCTCTCAGGCCTCTCAATGAAAGCAATGTATTTTTCTAAAGGGCAAAAGATGATTTCCGACAAATGTGAAGTCATTTTATGGAGAAATAGAATCTACAAGCAATGAAATAAACAGAATACAAGAGCCCCTGTTATTTCTGGGAGCCTGGTTCACTACAAGGAAAATCTGAATGCAAATCAAGTCTCTGCTAATGGAGACCCTTACTAACGTGATTCAACATTAATATCAATTAACTACAATTCTGCTAATGAGTAATAAAGGCAAATACTTTAAAGCATGTATTCAAGGGACTATTTTGATTACATCATAAATTGACTGTTATCTGCTCATCTCCAGACTAAATAATTAAAATATTTCAAACAAAATGGAAAAGTAATTAACACCATGAAAATAAGGGAATCTTTTTCTGTAAAGGATGGAGAAAAAGAGAAAACATAGGGAGATGGACACTCAACTGCTCTCTACTCCCTGATGGGAGAATGAAAAATTAAAGTGCCCTTTCACAATTATTTTTTGGCCTCAATTCAGAGACAGCCACTTCACTATTGGATAAAAGCTGAAACCTCAGATTATTACATGATATCCCCAAAATCAAAAGGTTTACATGCTAGGTTGATGGGGCTAGAAATAAAATATGCCACTTGATATTTTATATATTACTTTTAATTTTCAAAGCACTTCTGTCTTCATCTCATTTGATGTTCACAATAATACTGTGAGGTAGCGAAGGGTTCAGAAGGACATTATAAACTGAAAACCATTATCAAGGCTAAACCCAAACCCACAATTAAAAATTTTTTCTCATCATTCAGAAGGCAATGTTGTATACTCTGAATATAAAATACATACAGTATTAAAAGGAATGCCCTATCAAATAAAAGCCCATAGGATCTCATCACAATATGTCCTGAGCTCCATGGCCCTGGAACTAAATCACAGGTTTTACTAAGAGAATTATTCTCTGAAGCACACATCTTATGTTTTCCTTGGAAAGGTATTGAAAAATAAAATTAATCAACCTTTAATAGTAAAAAGTAGTAGGAATAGCTAATAGTTTTTATGTTAATAAACTCCAATCAGAGTCTTCACTGATAACTGATTACCAACTGGTTCATTTCTTCTAAATTTTCCTGTCATAAATTGGTACTTACAGGCACCTATCAGGGAATCCTACTTCTTGGAGATGCAATCAAGTATTAAGATTTAGAGAAAAGGCCTACTTGTACATTGTATATTACCATTAAGGAATTTTTAATTAAATTTCAATGACTCAACATATTTCTATAATCTAATATTTTTATCTCCTGAGATGGTCTCCTCTTGCTAGCTTCTATTTATTACATTTTATCTCCGTTTCCATTAGAGTCACCTATCTTCTCCCATCTTATTTTCTGAACTGTCAAAGAATTAAAACCATTATAAAAATAACTTTGAGTGATAAAAGTGATAAAAAGGATGTAGGCAGGGAAGAAAGGATGAAATATGTCCTAAATATAAAATTAACCAACTTACACATACCCTCAATACTTCTAACTCATAAGAACTTTCTCAGTATTAGGGCAGCTGAAGGGAATATACTTAGAGGGCACAGGTATGGATTCAATATGAAGGGATGCTATCTGTAAAGCATTTATTTTTTGTTTATTCTTTTTTTTTGTGGGGCAGGCAGGGCAGGTTGGCTTATGTCTGGGGCCAGATTTGGGCTTGGGGCCTCCTGGATCCAGGGCTGGTGCTTTGTCCACTGTGTCACCTAGCTGACCCATGATGACATCTTTAAAATAAAGTTAAAGGGTAAGAGCAATGTACTGGAAGAAAGGGAAAGGGAGAGGTAGAATTTGGTAAAGTAGCTCACATAAAAGAAACAAGAAAAAGCTTATGGAGTGGAAGGGAAGATGGGGAAGGAGCAAGGGAGTGAGTGAGCCTTACTCTCATCAAAATTGGCTCAAAGAGGGAATTACTTATACACTCAAGTGGGTATAGTAATATATCTTGCCCTGAGGGAAAGTGGGAGGGGAAGGGGATAAGGGGGGGAAAGGCGAAGGAAGGGAGGGCAGACTGGGAGAGGGGACAGTAAAAAACAAAACACTTTTGAGGAGGGATAAGGTGAAAGAAGACAGAAAATAGAGTAAATATCAAGGGAAGGGAATAGGATAGAGAGTAATACAGTTAGCAATAGTAGTTGTGAAAGAAATGATGAACAGGATACTATCAAAAGGACACATGAAAAATGCAAACCATCAACAGAGAAAGAACTGATAGTATCTGAATACATATTTAAGTATAATTTTTTGTTAGTTCCTCTTTCTAAAGTTATTTTGTCTGTTTTCTTTCACAACCTGACTAATGTGAAGATGTTTTACATGACTGCACATGTATGATTTATACTGAATTGCTTGATTTCTTAGGGAGGGGTGAGGAGGGAAGGAGGGAGGAAGGAAATTTGGAACACAAAGTTTTGAAAAATCAATGTGAAAAAATTTGGTGTTTTTTTAAAAACATATAACTCAGGGAAAATGCTAAATAAATAAATTGGAAAAAAAGACCACTCTGAAAGACAACATGGGTCTTGGACTTTTCTTCTGCTTGTTATAACTGCCACATGGTCAATTCTTTACTGGTATATATGATGTTAATAATAAATGCTTACTGCCCAAAAAGTATTAAAAACCTCAACACCCTGAATTCAGCTAAGAATAATTCTTGTGCTGACCTGCTATTTCCTACAGAAGGAAGGACAATAATCTGACAAAGTGTCCTCTTGGTATAGGACAAAGCCCTGAGCTTGGGAGTCATATGAGTGCCCCTTAGTAGAAACCACTTTGTACCTCATGTCTCTTGGTTTTCAAAAAAGAGCCAAGAAGCTTTTTCAAAGTCCCTTTTTCAACTCAAGTTTCTAAGATTCTGTCTATCAATGCATTTCCTGACATCTGGGACAAGCACACTCCAAGGCACATTAAATGATAAACAATGTTGCCATTTGGTCTATCACAATGATATTTCCAAGTTAAACTATTAAAAACAATGGGAAAGTTAATACTTGTGCTCCTTTCCCAAAAGCAACAGCACAAGATAAACTTCTCTGCAGATGGCTTATTCCAAAGAATAAATGTCTGTATCAAGAACTCACATCCATAAAGAACCTTTTAACATTTTACCATCTCAGGTGGTTTGGTTTTTATCACTTTTGGCTAAACATTCTACAAGTGTGGTTGAGTAGAAGAGGTACTAGATCTGGACCCAGGGCAATTCCATCTCTGGTGTTTTACTGTGTGACTCAGGACAAGTCACTCAGACTCTCTTAGATTCAGTTTATTAATATGAAATATAAAATGAGAGTTGGTTGACATGTCCTTTGAAAATCCCTTCCAGCTTTAAAACTATGGTCCTAGGAGATCTTCATTCTCTACTCCCATACCATCCAAAGTGTAGAAATTAACTACTTAAAAGCTAAGTCCTCTGCTTTTATCCCTCATTATCAAACATTTACACCATCATTAAACTAGGAACAAAAGAATTAGAGTGCAAGAGTGAGTTAAATGACAAGATAGCCATCATAAGCTAATTATACAATTAGGATTTACAGTCCTTCATTTCAGGAGAATTTACTATCTACACATAAAACCAGGCAATAGAAATAAGACCCTCTTCTTTCCTCCCTCCCTCCCTCTTTCCAGCACTCTCAGAGATCTTGATACCCGCATAAAACTCAGCATCCCTGGCCACCCTTGTCCTAATTCCATGGCACACTGCTTCTGGAGGGGGCTCTGGATGGCTTCTTGTGCCCTTCAAGGCTTTCCCTTTGTCACCATCACTCAGCAAGGTTTCATCCTCTGAGGTTCATCTTCCCCAGATTTATCACCCATCAAGAAGATAATAATTTATCAGCTACAGATCCAGCCTTAACTGGCACATCCCACCACTTGTCCTCTATCTTCATCCTTGCTGACTCTTCAGAAGCATCTGAGGCTACTGACCACCCTTTCCTCCTGATTTTAGTCATGTTGCTATGCCCATGTTATACTCCTACCTCTTTGAGTGTACCTTCACATTCACCACCTCAGTGTCCACCTCATGACCCCTCAGTGTGGCTGTGACCCCATAGCTCTGTCCTGAGCCATCTATTCTTCTCTCTTTACAGTCTCTCACTTGGTGATTCCATTACTTCAAAAGGGTTTAATTATCATCTCTGTGGAGATAACTGGGCAGTTAGGTGGTATACGGGATAATGCCCCAGGCCTGGAATCAGAAAGACCTGTGTTCAAATCCAGCCTAAGCCACTTCCTAGTTGTGTGACCCTGGGTAAGTCACAACCTTGTCTGCCTCACTTTCCTCATCTATAAAATGAGCTGGAGAAGGAAATGTCAAGCAACTCCAGTATCTTGGCCAAGAAAACCCCAAATGGATTTTCACGTCCAAAAAAAAGTTGTACAAAACTGAAATAAATGAACAACAGAAACAAATGTAGGCAACTCCCAAATCTCTATATTCTGTTCTAGTCTCTCCTGAACATTTTATACCAGGTGTCCTACTGACAGCTCAAACTCAAAAGGTACAAAATAGAAGGCATAGGAACACAGGATCATAGATTCAGAACTGAAATGACCAAGGAGGGAAGAGGGGAGGAGGGAAGGATAGAATTTGGAACTCAAAACTTTAAATAAAACTTTATTAAAATGAAAAAAATCAACATGTTACTCCCAAAAGCTGAAAGGAACCTTAGAAGTAAATTATTTTAACCTCATTTTGTCACAGATGAAGAAACCTTGCTCTATGGAAGGTAAGTGGCATGCTCAGGATTGAAAGAGAATAATGCTAGAATCAAACTCAAGTCCTCCTGATTTCAAGGCTACCATGCTATCCACTAAATCACATTATCTTTACTCATAAAAACATCTCTCTTTCTGCTGGGGCTACTAACATTATTCTCAGTCACACCATGGGCACTGTCCTTGACTCCTTACTCTCTCTCACAGCCATCTTCTCCTCTCTCCTCTCATGCCTATCTCCCTAATTCAAGTCCTCAACATCTCTCACCTGGTTTGTCCTAATGGCCTTCTAAGTGGGCTCCTTCCTCAAGTCTTTTTGTGTTCCAGTCCATCATCTACACAGCTGCTAAGGTGATCTTCTCAAAGCACACACCTGACCATGTCACTCCCCTACTCTACTCTCTGACTTCAGTGGCTCCCTGTTGCCTGTAGGGTGAGATGGAAATACCCACTTGTCTTTGAAAGTCCTCTGCACAACCTGGCTCCAGCTTTCCCTTCCTGCCTCCCCACCACTACACTCTACACAGTCCAGCCTTCATGCTGTTCCTCACATACAACATTCCATCCCCATGCCTTTCAACTGGCTCTCCCCTTGCCTGGAATGCTCACCCTCCTCACCTTTGGCTCTTAAAGCCTCTTGGTTCTTTGAAAGCTCTGCTAAACAACACCTTCTACTTGAAGCTTTTCCTGATTCCCCAGCTGGCAAGTGCCTTTTCTTCAAAATGATGTTATCTATATTTGTAAAGTTTTTATATTATGGGCCTTTGCCAATAAAGAGCAAGTCCTTTGAGAACTGCAATGGTTTCCATTTTATCTTTGTATTTCTACTGAACAGCAGTGCCTAGAACATTCTAGCAAACTGACAAATGCCTGATGATTGTTTATAGAATATATTTTCCCTGTAAAATCATTAACAGGGTAAAATATTCATTTTCCCCAAGACAAATTCCCTAGCCTAAATCTTAGGAGTCCTTTCCATCCTTCTGTGCAAAAGACTGAAACTTATGATTGTACTTAGGTAGAATAATGGATGAGTTAAAAGTTAGACTGAAATAAACCTAATTTGAGGAGAAAGTAATTCAAATCTAATGATCTGGAGAATTGTTAAGAAGATGAGAAAAGGAATTTTAGGCTAAAATGTCAACATTATGCTTCTGAATTATAAAAACAGTTATTTATTAAAGACCAATAAATTGAGTTGAAAAGGTTAAACTACAAAACCCTCAAATTTTCTCTCTCCCAAACTGGCCAATCTGAAGGCTAAGTGCTATTCTCTTCCAGTCTCCTTAGATTTATCAGCTATCAGCTATGTGTTGTATTAGCTTCAATTGGGAAAGAGATAAATATCAATTAATAATATCATAAATCATAAATATCAATGTTAAAAATAAGCAATAAACCAGACTGTCAATAACTGGAATAAAATTCTGTTAGTAATAGTGTTGGATACACATAAAACATAACTAGTTGCACAGATTAGGTTTTCTATTCCTGAGATGCTTCTAAAACAAAATAGCTGGTACACACCTTCAGAGAGGATAGCTTTTTTCAAAGAGAGCAACAACTCTGCAAAACTTCTGACATCATTGACCAACTGCTTCATGTACTCCGGATCAATAATGGGGCTGTTACAGCAACTTGGATTGGAATTTATGCTGCTCAAAGAGTTGCTCTTGGTGCAGTGCCCCATTCTCCAGTTTCCAAAATTAAGAAGAGTGAAAAGATTACACAGTGAGAATCCAGCAATTGATAAACCATGCTTGTTGCTTCCAATGTTCTGTCGCAACATCCCAATCACAGCAGTGCTTCTGAAATCCCTTCAGTTGTGGTCCATCTGGTAACAGAAAACGGAAATCCTTAAAGCGAAAAGAAGACAATTATTAGGTATAAATACATGGAAATATAATTTAAGTTCTCCTTACTTTATTTCTGAAAATAAGAAAATATTTTAGGAGAAAGCATGGTTGCCCTTCAGGTCACCTCAAGCCTCAATGATGACCTTCAAAGTAATCTTATTTTTCTTTTCAAGAACACCTGTGAGTAACTAATCATCTGTTTAAATTGCCCCTTAACATTTTTATCTTTAGTCTACACAACTTCTTGGGACAGAAAGTTCTGTAAGTTTATCCACAGTAAAATGTTTGTCTTTTAGCTTAAAGCTTGTCTCCCCCAAGACAGAACAGAAGCTCCCTGAGGGCAAGGCCCATTTCACTTGTCTCTTTGTATCCCCTGGGCTTTGATCTGTGCCTGGCACATAGCAGGAGTGACTGCCCAGGGTCACACATCCAGTTAGTAATGTCAGATATGGGATTCAACCGGGCTCTCTCCTGGCACCTGGCCTGAAGAGCCACCTAAGACAGAGACTGAAGAAGCTGGGACAAAATAGGGATATTCTACAGGAATATTCTCCAATTCAGTTTCTTAACTGGAAATTTAGCTTCCTCAGGAAATTAGTTTTAAAAATATTTCCACATTAAATTGATACATAATTTTATGCTCACTCTCTTATCATGTCACTTCAAAACCACAGTATTTGTTGTAGATTTTGAAGGAAAAATACAGAAACAAGAACCAGCACTTTCAAAGACCTGCCAAAGGGCCCCCAGGCAAAGCCTGAACTGTGTCAACAGACACCTGAGCAAAAGACATTTGGACAACTCTCCCCAAATGTGCAGGGAGCCCTTTTCACCCCCAGCCACTACAGCTCACCAAAATACTACTAGTACCTTTTCTGGCATGGTTTGCCTTCTAAATCACATGTCTGTTACTTCTCTGTTTACATGCTGACTGCCTCATTAGAGTGCACACTGCTGGAGAACAGAGATTGGTTGTGCCTTTCTTGGTAGCCCCGGAGTTTAGCAAAGGACCTGGCAAAGAGTCAAGTGTTTCCTAAATGTCTGTTGATTCATTTCACTGAATGCAGATATCAAAAATATATCACAGGTGCAAAAATGCCTTGTTACAGAATGGGCACTGCAGGATTTTCAACTAGAAGAGCCTGGAGAACTAAGGTGGGACCAGAGGAGACAGACTGAACCTAGGTCACACAGACAGACAGTAGTCAGGAAAAGCCAAGGTTTGAACCCAGGCCCTCAGATTCCAAATCCAGTGTTCTTGCCACTACAGTAGGGGAATCCTAACTTGACCTGAGGCAGCGTGGTACTATGGAAAGAACAAAGGCTCTAGGGCCAAAGGTCCACATGCCAACTCTGATACTAAGAGTATGACAAGACCTTGGCCAAATCACTGGACCGCCTCAGTCCCCTCCCTGCCCCACCCCCCCAAATAAGAAGGAATAGACAAGTCTCAAGACCCTTTCAGCTCTGATCTTATGGGTGAAGTTTCCTACCGATTTCTGGGTATGACGGGTCACCAGTACTGCTCAAAAAAAAAAAGGTATTCTATGACGGAAATATTTCCTAGTTAAGAAACGAACTATTCAACCAAAGTTGAAAAATGCCCTAATCTTATATCAACATCTGTGCACGTTCATCTCACCATTTCTTCCTCAGGAAAAAAAATGCCTGTTATTTCAGAAATCTGCTCTTTCAGCACATTTTTCCAATGAGGTAGGTTTTTACTGCATGAGATCTGCCAGAGAAAATTTGGGAGGCTTGTCGCTTGCTGTCTTTCTCTACTTCCCCCCAATATAAAATAATACAAAGTGCACTGTACCAAACCGTTTAGGTCCAGGGTAGGGGGTATGCAAAATGACTTTTCAGTTCACCACGACCAAATCCGCTCTTCGATAACGATTTCCAAAGCAGAATTGGGCTCTCCTGTGCCCAGCCAGTCACCACTCATGGGAGGGCGGTGGGAGCAGCGCACCTTTTTGCCTGGAGGAAGCTCCCGGCCTCCCACCCAGGACTCCCGCTAGGAATCTCTCCAATTCCAAACAGGCAGGCGGGTTGGGTGGGTAGGCGAACACCGTCCTCTGCTCCACCCCCCCACCCCCACCCCACCCCAGCCCTGGCCAAGCTGTCCTAGAGATCGTTCCTCAGACCAGGCTGGAAATGCATTTTGGAGGGCAACAAGGGGGCTTAAGAAATAGAAATGGGGGAGAGGAGAGAGGGTGAATTAAGGAGGGAAGAGGGGGTAAAGAGAAAAGGAAAAAATGGGGAAGGACGGAAAGAGGAGGAACGGGAGATGGTAGGAAGGTGGAAAGGGAAGAAAGGGGGAAAGGAAGAAAGGAAGAGAAAAGAAGGAAGAAGGAAGAACGGGATGAAAGAAGAGGGAATGAGGAAGGAATGGGAAATGGGAAGAAAGAAAGAAAAGGAGGGAGGGAGGGAGGAAGGGCGAGGGGGTGGGGGGTGATGCCGATACCGCCTTCATTCCAGCCTGGACAGGTAACAGGGTGACCTAAACGGGCTGGGTCACTTCCACGCTCAGGAAACGGGCGAGGAAAGGTAAATAGGGGCCCAAGAGGCGCCATGGTCACCCGATGGAGCTCTGCCTTCTCCCCCCGCCCCCCAAAGCTCCTCAGCGGGCGCAGGGCCCCGAACTTCTCGTTCCGGACCAGAGAGGACAGGAGAAGCGCGGCTAGAAGACACTCCCGCCCGAGGGTCCCGGGGACGCCCGGGGCGGGAATCGCCCAGCCTCGGCCCCAGAAGGTTGAAACTGGGGGGAGAAGAGGACGGGCGGCTGTGCCCGGGGCGGCGGCCGATGTCGCCTCAGCGGCCAGCCCCGGTCCCACACCTGCTGCCCCGTCCCGTCCCATCTGGTCCCGTCCGGTCCCGGGAAGCTCCACACGGGGCCGAGCCCAGGAGGGCGCCCCCGGGACGAGGTCCCCGAGGGCTCCGAAGAGGCCCGCACAACCCGCTCCGGGGTCGCGACCCCCGCTCAGCCCCGGACCCCGAGTCCCCGAGGGGCGGGGGTGGGTGGGAGGAGAGGGTTCCGGGCGCGCCTCCTCCTCCCCCACAGTCACCCTGGGGGACTGGAGGGCTCGGCGACACTCACCCGTGCAGCAACATCGCGCCGCGAAGGGTACGGCGGGCGAACATCGAGGTCCTCGGGGGACGTGGCCGAGTCCTGTAGCCCACCGTCCACGGAGGGGAGTCCGCCCTCCTTGGGCCGGCTCTAGCTGAGCCGCTGCGAGCCACAACTCACTCAGGCTGCTGCCCCAGCTCCCCGCCCTCTGTCCTTCGGCCGCGGCCGCCCCACCCCCATCGAGTCCCAAAGGGGCGGGGCCTGGGCTGCCTGGTGAAACAGGTGGAGGGAGGGGCTGCTTGGTTGTGCGGGACCTCCGGCTTGTGCTGCGTTCTCTCTGCGAGCAGGGGAGTCTAGACTGGAAGCTGTTGTGAGCAAGCTTAGGACTGGCCGGAATGAAGTCGGCCGGGAAGTGCTCGGTGCGCTCGGGCGACCGACCCGAAGCATGCTAGCGGAGCGTGCGGTTTGTAGCAGACACGCGAAGCAATTAGCGGGCAGCCAGACTGCAGACCAGACTCCCCAACTGGCCCGCTGCGGCCCTGGTCTCGGGGCCGAGTACTTTCTGGTGAAAATTAAGTTTTTCCGAGAGGGTGTCGATTGGTCAGAATGTTGAGGAGAACCCGCTGGGTCACTGGAAAGACTCCGTTTCCTCTCATCGTACCTTTGCACTGACAGTTCCCCATGACTAGAATGCACTCCCTTCCTTGCCTAGCTTGGGAGAGTCCCTCTCTTCTTTTAAAAGACAATTCAGGTGCATCTACTACAGGAATCTGAGCCTCCAGCCCCAGCTCCTGGTGACTCCCCCTCAAACTCCTTTGCATTTAACTACTTTCTATATAGTAGAAATAGATATCAATCGGGGGTTCTTAACTTCAGGTCCTTGATATTGTTGTCGTTGTCAGATATTTTGGTAACTATTCAATATATGGAGCAACCAGGTGGTGAAGTGCATAGAGTGCCAGATTCTCTTCTTCCTGACTTCAAATGAGACGTCAGACACATCTAGCAGTGTGATCTTGTACAAGTCCCTCAATCCTGTTTGCCTCAGTTTCCTCATCTGTAAAATGAGCCGGAGAAAGAAATGGCAAACCATTTCAGTATCTTTGCCAAGAAAACCCCAAATGAGGCCGTGAATTTCAATATAATTGGTTTTCTTTTGTAAAAACATCATTTGAAGAAGTAGTCTGTTGGCTTCACCAGATGGCCAATAGGGTCCAAGACACAGGAAGGTTAAAGAACTCCTGATACAGATATAGATATGCACCCAGTGGCACACAGTATTAACTTCACATTTATGCTGTACGAGTTTTATATGCACTGGTTTCCCCTATTAGAATGAAAGCTCATCATAAGTAGAGAAGGCTTCAATCTTTGCACTTGTTTGCCTGGCACAGAGTAGGAGTTTCATAAAGACTTTGATTACTGATTGATTGAATAAATACTTGTTGATCAACTGATAAGCTCCTCTAAGGTAGGAAAGATCATAGCAACTGAAATAGGGAGCTGGGAGATGCCTCTCAATTTCTTCATTTTAAAATAAGGAAACTTGAGGCCCAGGGAGGCTAAATGATTTGCCTAAGGTCACACAGAGATCATAAGGTCATCAATTTAGAATTCAAAGAGATCAAGGAGGCCATCTAGCCCAACCCCCTCACTTTACAAATGAGAAGCTGAGGCCAAGAAAAATGACCAGTCATATCCTAGTTGTTTGTATATTGTTTTGCCTCTTAGACTGACTTCCAAGGAAGAGAGAACCATGTTTTTTGCCTTTATGTCCCCAGCCCTTAGCACAGGGTCTTACACACACTTAACACTTAATTTCTGTTTTTGTTTTGCAGGGCAATGAGGGTTAAGTGACTTGCCAAGCTTGGATCACAGCTAGTAAGCTATGTCAAGTGTCTGAGTTCAAATTTGAACTCAGGTCCTCCTGAATACAGGGCCAGTGCTTTATCCACTTAATTTCTTATGGAATGACTTGAATAACTGTGGGAGAGCCCATAGATTTAGAAGACTGCTGTATTAGCTCCTTGATTCAAGGTCACCACAGGGACAGAGCCCTGGGTATACCCAGTTAAGCAGCTTACTAACAGCCCAGTTATATGGAATGTAGCAGCAGAAGATGTAGGTTGACTTTCCAAAGGCCAAGGATGGTGTCCTCAGGCCACTGACAGGTATCACAGCTGGAAATTGTGGCCTTCCTGACTTTGCTATAAAATACTCTATCTTGCCTCTGACAACTTCGTCCAACTTATCCCGGAATCAAGGGCCTCTTTCTTAAGAAGGGAAATCCCTGAAAAAGAAGGGGGGGAAATAAAAATAAAAATAAAAAAGCAGTCCAAAGCCAGATTTCCACCCCATACTGTCACTAGAACCATCCCTGACCTCACCCCTGGAGCATTTAGAGAAAACTGATGAAAGAATGACAGGGCACAGTCAAAACAAAAACTCCAGCTTCCAGGGTGGACAAAACTGACCAAGCAGGTTATTAATCTTGATTCCAAGATGGATGCAATTGAGAAACAAGGAATCAATTCAGACCAAATGCTGGAACTGAATATGAAAGACATTGCATGTACAACAGAAGCAAAAGCATCCTAAATTGTTACCAGGAATTAATGTTGCTATATTTATAATTGGAGGCATTTTGAAGTAGTGGATAGATTGTTGAACCTGGCATCATAAAGACCTGGATTCAAATCTTGCCTTTAGTGAAAAATAAGACATTTTCAGACAATGCCAATGTAGAGATTTATTTTGCTTGGTTGAAAGGGAGGGTTGTTTTGGTTTTGGTTTTTAAATTTGTGAGTAGGAAGGGAGATAAGGGTAAATGATAGTAGTACAAAAATAATAAGAGCATCAGTGAGCCATTTTTTAAAAGTGCACAGAATGGAAGGGACTTCAGAAGGAAACACAGATAAGTGGAACAGCTTTGGAACTAACATGCTGAATGTCATATAGTTTAAAAAACCAAATATACAAACCCTGTGCATAATAGAGATAAATGGTTCTTTATAAAGGGAAATATTCAGGCTTGCTGGTGTTTTCCAAGTACAGAATAGCAAAAATTATTTTAAAATTATTTTTTAAAAAATCTTACCTTGTCACTTATTAACTGAGCAAAATCACTTAACTTCATTTTAGCTCAGTTTCCGTATGTGTCCAATGGGGATTATAATACCTATGCTCTCTCCTTTGAAGGGTTGTTTGCAAACTTTAAGATGCTATATACTATATGTATATGTATAGAGATATATAGACATAACCTATATCAGATTACCTGCTGTCTAGGAGAGGGGGGAGGGAGGGAGAAAAATCTGAAATTGTAAAGCTTGTATAAACAAAAGTTGAGAACTATCTTTACATGTAACGGAAAAAATAGAATACCTTATACATTAAAAAAAAAATAAAACAAGATGCTATATAAAAGTCTATTACTCATACCACTAATAAACTGGGCTTGCTTCAAGGTATCCATTTCTTTTTTCTTTTTCTTTTTTTTTTTTTGTGGGGCAATGGGGGTTAAGTAACTTACCCAGGGTCACACAGCTAGTAAGTGACTGAGGCCAGATTTGAACTCAGGTACTCCTGGCTCCAGGGCCAGTGCTTTATCCACTGTGCCACCTAGCTGCCCCCAAGGTATCCATTTCTAAATCCAAAGGTGTCGGAGTTATTTTTGGTTTTTCTATTAAGTTTGCCTGAAACATAATTGCCAACCTATCTGCCTAAGCCACAGTTCATGATGATACCACCTCAGAGCAGGGAAAGCCAATCCTATGACATGTTGTTGAAAGATTTATGCAAAAAAATAGCATCAGGCTGTAAAGAAAGATTATCTCAGTTCAGCCACTTGGGTACTAATGCAAACGTCAGGAGAAAGAATCCAAGAGTTTCAGTCATTGAGTCTTACTCTGCAATCTATGAAACTTGAATATTAAAATAAATTTGAGAATATTTGTCCTAAGAAAAGCACTAGAGCTAAAGCGCTGCTAAGAAATCTAGTGTATGGGGCAGGTAGGTGGCACAGTGGATAAAGCATGGGCCCTGGATTCAGAAGGACCTAAGTTCAAATTTGACCTCAGACACTTGACTCTTACGAGCTGTGTGATCCTGGGCAAGTCACTTAACCTTCATTGCACCACAAAAAAAGAAAAAGAAATCTAGTGCATGTGAACCCTAGACTTAGTTGTAGAAGAAGATTTGAAAGGCAAGCTCAGGAGCCAAATCAGGCTGGATGACACAAAGGGTCTCTCATTCATTAATCATTCCTGTATCCATCTAGCTGATCAGGCCAAGTTTAATTGCTTCATCCAAACTTTACCTAAAAGAACAGGGAATCACTAAGGAATTTCAAATTGTTTACCTCCCTCCTGAAGGTGGTAGGGTAAACTTTCCACCAGTGATTTTCTTCCATCTCCTTCCACAAAAATACTTAATAAGAAAGAAAGAGAGCGCTAGATGGGAACTCAGCCACACACACACACACACCCCTTCATTTGATAGATGAAGAAACTTCAGACTCAGGCACAGGTGGCACAGTACATAAGAGTGCTGGAGTTGGAGTCAGCAAGGCCTGAGTTCAAATTCTGACTCAGACCTTAAGCTATGTGACCCTGTGCAAGTCATCTAACATCTCTGTACCAAAATTTGTTCATCAGTAATATGGGGATAATAATAGCAACTATCCTACATGGTTGTTATGAGAATCAAATGAGATTACATCAGTAAAATGCTTGGCAAACCTTAAACTGCTAATATAAATGGTGGCTATATATTTTGGGGGGGGGCAAGTGGGGTTAAGTGACTTGCCCAGGGTCACACAGCTAGTAAGTGTTAAGTATCTGAGACAGGATTTGAACTCAGGTCCTCCTGAATCCAGGGCCAGTCCTCTATCTACTGTGCCACCTAGCTGCCCCGGTGGCTATTATTATTAAAGGTTAAATGATTTGCCCAAGGTCATACAAGTAGTCAGTGGCACAGTTGGGATTTAGATTCCAAATTCTCCTTCTATGACATCACATTGATAGCACAGGATTTCGATGTCAGTCTTTAGATTTTCTTTCTTAAAAAAGTTTATTTGCTGGTTAGACCAACAGGAACCAATATTGTTTTAATGAGGCTCTTATATGATCGGATCCCTAACTAATATTTTGAGATGTCTGTTTAGGTCAGTAAATTTCTCCCATTTACTTCATTTGTAGGCCTGTGTGTGATTTATTAGGTAACCATCAAGTTGACTCAAGAAAATGGTCAGCATAGGATAGGACTAGTCAGGAATTTGGCAAGTCATGACTGCCTGGAAGCATTCTGTAGCCCCCAGATGGACAGTGAGTGCTGCCTCTCTCTAAGATCTTTCCTGGGAAGGGTGACAGCTGTAGGAAGCATAGGGAGCCTAATGACAGCATTGTTAATCTCTCTCTTCATCCACTTCCTAGAACAAATATTGCTGAACTTTTTGAGAACAGTACCATTCTCCTAGGGACTTTAATGAGTGTTTTTCTTCCTGACTCTATATTGGTATAAGGCTGGCTGCCTATGTTACAGTACCTGGAAAGACTTCACTGCCTGCCTGTGAGGGCAGACATGTAACTGTTTGCCAGAGCTGAGAAAAAAAATCCATTTATAAACCTGCTATAATAAATACTCCTTAATCCCATTATCAGCTATTCAAGAAAGAAAGAAAAAGAACTGATGATCTTTAGTTCCTTTAGAGGGAATGTCTAATTAAATGAGCATGCATTTTCCACTCCCACCCACACCCCAGGAGTTTGGATATACAAGGGACAAGAGATATATAGTAAAATAGCGTGAAGGGGATTGTCCAGTAATTTTTTTTTGGGGGGGAGGGGGTAAGGCAATTGGGGTTAAGTGACTTACCTAGGGTCACACAGCTAGTTGTGTCAAGTGTCTGAGGCTAGTTTTTTGGGTTTTTTTGTTTTTTTAGTGAGGCAGTTGGGGTTAAGTGACTTGCCCAGGGTCACACAGCTAGTAAGTGTCAAGTGTCTGAGGTCAGATTTGAACTCAGGTCCTCCTGAATCCAGGGCTGGTGCTCTATCCACTGTGCCCCCTAGCTGCCCCCCAGCAATTTTTTTTAATGGAAAATATGTGAACACATTTGTAAGCAGTCCAGTCCCAACCCCTCTATAGCTACCTCATCCCAAAACTCTTTAGAGCTGAAAAGAACTAATTGAGGTGAGATTCAGTGATGTAAGTGACATATGCAAGATCACACAGGAAGTAAACAGAAAAGCCAGGATTCAAAACCCAGGTTATCCTATGTCAAAGAGGTAAGGCTCATTTTCTCTACTCTTTTTTTTTTTTTTTTTTGGTGAGGCAATTGGGGTTAAGTGACTTGCCCAGGGTCACATAGCTAGTAAGTGTTAAGTGTCTGAGGTTGGATTTGAACTCAGGTCCTCCTGAATCCAGGGCCGGTGCTCTATCCACTGCACCACCTAGCTGCCCCTCATTTTCTCTGCTCTTAACAGGGAAGGGAAGAATAACTTTTTTTTCCTTCCTAACTCACAATGGGTTGGTGAAGGAAAATTAGTCCTTTGAGGCCCTTGAAGGAATAAAAAGAGCCCAGAAGAGTGACACTGGTTTTGTTCTTATTATTCTGAGTTTGAAAGTAGAGATTAGGCTGGAAAGTTCAGAACTTCCGCGTGGAAAGTTTTGTCTCAGTGGTCAATAGTATGCAACCTAAATTAAGAAAGTACAAAAGAGGGGCAGCTAGGTGGCGCAGTGGATAAAGCACCGGCCCTGGATTCAGGAGTAGGCCTCAGACACTTGATACTTACTAGCTGTGTGACCTTGGGCAAGTCACTTGACCCCCATTGCCCTGCAAAAATAAATAAATAAACAAACAAACAAAAATTCGTATGGGCTGTTTATAAATTCCCACAACTGCTTCTCCCAAAATGATAAGGAAAAGATTAAAAATTAAAAAAAAAAAGAATATTACTTATTTAGCTTGAAGGAGAGAAGACCCCTAGAGACATGATAACGGTCATCAAGTGTTTGAAGAACAGAACTATGGAAGTCATTCGACTTCACAGGATTGAAGAGTTGTAATGAAGCTCAGCAGCCCTCTCATCCAACGAATACAGGAAAGGAATCTCCACTATGAACATGTTGTCATCTCTCTGTGAAGACCTCCCATGAGAGGGGCCTGGCAGCCCCTTCCGCTTATGGCGAGGAGCTCTGACCTCATATCGAGTCTACATAGATGCCCTCTTGGTCACTGCCCTTCTGCCCTCTGGGGCCAAACAGAAAAACACAAATCCTGCCTCCACATGCCAAGCCTCCAGATATTTGAAGATGGCTACCCCAGGTCTCCCATGAGTCTTCTGCAGACTGAAAACGTCCAGTTCCAACAACTGATCCCCCTAGTTTCAAGACCCTGATTCACTATCCTAGTATCTCTCCCCTCTTGTTCTGCTTGGCCTTGGCAGGCAGAACCAGGAGCAGTGGGATAGATGCTGGAAAGAGGAAAAATTAGGGATAATATCAGGAAAAATAAACAAACAATTAGTTCCATGGAACTAAATGGAATGGGCTGTTTCAGAAGGAAGTAGGTTCTCACCTTCCCTTGAGGTTAGATAACCCCTTCTCACATGTAGTATTTAATAAATGCCTTTAAAAAGAATAAATCCATAAAAGGGATTCTTGTTCAGCTACATGTTGAACTAGATGGCCTTGGAGGTCCCTGTTAACTCAGATTCTTTGATTATGATACAGGCTGGGGTCAAAGTCTTGAAAATCTTGAAGTAACTGGGCTCCATGACAAATTCAGTTCAGAATGTGTTCAAATATAATTTGGGAGCAAGGTACTCTGCTAAAACATATGACCATACTGTCATCACCCTTTATCATTCAAGTCAGGATGAGAATATTTATTATGAAAGTCATTGAAACCACTTGCCCAATGTATGTAATGTAACATAAGCAAGAATGGTGAGGAAGGTATTAAAAATACCCTATCATCTACCCAGTTTCACTGGACCTTGAAGACAAATTGTACTGTAAGGTATTTAGTATGCTGTATTGGCTGACCTAGTGTCTGGAAAAGGTGGGATCAAGTTTCACTTCTAACATCACATAAGCTTTGTTAAATCATTTAACCTATGGGTAATTCTCTAAGATTGTAAGAATACAGAAAAGTTGCAATCCAAATTGATGGAGGAGTTTTTCCATACTGAAAGGTCTCTATATGGATGAACCTACAGGGCAAGACCAAAAAGAAGAAATACATCTGGGGCCGCTAGGTGGCATAGTGGATAAAGCACCGGCCCTGGAGTCAGGAGGACCTGAGTTCAAATCCGACCTCAGACACTTAACACTTACTAGCTATGTGATCCTGGGCAAGTCACTTAACCCCAATTGCCTCACCAAAAAAGAAGAAGAAATACATCTTAGCTACCAATGAGAGTACTCAGCATGGATGAAATAGATGAAGACAGAAAGAATATGTAACCCCAAAGGAAGACAGAAACAAATGAAGAGCCAGTCTAAAGCTACCAAAATACTTGGAAAGAATCATAGGAGTATATCTAGAGCCAGAAGACACCCCAGAGGCCATTCTTGTCAAACTTTCTTATTTTATAGATAAGGAAACTAGAGGCCAGAGAAGTCAAGGGATTTTCCCAGTTACACAGGTAAGCAGATAGCAGACCTGGAACTTGAACCTAGGTTCTCAGAATCCGGGGATAGTATTTCTTCCTCTTAATCAAACAATCATCAAACATTTATTAAGTATTCACGATGGACCAGGCACTGTACTAAGTGATAGAAATTTAAAAAAAAAAAGTAAAATACAATGCCTTGGGGGGCAGCTAGGTAGTGCAGTGGATAAAACACCAGCCCTGGATGCAGGAAGACCTGAGTTCAAATCTGGCCTCAGACACTTGACACTAACAGTGTGACCCTGGGGCAAGTCACTTAACCCCTGTTGCCCCGAAAAAAAACCCCCAAAACAAAACAAAACACAAAACCCCCCACAAAAAAGCAAAACAAAACAAAACAAAAAAAATACAATGCCTGCCTTCAAGGAGCTTACATTCTAATGAGGCCACTGTATTATTCAATTTTCCCCAGGACTGTATCTTAGGTCTCTTCTCATGATAAAAATGCTTGCTTGTTCTAGCATTTGATTTAATACCAACATTGAGTGCACAAAGTGTAACCTAGAAGATTCAGTGAACTAGATTGGAAAAAAACCCTGTATGAAGTACCAGGAGACCCAAGTTTAAATTCTGAGTAGTTCTGCTACTTAGCACCTTAGGCAAGGTATTTCACCCCTGAGTCTCACTGTACTGTACTCCACTATAAAGTGAAGGAATTTAACTAAGGGTCTGTTCCAATTCTCAATCTAAAGAGACATCACCAACAAAACTAAGGCCAGAGCACTATTTTTAGTGTTAAAACCAGAGTTTGTATCTAGGCTCTGTGTGGACAAGACCCTTAACCCCTGTGGGCCTCAGCTCTTCCTCTTTAAAATAAGGGAGATGGACTAGATGACCTTCAAGTCATTGAAAACTCCCTCTTAATTCCAAGTTGATGACACTATGATCCTTCCAGCTAAGTTTTAAGTTCCTCTGTAGGAGAAAGTCTAGTAAGGAACCAGGGTCTAGTGAAATTGGGAGAAAAGAGTCTTTGATGGAGTCGCTATGCTGCATGGGAGATCAGAAGAGTGTATGGTATGGTATGCAGTAAAACCACTTCTGGAGACAGGCTAAGAGAAGAGCCCCTTTGCAAAATTGTCCATGGGAACCTAAAGTTTATTTCATTTTTATTATTTTATTATATTATTATTATTATTGTTATTGCCTTCATTTTCAAAACTATCCTCCACAGAGCCATTCCTTGGTAACAGAATTCTAAGTAATGCCAACTGGGCTGTCCCCTTGGTAACATGGAATTGTAAACAATACAATAACTGACTCTGAGAGTATTCACAAAATGCCACACTTGCTGATCAATGAATAGATCAACAACCAATGAGCATTTATTAAACTTAGCCTAATTATATGTCATGACACTGAAAATGAGGTCAAAATAACAACAACAACAACAATAATAATAATACTCCTAGCGATCAAGGAGGTTCTATTGGGGACTGAGACCTACACTTTCGGAAAATCACTTTAGTATAGCTGCATAGAAGATGGATTGGAACAAGAAGAGACCTATTATTAGGGGGGGATGAGGGCTGAACTATGGGAGTGACCCATAGGAGGACACCATTTGGGCAGTGGGGAAAAAAAATCAAGGAAACGTAGCTTGCTAAAAACTATAAAGTCAGGATCTTGTATATGGTGAAGTGCAGGAGAGGAACTGGGAGAAGGAAATCCTAATTCTTCCCTAATCATCATCCTGGGGAAATTGCCTTGTGGCAAGAGCCCTCTGCCACAAATCACTGATGTCCACTCCCTTAGAGGAGAAGGCATCACACTCCAAGAGTCTAACGACAACGATTCTACTTTAAAGGAAAAGTAGAGCTTTGACTTCTCCCTTGACTGTCAAGTCCACAGTGAGTCAACCGAAGCTCCCACTCTGGATGTAACTAGGCAGTGACATCATAGCCATTGTGATGTCAAATAGCTGTTGAGATGCAAATCACAAGGGAAGAGGTTTCTATGGCCACAGTGTCTTTTAAGTGGGAGGAAGCTGGTACAATTTAGTTATTTTGCTCACAGAGTGGAAGAGACATTTTTATTTCTATCTACAGCTCAAAAGTTTGGCCCAGAGATTTTGAGAACTTGGTTGTTGAAATCAGCATCAGTAGTTGGAAGAGCACTACAGAACCCAGCACCATCACTTTTCCTTTTTTTCCTTTCCTTTCCTTTTTTTTTTTTTTTTGCAGGGCAATGAGGGTTAAGTAACTTGCCCAGGGTCACACAGCTAGTAAGTGTCAAATGTCTGAGGTTGGATTTGAACTCAGGTCCTCCTGAATCCAGGGCCAGTGCTTTATCCACTACACCACCTAGCTGCCCCAGCACCATCACTTTTCAAACAAGACAGTAGAGAGCAAGCAACCTCTCTCATAGCCCACAAATACTAACTTGACTATGATTCTGGGCAGGTCACTTAATTTGTTAATGGCACAGGTAAAGCAGGTCCTTATCTGCATTATTAGAAGGTAATTAGGTGATGTATGTATGTACATACAGTTAGTAAAAACTTCATTTTACACAACATGATCAGAAAATGATATTTTTTCCAGTTAATCAAATAATTTAATGAAGAAAGAGTATCTTTATCTCACACAGTTGACTCTGGCCTGGACCTGTTACATCTTCCCACCTCAGGATTCTCAGGCACTATCCATTCATATTGACTTTACTATGCACAAAGTCACCAGATTTTTTTTTCATATGAATGACTTTCTCACCAAGTCTCACACATCCTGTATTTTGTGTAGTTTATATTTGAACCCAGACAAGGTTTCTAAATTTGCTCCTGTTAAATTTCCCCTTATCTGTTAAATTTTCATTGGTGGATTTGACCCATTATTTCAGATGTTTGATATACTTTTGGATTTTAATTCCCATAAGTTTCTAATATTTTAATTATCTGTCTCCATTATGTGTCATTCAGACTTTTGAAGAGTATGCCATCTTTTTCTTTTTAAGTAAACATTTTTATTGAAAGTTTGAGTTCCAAATTCAATCCCTCCTCTCCCTCCCTCCCCTCTCCCTGAGGCAGTAAGCAATCAGATATAGCTTATACAATTACAATTATATATAGCTTGTAGCTTACAATTATGTAAAAATTACCATATTAGTCATTTTGTATAAGAAAACTTGAAAGAAATAAAAGAAAGTGAAAAATAGCATGCTTCAGTCTGTGTTCAATCAATATCAGTTCTGAAGGTGGGTAGCATGCTTCATCAGTCATGACATCATCTTGGATCATTGGATTATATATCATTGGATCATTGCTGAGAATAGCTAAGTCATTCACAATTCTTCCTTGAACAATATTGCTGTTACTGTATACAATGTTCTCTTGGTTCTGTTCACTTCACTATACATCAGTCAGTTCATAAAAGTCTTTTTAGGCCTTTCTGAAATCATCCTGCTTGTCATTTCTTTTCTTTCTCTATCTCTTTCTTTCTTTCTTTCGTGGGGCAATAGGGGTTAAGTGACTTGCCCAGGGTCACACAGCTAGTAAGTGTCAAGTGTCTGAGGCTGGATTTGAACTCAGGTCCTCCTGAATCCAGGGCTGGTGCTTTATCCACTGCACCACCTAGCTGCCCCCTGCTTGTCATTTCTTATAGCACAATAACATTCCATTACAGTAATATACCACAGCTTGTTTAGCCATTTCCAACTGATGGGCATCCCTTTGATTCCCAATTCTTAGCCACCACAAAAAAAAGCTCCTATAAATATTTTTGTACAATTAGCTCTTCTCTCTTTTTTTGGATGTCTTTGGGATATAAAACTAGCAGTGGTATTGGTGGGTCAAAGGTATGCAAAATGTTATAGTCCTGGGGCAGCTAGGTGACGCAGTGGATAGAGTACCAGCCCTGGATTCAGGAGTACTTGAGTTCAAATCCAGCCTCAGACACTTGACACTTACTAGCTGTGTGACCCTGGGCAAGTCACTTAACCCCAATTGCTTCACCAAAATAATAATAATAATAATAATAATAAAATGTTATAGTCCTTTGGGCAAAGTTCCAAGTTGTTCTCCAGAATGGTTGGACCAGTTCACAACTCCAGTTTTCCCACACCCATTCCAACATCCACCATTTTCCTTTTTTTATCATATTAGCCAATCTGATAGGTGTGAGGTGGTGCCTCAGAGTTGTTTTAATTTGGTATGCCATCTTTTCTCAGGGCTCATTCTTCTTGAAATTTCTCATGTACTTGACTCTTATAATGATCTCCTCCTTGTTGCTTTCTCCTCCCTCAGCTTGTTTCATGGTTCTCCTTCTACCAGTCCGACTGTCCCTCTTCACGCTTCTTCAATTGTTCATCAGCCTCTTGGCTTTCTTGGTTTCCTTCTAGACTCAGATCAAAGCCACCTAGTAAAGGAAGCCTTCGTTGGTTCCCCCGCTAGTGCCTTCTGAGGTTACCTTCACTCTCACAGATTGGCCAATAAGGTGTCCCGACCCAAGCCTTCCTTGGTCATTGTTTGGGTTTTGTTGGCTTAGAGTGAGTATAAATAACAATTGTTTCTATTCTGGTCAGAAACCAGGAAGGTCTTTTCCTCCCAGATTGATTTTTTTTTTTTTGAGTAGGTAAAAGAGGCTTTTCTGTCTCCTTTCTTACCTGGCCTTAATCTCTGCAAGGGCATTGCGTCTGACAAATTGAGATCTGGGAAAGACCTAAGCTTCAAAAAGCCAAGGTCTCCCACAGCATCTGGGTTCATCTCTAATTGTCCTGATCTGTATCTTGCCATTGGATCCAGATGACTCTGGAGTAGAGAGTGAGGCTGGTGACCCTGCACAGCCCTCCCTCACTTCAGTCTAATTTACTGCAAGCCATGATGATATCACCTTCCGCTGTCATGGTCCTCTTGGGGAACCAAGGACAAATAACAAAACCCTTTCATTTATACTAAATATGTCTTCTATATACATAATTACTCACATTAGAATGTGAGCTCCTTGAGGGTAGGTTGCATGTTTTTACCTCTCTAAAACTTAGCACTATACCTATTCATAGTAAGAACTTAAACACTTGTTGACTGACTAACAGATTGATTTCCTCCTACCACCCCTAGGCTTGGCTCTGTTTTCATGTCTCTTCCTAGGGGTTCTTCTCTCTCTATGGTTTCAACTGTCACCTCATGTCTTTCTGAATCCAGGCCCAGCATTCTAACTGCTGAGCCACCTAGCTGTCCCCATGACATCTTGAGGGTGTACCAATGGAGCACTTTGGCTGTTCACCTGTTTCCTGTCATGCTCATAATATCTTCATAGCCATCTTCTCCTCCAATCAGGCATTTCCTTGACATCTTTTACTTTATCTGAAATTCCTCATTGATGACATGTTGCAGCTTCCTGAAGCCCATCGTGCACCTCTCCATTGCCCTCAGGGTAATAATATTCTTTTTAATTCTTTGAAGATAGTTGTATTACATGTCTCAGTGCCAACATGAAATAGTGGTAGAATGTCATTTATTTAAAAGATGAGCTTTTGTCTTATTGGGGACCTTGGAGTAATTAAAAGAGATTTTTGGGGGCAGCTAAATGGCACAGTGGATAAAGCACCAGCCCTGTATTCAGGAGGACCTGAGTTCAAATCTGGCCTCAGATTCTTGACATGTACTAGCTGTGTGACCCTGGGCAAGTCACTTAACCCTCATTGCCCCACAAAACAAACAAACGAATGAATGAATGAATAAGTAAATAAATGAAGGAAGGAAGAAACAAATGAACAAATAAATAGATTAATTAATTAAGAAACAAATAAATAAATAAATGAAGCATATTCATCCACAGTCACAGTCCATTCATGGCTTTTATCCAACCAAATCTCAGTGATACCTAAGAGTTCAGATCAGCCTCTTTGCATTCTGACCTCTAACTTCATTAGGACCTCCTCTTCTCTGTCCCCTAAACTTTGGATATCTGTTTATAGAAATTTGAGCCTGTTTACTGCTAGTTTTTTTCTTAAATTTTGTCTCTTATGAACTGAGTGTCTCAACTGCTATTCTTTCTTCATTGTAGCTACTCTATGGTATGTAACTAGGAGGATAAACATGCATAATCTTCTCCCTCTCCCATCCTTTTTGGCCCTTAGTCCAATCCAGCCATTTTTCTCATCTTTGGTCTCTAAAGTGATATATTTGCTGCTTCTACAAACACATCCTGGATTGTGATGTTAGGTAGCTCCACTGTTCATGATGGTGAAAAGAGTTTGCCTTAATAATATTTGCAGGTCTTTTCTATTTTCTTCTATTTATTTGTTGTTTTCTTTCCATTTTCCTCCTCAATGCCCTTGGGTTGGCTTTCATTATTCTGATCTCTTGCCAAGTTTTTTTTAAACTGGTTTTGCCTTCCAATGCCTCTCTGTGCTTTAGCAGATAATACTGCCCATAATAGTCCATCATCCTTTTCTGTAAGATTTTATAAACAGATTTCATCCAATTTCATGCTTTAAAAAGTGTTGAACAGAATATGGCCATGGGTTGAGCCCTAGATGACACTCTGCTAGATGCTTTCCTTCTTCCTGATTCCCTATCTTTACTGATTCAAAGGAGTGACAGAATAATGGTAAAACTAATTGGTTATGGCTAAATGGCTGACCGAGTGTCTATGAGAGATAACTTCTACAAGAAGGAAACACTTATCCCCTCAGGCCTTGTGGTTCTGGGTAATTTATACATATGGATCAAGGGAAAACATTCTTTGCCCAAATACCTGACTCTTGGTTCCCCTCCCCCACCTCCAATTCTAACTCCATTAGAGACAATGAGGAAAGTTTCCACCACTTACTTGCACGTACTCACCAAATTCTTCCAGATAAATAACAGTCACACAATAAATCTTGTAATGTTCAGAAGGGCCAATGACATCCCTATTTGGATGGATGAGTTCTGAAAGGTGTATTAGCTGTTCTGAGCCTGTCCTCAAAAACTCATGGAATGTATGTGGAATGTAAAGTCTGAAAGGGACCTCAAGAGAGCAACCCCCTCATTTTACAGACCAGGAAACCAAAGGCAAAGAGCTTAAGTGGTAGCCTGTTTGGGGAACAGCTGGTTAGCATAAGTGTTAGTGCAAGCAATTAGTGCCAGAGCCTACAATTTAATCCAGGTCTTCTGAATCCTACTTCAGAGTTTTCCCAACGTGTGCATGTGGCCAGTGGATGTTTCAGAGTCACCTCTGTGGAAGAAACATTTCTCAAGCTATTAAAAAAACCAATTAGAAATTAATTTAATGAAGGATAATATTAAAGGTGTCTTAATGACTTACTGAATTTATGAAATGATCCCCTTAGGAGAGCCTCAGGGAACACTCAAATTAAAAGTCTTTTGAACCCTATAAACAGCCACACCTTCATTAGCACATGAGGTGGTTTTTCCACCAGTTCCTACGGTCAGAAAACTGGAGTTGGTTCAGAGTAAAGTCAATATAAAGAGCCCAAGACATCTGCCTTGGACTGTGTGTGGCTGCTGTTGTTCATGATGCGTCCTTGGATTTTCTGTTCAGAGAAACAGAAATGGCTCTGAATGTTGAATTCATTTTCCATTTGCAATCAAAGAGTGAGTGTTTAAAAAAACACACACAAAAACCCCTCCCCTCCTCCAAACCCACCTCTATCCAGCATGGCTAATAGAAAGCTCTATTTTGGTGACGGACTGAGGTCTCCCCTCTTAGTGGATACTGGGTTGGTCTTCAACTGGAGTCTGTCAAATATGAATTCAGCTCCTGCCTCAGACACTTACTTACCTGTCTGACCCTGAGCAAGTCACCTTACCTTTCAAGGCCTCAGTTTCCTCATATGTAAAATGAGGATGATAATGGCATCTACCTCGAAGGGTTGTCATGAGGATCACTGAGATAACAAGTATGGCACTTTGTAAACCTTACATTTTAAATGCTATCATCATCATCATTTGTTAAGGTTTGCAAAAAAAGGGTGAGGTAAAGGATAGAGAAGGCTGGCGTCAGTGTAAGGAAGACGGGTTCAACAAGCATTTTTTCCCCTTCTTTGGCCATTCTTATCCCCTCAATTTCTTTTTTTTTTTCAGGTTCTGCACTAGGTTGTTCCTTTATTTAAATCCCCTCAATTTCTTAATCTTTATCTCATCTTATTGCAATGGCTACATGTACAAATGATCCCATTCCATCATTGTATTTATTTATTTATTTATTTATTTTAGTGAGGCAATTGGGGTTAAGTGACTTGCCCAGGGTCACACAGCTAGTAAGTGTTAAGTGTCTGAGGCCGGACATTCCATCTTTTCTTCTCCAGCAGATTACCCCCTCTATCATCCCTATTGTTGTTCAGTCATGTCCAACCCTTCGTGACCCCATTTGGTATTTTCTTAGCAGGGATACTGGAGTGGTTGGCCATTCCCTTCTTCCTCTCATTTGACAGAGGAGGAAACAGGCAAACAGAATGAAGTGACTAGTTCAGAGTCACACAGTAAGTATCTGAGGGATCCCTTACTCTCTCACTAGTCTTCAGTCTCTCCCTGTCTATTGGCTTCTTCCCTCCTACCTACAAACATTTTCATGTTGACACGTCTACTTCCTTTCCTCAAACTCCTGAACTTTTTTACAGCTTGGCTTCCAACCTTATCATTCAAATGAAACTGTTGCTTCTAGAGATACCACTGATCTACTGACTGCCAAATCTAATGGCCTTTTCTTGGGTCCTCATTCCTCCTGACCTCTCTGAAGGCTCTGACATTGTCCATCACCCTCTTCTCCTTAACATTCTCTTTTCTATAGGGTTTCATGCCAGTACTCTCTCCTGGTTCTTTTCCTATCTGCCTAACTGCATCTTCTCACTCTCCTCTGCTGGATCTTCATTTGAAGCCTTTCCCAATAACTGGGGGTGTCACCTAAGGCTCTGTTGTGGGCTCTCTTCTCTTCTATGTATGATTTTGCTTGATAAGCTCATCAGTCCCTATGGCTTCAATGATCATCTCTATGCAGATGACTCTTGGATCTACTTGTCCAGTCCTAATGTCTCTTCTGGCTTCCAGTCTCACCTCTCCAATTGTGTATTGGGTATTTCAAACCAGATGAGTCATTGACATCTTAAACTCAATGTTTCCCCATCTGAACTCATTATTTTCCCTGTACCCCAAATCTGCCCCTCTTCCTAACTTTCTGGTTATTAGAAAAGGGTGTCACCTTGAGGGTACCGCCACATACCCAGTCACCCAAGTTCACAAACTAAGTTTCAACCTCTCTCACTTTTCATATCCTGTCACTTGACAAATTCTGTCACTTCTACCATCCCAGTTCTCCTAGATGTCCTCTTCTCTCCTCTGATACTTCCATCATCCAGTTCAGGTCCTTATCACCTCGATTAGGCTATTGTAGTAGGCTTCTGGTTAGTCTCCCAGCCTTGAATCTCTCACCACTTTAGTCCACCCTTTATTCAACCTACCAAAGTGATCTTCCTACAGTAGCACAGGTCAACCACACTTTCCCTCATTCAATGAATTCCAGTCACTCTGCAGTTCGAAGACTATCCACAAGATCAAATAAAAGATTATCCATTAGACTTTTAAAGCCCTTTACAACCTGGTTCCTTCCTACCACCAATTCTGCAGTTCACTGACGCTGGAATTCTTGTTGTACCATACACAATGCATCCCATCTCCTCACTCCCAGCATTTCACTGGCCATCACCCCATGCCTAGAATTCTCTTTCCTTACCTCTATATCCTGGCTTTCATTAAAATCCCATCTTCTACAAGAAGCTGCTCCCAGTCTCAATGCCAGTGCTTTCCTTCTGTTAATTATCTCCAGTTTATCCTATCCACATCTTGTTTGTATATAGTTGTTTGCCTGTTGTCTCCCCCGTGAGACTGTGAGCTCCTTGAGGGCAGGCACCATTGCCCTCCTAGTCCTTAGTGCAGTGCCTGGCATGAAATAGGTGCCTAATAAAAGTCACTTGAGGGGCAGCTAGGTGGCACAGTGGATAGAACACTGGCCCTGGAGTCAGGAATCAGGAGTGCCTGAGTTCAAATCCGGCCTCAGATACTTAACACTTATTAGCTGTGTGACCCTGGGCAAGTCACTTAACCCCAATTGCCTCACTAAAAAAAAAGTTACTTGACAATTTCTCCCTGTAGGGTTGTCATGAGGGCCAAATGAGATAATGTCCATAAAGTACTTTGTCAACTTTAAAGCAATCTAAAAAGGTTAGATGCCATCATTATTATAATTACTTATTCAGTCGAAATGATCCAAGTTAAAGAACTTTGAAGGAGTTTTTCTTAGGAAATTTATCTGTCTCTCTACCTTCTTCAGAAGATCCCAGTAGTTCCAGCCACAATGATCTGGCCAGACATTAAGACCTCTGCATTAAATGATGATAATAATCATATGAAGAAGGAAGAGGAAGGAGAGAATTAACATTTATATAGCTTTATGGTTTTCAAAGCACTTTATAGTACATCAGAAATATTCTGATCTGAAACTATTAGGGAATTAACAGCAAAAGAAAGACTAAGAACCAAGCAGAGCAGAACAGACTCCTGAGAAGGACTGCTTAGAGCCCCTACCCCCACCCCCATACTTTCTTGCCATCTATAATCCAATTTTCTGTCTGCTTCTTGATACATTCCCCTTTCCCTCAACTGGGAGGGCAAAAGGGAGTGATTTGTTAGACTACCTCACAGAAAGAAAGGTAGTAGGATAAGCAGACCCTGATGTCCTCTTTCCCATTTTGACAAGCTGCCCAGCCCTCCTACCTCCTAGGAGCCTCTGATTCCCAGAAGTCACCTGGCCAAACTGCAAAAGACCTTTGGAGGTAAGGTAGTACCTTCTTTCTAAATATTTCTCTCTCTCTCTCTTTCTCTCTCTCTCTCTCTGTCTGTCTCACACACACACACACACACACACACTCTTAGAAGTGGAAAGGAGGACTTTAGAAGCCATCTAATTTAATCTTTTCATTTTATAGACGAAAAACCTGAGGCCACAGAGAGGTTAAATAATTTGCCCAAGGTCACATAGCTATTAAGTGACAGATCTGGGTTTTGAACCTAGACCCTCTAACTCCAAATCCAAGACTCTTTCCTCTGAACTACAGTGTCTCAAAGGGACGAAAAGAATCAATCAGTCAATCAATAAGCATTTATTAAGAACCTATTAGACACTAGCCATATAGGGGCAGCTAGGTGGTGCAGTGGATAGAATGCCAGGCCTGGAGTCAGAAAGACTCGTCCTTTTGAATTCAAATCCAACCTCAGTCATTTCCTAGATGTGTGAGACCAGGCAAGTCATTTCACCATGTTTGACTCAGTTTCCTCATCAGTGAAATGATCTGGAGAAGGAAATGACAAACCACTCTAGTATCTTTGCCAAAAAAATCCCAAATGAGGTCATGAAGAGTGGCATGACTGAAACAACAAAACAACAACAAAATTATGCTAAGGATTGTGCTAGGGATTGAGGATGCAGAGACAAAATCAGAACAGTCCCTACCATTCTATGAGGAGTAATTTTAGGAGGGGCACAAGGAGGCAGGAGGATATCATGAACTATTAGAGCTAGAAGAGACATAAAAGATCTCGTCTACTTTTTTTAAATAGAATTTTATTTCCCAAAATATTTATAAAAACAAAATTTTAACATCAATTTAAAAAAAACTTTGTGTTCCAACTTCTCTGCCCCCCTCCATTCCCACTCCCCACCCACAAGAACTCAAGAAATTCAAAATATACATGAGTAGTCATGGAAAAATTCCCATATTAGCTAGTTGTGAGAGAAAACAGTCAAAACCCCCCAAAACTTCAGATTAAGGAACTGTCAGAGAGGAAATGAAAAAAAGATTTTAAAATGTGTTTCCATCAGATACTATCAGTTCTCATCTCTGCAGATGAGCTGCAATCTTCATAAGTCTTTCAGGGTTATATTGGGGCAATGATCCCATATAACTCCAGTCCACTTCTTAACCTAGGGTTCTAACGGGGTCCATGGATAGATAACAGGGGATCTTTGAGCTCTTCATGGGAAATGGTTTTAAATGAATACAATCCAATCATAGGATTACAAAGGAAATGAAAAATTAGTGAAAATAAAGATGTTTCCCTTGAGGAGGAAATATGCATTTATTAAACACCTACAATGTGCTAACCACTCTGCTATACTCTTTCAAATATGATCTCCTCTGATCTTCACAACAACTGGGGGTGAGGGTGAGTGGGTGGTATTATTATCCCCATTTTATGGCTGTGGAAACTGAGGCAGACAGAGGTTAAATGACTTACTGTGGGTCACACAGCTAATAATCTGGATTTGAACTCGGGTTTTCCTAACTCCAGGTCCAGCGTTACATCCACTGTGGCACCAGCTGCCTCTAAAGGAATCCATAGGCTTTCCTAGACTGCCCAAGGGGTCCACGACACATGAAAGGTTAAGAACTCCTGTTCTAGTTCAACATCTTCATTTTATGAATGAGGAAACTGAGCCCCAGAGAGGGACAGGGATTTGTCCAAGGTCACACGGCTAATAAGTGATAGAATCAAAAATAAAATTCAAGATTAGCAATATTGTAAGATGATCTGCTGTGAATGACTTAGTTATTTTCTTTCTTTCTTTCTTTTTTTGTTTTAAGTGAGGCAATTGGGGTTAAGTGACTTGCCCAGGGTCACATAGCTAGTAAGTGTTAAGTGTCTGAGGCTGGATTTGAACTCAGGTCCTCCTGACTCCAGGGCCGGTGCTCTATCCACTGTGCCACCTCACTGCCCCCCCCCTTTTTTAGTGGATTTAGTTATTTTCAAGGATTCAAGGACAACTCTGAAGGACCTATGAAAAATGCAATCCATCTACAGAGAAAGAATTGATGGTATTATACAGCTGGAATACAGATTGAAGTATATTTTGATGCTGTTGTTGTTAGTTCCTTTTTCTAAAGTTTTTTTGTCTGCTATGTTTTGCACGACTGCACATATGTAACTTATATAGAATTACTTGAGTTCTTAGGGGGGGATAGGGAGGAAGGATGAGAATTTGGAAAATGAAGTTTTAAAAATCAAGGTTACAATTTGTTTTTACACGTAAGGTGAAGGAAAATTCTAAATAAATAAATAAATTCAAGATGAAGGCTCCCACCCCAGTGTTCTTCCTATTATGCCAGACCATTCCCTGGAGCCAGCTCTGAGGTTCAGTAGATACTACTGAGCCGGGTGTCAGGAAAGCCTGAATTCAAAGTCAGTCTCAGACACTTAACAGCTGGGTGATTATGGGCTAATCACTGAATCTCTTTCAGTCTCAGTTTTGTCATCTATAAAATGGGGGCAATAATAGCACCTACTTCCCAGGGTTGTAATGAAGATGAAATGAAATAATATTTATAAAGCATTTAATCCAGTGCCTGGCACATAGTAGGTGCTTAATACATGCTTGTTTCTTTCCTATTACATGTCTGTTGTTGTTGCTGTTTGTCCTTTGTTCTCAAAGAGGATCATGACAGATGTCATGACTTGCACTGAATTGGATTTAAGTAAAGTAGGGCTGTGCAAAGTCACCAGCCTCACTTTCTCCTCCAGATCCATCTGGGTCCAGTAGCATGCTATATATCAAGATGACTAGAGATGGCCCTGGATATTTAAGGCTGTTGAGGTTAAGTGACTGGCCCAGGGTCACACAGCTAGTAAGTGTCTGAAGTGAGGTTTGAACACACGTCCTTCCAGCTTCAGGGCCAGTGCTTGAGCTATCCACTATGCCACCCGACTGCCCCATTATTTGTGTATATTATCAGAACAAGCAATACCATTTTAAGCACATATAAATGCATATAAATTTCCCTTAATAATATTTCTATAGGTATATATTACATGTACATATATTCAGAAAACAGAAAATCTACATGCATGTGTAAGTTTGTGTCTGTTCAAATTCACTTCCCAAAGACTAATCTTCAGAGTGTTTTTCTTTAAACCTAACACTGTATTGTTTGTCCACTCCAACAGTATGATAATTCATGATAGCACTCCTTTATTATTGTATCACACTGGGTGAGCCCAAGGCCAACACATGTACAAAAGGTCTTCCTTTCTGGATACATTGTGATGCTTCAAGCCAGCCCTGGGATCAACACCATCAATGTGACAACTTACAGGACCTGGGAGCACATCACAGAAATTCAGGGAAATATCCAGGCATGAGTCACTGAGATGGCAGGAAATGCATGAAAGAATTTGGAGAATTATACTAACACATAATAATGTTATCAGAGGAACTGCAGGATTAAAATGATGTGCAAAAGATCTGGTCAATGAAAATGGACTCCCCGGCAGGTACTGCTGATGACTAGTCAAAAGAAAGAGGTTTCTGGATAAAATCAACCGGGAACCAGCCATTTTCCACACCATCTGTCTAATGTAACATGGAATAAACACTATGATGGGGTGAGAATATCTGAGAATGAGTGCTTAGATTTGCAGCTCAGAGGAGCATTCCTTCATGACTAAGGGTGTGATGGCCCATGGAGGTTACTGGGCAGCATAACCAGTCAGTAGATCCCTGCTACCTGTCTATTGGAGCCCCCTGAACCTGCCTCCCAAGAGCTTATTGTTAATTTTTCAATGTGAACGTTTATACCTTGGAAATTAGTAAATACTAAAAAACCAGATTTTTAGCAAAAACCAGATTTGCAAATCTGGTTATTAAACATTTACCAGCATCGCCTCAGCTGCCTTGGAGTATCTCCTACTCATTGATTTCCTGCTCTGTTCAGGTCCAAAATCCATCTGGCCTGCAAAAATACCCAAACCTCTAGAATTGTGCCCTAATCATATTTGAAAAGAAAGGAAGACTTTAAACTAACATTTATCTTTTGGGAGGGGGGGGGGAGGGCAATGAGGGTTGTGACTTGCCCAGGATCACACACCTAGTAAGGGTCAAGTGTCTGAGGTCAGATTTGAACTCAGGTCCTCCTGACTCCAGGGCCCTTGCTTTATCCACGGCACCACCTAGCTGCCCCTAAACTAACATTTATCTAAGCAGCTAGCCCATAATTGGGGAAGATATAAAGAAAGAAAAGGTAGCTGTGAGAGCCCATCACCACTACAGAGACAGGTATGACTTCCATTTCTTTATAGCCTGGGAGTCTTGGGGTAGTCAGGTTAACTACATGTGGCAGACAGATCATTGATTTATAGCTAGAAGGGCTCTTTAACATCTGATCTAAGACAACCACCTTCATTTTATCATTGAGGAAACTGAGTCCCAAAAGTATCATATCACACAGGTAGGAAAGAGGACAGTTAATAATCAGACCCGGGGCAGCTAGGTGGTGCAGTGGATAGAGCACCGGCCCTGGATTCAGGAGGACCTGAGTTCAAATCCGGCCTCAGACACTTAATACTTACTAGCTGTGTGACCCTGGGCAAGTCACTTAACCCCAATTTCCCCACAAAAAAATAAATAAAAGTATAATCAGACCCAGATCCTCTCCATCTGCCTTCTCATCCAGCTCTTTCCACTCTGAGGTATAGAATCCAAATAGTACTGTAAGAAAAGAGAAATTTCATGCTGGAGAGGAGGACTTAGGGCCCTCATTCCTTCTGTGGGTAGTTGAACCTAAGGCCACAATTAGGATGAAACATCAGAGTAAATTGATGTTTACTGAATATCCTAAGTCATGTATCCAGGATAAACATTTCTCCCTCTCCATGGATAGCAAGGGTGTTCCCTTCACCTTACCAGGTCTTGGATTTTACCTCTCATACTTTATTTCCCCAAGCCCTAGTCCATACACTTTATCAAAGATATAGAACAGAGGTTGGCAGCCTTTTTTTAAGTTTTTTTTTTTGCAGCAACCTTCTTTTTTAAAAAATGTTTCAGAAGAAAAAGTAGAGATGTTAGATCCTGGGCACTGGACGTGAAATCTGAGATTTGTTTGTTTGTTTTTTTCTTATTGCTGACCATATTTTAGGGAGATTGCAAGCATGTCAGCCTCATCGCATTCATCAGAAGGAGAATTTCATTCTCATTTCAGGAGCAGCCCAGGGACCCTATCAGGAGACCTGGGTATCATTTCTTCCTATCTTCAAAGCATTTTCCAATCGGTCCAGGGTCTCTGGACAAGATTACATTGCTGAGTGATAAAGGAGATGCACTGAGGACATAGTTAACAAGGTTGAGGAGTTCAAAGAAATCTCTAAGATTGAGGTGCAGACCACGTGACTTCCTGCAACTCCTCCTGCCTCTCACTTCAAAGGAGGTTTCTTGAGTAAAGACCTTAAAATGGGATGATACACAGTATATTTTAAAGCCTTGTTACTGCATGGTCTTGACAGTAAAGTTAATTTTTTTAAATCCTCAAACTTTGGATGACTTACTTGGATACCAAATATTTATAAGAATGAATCTATAGCCACATAAGGTGAATATCCAACTCTCCCCCAAAAGAGAAATGATTTAATTATACAAAAATATAGTATGTTATCATTCTACTTAACTTTTGATGTAGGAATTGGATGCCCTAAAAATGCAGAATGAATAAGATGTGTGTAGAACTGTCTTACTATCCACACTAGAAAAATCAAACTGGATGAACAACACTGTTTTGATTCTGACATGCATTTGGATAGATAGTCCATTGAGTTAGTTGACCAGTATTAATTGAAATCTGTACCTTGGTCAGATGCTCGAATTAGACTCACAAAAATGGGAACAGGAGATCGAGCTAGATCAAATCTGGTCAGTTTGACAGTGGTTCTTTCAGTCATCCTAAACTCTTCTCCCTTTCCCTCCCTCATGAAAGCTCATGTTTTTGGCATCAATATTTTCCCAGCAATTCTATACAACTGCAAATCATTCAACACCACTATCTCAGAAAAATAAAAATTGCAAGAAGACAATGGAAAGACATATGATGAGTCTCACAGAGAATCATAGATGGAGCTAGAAGGGAGACTAGAGGTTATCTAGTCCAAATCTCATTTTACTGATGAGAAAACTGAGGTTAGGAGAAATGAAGGGATTTGCTCAAAGGTCTCATTTTGAGTAAGTAGCAACACCCAGATAGGAAGTCAGTTCCTTTGACTCTCCCATTCAGTAGTAATGATGACCTGTTGTGCATGAGAAATGGTATTAAATCTATCAGTAACATCACTAGAGGACCTTTAAAATCACTTCAAGACTTAAATTCTGTGATTCTATTATTTTATGATCCTGTGAATTTCTGGGAAAGAAAGTGGATGGGTCATGAGGAAGAAATGAAGGCTAACAAAGATATCCCAGACTTTGTACTAGTATTCCCAGAGATTCTTAACCTTTTCCTGTACAATGGACCCCTTTGGCAATCGGTGAAGCCTATTATCTATAATAATGTAGGATTTTTAAAGTTTTATAATTGAAGGGGAAGTTAAATTTCAATTAGAGGTTAATAAACAGATTTTTTTTTTTGATCAGTCAATAAGCATTTATTAGGCCACTATATGCCTGGCACTGTGCTAAGCACTGGGGTTACAAATAAAGACAAAAGACAGTCCCTACTCTTAATGAATCCATAATTTAATGGAAGAGATAGCATTCGAACAACTCTATACAAACAAAACATATACAGGATGAATTGGAGGGAATCTCAGAGGGAGGGAACTATCATTAAGGGGAGATTGGGAAAGGCTTTTTTGTAGAAAATGGGATTTTGCTGGAATTTGACCGAATCTAGGAGGTCAAAGTGAGGGGGAAGAGCATTCCAGGCAGGGGGGGCAGCCGGTGAAAAGGCATGGAGTGTTCTGTGTGAGAAATAGTAAAAAGGCCAGTACCCCTGATTAGTAGAGTTTGTAGAGGGCAGTAAAGTTTTTGTTGTTCAGTCATGTCCGATTCTTCATGAACCCATTGGGGGTTTTCTTGGCAGAGATACTGGAGTGGTTTGCCATTTCCTTCTCCAGCTCATTTTACAGATGAGGAAACTGAGGCAAACAGGGTAAAGTGACTTGCCTAGGGTCACACAGCTAGTGTCTGAGGCCACATCTGAACTCAAAGTCTTCCTGAGTCCAGCCAGATACGGCTGCCCTGTTTACAAAGTTTAAAGTTTACAAAGACTGAAAAGGCAGGAGGGGTTATTTAGGACTTTTGAACTCCAAACAGAGGATATTATATTTGATCCTGGAGGTGATAGGAGGTCACTAAGGTTGACTGAAGGGAGGGTGACATGATCATACTTGTGTTTTAGGAAGATCAAAACTGAGGCCTAGACAGGTCAAGTGACTTGTTCTTGGTCACAAGAACAAGCAAGTGTTCAAGGTGAGATTTAAACTTTTGTCCTTCAATACACATTCCTACCTCCTAGCGTCCTTTCTTAATCTCTCTCCCCACCCCCATGGCCACCACCAGGACTGGAGTGGGCAGGCCCCTACCCCTGGCCTCTTAGTTAGTCTGGCTTCCCTCAGGCCTCAGTTTAAATTCCACTTTCTGCGGGAGGCTTTTCCTGGTGCCCAGAGTTCTTAATGCCTGCCCCTTCAGATTACTTTCCTACACTATATATAGCTTGTGTGGACCTAGATATAAACATATTATCTCCTCCATTCAGATGGACATTCCTCTGTGGCAGGAACCATGGGGTTTTTTGGTTTTGTTTTTAACTGTTCCTTGTTTATCTCCAATACTGAGCACAGTGCATGGCATATAATAAATCTGTGTTGAATGAACCCAGCCCTTCCTGAGTTCCATTCCAACCTGCCCACCATGCTGTCTCATTTGTACCATGCACTCCTTTGTATCACACAGCGTTTGTTCCAGTTAGTCCTGGAATTGGACTTGGGTTCAAATCCCATCTCTGCTCCTCATTTTCTGAGGAACGTTGGGCAAATCGCTTTACAGCTCTGTTGGCCTCAGTTTCCTTCTCCGTAGAAATGAAGGGATTGGACAAGATGACCTCTGAGGTCTCTTCTAGTTCTAATTCTGCAATCCTTTAATCCCAAGATTTGAGCCAGTACATTTCTTCAAACTGATTGCAAATCTTCCTGTCCTGCTAAAAGATAAAGAGAAAATCAGACCCTTGTTAGAAACTATAGGTCAGGCAGATCAAGGGGCACCAGCAAAGTCAGATGCTAGAGATGTTGCTTCATTTACAAAGAAAGTAGGACTCTTCTGAACTTGGCAAACATTAACCCTTGCATCCATGCAGAGTTTTTCAAAATTTTATTTTAGAGCATTAATGCTCTCAATATAGTTTTTATTTTTGTTTTGTTTTGTTTTGCTGTTATGGTTGTTTAAATTTTAGTTTAGTTTGTATGTCAAAGAATCTGTTTTTTTTCTTTCTGGTTCCCATGAATAAGATCTGCACTTAAATTGCTTTTACAACTTGGGAATGGGATGGATTGATGGGAACAGAATGAAAGGAAAGAGAGTGAGGAATACTTAAAAATAGATCTCCCAAGGCCTGGTCCAGCACTCTGTATGTAGTAGGTGCTTACTATCTCTTTGGTGAACTGAGTCCAGTAATAAACTTTTCTCTGAAAACTTGTCTTATGCATCCTTTTAAAAACAAAATCGATTTTGAAGTTTGAAGATTCAGTCCATTCTTCTAAAGGCAAAGAGGGGGAACATGAAAACTCGAGAGGTTTCTGGGGTAAAATCACTGATTTAGATCTGAAAGATACCTTAATCTAACCCTTCATTTTACAGATAAGGAAGCGAGTTTAAGTGACTTGCCCAAGTCATAGGGGTAATAAGCGGCAGCTGTACGATCCAAATCTTGGTCATCAGCTTCTAAATCCATTGGTCATTCCAATGCATCAGAATGACAATTCACAGAGGGAGGCATAGGATCCTAAATGACAGTGCTGGAAGAGATCTTAGAAGACACCTAACCCTCCAGTTTTGCAGATGAAGAAACTGAGGCCCACAAAGAATGTGCGCTTTTATATGCCCGTGGATTATGTATGCGATCCTAGACATGCCTAAACCTTATTTCATGCATGTTTCCTTACTCATCCATGGGCTCTAATTCTTTTTCTCTGGCATACTCACACATGGCTGGGCATTCCTTCTCTGATTTTGCTTCCTTGGCATGATAGATTTGTCTTGGTCTTACTCTCATATTTACCAAGATCACTTTGAATTCTGAACTTAATCTCCCAAGTGATGGGCACACCTCCCAGCTTGAAGTCAATTCAATCCAATAAGCATTTCTAAAGTGCCTCTTTTGGGGGCAGCTAGATGGCGCAGTGGTAAAGCACTGGCCCTGGATTCAGGAGGACCTGAGTTCAAATTCGGCCTCAGACACTTGACACTTACTAGCTGTGTGACCCTGGGCAAGTCACTTAACCCTCATTGCCCTGTAAAAAAATAAATAAAGTGCCTCTTTTGCATAAGGCATCATATTAGGTATTAGGATGAGGTAGAGAGATGGGAAAAAATGGAAATGGTTCCTGCCCTCAAGGAGCTTATATTTCTACTAGGGGATGGTGACATAGACATAAGTAAGTTAATGCCAGGTTGATTGTGGTAGGGGTAAAGGTGAGATCCAGACAAAGCACTTAGGAAAGTTGAGGAGGGAGAACATGTTTTTAGCTGGGTTGGTGGGTAGATGAGGAATGACCTGGGAAGACTTGGTAGAAAAGTAGCTCCTGAGCCGGGCCTTGAAGGAAGAAGATTCTGAAAAGCAAAAATGGAGAAAGTATAAACTGTGAAGGAAAGTGATCTAGCTGTACCAGATATTAAATTGTACTGTAAAGCAGTAATTATCAAAATAATTTGGGACTAGCAAAGAAATAGAGTGGTGGATCAGTGGGATAGATTACAAACAAATTACATTATAGTAAATGATCATAGTGTCTAGTATATGATAAACCCAAAGATAAAAAAAAAATTATTCAACAAAAACTACTGGGAAAACTGGAAAACAGTATGGCAGATACTAGGCATAGACCAACATCTCCCACTGTATACCAAGATATGGTCAAAATGGGTACATGATTTACACATAAAGGGTATACCATACACAAATTAGGAGAGTACAGAATAGTTTATCTGTCAGATTTATGGGTAAGGAAAGAATTTAGGACCAAATAAAATATAGAAAGCCTTATAAAATGTAAAATAGAGTATTCTGACTATATAAAATTAAAAGGTTTTTGCATAAACAAAACCAATACAATTAAAATGATAAGGAAAGCATTAAAATGGGGAGTTCTCTCATAAAATCCTAATTTCTCAAATATATAGAGAACTGAATCAAATTTATAAGATTACAAGTCATTCCCCAATTGATAAATTGTCAAAGGATATTAACAGGCAGTTTTCAGACAAAGAAATCAAAACTATCTATAGTCATATGAAAAAATGTTCTAAATCACTATTGAGTAGAGAAATGCAAATTAAAACAATTCTGAGGTGCCATCTCACATGTAGGATTAGGTTATATGACAAAAAAAAAGGAAAATGATGGATGTTGGGAGGGATGTGGGAAAACTGGGACACTGATGCATTATTGGTAGAGTTGTGAACTGATCTAACCATTCTGGAGAGCAATTTGGAACTTTGTCCAAAGGGCTATAAAAATGTGCATATCCTTTAATCCATCAATACCACTGGTAGGTCTATATCCCCAAACATTCAAAAAAGGAGAAAAGGACCTATTTGTACAAAAAATATATAGCAGCTCTTTTTGTAGTGGCTAAGAATTGGAAATCAAAAGGATGCCCATCAGTTAGGAAATGGCTAAAGAACCCATGGTATATGATTGTGATGAAATACTATTGTGTTATAAGAAATGATAAGCAGGATGATTTCAGAAAAACATGGACAGACTTATATGAACTGACACAAAGTGAGGAGAACAGAACTAGGAGAACAGAACAATATTGCACACAGTAACAGCAATATTCTATGATGATCAACTGTGAATGACTAAGCTATTCTCAGCAATAAATGATCCAATACAATCCCAAAGGACTAATGATGAAACAAACTATCGACCTCCAGAGAAAAAAACTGATATTATTTGAATACAGACTGAAGCATGCTATTTTTCATTTTCTTTCATTCTTGTCTTCTTGTACAAAATGACTAATAAGGAAATAATTTACATGATTGCACATGTATAATCTATATCTAATTGCTTACCATCAGAGGGAGGGGGAGAAGAGAGAGGAAAAGAGGAATAGAATGTGAAATGCAAAACTTAAAAATATTAAAAATTGTTTTAACATGTAATTGGGGAAAAATTTAATATATGTATATTAAAAATATATGGGTCTTTTGTTTATGGAAAAAGTTTGAGGTCATTAAAGAATTTTATAATTTCTTGAAGTCAATCCCAACCTTTTTCTTCCTGTTTAATGATGGACCCAATTTATTTTCCAACTCCAATGTCTGTTTGAGAGATTATACATATACATATATGTATACTTAGACCCATATATGTATATGCATATGTATGTATGTATATATATATAGACACATTCATATATAGACACATATGTATGAACTCTATAGGTTGTCCATCTAGTATCTTCATGTCATAATCTTGACAATGGACATTCTTTATCCACTTTGTTTTTTCTTTGTGGATGATTATGGCAAATTCTTTTGAGGATTTTTTTTTTTTTAGTGAGGCAATTGGGGTTAAGTGACTTGCCCAGGGTCACACAGCTAGTAAGTGTTAAGTGTCTGAGGCCGGATTTGAACTCAGGTCCTCCTGACTCCAGGGCCAGTGCTCTATCCACTGCGCCACCTAGCTGCCCCGACAAATTCTTTTGAACTAATATGGATCTTGTCTAGGAGACTGAAATGTCCTAGGACTTGATATGACCTTCACAACGGCATCTCAAAGCAGCAACATATGGAGGACCTCACCATCTACAGAGAATCCTTCTTGCATTTGTAGTCTATTCTGGATCACCTCCATGACTGTGGCAAGGAAAATTGGTAAGCATATAAGAGATCAGTGTCATATAATAAAGTTATCACTATTGTTCTGTTTTTCATGGAATCTTACACAATTTTAATGTATGCATTTTTTTGTTTTTGTTTTTTTGTTTTTGTTTTGTGGGGCAATGGGGGTTAAGTGACTTGCCCAGGGTCACACAGCTAGTAAGTGTCTAGTGTCTGAGACCGGATTTGAACTCAGGTACTTCTGAATCCAGGGCTGGTGCTTTATCCACTGGGCCACCTAGCTGCCCCTAATGTATGCATTTTAATACGACATTCTATTTTACCAAATCCAATGCTTTTTATAATCAACTGGCAATGATGAGATCCTGTGTTCCCCAGATCTTTCAGTTGTGTGATGATAAAGATGTCACCCACTGTGAAATACCACTTGCCTTTCTGATCCCTGTGATATGCTTATCATCAATCATGTCCTTAATGGTGTCTAAATTACTCTCAAAAATTTTTTATAGACATGGAAAGAATCTTAGAGATTGGTAGATGCTGGTGTTCTCTAGTTTACCTTTCTAAAGTGTTAATAAGGTATGAAATTATCATGAATATTGTTTTTGAAATGGATGGTTAGTTAAGCACCTTGGTAGTCACTAAGCTACTCTGATGTCATAAGGCACATTATCTATTTATTGATTTCCATATACCCGACTTGGTAAAAATGAATGCTATTATTGCACACACTGACATTCTCACCCACACAAAGATTAAACTTAAAGGATATTAATAAACAGTAAATACAATGTCCTCAGAGTTTAACTCAGCCATATCCTTAGCAATGGTTTGGATATAATACAGTCTGAGTGTTTAAAATTGCCTTGGGTGGAGGCCCTGACAGGAAGGAAGCATCGGATACTGCTGGAACACATCTCTGTTGGAGCTATAGCTAATGAGAAAGGTCATTATTATGCTTTTCTCCCAAACACATTGCCTGTTTTGAAATGAGTTTTGAACCTTTCTTTTGTGATCCTTGGTTCAGAACCAGTCATTCAGGTTAGCCAATAACTGCGTTGCAAAAACATTCATCCCCTTCCACTTTCCCCCTCCCCCACAATGGAGAGCAGAAAGCTTACTTGGGCTCTTACCACTATTATGGTAAGAATGATGGTGGAGGGTATGAGTATTTCCTTTCTATTTATAGGCTCTGGGGGCTTCCTGGAATGAAATGAAATACCAATAACTTTCTTAGCAGGGATTTGACATTTATATTTCTTTCTTGCCAATTCATGTCTATATGTTTCAATTGACCTATTAGCCAATCCCATTATCAGTGTTTGGGATTTTCCCCGTGTTGGGGCTTTTGAAATATATGTGAAGCTGTTTTCCACAATTTGGGGGGTGGGGTTGGGAAGGCTCATTCAGGAGCAAATTGATGGCAGAAAATGTAGAGAATTTCGAAAAATGTTCAGAGATTTTGGGTGCAGAGTCTGCTGACAAATCTAATTCGCTTCCTTCAGGCTCCTCCCAGGAAGGATTGACTTTTATTTGGAACAGTAATTGCAGTAACAGCAGACTTTAGCCTGGCAGAAAGACAGAAAGAACTGGGTCAGGAAGAGAGAATAGGAATTTATTAAAGATCTGAGCCTGTATTTTTGGTTTTCCCTATTGACCAGAAAGCTTTATTCCTATATCTGTGGCACGCTCCACTGTGGGAGACCAAAGTTCTGAGAATAAACCTTTGGGAAAGGCTGGGTCCACCCTCTGGGGATAGGGGAACTAAGAGAGGAAGGGGAGGGGGGAAATGGAAAAGGGATGGGGCTGGTTGTCTTCCTGTGTTTGCCTGACCTTTGCTTACGTTTAAGTGAATATCAAACGTGTTGTTGTTAAATCAGTAGCAGAACAGAGCTTGGAGTTAGCTGCTATGTTGCGTGTTATTTGTTCACTGCAAGGGTCATCAACTCTCCCGGAGGGGCTCAGTTTCAATCCCGGTAGTGATTGTAGTACCAGGAACCATTACATTTCTAAAACTTCCATTTTAAATCAGCTGCTTTAATTTTTTTTAAATTAGCTGCTTAAAAAACAAAAACAAAAACCACAAAACTACTATATTGAGGCAGTAGGGCGTAGTGGAAAGAGCACGCAGTCAGCAGCCACCTAGATTTGAATCTTGCCAACACTTAGAGGTTATGTGACCTTGGACAAGTGACTTAGCCTTTTTACAGAGATATAACTAAGGTGGAGTGACCCAGACTTTGCCTAAGGTTAGCAAAATGGAGAAGGTGCTGACAACTCGAACAGTTGTAGAAATAATCAGGCTCAGTGCCTAGTTAGCAAGAACAATTAGTTAAAATAAGAAATCGCCAAATGGAGCATTTCCTTCCTAGTGACAGCACTCTAAGTGAGCTCCACCCTACCCTGCTCCCCACACCAGACTTCCCCTGCAGCAGACTCCAGGCCTAGTGGTCTCTGACTCTCCACTCCCACCAGAGGGCAATGCACAGGATTCTCCTCTACCCTCAATTTAATTGCCCAAGGCACCAGGATTGCTAGTTACAGTTCAGTGTCTGTGACCCTCAGTTTCTTCACCTGCAAAATTAAGATGATAACAAGTACTTTGTAAACTTGAAGGTGCTATGGACATGTGAGCTTCTATTATAATCAAGGGTTTCTCTGAGGAAGGATCTAGAAGAGGAAGATAAAGGGGAAGCTCAATACAATGGATTCTTCTGCTGCATTTTATCCTGAGGATAGATGCAAGAGCATGTCTCAATACACTTTACTAACTCAGGACAAACTTCTAGTGAGTCTAAGAGGCTTCGTCCAAAGAACAGCTACATGTACAAACAGAAGTCTGCAATTTAGAAGGAATGGTTGTTTGCAGATTTTCTTTTAAAGCTATGCCTCCCCCATACAAAGATTTTAATCATCTTTAGTAAGTATCACTTTTAGATTAAAGGATAGAAATAAATCTTAGTTTATGTAATAAGAAATATGCTTTCTGATTTTCCTTTTTTAAACATCTGAATATCTCTCAATTCTTTTCAGAATGACTTACTGCCCCAATGTACTTCTTTTTTTTTTTAAAGTTTTATTGATATATTTTATTTTTTATCTTAATTTCAAAATATATCCTCCTCCTCTTCCTTTCTCATTGAGCTATTTTCCGTAACAAAAAATACAAAAGTGAGAACAGGCAATTCAGCAAAATTAACTAACTCAATAACTGAGTCTGGTAGTCTATGCAGCATTCCATAGCCAAAGCCTTCCACCTCTGCAAAGAAGGGAGGAGCTGTCATGTCTGATTTCTGATGTCCTTGTTAGATGACCTAGCTCTAAATCTATGATATTACCAAGACTTATTATGAAAAAGGAAGCACAGAAGCTAGGTTTTGGGGGGGGATAGACCACTGCCCATATTTTAATGACAATCCTTATTTTTCAACAATTAAGCTCTGCTCATCTCTTATTGGGATCATTCGAGTTTCTCTGGGCCTCTGTCCATGCACCAGGCAGCCAGAATATTCTACAGCTCAGATTAAAAAAAAAAAGAAAGAAAACAGAGAATGGAGAACAATAGAATGGTCCAATGTAGCCTGTCAGTGGTGGGAATAAAGAGCATTCACCATGGCTACATAACCTCACTGGGAGAGGGCTATTCTGTTATGGAGAATTAAAGGATGCCCAAGTTAGTCTAAATTCAAGGGTGAGGGAGAGTTTGCTGAAGAGATACATCAAACTCAACAGGAAAAGAGATGAAGATGGGGAGGGGGTTGTTTAGAGGGAGGATAATAGCAGAGAGGAAATAGTTGAAAGCAAAACAAACTTCAGCTTTGGAGGGTAGATCCTGAAGGAGGGATTAAAATCCCAAAGGGCATCTACTAATTGAGGAATAGCTAAACACATTTTTTTTATGTGATTGTAATGAAATATAACCACTCTGTAAGAAGTAACTAAGATGTATTTTAAGAGAATCCTCAGAAGATTTCTTTGTTGGTTTAAAAGATTTTTAACCTCTAGAATGGCCCTGGGCAAGTCACTTAATCTCTGTGTTTTCTAGGCAATTTTTGTTTTTTAAAAATAATAAACATTTTTATTTATAGTTTTGAATTTCAAATTGTATCCCTCCTTCCTTCTCCCCTTCCCCCCTCCCTGAGGTGGTAAGCAATCAGATATGGGTTATACATGTGCAATTATATAAAACATTATCATTTTGTACAAGAAAACTTGAATGAAATTTTTAAAATGAATGAAAGTGAAAAATAGCATGATTCAGTCTGTGTTCTATCAATATCAGTTCTTTCTTTGGATGTGGATAGTATACTTCATCATTAGTCCTTTGGGATTTTCTTAGATCTTTGTATTGCTGAGAATAGTTAAGTCATTCACAGTTCTTCATCAAACAATATTGCTGTCATTGTGTACAACGTTCTCTTGGTTCTACTCACTTCACTATAACACGATAAGAGTTCATACAAGTCTTTCCAGGTCTTTCTGAAATCATCCTGCTTGTCATTTCTTATATCACAATAATATTCCATCGCCATCGTTTAGCCTTTTGCATTCTTAGAGTAAGTTTATTTATCATGAAGGATTTATATCAGTGAAATCACAACTTCTGTTCCTATTCCTATTTTTAAACCATTATGATTTTGTTTTCAATTACATTCCTTCTGTGAGATTTAAAATTGGATATTAGATCATAAATCTCCCCTACTTAACTTTTCCCTTAATTTATCTCCCAGACTAGTAAATGGAAGAAGCTTCTGGTTTTCTAGATAGAGCCTTTATTGTATATAGTCACAAGGTGATGTTGATTAGAAGGATAGGAAAATAGAAATACAATACAAATTGTCTTAAGTCTAGGCTTAGTCTATATTCCTTATAAAAACTCACCAAACCGAAAAGGCCACCTTTGGAGAGAGAGAGAGACCGTCTGTGCCACGCCCTCAGGAGTCCCGCCAAGCAGGCAAAAAGGCCTACTCTCGTTCTCTCCACCCCGGAAGTCAAAAACCCGGCAGGCAGTCTGACATGCGCAGCAGGCGGACTGTTCATCTCCTCCCCAAAAGGGTGGTCCTTGAAAAACTGGCGTCTTTCAGTTATCCTAACCGACTGTTAAAAACTTTCATATTTTACCACACTTCTAAGATAACAAACATAGTATTGTGTGGTGGAGGAAGGCTTCATATTTGGAGTGGGTCCTGGGTTTTTACCTTGTACCGCCTTTGTCCCCTTGATCAAAAGACTTGACCTCTCTAGTCCTAATTTCCTCATCTAGAAAATTATGGGTTTAGATTAATTGGTCTCTACAATCTCTTCCAGATCTAAATCTATAATGCTATGAACTTGTTTTGGGGACTTGGGACAAGTCTAATTTCTTGGGTCCTCAGATTCCTTATCTGTAAGGGGTTGCACTAGATGATTTCTGAGGCGCCTTCCATCCCTAAATCAATGGACCCACGTCCCAGGATTTGGCCTATATTTTAAAATCACTACTGTGTGTGTTGCCGAACATGGAAAGAAAATAACAAAGTCATAACCTGAAATAACCACACATTTTTCCCACACTTTAACAAATCACTAAATAGCCAAATGGATACGTACCAACATTTCCAAAATCCCCAGAGAACATTCATGAGACTGTTAAGACCCAAACAGAAAACAAACAAACAAACAAACAAAAAACTTTGGGCTAAAAATCATAAACATTAGAAAACAGAGACTTATAATACAAATATTATAATTATGGCCTTCTTGGACACAACCAGAGTAATTACTGCAATGTAAATAAAGGCTACATTCATAAAGGATAATGGTTTCTTATTTGGACTCATCTCAGAGTCCTTTTTTTTTTTTTTGGTGGGGCAATGGGGGTTAAGTGACTTGCCCAGGGTCACATGGCTAGTAAGGGTCAAGTGTCTGAGGCCGGATTTGAACTCAGGTACTCCTGAATCCAGGGCCAGTACTTTATCCACTGCACCACCTAGCTGCTCCTGGATAATAGTTTCTATTTTTTTCACCCATGAGAGGAAGGATGATGTAGTAGATGGAGAGCTAGGCTGGAAGGCAGGAAGAGCTGGACTCAAGTCCTGGGGTGGCCTGGATGGGGTGCCCCTATGTAAATTGCCTAACCCCTCTCTTGGCTCTAGTTGACTCTCTTTTATTACAAGATGTAGACATGCATTGGCCCAGAGAATTTCTTTACCTTAGAGTTCCTGCTACTGATGAAATCACAAGGCCAGCCCCTATTCCTATGACAAAACCTTCAACAAACACAGTGACTTTAAAAATAAGTAAAATCAGTTCTTACTTAAGGTATCGCATTTGTTCTCACATTTTCTGAATTTGAGGGCTGACAGAGGAGAATGGTAGAACCTACCTAGAGTCAGGAGTGAACTAAACTTCCATCCTACCTCCTATGAGATGGCTGTGTGGCAAAAGGTAAGTCTCTCCATCAATATCTCTGGCCCTCAGTTTCCTCATCTGTAAAATGGGGATGATTACACTTGTACTATCTATCAAAGAAGGCTCTTATAAGGAAAGTACTTCATAGTCTTAAAATACCATGCCAATATGGCTTGTTACTAATGTTATCACTGTTACCTGTTGGTTACTACAGGAAGGCACTTAACTTTTGTGGTCCTCAGTTTCCTTAACTGTAAAATGAACTGAAGTTATATTAGATGATCTCTAAGGTTCCTTCCAGCTCCAAAATTCATGGGAGGTATAAAGTGAACCATATTCTTTTTCTATAAATGAGAAAACTAAAGCATAGAGAACTCATGTGATTTGTCTGTTATAATTATATATTCAAGCCCTCATTTTTTATAGGTGAGGAAATGAAAACCTTGAGAGGTAAGTGACTTGTCCAAGATCAAATAGCTAGTGAGTCACTAAGCCAAGATTCAAACCTACACCTTTTGACTCCAAACCCAGGACTCTTTTTCATTTTGCCTTTCAAAAATCTAAGTCTTTAGCAGAATTGGCACTAATAATAGCTGACATTGACTTAGTTCTTTTTAATATGCACAATACTTTTCAGACAATAGCTCATTTGATGATCCCAACACTGTGGGGTAGATGGCCCCCTTTTTATATCTGAAGAAACTGAGGCTTAGAGGGGTTAAATGACTTGCCACACAGAAATCGTGAGAGGTGGGTTTTAAATGCAAATCTTTCTCAATTTCTCAATTTCCAATCTAGTTCCTTTTCCACCATACCACATTGACTCTTGGATGTTTCTATTGGTCCATAATGCCCATGAACCTTTGTATTGTATGTTTAGTTAGTTTTTAAATAAAGGGGAAATATGTGATTTAATTTAGGAGAATTGGCCTTAAAATTATTTTTTGGGGGAAACATGGCATAATAGACACCGCCAACTTTCTTAAATTATAGTAAGTTGACAAATAGTGTCATTTGCTTGGAAATGTTTACTAATAGCTCACTACTTGGAAGGTTAGTCACACACTCTGTAACAGTATACATTCGAGACTGTTTCATGTTTGTTTTTGTATCCCCATCATATCTGGAACACAGTAGGTACATAATAAATGCTGATTGATTCATTCATTGATCTGGGGAGATACAAACCTAAAATTGGAGCCCCTGATCTTAAGGAAGGCAGGATCATTAAGACATACACTTTTTTTTTTTATTTGGTCTTGTCTGACTCTTCATGATCCCATTTGGTTTTTTGTTTTGTTTGTTTGTTTTTGGCAGTAGCTTGCCATTTCCTGCTCTAGGTCATTTTACAGATGAGGAAATGGAGGCAAACAGGATTAAGTGACTTGCCCAGGGTCACACAGCTAGTAAGTATCTGAGGCCAGATTTGAACCCAGGAAGATGGGTCTTCTTGATTCTAAGTCCAGTGTTCTCTCTGTTGTGCCACCTAGCTGCCCACCTTAGAGGTAATTGATTTCAATTCTTTCATTTACAGATGAAGAAATTCAGAGAGGTGGTAACATACTCAGGTGTTGAGAATGGTAGGAAGGAAGGTGTGGCTGTGCACTGAAGGCTGGGAGGGCATACAGATGATGCTTTTAAATTGAATCTGCATTGGGACAGTTGGGTGGTGCAGTGGATGGAGCGCTGGCCCTGAATTCAGGAGGACCTGAGTTCAGGTCTGACCTCAGACACTTAACACTTGCTAGCTGTGTGAGCCTGGGCAAGTCACTTGGCCCCAATTGTCTCACCAAAAAACCAAAAACCAAACCAAAACAAAAAAATTTAATCTGCTTTATTACCATTTGCTCCATTGCTTTCTTCAGTCTAGGCAATCAACAAAACAATTAATTAAACCTTAATATATGTGTTTGTTGATTTTTCAGGTTTAACAATTGGTTCTGAGAGATGCTGGGCTGAGCTGGCTCCAGCTTAGAAAAATAACCTCAGAACTGGCGTTGGTTGGTGGTCACGGAGTGGATGGAGAGCTAGTTTGTAGTACAGAAAGGTGCATGGAGACAGAAATGTAATAATTATAATTACAAAACTAAAATTTTGCATCTGGAAATAAGGTATAGTCACATGGCTAAAGGGGAAAAAGAGACCCATAGGTTGGTTACTGGGAGGTCAGAGAAGTTCCAGCTTTCCTAACGAGTGGGAGATGAGAGGAAGGAAGCAAGAAAAGAAATAAGCATTTATTAAGTGCCTAAGTGTCAGGTACTGTGATCAATACTTCACAAATATTAACTTATTTGATCCTCACAACAACCCTGGGAGGGAAGTACTATTGAAACTGAGGCAATGGGGGCAGCTAGGTGGCGCAGTGGATAAAGCACTGGCTGTGGATTCAGGAGGACCTGAGTTCAAATCCAGCCTCAGACACTTGACACTTACTAGCTGTGTGACCCTGGGCAAGTCACTTAACCCTCATTGCCCTGAAAAAAAAAAAGAAAGAAAGAAACTGAGGCAAACTGGGGTTAAGTGACTTGCCCAGGGTCACACAGCTAGTAAACATCTGAGCAAGGATTTAAACTCCAGTCTTCTCATTCCAGGCCTGGCATTCCATCTGCTTTGTCACCTAGTTGCCTCTAAAGGAGACAAAAGGACTAAGGATGGAGCACTCTGGAAGAACAAGCTTAAACGTTCTGAGTGATCATTTGTATTGAGCCTTTAGAAGTCTGTGATGAAAAGAGAATAACAGCATGAGCAAGAATTCAGCCTGAGAGGATTTTGTGAGTGATAGGAGACAGAGCAAGCAGTAGTCGAGAGCAGAACCGGCCAGGTGTGCACCAAGCTATGACCAGAGAGAGTCTGTGAATAAAGATACTCCTGGAAACTCTGGTCCTAGTTCCTTCCCTCTGCCCACCCCCACCCCTTTCACAGCTGTATATAGATCAACTTTAAAAAGTCCATTTTGAAATGGGGTCGTGAAGAGTCAGACAGCTGAAGTGACTCAACAACAACATGTACATATGAGTCTCCCTCCTAGAGAAGAAAGAGAAAGGGCTAAAGGAATACTTCCCTCCTTCCTCAGTTAAGGGGGGGGGGGGCAAGAAAAGGTTCCTTTAAAAAAATGGAAGTAAACGGAAAAGAATGGATCTGAAGATGCAGAGGGAGGCAGCCCCAAGCTGGTAGAAGAAAGTGGTTCCCAGAAAGAAGGGAAGAAGGAACAAAGATGTTTGGAACTAAGACAGGGGAATGACGCTCTTCCTGTCCAGGGGAGAGCTGGACACTCTGAGGAGGAAGCAGCTGCTTTTCCTCCAAGGAAGGTGGATGTGAATGTGCAAACACCAACCATCAGGAGAGAGGTCACCCAGTAATGGCTTCGGAAGAAGAGAGGAGGCCTGGTGGTTGGTGACTCCTGGCTGAGTAGTATTCATTGACCTGCTGTCTGCCCGGGGCATGTATCCAGGCTGTGATGAAGCATCTTCCAAGGTGTGCCAAGCCAGATGAATATTCTTGGTGATTCATTTGAGGACACATGACTCCACTGGGGTGAGGGGAAACCTAGAAAATTCTTAAGGGAAGAGGTAGACAAGACCCTGCAAGACAAAAAGAGGAGGCATGAATTGACTTGGGTAGAAAATAGAGATGAAATGAACAATACAAGAAAGATGTATTCCCCCTGATCCCCAGAGGAGGTCCTTTATGGGGAAGAGAGTCAGGATAGATCCCAATGTTGAGCCACAGAAGGTATAAATAGTCCAGGAGAAGTCAGGGGCAGCACTCCACAGGTCTTTGGCTTCAGAGATTAGAATTGTACCAACTGGGCAATCAAGAACCAAACGGAACATCGATTAAGCACCAGGATAGAGGAGGCCCCATTGAAGGAATGGATGAAAAGGATCAGAGGGGCAGGTAGAGGAGTTGGATAGCCTCACCCCCCACCTCCTCAGGGTATGCCTTAAAGTCACTAGGACTCTGTAGGTCTAAGAGGGGAAAGAGGGACATTTTGGACATCATAGGGCTTTCTGCGATTTTTAAAAACTATATAAATACAACTGTTCTAGCTTTTGAAGTCTTGTAGTTCTGAGTGTTGGTAAGGGGAATTGATCACCACTGTGGGAAGTGAGGTGAGGAGCTACTAGATTTTAGAATTCCCAGGTTTCACTTGGGTAGGGGCAGTGAGCCAAATTAATGTGTGTTCAGTCATTTTTCAGTCATGTCTGACTCTTTGTGACCTCAATGGGGTTTTCTTGGCAAAGATAATACAGTACTGTGCCACTTCTTTCTCCAGATCATTTTACAGATGAGGAAACTGAGGCAAACAGTTAAGTGACTTGTCCCAGGGTCACATGGTAAATGTCTGAGACCAGATATCAACTCAGAAAGATGGACTTCAGGCAGGCACTCTTATCCACTTAGTGAGAATTTCCCAAATGTGTCAGGTGGGAGGCTCTCACAATTCTTCAAAAAGTGGAGGAAGCATTGAAGGGAACTCCTCCTCTGGACCTGATGCTTATCGGCAAGAAGGAATTGCCTCCTGAATGAGTGAAATGATGAAATGATGAGAAGCCAAGAAAGGGCCCACGAAGCCCTTAAGAATGAAAATCTAGGGGCAGCTAGGTGGCGCAGTGGATAGAGCACCGGCCCTGGAGTCGGGAGGACCTGAGTTCAAATCCGACCTCAGACACTTAACACTAGCTGTGTGACCCTGGGCAAGTCACTTAACCCCAATTGCCTCACCCCCGCCCCCCCCAAAAAAGAATGAAAATCTGAAGATTGGGATGGTTCTGTTAAGGAGGTAAAAGGTGAACTGTCATAACATGACCCCTCCTACCTTTCTACTCTTCTTACAATTTTACTCCTCAACTCCCAACCCACCTAACTCAAGTACTCTGTTATCCTGGCTGTTGCTTCACTGTGATACGCCATCTCCTGACTCTGGGCACTTTCACTGGCTGTCCCCCATGCCTGGACAGGTCTCCTTCATTATCTCCACCTCCCCGGGTTCATCGAGTCTCAGCTAAAACCCTATTTTTTTCAAGAAGTCCTTTCCTCTATCTCTTTGTTGCTAGTGCCTTCCCTCTGCTGATTATCCCCAACTGATCCTGTCTATTTCTTGTTAGTGTCTCCTCCATTAGACTGTAAGCTCTTTGAGAGTAAGGGCTGCCCTCTGCTTTTCTTTGCAACCCCAGCACTCAGCACAGTGATTGGCACATAATAGGTGCTTAATAGATGATTGTTGATTGACTCTAAGAACTGAGGCGGCTGTACAGGAAACTAATTGGCCAACTTATTTCTTGACTGTATTTGTAGAAGGAAGAAAGAGTAGAGAACAGAGGGTGAAATGATGAACAGCATGAACCTCAAAGAAGAATGTCAGGCTATTCTTATGATCTGAGCTGGGGATGGATTCTGAGATTAAAACAAAGGGCTTGGACTTTTTTTGTTGCCATTGGTTTGTTTGTTGGTTTGTTTGTTTTGCTGGGATCAAAAGGAAATCAAAGAAGTGATAAAACTGTTGCTCATGTACATAGGACAACAGAGAGAAGGTGGAAATAACTACTAATTTTTTTTTTCATTTTTATTTCTTTTTTCCAAGGAAAGTTATTTTTGGATTGAGAGGGAAGAATAAAAAAGTCTGTCCTGATGTTGAATTTCAATCAAGTGAGGAAATAATAAAAGGGCAACTACCTGATCTCAATGAGTTCAGAGCAACAGAGCCGACCAAACTACATCTTTATTATACTAAAAGAATGGGCAGTTGTGATTTCTGAGCCTTTGCCAGTGCTCTTTTGAAAGATCATGGAGAAGAGGAGAGGAGCTATAAAACTGAAAAGGATGAGTGTTTTTTCAAACAAGTTAAACAAGGGTGTGGTCAAAGATGAAGGGGATTGCCAAATGACTGTCAAGACAGAGTGCCAAAAGATGTACTCAGGGACCACTTGAATTCTTCCATAATTCTCATAGGATTGTTTCCTTATTAACTTTCTCTCTGGGTTCAAAGGCAATCCAGTGAGCAAGGATATGCTACAGAATAGATTTTAAAAATCACCTCAAGGTACTCAATTTCCTCTCTAATTGTCCCTGGGCTCCCATTTTTTTTCTCCTATGGATTACTTCTTCTGCCTCAATCTTGAATCTCAAACTTATGAGATTATTAAAAAACAACTGTTAATTGTCTTGCTTTATTAGGAGTATAAAATAGTATAGCGATAGAGAATAAAGAAAGGTATTTTTAAAAGACATAGAAGACTGAAATAGGGACTCAGTTGGGATTGGCTCTTTTTCTGCTTTTCCCTCTTTTCCCATCCAGTAAGAGGAGAGAATGAAGAAAAGGATTTATATGTGAACACTGGATTGGAATTTTCTCCAGCATAATGCTCTTCATATATATTGAGGGAGAAAGGAGATATGCATTAGACTTCATTCTCACCTGCCACCACAACTCTGACCCACTCTTGTCTCTAGTCCAATCCTGCCAACTATTGTTTTTTCTTACTCTCCTCTTCCTCCAGCTGGGTCACATATGTCCACTTACATACCATTCTTCTTTACCTGTTTCCAAGGATAATCTGCAATAAGGTCTCAGCTCACATTTATGATACCCTGCTTTTAGTCACAACAGGGCACAGAAGGAAAAGTATAAAACAGAAATAATCACTTCCTTCTTTCTCCTTCTTAATGTCTGCCCTATGGCACAACAAACTTGGGGAGAAGTTCCCCTCAAGGTAAAAAGCTGCAGAAACCTGGGAAACTCAGATTAATACATTACTCCATAGCCTAGCCTTCAAGATTCTATGAAAATCTCCTTGGAAATGGACCCAGACAGTAGTAATTAATAGACTGATGTTAACCTTCAGAAGATCTCTAGTGGGATATTCCCAGAGCTTGTGCTTAGTCTTGAGCTGTTTATAATTTTTCTCAAAGACGTGAATGAAGGCATATATAGTTAGCTTATCAAATTTCCAGTCAAAAGGAAGTCAAGGTGGGAATACATTCCGTGGTATTCCATAGGATAATATATTTATAAGTGTAAGACACCTTAACCCATCTGGTCTAGCTCCCCTCCATTTTGCAGATTGGTACACTGAGGCCCATAGAGGCTGAGTTTCTTGCCTCAGGTCATAGAGGTAGCAAGTATCTGAGGCAGGATTTGGACACAAGTCCCATGACTCCAAATGTGGCACTCTTGAAATCTAGTGTTCTTTCCACTGGACCACTGAGAGTCTATTCACAAGTAGTTCTCAATGGGAAAGGCCAATGGATCAAATCTAATAAGACAAAAATTTGATAGGATAAATGTAAAATTCATGTGAAAAAATGGAGTGAGGGGTAGATGTGGTGATCAGTGAATTTCAAGCTCAGAATGAGTCATAGGTATGACACAGCAGCCAAAAAAGCTAATCCTGTCTTCATATGCCTTGAGAGGTTGAATGTCTATAACAAGGGGAGTTGTTAGATGTCTGTACTTGAGCCCAGGCAGATCACTTCTGGAAGTAGTAATAGAAATACCATTGTACTTTCCTGAGAGGTTAGTAATTAAAACATTAAAATATGAGATATTTTGTGATTTTGCTGATTGACATTTTTTCTTTACCTGGGCTTTGCACTGTCCAAAACAATTTCCTCTAGGTTCATGTGTTCTAATACATGAGGCCCCAGGGTTGCATTCTATCTCCTGCTAGTGATTCTCTTCTCCAAAAAATGTGGTAGTGGCTGAGAAGTGTCATGAACTAAGAGACCCAGGACCTCTTTACCTCTTAAACCCACAAGGTTGCCTCCAAGGCGAGAAATATATATATATATATATATATATATCAAGATTGGCATTTGGTGTCCTATCTTTGGGAGTAAAACCCAAAAGCAAAACATTCGACCAGAGGCCCAGACTCAAGCTTACTTCATCCTGTCCTCTGCTCTAATTGCCCTGTGAGAGCAGTGACTCTTTCTGCTAGGGTTGGGAACCCTTCTTCACATCTTATGGAAAAGAAAGAGAAAGAGAGAGAGGAAAGAGAGCTAGAGTTACTCCTTTTAAATTCTACCAAACGGATGATTTTTCACACCTTTCATATGCGCATTGGTGCAGCCATTCCCCTCTTTCCCCTCCCCACCCCTGCCATGGGGAGAGGACTGCAAGATCACTCAGAGTTTGCTTCATCATTTTAAAGTGCCAAGTTTTTCAAAGCTGAGCACATTTCCCTGGAAGTGATCAGCAAATAGGCTCAAGATTCCATGACGTACTCTAGCCAGAGCAGAGCAGGTGGGCCTGCTGTTCATCTCCCATTATACTGGTAACTACTAACTTTTCCTTTTCCTCATGAGACTGAAAGCAAAAGTGTTTAACAATACATGGTGGTCATTAGGAAAACTGCCCTACATGAAACAAAAACAAAACTTATTTTTTTAAACTGAGGCTAGATCTATGATTGCAAAATGTAGTAGAAGATTAAAAACTGTTGTGTAGACCTCCCTTTATTCTTCTCTCCCCTCCCCTCCAAAAAAGCTGCTGTTTCTGGGGGATTGGCCCTGATTATAATGAATTGCCTTACTTCTCTAGTTCACTATCATGGCTCGGTTGAAATAAACTTTAGTAATGTCTGGGGCAAAACTAAATCTGAACTCCAGTACCACTAATATTCATTTTTATTAGTTGTGCTTAGATAATTTTATAGGAATCTCTACAAACTAATAACCTATAAGAAGGCTACTTTAAGAGGGAAACTAATCTTACTGTCAACCAGGATGTTATATCACACAGTAAATGTTTGTGTTTTGGATTTTAAAAATATACAAGAGAACTTGGCAAATGGCTCCCTGGTAAACTGCTTGCTTTTAAATGATCACCTTAAATAAGGGAGACAAATAGGCTTTTTAAGGGTACAGAATGGATTAGAAAACACTACCCAAAAATGTTACCATAGGAAACACACTTACATTTTAAAAGTGAGAATCTAAAATACAATTTATTGTCTTTCAGTTGAATCCAAAAATGCAAAAGTTTTGGTCATGATTTGGGGTGAGGCAGAAGTTAAAATACATATACCAAGAGAGACAAACAGGGAACTTAAGGCACCAAAATTAATGAAACAATAACAGTATGAAAAATATATGTACTATGTAATTGGGGGAAAATAAAATGCTAAAGAATCTGAAAAAAGAGGAAAATATATGTACCTAGTGCCACAGCAACTAAATTTTCACAGCAAGGCAAAGTAAAGCTGGATTTGTTAGCTATTGGAACAGAAGTAAATCTCAGAGAGCTTACTTATTTGGGTGTCGAACACAGGACTGTTATAAAAATTGGTCACATTAAAGGCTTCTTAACCAGAGATTTGGGAATCAACAAAATTAATAAATGTATTTCAGTGGGGCAGCTAGTTGGCACAGTGGATAGAACACTGGCCCTGGATTCAGGAGGACCTGAGTTTAAATCCGGCCTCAGACCCCTGACACTTACTAGCTGTGTGACCCTGGGCAAGTCACTTAACCCTCATTGCCCCACCCAAAAAAGAATGTATTTCAATATAATAGGTTTCCAATGGTAAACATTTTATTTTATGTATTTAAAAGCATCATTCTGGAAAGGAGTTACCATTCAAAGGTGATGGTTTGCACTCTGCTTCTTGCTGGTGGTTCTTTCCTCCAAGAGGTCACCAGACATAAAAAAGGTTAAGAACCTTATCTTAGAGAATAGGCAGAAATGCAAAACCCTAAACACTTCTTTAGCAGACTGCAATACAATAAAGATTGTAATTTTTTAAAAAAAAGAAATGTTAAGAAATGATGCAAATGATTCTCAGATCTGTTCATCTGGTTCTAACTTGTCTCCTGAACTCTTCCCAGTCTTGCATATCCAACTGCCTATTGGGTGTCTAGAACTGGATGTCCCATAGACACTGGGCATGCCCCCAAACAGAATTCATTATCTTTTCCTCAAAGCCTCCCTTTTCCCAAACTTCCCTATTACTGTCCAAGGCACCACCATCTTTCGGGGCATCCGTGGTCATAATCGCAGTGTCATCTGTGACTCCGTCTACCTCTCAGCACCCATAATCAATCTGTTTCCAAGTCCTGTTGATTCTCTCTTCTCAACATCTCTCTACTCTTCTCTCATCTCTTCTCGACTGTCTCTCCTCTGACACTGCCACCACCCCAGTGCAGAGCCTGGTGCATCTCGTTCCTGGATGATTGCAGTAACCCGATGGTTAGTCTCCTTGCTGTCCCGTCCATCCTCTGCTCAGCTGCTAAGGTGAGTTAGCTCCCAAAGTGATCTTCCTAAAGCACAGCCCCCACTCTCCATTCTCCAACCCTTCCCCCAGACACACACATTGAGTAAACTCCAGTGGCTCCCTATTATGTCCAGGATCAAATATAAAATTCTGTTTGGCTTTTAAAGCCCTTCACAATTTGGCCCCTTCCTACCTTTTTGTCTCATTATACTTTACTCCACATTCTCTGTGAGAATGGCCTCCTTGCTATTCCTGGTAAAAGATACTCCATCTCCCAATTCCTGTGCAGGTCTACTGACTGTATTGAAGGCCCTAGAATGTTCCTCCTCTTACTCTCCAACTCCTAGTTACCCTGGCCTCCATTAAGTCTTAGCTAAAATCCCACCTTCTTCAAGGAGATTTTTCCAATCCCCCTCCATGCTAGTTACTTCCTTCCCTCTGAGGTTATCTCCAATTTATCCTCTATGCAATTTGTTTGTACAGAGTGTTTGCATGTCATCTCATCAGATTCAATTGTGTAGCTCCTTGGAGGCAAGGGCTGTTTTTCCTTTCTCTGTACTGTCAGTACCCACCCTAGTGTCCGATACATAGGAAGGACTTAATCAATGTCCAATGACTGACCTAAACGGAAATGAAAAACATTACACTAAATCATGAATGGGTCAAAGAACAAATCAGAGAAGTCATAAAAAAATAAAATCATAACAGTGATATCATATATCAAAATTTATAGGATATTGCTAAACTAGTTTTAGAGACAAATTTAAATCACTAAGTATCTTTATTAATAAAAGAGAAAAACAGAGGACTAAAGAACTAAGCATCCTATTTAAAAATGAGCAAAACTATAAATTAATAATCCCAAAATAAGCCCAGGAGGGGAAAAATTAAAAATTAAAGGCAAAAATCAATAAAACTGGAAATAACACAGGATTTTAGACTATTCAGGGGTATAAGCCTAAGCTAGAGAGAAGGCTTTTCCGCAAAATGCCCCCTTATACACCCCTAGGTAGTTAGGTGGTGAAATAGATAAAAGGCTAGGCCTGAAGTCAGGAAGACTTGGGTTCAAATCTCACTTTAGACATTTACTAGCTCAATTTCATATGTAAAATGGGAGTAATAATAGCACCTACCTCCCCAGGTTGTTGTGAGGATCAAATGAGATAATATCTGTAAAGTGTCTGGCACATAGCATGTGGTGTATACATGCTAGTTATTATTGTTCTTGTGTTGATATTAATATTTTTATTATTATTGCCGGTAGTTGGAATCCAAAGATCCAAGGCACACAAGTTAGATTCCAAAAGACCAGTAAGGTAGCATAAGTTTTAAAAATTCTTTCATTACTTAGTAACTTCCTGGCTGTTAGTTATTTGTACCTCCCACCTACTTCCCCTAGAAAAATTATAAAGGAGTGCTGTGTTCTTGCTCATTCATTCAAGAAAAGAATGCTCAGGGACAAGAAGGAAAGAATCTTCTTCCTGGTTTGCAGTAAGCCTTGCAGGAGAGGAGCCCTGAGAACAAGTGACCCAATCCCCGGCACAGAAATGGAAAGATAAGGAGAATGAGGAACCGGCAGGGAGAGAGGTCCCTGGAGATAACAGCGACAGCTGCTTGTTCTCCAACAGCTCCTCTCAGCAGCTAATGTTTAAGGCAAATCACTTGCCCCGTTTCTCTGTTTTTGTTTTTGTTAAATGGGGTCGAATCCTCTTTCATAAAGGGGGTGACTAGTATCACACTACCACACTACTTAGTATTACAGAATGTTGAAATCAAAGGAAGCTCAGAGGTCATCTTTTCTAATCCCCTCATTTAAAAAAGGAGGTATCTGAAAAATAGAGGGGTCCAATGGTTTGTCCAAAGTCTAATACCTAGTTAGTGTCAGAACTGAGATTAGAACTCTGGTTACCTGCTCTTTCTACAACACAAAGCCCAACAAGTAGAAATTTTAATAAATATGAAAATGGCCTATGACCTTAGGATTGTAAATGGTATATGAAGGAAGGAAACAAGCATTTATTAAGCCCCTATTGTGTGCCGGGGGGGCCCATTGCCAGTCGTCTTGACCTATGTCTTGTCACCGACTCTGGAAGTGTGAGTGAGGCTGAGACTAGGCATAGCTCTGCCTCACTTAAATCCAATTCACTCACAAGTCAAGACATCACCCTCCTGATGTCATTGGTCCTCTTCAAGAAAGAAGGAGGAGGGGGGCAGCTAGGTGGTGCAGTGGATAGAGCACTGGCCCTGGATTCAGAAGGACTCGAGTTCAAATCCAGCCTCAGACACCTAACACTTACTAGCTGTGTGACCCTGGGCAAGTCACTTAACCCCAATTGCCTCACTAAAAAAAAAAAAAAAGAAAAAAAGAAAGGAGGAACAACAGTTGTGTTCCAGACATTGTGCTAAGTACTTTACAAATATTATTTCATTTGATCCTTACAACAACCTTCAGTGGTAGATGCTATTATTATTCCCATTTTATAGTAGAGGAAATTGAGGCAAATTGAGGGAAAGTGACTTGCCTAAGTATTCAGTCTCTGAGGCCACATATGAACTCAGGCCAAGTGTCTTAGCCACTGCAATACCTAGCTACCTTTCTTTTTTTTTTCTTTTTTTTATTTTAGTGAGGCAATTGGGGTTAAGTGACTTGCCCAGGGTCACACAGCTAGTAAGTGTTAAGTGTCTGAGGTCGGATTTGAACTCAGATACTCCTGACTCCAGGGCAGGTGCTCTATCCACTGCGCCACCTAGCTGCCCCTCCTAGCTACCTTTCTTAATGGAAGCATGCTGAATGCGGAATCAAAGGACCTGGTAGTCCTGCTACCCATTACCTGCTTTACCTTGGGCAAGTCACTTAACTTGAATCTCAGTTTCCTCACCTGTGTCCTGGGTTTGGTTGGACTGATTGAATTCTAAGGACCCTTTTAGATATACATTTATGATCCTACTCACATCTCTATGCTAGTTAATTGCCTCATTAGAGAACACTATGATAATGTGGGGAAAGCTGGTGAAAGGTTAGTTGCCTAGTAGATTTTATTTGCTAGGTAGAAGATGTTTTTTTTTTTCCTTAACATGTCTGCATGCTTTTAGTAAAATAATCATACTAGTAAGCCAAGGCTACATTTGAGAAGCAGTATGATGCCAGTGCAAAGAACATTGTATCTAGATTCAGAGGACCTGAGTTCAAATTCAGCTCTGCCACTTACTGGCTAGTACTGCTTGGTTACTGGCGTGTATACTCTCAAAGCCCAGTTTTTCTCATCTATCAAATGAGGCACTTGGAGTAGATGAGCTAAATAATTCTTTCTAGCTTTTGTTCCTATGAAGACATAAGGAAGAGTCATTAATGTAAATATTATTCATTTTTCTTTCTATCTCTCAAAAAACATATTAAAATGCTTTGGTAAACGTTTAATACTTATTCAAGACCGAATCGAACCTGTATTACAGTATCCCAATGTAACCTCACAGGATTATATTAGTTTGTCTTTGAAAAGGTGGTCAGCAGATTTTACCACGAAGGTAAACAGAGTTCAGCAGACCTGTTTCTTTTCCTGAAAGCCCTACTGCCCACCTAGTGTTGTCAAACTTAGAAACCAATCCCTGTGGGCCACCTCCTGACTTAGAAAACCACAAGTTAGCATTATCTATGTGATGTTGTATTGTCATTTATTTTGTTAATATTTGTTTTGTTTGTAATCTGGTTCTGGATCCACTTGGGAGTTTCCAGATGTTTGCCCCATGGACATTGACTTTGCAATTCATCGGGCAGTCTCTCTTTATTACTATTTTCAATCAACCCAGCTTGCTATTTATGATGCCTTTTTAAAAAACAACAGTTTTCCCCAATATACCATACCCCTATTGAATCTTCCCCTGTAACAAAGACAAATTTAAACAAAATCAAACAATTTTGTGACTGTGATAATCTATGCAACATTCTGCTCTCTTAGTGCCCCCACCTGTCTAGCAAGGAGAGGGAAGTTTGCTTCATCATCTGTTCCCCAGATTAGTCATTGTATTGAATTTGATCCTTTTATTGTTTAGTTTCCTAGTATTGTTTTATTTAAATCATTGTAGTCATTACATACATTTGGGGATGAAGAAGTGAATTGGGTGAAAGACTTAGGCAGCTAGGTGATAGAATGGATAGAATGTTGGACTTGGAGTCAGGAAGACCTGAGTTAAAATCTGGTCTCAGATATTCACTGTTAACCTGGTAAGTTACAGTGTCAGCCACAGTTTCCTCATCTGTAAACTAGGGATGATATTAGCACTTACCTCTTAGGGTTGTTGTTAGGGTCAAATGAGATATTTGCAAAGCACTTTGTAACCCCTAGCTCAATACATAAATGTTAGCCATTTCATTCAGGTGGGTTTTTTTTTTTCTATTTTTGTTGTTGTTGTTGGTTGGTTGTTTTGTTTTGTTTTTGCAGAGCAAGGAGGATTAAGTGACTTGCCCAGGGTCACACAGCTAGTAAGTGTTAAGTGTCTGAGGTCAAATTTGAACTCAGGCCCTCCTGAATTCAAGGCCGGTGCTTTATCCACTGCGCCACCTAGCTGCCACCTAGCTGCCACCTAGCTGCCACCTAGCTGCCACCTAGCTGCCCCCTGCCATTTCATTCTGCATCAAGGTGTATACTTTCCCATGGTTCTATGGATTCTTTGTATTTGTTGTTCTGGTGGTAGAATAATAATCCCATACATAAAGGGTTTGCATTCGAAGGCCTCTAAATATATAGTGTTATGATTTAATACATCATAATTAGTTCATCCATTTTCTAATCAATGGCCTCCTTCACTTTATTCCCAGACCATCCCCTCTCCAGCCATTTAGATGCTTAGACCAGAGATCATGCTCTAGAGAATTAGGCTTTTTTATCACTGAAATTCTGGACCTGGGCTTTGCTGTCCTGGTTGGTGAGCACCTCACGCGGCTCACGCTCTATGAGGCCAAGCTGACTCCAGCTATGCTTCAGTTTACTTTCTGGCCATTGCCTTGCTAATGCTTGAATACTCTCTGCTTTTAGTTTTGAAAATATTCAAATCATCTATTGCTCTAAGGCTCTATTCACCAAACTAATAACTGCAAAAATACCCCTCCCTGGTCACAACTCCTCTTTATGAGATGTCTCCCCTATTACAATGGAAGCTCCTGGGGGCAAGGACTGTCTTTGCTTTTGCATTTTTATTCCTAGCCCTTAGCATAGTGCTAGGCACATGATAAATGCTTAATAGATATTCGTGGGGCAGCTAGGTGGCACAGTGGATAGAGAACCGGCTCTGGAGTCAGAAGGGCCTGAGTTCAAATCCAGCCTCAGACACTTGACACATACTAGCTGTGTGACCTTGGGCAAGTCACTTAACCCCAATTGCCTCACCAAAAAAAAAAAAAAAGATTCATTCATTCACCTACTTTTAAAAAAATTTGTTTTTTGCTACCACAAAAATACCATTTTGAATATTCAGACATATGTGGTACCTTTCTTTCTGTATTTGACTTTGGAGTGTATATCCAGTAGTGAGATCATTGAGTTCAAGGACATGAACAATTTGGTGATTTTTTTTCCACCTAATTCCAAATTGTTTTGCAGCAGTTGGTTCAATTCCTAGTTTTTCTGATAGTGATAATATGCCTGCCTTCCCACAGACCCTTTAAAATCAACTGCTTCTGTCTTTGCCACTTTGATAGGCATAATGTACAAATGTCTTAATATGAATTTCTCTATTATTGGAGATTTGACACAGTCTTTCATATGACTGTTGAAAGTGTTTTGTCTTCGGAAAACTGTTAATCATTCAAAAACATTTATCCCTAACCTTCGAGCACTTATCTTTTGGGGAAGGATACTTATTGTTAAACATGCTTTGCTTTGTCTGCTGATACTGAGTTAGTTCTGACTTTATACTCTGCATTAGCAAAGGGTGATCATTTGGGGTTTCAGTTCCCTCCCATCTTATCCAATAAATTTCTCCCTGTAAGACCCTCTTCTTTCAAAACTGGTCTTCAATCTCTACTTTAAGCTACTTCTTTGCTGCCTACAAACACATCCATATCTTCTCCCCTCCTCAAAAAAAAACCCAAACCCCAAACCCTTATTTGATCCATCCATCTTACATTAAATATCATCCCATGTCTCCCCTTCTTTTGTGAGAAATTCATTTACGGTAGGTGTCTCTGCTTCCTTTTGTGACGGGTAAAACTAAATATGTGTGGTCACCTTATCTGTCCCCAATGTGGGGAAAGCTAGCTAGGATTTACTTATTTGTGTGTGTGTGTGTGTGTGTGTGTGTGTGTGTGTGTGTTTCAAAGTTTTATTGTTGACTTTTGTTTTTATGACACATTCATTTTGCCTTAACCCAAACAGCCTAGGATTTACTTATAAATTAGAAGCTTCAGCAACAGTTTAGGCATTAAGTATTTATTTTTTGGTTTTGGTTTTTTGGTTTTTTTGCAGGGCAATGAGGGTTGTGACTTGCCCAGGGTCACACAGCTAGTAAGTGTCAAGTGTCTGATCTCGGATTTGAACTCAGGTCTTCCTGAATCCAGGGCCAGTGCTCTATCCACTGCGCCACCTAGCTGCCCCCAACCTTAAGCATTTATCAAAGTATATTAGAGGTTCGCAAAGAGAGAACACGCGTCAAAGCCTAGGTAAGATCTACACGGGAGAGAGAGAGAAAGTGCTGCCTCCACCTAGCAGACCGAAGATACCAAGAGAGAGATCCAGTGTCTCTTGGAGGGGAAGCTCCCTGCAGGACAGGAAGAGAGGTGGTCCCCACACACAGCTCCAAGCTAATTGGTGGGTAGCATTCAAGTCCATTGATTGACATGACTTGAAGGTGGTCGATGAATTGTGAGGTAACTTCCAGATGCTGGATTGACCTTAGAAAGGTCAACCCATGCTCTCTCAGCAGGAGGGGGCGGGGGCTGGTAATAATCTCACACTTCTCATTCTCTTAACTCTCTGCAGTTTGGCTTCCTACCTCATCATTCTACTGAAATTGCTCTGGGGTAGCAGTGGATAAAGCACCAGCCCTGGAGTCAGGAGTACCTGAGTTCAAATCCGGCCTCAGACACTTAACACTTACTAGCTGTGTGACCCTGGGCAAGTCACTTAACCCCAATTGCCTCACTAAAAAAAAAAAAAGACATTGCTCTCCAAAGTTACCAACAATTTCCTAAATTGCCAAATCTAATGGCTTTTTCTCAGTCCTCATCCTTCTTTACCTCTCTGTGAGCTTTGACACTTCTGATCACCCTTTTCTCCTTGATACTAACTGATCTTGAAGTCCAGGTCTGACCATGGAATCCCCCCAACCCCCAAACCTCCAACTCAAGAATCTCCAGGAGTTCCCTGTTCCCTTCAAGATAAAATCTATACTGTTTGACTCTGAAAGCCCTTCATCACAACTGGCCCCTTCCTGCCTTTCCTGACTTGTCCCAACTTATTCCCCTCCAAGTATTCTGTGATCCAATGACATTAGCTTCCTTGCAAGTCCTCGTACTGGATATTCATTCTCCCAGCTCCAGGCATTTTCACTGGCTGTCCTCCATGACTGAAATGCTTTCCTTCTTCACCTCTTCCTCCTGGCATTCTTCAAGTCTCAGCCCAGAGCCTCCCTCCTGCAAGCTGCTTTTCCTTGTTGTTTGTTGTTGCTGTTCAGTAGTTTCAGTCAAGTCCGAGTCCTCATGACCCTGTTTAGTGTTTTCTTGGCAGAGATACTGGAGGGGTTTGCCATTTTTTTCCTCCAACTCATTTTAGAGATGAGGAAACAGGCAAACAGGGTGAAGTGACTTGCCCAGGGTCACACAGCTAGTAAGTGTCTAAGGCCAGATTTGAACTTTCTTGGGTCTCCTTGATCCTTTGAGAATATCTCCAATTTATTCTTTAGATAATTTGCTTATCCATAGTTATTTGTGTGTCCTCTCCCCAATTTGATTGTGAATTCCTTGAGGGCAAGGATTATTTTTGCCTTTCTGTGTATCCCCAGTGCTTAGCACAGTGCCTGCAATGTAACAGGTGCTTAAGAAATGCGTGTTGACAGCTTAAATCTAAATTGTGGTCACCTTAAATTAGAAGCTTTAGCACCAGTCCTTGGGCATTAAACATTTATTAGAGAATGCAGATATTCCCATGGAGTTCAGAAAGTTAAGAAAAAAGTCTATTTAGCCTAGAGTTCTAGCCTGGTCTGGTTCTTCCTCAAGTCCTCTGCTTCAATCATGAACTCTCTCCAGCAAACTGATTGTGGAAGCTTTTTATAGGTCTGGAAGGTGGGGGGGGGGGGGGGTCCTTACACACTACTTCAAGCTGATTGGTTGGCAACATCCAAATCCATTGGTTCTGAAGGTGTTCTCAAGGTGTGATTACAATCCAGTTAACTTGAAGTAGGCTAATCAGCAGTTAATCACTCTCGCTTGATTCAATCAGTCTAGATTAATCTCCAGGTGGGTCTTTGAGTATCTGCTAAATCTCATTAGTTCATCAGTTTTCAGTCTGTTCCTGAATTTTCCTTTTAGTAGAAGGATTGGGCTCATTGTCAAATTCCATTTTCTCTGTTATAGAAATCTAAAATCACACCCACACACCCTCTCCCCCCACACACACACCAGACCCATCCAAAATGTGTTTTGCAGATGGTTCCATGGGAAGCCAAAGTAATTGTACAGAGTAGGAAACATTTCAATTTTTTCTCTGCTGAGATTTTAATAACTTCAGGGTAATTTTTATCCCACAATGCCCACTTATCATAATATTTGTCAGGGATTCCTCTTTAACAAGATCTGAAAGCAGTCCTTTCTCAAAAAGTGGCTAAAAATTATAAATTTAATGTTCTCGGCCCTTTTCTGCTTTGGTTCTAAATTCTCTTTTTGTTTTTTCTTGGGGGGCTGGGATAAGGAAGTGGAGTAGAAATGTACTAGAGTGGTTGGAAGAAGGATGCCTAACATTTTTTTTCTTGGAGGCAGATGACAGTACTCAACTTTAATTCAATAAATATTTATTAAGTGCATACTATGAGAAAGGCTTGACCTGAGATTCATAGAGCTGGATGGAACCTTAGAGATCTAGGTACCTAGGAAGATCTAGGTAGAACCTTAGAGGTCAAGGTAGATCCAGGTAAGCTCTGAATTCAAATCCTGCATCAGTCACTAACTGTGAACCTGGGCAAGCTTTTTAATCTTTCTTGGCCTCAGTTTCCTGATATGTAAAAGGAGGATACTAATAGCACCTACCTCACAGGATTGTTGTAAGTATCAAAATAAGACACTAGGGGCAGCTAGGTGGCACAGTGGATAAAGCACTGGCCCTGGATTCAAGAGGACCTGAGTTCAAATCCAGCCTCAGGCACTTGACACTTACTAGCTGTCTGACCTTGGGCAAGTCACTTAACCCCAACTGCATCACACACACACAAGACACTAAATGTAAAGTGCTTTGTAAACCATAAAGTACTATATAGTTATTATTATTATTAATCAAATTCCATCATTTTATGGATGAAAAAACTAAAGTCCAGAGAAGGTTGTGACTTATTCTGAATCTGTGATTTCATCAGTGTGCAGAAATCCTCTTATGAAAATACCCTCCAGCAATGGAGGTCTGTGATGTATAGTTTTAGAGAGTTACTGGGTCACTGAGAGATTAAGTCATCTGTGATAAGGTCACACCTCTAGTATTTGTCAGTGAGGTCATTTATTAAGCTCCTACTATGTGCTGGTCATGGTATTAAGAGGTAAGGATACAAAGGAAGGCAAAAAACAGTCCCTGCTCTCAGAGCTCTCAGGGAGACAACATTCAAACAGCTAGGTACAAACAAGCTATTGACAAGATAAATTGGGAAAATCTTAGTGCAGAGGCATTGAAACTAAGGAGGACCAGGGAAGGGATCTTATAGAAGGTAAGACTTTAGCAAGTAGGTTTTGAACCTTGGGTCTTCCTGACTGTGAGGCCAGCACCCAATTCACTATGCCATCCTGTCTTTTTAACCCCAAAGTTATACAGGGAATTAGTCATATAATTGGCATTAAAACCTGGCTCTCCCAATTCCTGATCCAGTGCTTCTGCTACACATGATTGCCACAGCACAGCCATGAGCAAGATGCCTGAGAAATTGGATTATGAAATTTATAGTGTGAGCATGGACACCTTGGAAATTGACCCACTCTATGAATCAGGACTAGATTGATTGTCTTGTTGATTGTCTAGACTTAAGAAAGTGATGGAGCAAATGTTAATAGTTCAGATTAAATTTAGAAGTATGTTGTGAATATAAGTCCCCCCACCCACCTCTGGGGCCGACTGTTAAACATTTACCAACACAATCCTGCTGGAAAGCTAGTTCAAGAATAGAGAGAGGGGCCAAGACCTTAAAAAGGAGAACAGAGGGGCAGCTAGGTGGCACAGTGGATAGAGCACTGGCCCTGGTGTCAGGAGTACCTGAGTTCAAATCCCGCCTCAAACACTTAACACTTACTAGCTGTGTGACCCTGGGCAAGTCACTTTATCCCAATTGCCTCACTAAAAACAAAACAAACAAACAAAAAAAGTGCTGGCTCTTGGGAATATCAATGGGCTAGTAGGCTGAAGGACCTGATTTCCCTTTTAGTCCATGAATCTGAGATAGGAAACCCTTCACCGTTTTCCTGTTTTACCTTTAAAAAAATAATAATCATAACTAACACTTATAAAGCACCTACTATGTGCCAGGCAACGTACTAAGCTCTTTAGAATTATTATCTCATTGGATCCTCACAGTAACCCTGGAAGATCCGTGCTATTATTATCCCCATTTTATAGAGGAGATAACTGAGTCAGACAGATGTTAATGTACACAGTCACCGTTCTTCTTGACTCCAGTCCCAGTGTTCTATCCATTGCACCACCTAACTCTTCAGGAGTTCTTTCTTCCTTTTAGTCCATGATCCTGATTTGGGGAGTGAGCGTCCTTTTCTTCTTCCTTTTCTACAAGCCAAAGGGGTGTGTGTGTGTGTGTGTGTGTGTGAGAGAGAGAGAGAGAGAGAGAGAGAGAGAGAGAGAGAGAGAGAGAGAGAGAGAGAGAGAGAGAAAGATTAAGATTTCCTTCTGTTACATTCAAAGATCTGGGAGGGAAACTGGAAGGGAAACTAAAAGATGTTTGCTCTATTTTCCTTTTCCTTTATTTACAATACTCTGTGTGGTCATACCATGTTAAGTGTCTGAATCTTTGAATGAAATAATCAATGAACTGGTAGTCAGGAATCCACAGACTGGACAAGCATTCTCAGGTAGGCTAATAGCAGATTTCATATTTTAGAATTTTGAGCAGTGTTCCATTTTATCCCCCAGAATAGTTTCAGACCTTGCTGGAGAGGGGTTCATTCAAACAGATTTGTCCTGCCTTAGGTTTTGGGGCACCTGGCACATAGTAATAAAAAAGGCTCATTGATTGATTGGTCTTCAGGAGCAGCCCAGATGTTTACATGATGAAGCCTGTGGATGAACAGTAGGGATACTGGATACTGAGACCTTTTAGGAAAGAGATTTTTTTTCCTTACTCTAGCACCAGAGAAAGTAACTTATCAACATAGCCTGGTTGCTCAAATATTGGAGTGCCTATTGGGCAATTCAGATACTGCACTACCTTGCTGGACAATTATCACAGTGACATACTACCTTTCTATACACATAAGGAAGGCAGCACTTGAACCACCCAACCAAGGAGCCCCTTATGGAAGCCAATGTCAGTCATACAGGGTCAGCTAACTAAAAGCATTTCAGTTTGGTTATCGACTCATGAATATTTATCTATTTCACTTAATTTTCATATGAACAAGTAAAACTTTTTTTTCCTGCTTTTTCCAACAGAATATAATAAAAGTATCTCAAATTGTTAAAAATTTTTCGTACCCTCTCTGTGGAGGTATATAAGCCATTTATTAGTATGGAAGGAAACTATCAGTTTAAATAGGATTCTTCTGAGAAGGGACTTTTTTAATGTAATAAACTAAACTTTATCCTTGGTGATTCTTGGTATTGGCATGAAATTTCCAAATGTGGCCTTACCTGAAATTTTTTTTTCCTTAAAGAAGGGGGGTGGTGGGCAGCTAGGTGACAGAGCACCAGCCCTGGATTCAGGAGGTCCTAAGTTCAAATCCAGCCTCAGACACTTGACACTTAATAGCTGTGTGACCCTAGGCAAGTCACTTAACCCCAATTGCCTCACCAGAAAAAAAAAAAAAAGATGAGGGTGGGGAAGGGCCTAGAGCTGTGATTTAATCAGTGTAGGGACAAACAGGATTTTTGAAACATTACAATTTTCCCTGCCTTGTTTTTTTTTTTTTTTTAGTGAGGCAATTGGGGTTAAGTGACTTGCCCAGGGTCACACAGCTAGTAAGTGTTAAGTGTCTGAGGCCGGATTTGAACTCAGGTGCTCCTGACTCCAGGGCCCGTTCTCTATTCACTGTTCCACCTAGCTGCCCCTGCCTTGTTTTTCCTATGGATTAGTGTGGTATCAATGGTAATGGCTAGGAGAGAACATTGTAAAGGAAAAACTGACAGAACTTATTGACAGATGAAAGTGACAGAGTCAAAGACAAGCCCTATATTTAGAGAAGTAGGAAGATCAGGAGGCAGGAATAACTGTTACCTGTCCTCCCATATACCGTTATTAAATATTCTGTCTAGTTTATGGGAGAAAACTTGATAGTGATGGAGATGAAAATGAAGTGTTCAGAAAAACAATCTGCATATGAAAAGCAGATGGGTTTGTGGTGGTGGTGGTATTAGGGAGGGTGAGGTTGTTGTCTCTATTTTAAATTTTTGTAAGGGGAGGATAAGGTTGGCTGCTTGATTGATGATGAATATCTTGGCTGCAACAACTCTTTTAGTGAGGCAATTGGGGTTAAGTCCTATCAGAGAATTTGTTTGGTTGTGCAGGGAGTGGTCACAATGGCCTTGAGGAAGTCCATCAAGGGGAATGAATGTGCTTTGGGGCTAGAAATCCTCTTCACTTTCAGGATCCCAATTGGTTTTGCCCTGAAGAGCCCTGACCCTGCAGTCGGAGGATCTGGGTTCCAATGTTACCTCCTCTGCTTATTACCTGTCTAACCATGGGAAAGTCACTTTCCCTCCCAGGGCCTCAATTTCCTCTTTTGTAAAAGGAGGGGGTGAGATCTTTTCCAGCTCTGGATCTGTAATTCTGTGTTCCTGTGACCCTACAGGTCTTACTTCTTCCAGGGATCTGCTGCTTTTGCTCCAGAGGCTGTACAGTTCATTGACTAGTATTGAGTCTCTGAACTGAATAAATCCCAGGGACCATTTCTGGAGAGGACAACAAATTATTCCCAACGAGTTCTTACACGGGGCGGGGGAGAGAAGAGGGAGGCTCCATTTTCTGTCCTTGAAAAAACATAAGTGAAAGGATTTTTAAATAGTACAATCCCATATGGTTAGACAGTGACAAAAACTCCACTTGGGTACAACAGGATGGGGTCTGGATCTGTGATTTCACTGATGTAGGAAACTATCAGGTGAAGAACTCCCTTGAGCAATGCAGGTCAGCACCTTCCCAGCAACATAGTCTTAGAGAGTCCTAGAGCACTGAGAGGTTCAGTGTTTAGCCTAGGATCACACAGCAATATGTGCCAGTCAACAGTCAACAAGCATTTATATGCCAGTATGTGGCCTTACTATGTGCTAGACACTGTGCTAAGGACTGGTAGTATCGACATAAGCAGAAAGACAATCCCTGCCCTCTAGAGGCTTACATTCTAGTGGGAGAAAACAACACATAAAAGGGAGGTGCCGGTGGGAGGGTGCAGTGGGTGTGAAGGTATCTGAGGGAACAGGGTAGAGAAGGTCCTGTGGAGATTAATTAGCAGTGCAGCCAGGAAAGGACTGAACACAGGATTGAACAGGATCCTTAAATGATCCTTAAAATGGCAGCTCTGGGAGGAACCAGCCACTTAATCAGAGGGAGAGGCCAAAGGGGTGGGAGGATATTTGCAATGTGAGAAGCTGTTCAGGGTAGTGAGCTTCCAGAGGGAAGAGATTTCTGTGGTACAGTAGAGAAAGTCCTATCAGTATATGATGGAGGAAGGATTTGAACCCAGGTCTTCCTTGCTGAGACCAGTTCTCTAACCATAGTCTCACATGGTCTCCTAGCCTTTCTAGGTTTTGTTTTTGTTTTTTTTTTAGTGAGGCAATTGGGGTTAAGTGACTTGCCCAGGGCCACACAGCTTGTAAGTGTTAAGTGTCTGAGGCTGGATTTGAACTCAGGTACTCCTGAATCCAGGGTCGGTGCTCTATCCACTGCGCCACCTAGCTGCCCCCGCCTTTCTAGGTTTAAACACCAACCAATCAGTCATTTTCTCAGCCAACAAGCATTTGTTAAGCACTTACTTTGTGTCAGGCATTTTGTTTAAGTGGTAGGAACATAAAATCAAAGAAGGAAGCCACAAGGTCAAAGGCCACACAAGTGCCAAAATATTTAAAGAGCACTACTCATAGAAAAGAACTGGCAACAAATATGCCCTTTAATTGGAAAATAGCTAACAAATTGTGGTACCTCATCATCACAGACTATTACTGTCAGGGTAAGAAATGATGACTATGAAGAACTCAGAAGCACAGGAAGACTAATATGAACTGATGATACAAAGCAAAGGAAGGAGAACCAAGATAATAATATACATAACGACTACAATAATGTAAATGGAAAAAACAAAAAACCTGAAACTGAATGCTATATAATTAGAATAATTAAGCTTGACCCCAAAGAAGAGATAAGAAAATGGGCCAACCTCCTTCCTTTGCAAAGGGCCTCCCACCCCTTTGGCCTCTTCCTCTGATTGATTGGCTGGTTCCTCTCAGAGCTGCCATTTTAAGGGGAAGGTGCTAGGCAGCTAGGTGGTACAATGGATAGAGGGCTGGGTCTTCATGAGTTCCAATCTGGCCTCAGACACTAACTGTGAACTGGATAAGCCACTTCACCTTCATTCTTTGTTACAAAAGGTAGATTTCTGAGTGGTGAAGGAATATATCTGGAAGCAAAGGTGATATAAAAATAAGACATCCATCTTTTTTTTTTTTTGATGAGGCAATTGGGGTTAAGTGACTTGCCCAAGGTCACACAGCTAGTAAGTGTTAAGTGTCTGAGGCAAGATTTGAACTCAGGTCCTCCTGGCTCCAGGGCTGGTGCTCTATCCACTGCACCACCTAGCTGCCCCTAACATCCATCATTTTTTAAAAAAAGAAACTGATACAGTTTCTTAAAGGAATCAATCTGACCTTATATACTGCTTTTTCCCCTCTGCCTTACAGGGGGAAAGGATCCATATTTCTTTTAAAACTAAACCTTTTTCTTGATTACATTCCCTCAAGGACTTTGTTCCCACAATTATCCCCCTTTTCTCATAAGTCTTCAACCTTTCCCTCACTTCTGGCTTCTTTCCTCCTAACCGCAATCATGCTTAGGTTTCCCTTACTCTAAAAAATACAATCTTTCCTTGACTCTGCCACTCAATCCAGTAATGACCACATTTCTTCTCTTCAAAGCTAAATGTCTTTAAAAATTGGTCTATAACGGGGCAGCTAGGTGGTGCAGTGGATAGAGCACTGGCCCTGGATTCAGGAGGACCTGAGTTCAAATCCGACCTCAGACACTTGACACTTACTAGATATGTGACCCTGGGCAAGTCACTTAACCCCAATTGCCTCACTAAAAAAAAATAGGCAAACAAAAATTGGTCTATAACATGATTCTACTTCCCCATCAACCACTCTCTTCAACCCCTTGGGCTCTGGTTTCTATCCATGCCACTTTCCTAAAAGTGTTCTCTATGGTCTCACTGATGGTGGCACTGATATCGTCATTGATTACTTCCTACTCACCATATCCTTTTTTTCCTCTGAGTCCTCACTCCCCTTGACCTCATTCTCTAGAGAACTTCAGACAAGATCTTGATCACTTACCTTTAATGCTTTCTCCTCTGGTTTCAGGAACATCATAATCTGCTTCTCTGCTACCTCTATCACTATTCATTTTTCTCCTCCTTTGGTTCCTCATTCTCTTCCCAACCTCTTAATGTTAATATTATTCAAGGTTCTGTTCTTGGCCTTCTTTGTCTTCTTTACACTCAGCCTTGGCAATGTCGTTCATCCCCATCATTTCATTTATCACTTCTAGGCAGATGATTTCCAAATCTGTATCCCAAACCGTCACCTTGTTCCCAAGCTCTAGACAACACCAACTACCTACAGGCCAACAGGAAGGTGGATGTTCCACCTCCCTCTCAAGCTTATGTCCCAAAACTGAGCATATCTTTTCCCCTAAAGCTATTCTTCCTTGTTAATTCATAATTTGTTTTAGTGCCATTATCATTCACCCAATCTACCACATAAGAAAACTTAGTATTTTATAACCCATTCTTCTCTCTCACCTCTCATAGTCAGGCACCAAATCCTATTAATTCTAATTTTACATCTTTTACATATAGAACCAGAGTTAGATGGAATCTCAGATGCAATTTATTTGTACTTGTACCTTTATAAAAATTCTTTCTACAATACCCTCCAACAAGTGGTCATTCAGCCATTTCCTGAACACCTGAAGAGGCTGTCTATTCTATTTTTTTTTGGTTTTGTTTTGTTTTGTTTTTTTTTTTGTGGGGCAATGGGGGTTAAGTGACTTACCCAGGGTCACACAGCTAGTTAGTGTCAAGTGTCTGAGGCCGGATTTGAACTCAGGTCCTCCTGAATTCAGGGCCAGTGCTTTACCCACTGCGCCGCCTAGCTGCCCCCTCTATTTTTTAAATAAGTATAATTGTTAGAAAGTTTTTTTTTCTGATATTGAACTGAAATCTGCCCACTTCTATGCATTGTCCTTAGTTCTGTCCTCTGTGGCTAAGTAGAATATATTTATGCCCTCTTTCACATCAAAGCCCTTCAAATATTTGAATAAACTATCCTTTTTTTATTAAGTTTTCTTTGATTTGGGCCAAAGATAACAGATCCTTCAATTTATCCTGTTCAGCATTCTTTTGTGCCCTTCCACTATTTTGCCATTCTCCTCAGGACACTCTCCAGCTTGGCGATGTCCTTCCTAAAATGAAGTCCAGATGTGGTCTGGCCAGGCCAATATATCACCTCCTTATTCTTGGTACTACAACCCTAGAACAGGCCTTCATTGGTTACTGCCTGGACATAATACTTATCTTCAAGGAATTTTCAGTCCAGCAGCAAGATAAGATATGCATACAAATAACTTGGATTATTCATGTTAGAAAGGTCTGTTTGTGATGACTGGTCAAGTTAACAAGCACTTAACTATATAACAGACACCTTGTCTAAAAAAGAGTTTATTCACTGTTTACAAAGTTTAAAAACAAAGTATAGTAACACAGGTTAGATGATGATGAGTGCATGTAAGTCAAAGAGAAGGTTGAGAGGTTGGGGAGGGTTGGATCATGTTTAGCTGGGGGAGATCAGGAACAACTATTTAGAACAAGCAGTTCCTGAGACAGATCTTCAAGAGTGAGATTTGGAGCAAAGCAGAAGGGGATATCGCCTATTCGAATTTCAGGAAAAGGCAAAATCAAATTGGGGAACAGCTAACACTTCATTCTGATTACAATGTAGAGTGCCTAAGGGAGTCAACAAGTCAACAAGCACAAATCCAACCTCAGAGACTTACTAGCTGTGTGACTCTGGGCAAGTCACCTACCCTCTGTTTGACTCAGTTTCCTCAACTGTAAAATGGGGTTAATAATAGCCCTACTCCCCTCCCACCAGTGTTAACATGAGTACCAAAAGAGATATTTGTAAAGTGTTTAGCATAGTTCCTGGCATATAGTAAATGCTATACAAATGTTAGCTATCGTCATCCTCTTTCTGCTCCTCCTCATTATCTATTAACAACAAATCTTGGGGGCAGCTAGGTGGCGCAGTGGATAAAGCACCGGCCCTGGATTCAGGAGTACCTGAGTTCAAATCCGGCCTCAGATACTTGACACTTACTAGTTGTGTGACCCTGGGCAAGTCACTTAACCCCCATTGCCTGCAAAAAACAAACAAACAACCAACAAATCTTGTGTTAAAAGAGTGTGATCTTTCATAGAGCTTCTTTTAATGGAATTCTTAGAAAAGGGCTAGCCAGTATAACACATTTTTCTTTTGAATGAAATCCAAGAATTTACTTTAAAAAAATCTGATAAGGAAAGTAAACATTTTCTTCCCCAGGATTGTCCTGAGCCTTAGCAAAGGGAGCCAATACACAAACAAACCTTTCTCATGTGAATAATCCAAGTTATTTTTAGCTTTGTAGAAACAGGTGAGAGGGACCAAGGGTGAAACCAAGGCACCCACTCATTCCTTGAGGGGAGTCACCTTAAAGTTACCACAAATTCACTAGATATACGTGACTTAAAACTCCTTGAGATAGTGTCAATTCAGTAACATGTTTGCTCTATTCTTTAGCAATCATCAGTTGGTTCTGTATTCATAATTGTAGCCATCAACAACTCCAGAGCAGTTGTACTCTTTCATATCACTTTTTAAAATGGACAACCTGTCCCATACACTAAGGTGCTCATGTTCTCCAGGCAGACTGAAGCCAGGGCAGGGATTAATCTCTGGCCATTAGCAGGATGAGTAATTACAACACTAATTACAACCAAGTTTGTTTCACCAGAGTTTGCTACTCAAAAGCTAATGGGGGGGGGGGCGGCGCAGCTAGGTGGCACAGTGGATAAAGTACCAGCTCTGGATTCAGGAGGACCTGAGTTCAAGGACTCTTCCAATTCTTGTAACTCTAATGCAGTGGAATTAGAAACTTATTCTATAACCAAAGTTAAATTTGTAAGCATAGCATCCATAGGTATCTTCTAGATAGTTGGAGGAAAATGTATAGAGAGGATTTACGATATTTCCCAGATGATGCCACCTGGACCCAATGAGGTTTTGGAATCATAGGTTACCAAACCAGCAAGCCTCATCCTGAGTGTTCTGTAGTGCTCCTTTTCTGCTGCCCTTGGTGGGAACAAGAACAGCAACATTTAATTTCTTCTTTATCAAGACTTGATTTTGTGAGCACAGGACACCAATGATGGAGAGCACAGGTTGGTCTTTTGTTTAGATAGATAGGATAGAGGCTGGAGTGTGATTTCATTGGCATAAGAAACAGGTGATGAAGCTCCCTCTACTAATGCAGCTCTGCTCCTTCTCTATAGTGTATAGTCTTGGAAGGTTTTTGTTGCACAGTTCTGTCCGACTCTTTATCACCCCATGGACCATAGCATGCCAGGCCCTTCAGAGCACTAAAAAGTCAAGCAACTTACCTCCAGTCCCACAGTATGTATCAAAAAGGAGATAGGAACTGAGGTCTTCCTGTCTTCAAGGCTAGCTTTCTATTCACTATGCCACAAAGATAAATAGATATGTGAGAACTGATTTACTCAAGTGGCCTCACTCCACTTAAAATGATAAGATGCTCAATTGATCACTCTCACTCATACGCCTTAGACATAAAACAGTAGTGATGATGATAACTGGCATTTTTAGTGTAATTTAAGATTTTATGGATTTTCTCATTTGATCCTCACAACAATCTTTGGAGTTGGGTGCTCCCATTATACTCATTTTACCATTGGGGAAATTGAGTCATAGAGAAATTAAGAGACTTGCCTGGGTCACATAGTAAGTATCTGAGGCTGGATTTGAACTCAGGTCTTCCTTCTTTCCAGAACTTTCTCCTCACTCTCCAGGGCTCTACCTAGCAGCCTAAGTAAGACATCTTTAAAAACCATCTGATTAAGTGAAATGACATCAGTCAAGAAGTGTTATATTTTATCAGACCCTTTGGGTCTTATATAAATGAATGAAGTAACTGAAATTGTTGGGTATGAGGGGAGGCAGTGGTTTGAGCAGTAGCAAGCAGAATATGGCATTCAGCACACCCCTAAGAAGTCTTGGGTGGGTGGGGTAAGATGGAGAGTCCTTGGCTTCATCCTGGAACAGGTTTCTTCTGTCTCTACCCCTAGATCAATGCCTTTGGCCAGAGAAGGACTTTGTCAATTTTGAAGAATCTGGAGGAGTCTGTATTTCCCATCCTCCAAGTGGCATCCTAGTGATAGCCCCAAATCTGCTGATGGCAGAGTTTGCATTAGGGACAGGATACAAATTCACCAGGTTTAAGGGAAACTTCTTGAGCAATACAAATAGGAAGGGAAAAGCTATCTAAGCCTGAACCTGCTGTTCCTTGGATTTTGTATATATCTGTAGAAGAATGGGCCACAGACTATTGGGGGATATTTCACACCAATTAATCTTACTGTTTCACCTGAGTAAATGGCCCTTTCTAAAAATTCCTTAAGGCTAACTAGCTAAATTGGTTCTCAACTGACAATCTCATGGTAGAGCCAAACCTTTGGGAGCTCAAACTCATGACATCTGAGAATCACCCTCAACCCCTAGAGGTTCTCTAGATGTCCCCCTAAAACTCTAAGGGGGAAATGCAGCTAATCTCTGAGGACTTGAGTCATAAATGAGCAAAATGAGTGATAGAATGGATGAAAAAAGAAGAAAGGAAAAGGAAGAAAGAAAAAGAGAGAGGGAGGGAGGGAAGAAGGAAGGAAAGAGAAAGGAGGGAGGAAGGAAAGGAGGGAAAGAAGGTAGGAAGGAAGGAAGGTAAAGAAAAAAGAGGAAGAAAGGAGGGAAGGAAGGAAAAGAAAGGAAGAAAGAAAGGGAAAGAATGGAAAGAAGGGAAAGAAAATAAATGCTTCCAATGACAAAGGACAAATTCCAGGGACATACTTCATTGTTATTACTTCATTGTGATCAGATTCCGATTACATAGGGATAAATGAATGAATGAATGAATTTTGAAAGCCTACATAAAGCATTTAGAGTATGCCAAGCACTGTGCTAAACACTGAATAAGTACTAACACAGGCAGTCCCTCCCCTCAAGGAAATGACATTCTAATTGGGTAGGCCAAGTATAGGGGAGTGGTGATAAGGCTGAGGGGAGTGGCAGGCAAGTTAACTGCTAGATGGGAAGCCAAGGCAGGGTCGGCCATCTAGGGCCAGACAATAGGTGTAAAGGTCTAGGTGGCCTGGTTTACACATAGTCCACACACTTAATTCACAATCCCTTTGGGTGAAAGCTTCAAGATGTCATAAGCATACATAAAGCACCTACTATGTGCCAGGCCCTTTAAAATACTATCTCATTTGATCTTCATAACAACTTTGAAAGATGGGTGTTTGTATGATCATTTTACAGTTGAGGAAACTGAGGCAGTCTCAAGTTAAGGGACGTGTAGAAGGCCACTCAGCTAGGAAGCATCTGAGGCTGTATTTGAACTGAGATCTTCCTGGTTCTAAGCCCAGCACTCTATCCATGGTACTGTAAAAAAAATAATTATGAACTATATCTACCTGAAAAATTATAATAACTGTACTTGCATGAAAAATTATGATTATATGAAAAATTATAAGTTTAGAAAAATTATAATTGGGCCGTAAGTCCCTTCGTGGTCACCATTCAAATGTAGAAATATTTTGCTGACTAGCTGGGCCTAATTTGGGGGGCCTAATCTGACTGGGGTACTTAATCTGGGGACTTTTGACTGTTTGGTTATCTGACTGCTAATTTAATATGGGCCGTTTATAAAGTTCCACCACACTGCTCCCAAATTGATAAGCAAAAGATTAAGAAGCCTCTTAACTAAATAATCAAAGTAGAGTTTATTTATGAGATACTATTTAAAATTAAGAATACAGGGAAATAAAATGTACAACCTGACTGCGTTCCTGCATGTCTCTTTCCACCTGCTGCGCCAGGAACTTTTTTAATACAATAAGGGCAGTTGCTACCTCTTGCCTTAGGGTATGTTCCACTTTCACTGCACAGCTCCTTTCTTCTAACTCTAAGCCCCTGCTTTCCTCTCCGAACTGCCACCGCTGAACCTGTGTTTCTCTCTCACTGACCTCTCCTTCCCTTCTCCTAGTTCTCCAGTGCCCTTTTGTTCTCTTAATCTTCTGGCCTCTCCCAAGTTCCATACATCTGCCTCTTGCTTTAGTCCTTTAGCCTTCTCCTGCATCCTTCTGCGTTCCCTTAATCTTCTCAGCCCCCCCCTTTCCTGTCTCACTCCCATGTCTGTCTGTCTATCTATCTATCTATCTATCTATCTATCTATCTATCTATCTATCTATCTATCTATCTATCTATCTATCTATATCTATCTATCTATCTATCTATCTATCTATCTATCTATCTATCTATCTATCTATCTCATCCTTCTCTTCACTCAAACATCAGGGCTTTTTGCACACCCCCCCCAAGTTAATCCACCGGCCGGGTGAGGGCAGGGAGGGGATGTTCGAGTGTCTCCTGAGTACCATACCCAGGGCTCCAAGGGCCCATGCCCCTTGCTGCTCGTCTGGGACCTTGGCACAGGTTATGCCAGAGCCCAGCCTGGACGAGCCCAGGATCTCTTGGATAGATCCACTCAGGGTGGAGGGAGCTGGGGATCCCCCCCACCAGCTGTCTCACCTAGTGTCTCAGCCCACGGGGCTTTTTTTTGCTCAGCTGAAGTGGAGGGGGAGGGGCACCACCCCATCATACAGAAAAGACCCTGAGGGCCTAAGGCTTTTTAATCTCAGCCCAAAGGTAGGGTCCCCAAATCAAAATAAATTACCACAGTACCTTAAAAAATTAGTGGATTTTCTTTTACAGGGATTGGGGCCTGGATTCTGAAAGAAAGACCTGAATATAGAGGTCCAGGTCTCAGGTTCAGTGGGGATTGTGCTGTTTCAGGTAGGGAGGAGCAGGTCAGTGAGGCAGGTGGATGGCTGGAGTGAAGCTGAAGAAATGTGTTCCATGATGCGACTGCCCTCTACTACCATCATCTCTGCTCACTAGCAGGGAATATATTCTTTCTAGAATAAGAGGACTGTGCTTTCCTTGGGCATCTTTGGCAGCTAGAATGCTGGGCCTGGTATCAGGAAGACCTGAGTTCAAATCCAGAATCAGACACTTTACTGTGTCATCCTGGACAAGTCACTTAATTTCTGTCTGCCTCAGTTACCTCAACTGGAAAATGGGGATAATCATAATACCCACTCCCGGGATTATCATGAGGATCAAAGGAGATCATATTTGTTAGCATTACAAATAGTGCCTGGAGCATGTTAGGCACTAAATAAGTATTTGTTCCCTTCCCCTTCCCCCTCTTGACCTAATTGAGGGCCACTCCTACCTCTGTCAGGATGGAGGATGATCCCAAGCCCAGTGACCCAGCCCAGACAGCACTTATCTCACTCCTAAGTAAATAGGCCTAGTGAATTCCAGGAATGCAGCCCTCCCTTCTCCAGGCTTGGGCCCCCCTACAGTCTGAGAGAGGCCTGTCTCAGAAGACTATAGACTATAGCCTTCCCTCCTCTCTTCCCCACCCAATCTCTGCCACAATTGATCCAGTTTTTGAGAAGGCCAACTATAATTCTCTGTCTAAACCAACAATAGGAAAAAGAATTTTGTTCCCAAGAGATTTGTCTGTTTGGAAAACTCTTGATAATCTTGGTTATCTGTAACAATTTTCAAAAAGAATTATTCTCAGCTAGCTTTCCCTCATAATTCAAAATAAAATTTTGGGGTTACCTCTCTCGCACGACTGATGTGTACCCAGGGAATATTAACTATAATATTTGTCTAAGCAAAACAGACTTAGGAAGGTAAATCTAATAGTTTCATTGCCCCCCAAAATCCCAACATGAATTTCAGAACCAATGTTTAACACTAGATGATAAAAAGTTTTATATTATCTATTGGTTTGGACTATCTGCATTATATATATGACTCCTCATTTACTAGTGTATATATATGGTTGGAAATTGACTAGGAAAGAGAGAACAAGAAAGGAGCAAATAGAGAAAGAGAGAAAGAAAAAGGGAAGGAGAGAGGAAGAGGGAAGAAAGACAGAAAAGTTAATGGAAGGGAGAGAGAAAGAGAGGAAAGAGAAAAGTATAAATAGAGAGAAAAAGAGAAAGAGGGAGGAGAAAAAGATAAAATCAAGAAAGAGAGAGAGAGAGAGAAAGAAGATTGAGAAGGGGTGGGGAGCATTTTGGACTAATGATCGGGGCCTTAAAACATTATTTAATCTCTGGCCTTTTCCCCCCAATCAAGAACTCTATAGGGAGTAGATCTCATATAAAGTCCTGCATCATTTTGATGATTTCACTTTAAAAAATGCAGGCTTGGTAAAAGCTATTAATGTGAGCTGTACTTTAAGGTATGTGTTTTTCAGGTTGAGAAAATATTTTGCACATGGTTTTAGAAGTTTTATACATGACAATGCATGGAGAATTCAGCCCAGTAATCGTATTGTTTTAGCTGTTGCTTTTATAATTACTCATGTATTGTGACTGGAAAAAACCTAATGGTGGGTTGGGATTTTTTTTTGTTGTTTTAATTTCGATTTAGGATGAATCTCCCCCACCCCTCAACAATGCCCATTGGGTGCACAAATATTTTTATGAAATTTACTCTAAATGCCACCAAGTCATTGCTATGACCCAGGTTGGGGCTTTGTTTTGGACAAACTTTAAACTAAATTAAATGTGATTTCTCCTTCCTATAAAATCCCCCAATAGAGCGACAGGGATATAAAACCACTCCATCAATCCAGAGTAAACAGAGATAGAGGAGAAAACTCCCAGTGGAGGAAAAGAAGAACATTTCTTTTTGTTAACTAACCAAACAGTTTGCAAACTAAATCAAAGTGGCAACTTATGTTACATTCCTGCTTTAATAGTCACTGGTGAAAGCAGATACAAGTGAGTGTAAGAACCTGGGAGGGTCAGGTTTCTAAATGAATGGTGTAATGAGAGCCCTTGTAAGAAGGAGGAGGAGGAGGAGGAGGAGGAAGAAAAATGAAAGAAAGAAAGAAAAAGAAAGGAAGGATGGAAATAAGGAAGGAAGGAGGGAAGGAAGGAAGGAAGGAAGGAAGGAAGAAAGAAAGAAAGAAAGAAAGAAAGAAAGAAAGAAAGAAAGAAAGAAAGAAAGAAAGAAAGAAAGAAAGAAAGAAAGAAAGGAAAAGAAAGGAAGGATGGAAATAAGGAAGGAAGGAAAGAAAGAAAGAAAGAAAGAAAGAAAGAAAGAAAGAAAGAAAGAAAGAAAGAAAGGAAAAGAAAGGAAGGATGGAAATAAGGAAGGAAGGAGGGAAGGAAGGAAGGAAGAAAGAAAGAAAGAAAGAAAGAAAGAAAGAAAGAAAGAAAGAAAGAAAGGAAAAGAAAGGAAGGATGGAAATAAGGAAGGAAGGAGGGAAGGAAGGAAGGAAGGAAGAAAGAAAGAAAGAAAGAAAGAAAGAAAGAAAGAAAGAAAGAAAGAAAGAAAGAAAGAAAGAAAGGAAAAGAAAGGAAGGATGGAAATAAGGAAGGAAGGAAGGAAGAAAGAAAGAAAGAAAGAAAGAAAGAAAGAAAGAAAGAAAGAAAGAAAGAAAGAAAGAAAGAAAGAAAGGAAAAGAAAGTTATCCCTTCTAGTTTCCCCGTACTCCAGAGAAGGGTTCAATTCTGCATCCATTAATAGTATACATTTGGATAAAGCACCGGCCCTGGATTCAGGAGGACCTGAGTTCAAATCTGACCTCAGACACTTGACACTTGCTAGCTGTGTGACCCTGGGCAAGTCACTTAACCCCCATTGCCCCGCAAAAAAACAAAAACAAAAACAATAGTATACATTTAAAAGGACCATTTCTAGAAGAGAGGGGGAAAGATCTGTAGTCTAAGAAATCTCACTCTAATTTACAGTCTGGGTATAAATGAGCAAAGCTCTGTGTTTAATGTTTAATGTTTGATAGAATAAGCGGGGTGGGGGGAGGGGCAGCAAAGAGTGCTGCTTTTGCAGTCAGAGAACTTGGGTTTAAATACTAGCTCTGCCACTCACCCCATGTGACATTGAGCAAGTCACTTAATTTCTCTAGGTGTCAGTTTCATCATCTTGTAAAATGAGGGAGTTGGGAAGAGTGACCTCTAAAGTCCTTTCCAGTTTTCCATATATGACCCATTATCCAACAATTTGGAAAACTTGGTTTGTCCTGTGAGGGAGGCAGGGGCAGATAACCTTCAAAACAACACCCTCCTTCCAAAACAAATAAACAAAGTCCCATATTACTGCCTTTGACTCCTAGAATATTTGTGACCAAGGGAATGGGGCGCATTGTGTAGTGTGTTCTGTCTTTTCTGGGGCATCATAACATATCCTGGGATAGACGTAATGGGGGAAAGAACACACCCCAATGCCTATCATTTGACTGTGTAAAGATGCGGTGTATTTTTCAAAGGCTCACAATATCCGTGTCTCTGTCAGTGATCATGTCTCATTACAACCTCAGGAAAAATAAAAAGATTCATTGGTGAATTCCTGAACCAAGCAAACACAAAAGGCAAACAGACCTGAAGGGTAGACTAGGAGGAATAGACAGGCAGCTGAAAGCAAAGGAGAAGGAAGAAGAAACAAATGATATATAACCCAGCAGGTCAACCTAGGAATGGGGCATATGGAACTAATTGGAGTAGGCATTTTAAATACCAGCATCCACAGCCGTTGGCATGAAAGGCTCTCCAAAAATGTTCATGATTAATACCCACTATTGCCTTGTAAGAAAAGGAAATGAGACTATTCCCATTTTAGTGATGCGCAAACTAAGGTCCAGAGGAAACCAAATTTCAAGAGGTCACAGAGTGTGTAGAGGGTGAACCAGGAATAGGTAGGTCAGAGAGAGACAAGGAAATGTAGACACGGGTGATAAGGAGATAGCATGAGGAAATGAAAACCCTGTAGTGTGGGAAAACAACAGTCAGCCAAGAAAAAGGAACAGGAAGGAATACAGAATGAATTACAATAAAAGGAAATGAGGTACCAACAAAAGAGAGGGAGTGTGGTCCAGTGGGATTTTCAGAGAAATGACTGCAGAATACAGGTTTTATTTCTGGTTTTCTCACTGGCTTCTTGTTGGATTGCTTTAGGCACAGAATTTAACCCTTTTTTGCAGACAGCTTTTCCAAGCAAGGATGTGGGGCTACATTCCAAGGAGGATGCTTGGAGGGTATAAAAGGCTGTCAATGCTAAATATGGATGACATGTTCAACATTTAATTTAATACTTAATTTAATAATTTAGTGTAATTAATTTAACTTTTTAATTATTTTAGGAAAGACTAGCAAGAAATGGGAGAAGTATACTATGTGTATATAATGGAATATTATTGTGCAGTAATAAAAATATGAGGAATTCAGAGAAACATGATGAACTGATACATACTGTACATGAACTGTACATAACTACAATAATGTATATGAAAAGAACAATAAAAGCAAGTTAAACTCTGAGTAACTATAGTGAACAATGTTGGGCCCATAGGATAATGGGATCATAGATTTAGATCTGAAACTCCACATATTATCCGAAAACCTCATTTTGTAGATGAAGAAATGGAGGCTCATGTTAATAATAGGCCACATTTATATGGTTACTTAAAGTTTGCAAAGCACTTTACTTACTTTTATTATTTGATCCTTACGACATCCCTGCAGGGGAATAGATGCTATTATTATCATCCCCAATTTTTATAGATGAAGAAAGCAAAGCTCATAGAAATTGATTGACTTTCCCAGAATCACACATGTCTGAGAAAGAATTTAAACCTAATACTCTAGTTACTCTATATTACTTCTCTATGCCTCCTCCTCTCAGCAAAGTAGAGGACTAAATGGACAGAATATTGACTACACACTCTTTCGAGGTTACTAACAATTATCTTGGCTTAAACTTTTTTTTCTTTGTTACAAGAAAGGGTTCAGCATGCGGAGGTCTGGTGGGAGAAGGGTATATCTAGAAATAACTGTGGTATAAAAACAAAATCACAAATAAAACTTCTTTTTAAAGAATGGAATGGGAAAAGCTGTTGCTCAATCATTAGTGAAACAACCCACACAGAAACCTAGAGAGAACAGAAAGGAAAGGAGTATAAAAGGGTGGAGAGAGCTTAAGATGAAGAGTGAAACTCTCTCTCTCTCTCTCTCTTTTTCTCTCTCATTCACACACACACACACACACACACACACACACACACACACACACACTCCATCGGGTAAAAAATAAGTGTTAAGGAATAGTGCCATCAGATTCTGTAAGAAAGTGATGCAATCCTCTACAAACTGTTGGAAGTGGTAGACCTTTCTTCCTCTCCTTGGCATCTAACAGTGGTTAACAAAATTAAGAATTCACCTCCTTTCTCATAATGGTATTTTTCATGCATGGAGGCCAACAGAGCCAGAAAAATCTTAGTATAGTCATAGCATGAAGTTGTTTTTAGACATACAAACATGAACAATTGGTTAGCAGAAAGACAGGAGGGCTTCCAGTCTGAATCAGCTAAGATGAGACACTCTCCAAAGCAGGGGCAAGCAGAATAGTGAAGTTTAGACACCCCTGAAAAAAGTTGGCAGTGGGCAGGGGGAAGTTTTTGCACAGAATTACAGCAACTTTGAAAGGAAGAATCCCAGACTGTCATGAAGAGTCAAGTGAGTTAGTAAAAATGGAGAATTTTGAAAAGTACTAACCCTCTGAATGAAGATGAAACCCATTCAAATAGACAAATAGACACAGAGGGGTAACAACATAAATGAGAATGGACAAAGCTGGCATGGGAAACCCTGAAGGCGTCTGAGCTTCAGAAATGTCATACTACAAAGGGGATGAAAGAGGAGGGAGGTTAGAATGAAAGTTTAAAGGGTATAAAAGTTAACTGAAAGTATCAAGCCCCCATTGATGGAAAGACAGCCCTAGAAAGAAGAAAAACAATAAAAAATTCTTTGAATACCTCCCAAGGAAGAGATGGGCCGGGGAAACGCTGGCAGGCTTGAAAAATTAAACTACTTTTCTCTCTTCTGTCTTCTTTGAACTGGATCAGAAATTATTTTCTTTACATGTCAGAAGAGTAATAAATGAAGGCCTCTTAAGTATTCCCCTCCAACAAATTCGAATGATTCAAGAGAAGCCAAATTCTTCAGCTTTTATAAAAAAGGTTGAGTAGAAGGAATACGGCCACAATGCAAAAATTTTGGCTGGATCCTTGGATAGAGGGTATGATTGATTAGTATAAATGAAAATGAAAGACATCTAGCAAACTTTAAAGAAGTGTTTCCAATGAGGAAAGAGAACAGTACTCCCTATTGTATCATGAGAGTGAGGGTAGACCGAGTGTTGGCACTAACATCTACAAAGCATAAAAAAGAAATAGACTAAGTTGTCCTTAACCTTTTTTGTATACATCACGGACCCCTTCGGCAGTCTGGTGAAGCCCGACACCGTGTCTCAGAATAATGTTTTTGAATACATAGCACAAGATTCAGAAGATTACAAAAGAAATCAGTGGTATTGAAATGTAATTATAAAAATATATTTTTTAAATGGTTTATGGATCTCAGGTTAAGAGGGGAGTGGGAGTGGGGGGCTCTACTATACAGCATAGACCTTCCATGGATAATTTACAGAAACACACGGACAAAAACTGAACAGAAAGAGAAAGGATATGGGATGAGTTGCAATCTGTACCATTGGGGGGAGTACCGACATATACTGGTGATTTAGTGGAAACATCCCTGTGTTTAGAGTCAGATGACAGTCAGTGACTGGTGCAGAGCTGGGACTCAGTTAAAACTTGCTGACTTGGGACTTGTTCTGCAATGTTCTAATTCCAGAGGAAGCAGTTAGGCCTAAAGACTGGTGTCAATTTTATTCTCCCCACCTGCATGCTATAATACTCTGTAATAATTAGTTTTATGATCTTTCCACAACCTATTACTTTAATTACTTTAATTAAATTGTTCGTTTAAGTTGTCTGAGTGCACTTTAAAAATAGTCTGTCAGTAAACAGAAGACTTCAACTACCCTCCTTGTGGAAAGTTGGGCAATTTTTACTAGCCAGGCCACAGGGTGGCCTCTTTGATCTGTTGGTATCTTGGACTTGTTTATTATTGGTGGGGGTGGGCCCGAGGGAGGAAGAGAGTCCCAGGATTTCAAGTTAGAAAGGACTTTAGAGATATTTCAATCTTGGTAATGTGATGTTTAAAATCTAAATTGTGGTCGCCTTAAATTAGAAGCTTCAGCACCAGTCTTTGGGTATTAAACATTTATTAAAGCATACAGGTATTAACATGGAGTTCAGAAAGTTAAGAAAAGGTCTAGCTAGCCTAGAGTTCCAGCCTGGTTGGGTTCTTCCTCAAGTCCTCCTCCAGGAGCCTGCTTTAATCAGGAACTCCCCAGCCAACTGATTGTGGAAGCTTTTTATAGGTCTGGAACAGAGGCAGTCCTTATACACTGCTTCAAGCTGATTGGTTTTGAAGGTGTTCTCAAGTTGAGTTCACAGTCTAGCTTCTGAGAACAATACCTTCTTAAGGGCTAGCCAGGTGTGATTACAATCCAGTTAACTTGAAGTAGGCTAATCAGCAGTCAATCACTCTCACTTGATTCAATTAGCCTCGATTAATCTCCAGGTGGGTCTTTGAGTATCTGCTAAATCCCATTATTTCATCACAGTAGTGTCAAACCCAAGTAGAAACAGATCCCTGACTGCTGCTTATTAATGGAGAAAACCACGAATTCACAGTATCTTGGGCATATTGTTATTCTGTTAAATATTTCTCAATTAACAGTTTATTCTGTTCAGGTGATTGCATTTGGCAGTTCTACAACCAGTGAGTCTGATGCCTCTACTTTAGCTTACTCCCTTATCCTAGATTTTTGTAGATGAGGGAAATGAGGCCTAGAGAGTTAAGTGACTTCTCCAAGGTCACACAGGTAGTAGGTAACAGAGGTAGTATTCCAATGCAGGTCTTCTGGCTACAAATCCAGCACTCCTTTCATTGTAATGCCCCATTGCTACCTTAGTCATTCTCCTGCCTTACTTAGGTCTATATCCTGCATTTTAAACTGGAATTATTAAGTGTACCCTATTGCAAAACTCAACAACGTTCAACTTTCCTGCTGCTGTTTGCCCTCTTCCAAAAATAATGATTAAATAGTTAACATGGTTCCTTGTGGGGCAGAGAGGAGTCGACAGAGGGTCAGGAAGATTCATCTTCATAATTCAAATCCACCCTCAAACAACTTACTGTGTGACCCTGGGCAAGTCATGTAACTCTGTCTGCCTCAGTTTCTTGTCAAATGATCTAGAGAAGGGGCAGCTAGATGGTACAGTGGTTAAAGCACCGGCCCTGGAGTCAGGAGTACCTGAGTTCAAATCCGACCTCAGACACTTAACACTTACCAGCTGTGTGACCCTGGGCAAGTCACTTAGCCCCCATTGCCCCGCAAAAAAAAAAAAAAAAAAGGTCTAGAGAAAGAAATGGCAAACCACACCAGTATCTTTGCTAAGAAAACCCCACATGGGATCATGAAGAGTCAGATATGACTGAAAAGACTGGACACATTATACTGTTAGCTCATATTGCCCTCTTATGGCCAATGGTTCCTGCCATTCACAGTGAAGTTTCAAGCTATGGAATGGAACAAAGCAATCTAGACTACTTGGGGACCAAAACCAGTGACCTGCCTTGTTAGCACTAGGCTTTAGTCAATAAGATCATGAGGAGACTTTAGCTTTTCTGTTTGCTTTTGTAACACAATTTCCTGTTTCTGAAGTTTCCAAAAACAATAATTTGGCTCCATCTAGTGGCAAATGAAGGAACTGAGCGAATAACTCCCAAACCCCATAGAAACGTGAACAACCCGTTCTTGCTACACTACAAATAATAACAATAACTACTCACATCTCTAATGTGTCTTCACATTTCAAAAAAGATACTTTCCCCACAATTATCCTGTGAAGTAGTGAATGCAAACATTATTATCTCCATTTTGCCAAGGGAACCCAAACATTGTCACACAGCCTGGTGTGCTGCCTCTAAATTTGGTGCTGTTCCCATTATGCCGCACTGCCTTTGGAGGCACACCTCACATTTATCAGGTAATGAGGCTGACTTCTTTTGAATGAGCATGGATCTCATTTGAGAGGCTTTGGAGTGTTCTGGGTCTTGATGCAATCTGCAAACAGGATCATCTAGAGTATCTTACCATCCTCTTCAATTTGGACTCTAGGCTGGACATTCTCCAGGACAGTGAAGAACACTTCTGGCAGGGATTCACCTTCCCTTTTTTGTTGAAAGACCTTTAATATATCATTATCCTTCTTGTAAAGTACCTATCCCTTTAAGGTCCCTTTTAGTAGGGTTTTTTTTTTTCCCTGAAAAGAACAGAAAAATTATTTTTGTGTAAAGGAAAAGATTCAAACCAAAAGTTAAAAGATATGATTTTGCCATTGTTATAGAAGAAAATTTTCATTCCTAAAGAGAGCAGGAGTAAAGAACTCTGTATTTAATAAAAACTCATATATGTATGAAGAAATGTAGGTTCCATATGAGATTTGAGCAGTTTGGGACAGAAAATGAACTGTGGTTCAAATCACCTTGTGGATAATATAGAATAATTACTTGTACATAAACAGTATAGGTTTTTTTCAAAAGGATCAGAGAAAGAACTTTTATTTATTAAAAACTGGAAAAATATGAGTATGTAGAAACACAGTTTCAAAGACACAAAAATAGTTAGAGGACACCATGTTGGGAACTTTGGCCCCTCAGCTGATTTGCATAGGACTGTTTCATGACTGAAGAGGGTAAAGTTAAAATAAAACAAGGTATCATATAACAAAATGGAAACAGGTATAATTTTTTTTAAGTCTGTCAATTTCATAGGGGAAATTTGGTGACTTGTTACCTTTTAAATGAAAGTGAGTTGGGGCAGCTAGGTGGCGCAGTGGATTCAGGAGGGCCTGAATTCAAATCCAGCCTCAGACACTTAACAATTACTAGCTGTGTGACCCTAGGCAAGTCACTTAACCCCAATTCACTCACACACACACACACACACACACACACACACACACACACAGAAAGTGAGTTGCCAAGATCCAGGAGGCTTTGATCTAAGTCACTGCATGTTATAGGAAGCATGGGAGATAGGCTCAGTCTCAGGCTGACAAGGAAAAAGCTGGGAAGAAATAGCAGATGGTCAGAAAAGTAATTTGTTGGAGCATTTTGCAGAGACTAACAGTAAGAGCAGCGACCTGACAAAAGGCTTTGGCTATTCGGTTCCTGATTAGCTGAATGAAGACTACAGTTTCAGCTATTTCTTTTCAGCACTGACCAAAGCTTAAGTGAGGCGAGGAATCTTCTCAGATGTATATGTTGCCCTCTTTTCTACTCTAATTCAAGAGGGAAAAACAAAGGGAAAAGACCGGTAGCGCTGATGTTTTGTTATGTAAGAACTGGCTAGGATGATTTACCTAGAGAATTAACCTGAGCTGTTTGCTATGAACTCTGTTCTGATTGGATGACGAAGGATCCAGGTGAGCGAATAAATCACTGGATTGTGAGGGAATTGAGGGGATCAGGACCACAAGTGATTAATTGTGGGAACCGAGTGACCCTCATTGGCTCCATCTTGTGACTCAATTCTGGAGCTAGCTCAGTTCCTATTTGATTGTGGATCTAGTCTAACTTCTACCCTGTGAGAAAATTTTATTCAATTGTGGGAATTGGGAGAAAACCTTATTGTATTGTATGAACCTAGCCTTGAGTGTCTGGGAAACTGACCACCTCTACCTCTGCTGTTTAGATACCAAGGATCTAGGTGACCAGAAACTCAATCAGATGCCAAGACTGATGTGAGCAGTTTTCTCATAATTGTCAATCTCTAGCAACCTATACGTCTTATCTGAAAACCTGCCCATACTGATCAGTTGTTGTTTCCATGTTCCTTTGATTGTTTATAGATACTTGGGGAGTAGTACAGCTCCTTTTCTGAATTCAGGGAATTGCATCTGTTTGCTCTCCCCCTCCCAAATTAGAAAGTCACTAATCTTTCATCCAATTAGAATTCAGATTATGTAATGATGTATCATTTCCATTTAATTAATTGGCCTTATTTGATTAATTGTTTTTAATGTAGAAAAGTCTACCTCCCCCTGTATTTGGGATCCATGCCTAAGCTGAGGAGATCTGATCCTAGTCTATTGGGTAATTGACATGTATTGATTAATAAATCGATATGCTCGGAAGTTCAAACCTTTGTTTCCTTAGTTATTTAATCTTTTGTCCACCACAGTTGTCCTGTATAGTCCTGAGATAATCAACCTGAAGAGTTTTGCAGTTCTCTGGCTTAAAAAGAATTGCTATGACTGCACATGTATAATCTATATCAATTTGCTTACCTCCTCAAGGAGGGGGAAAAAGAGGGAAGAAGAGAATATGGAACTCAACATTTTAAAAAAATCCCAAATGTTAAATTTTTTTGTTTACTTGTAATTGAGAAAAAATAAAATAAAAAGAACTGCAATCTAAATTAAGAGGAAATATTTTCTAAATTCTCTTTGAAAGGTGATTAAAAATCAAAAGAGTTTGTCATCAGACACTACTGTATGTGGGTTTTTTATACCCACTGTAGCACTTCTGTGTGTTGGGAGGGACTGATTGTGTAAATAGAAATGTATCAGTGGGGGCTCAAGAGCTAGAAAAAAATTTCCTTTTGACAGGGTTACCCCTAGCACACTGGGAGAATCTCATTGTAATCATGTGGTGGTGATCTATATCTACGAACTTCAACCTGTTAGTATGAGAACAGGTTGAGATAAGTAAGCAAACTCAAAGAATAAGTAGGTGTTTGCACTCCCTGAATAAGGGTTAATCATGTGTGACATTGTGGGAAGGTAGGGCCATGAACTCCAGATATCCATTTTAGGAGATACCTCAGCTCAGCTTCTCATTTCTCACCTGGCTGCACTGTTGTTCAGTTATGTCCTACTCTTCAGGATTCCGAGAAAGGTACTGTCTATGGGGTTTTCTTGGAAAAGTTACTGGAGTGCTTTGCCATTTCCTTCTCCAGTGGAGTAAGCAAACTGAGGTTAAATAATGTGTCTAGGGTTATACAGTTTGTGTCTGAGATCAGATTTGAATTCAGGCTTCCCTATCCAATTAACCATCTAGCTGTTACCTAGTACTTGGCTGAACTACCTTGGGACTTCACCATTAGATACCTCTGCCTTCACCCCCCATCCCCTGTTTTTCAACTTCCTTTTGTGTTTTGCCTTTCTCCATTAGATTGTAAGCTTCTTGAGGGCAAAGACTGTCTTTTCATATTTGTATCCCAGTATTTAGAACAGTACCTGGCACATAGTAGACAATAATTATTTATTTAATATTGTAGGAGTGTCTATGCCATAGTCACATTACAGTGAAATGAATGAAATGACTTGACTATATAGATGTGGTCTGCTATAGAAGTGTGTGTGTGTGTGTGTGTGTGTGTGTGGTGATTATTTCATAGATGTGGGGAACTCCTGATAATGAATATCACCAACTGCTCAATAACTTAGGTAACCCAGGCTTGTCATTTGCATAAGACTCTCCTCACTGGTTAGAAGAATGATTGATTATTTGGTGCTGTACCTGCATGAAAGGCACATTGGTCAGAAAGGATGGGAGAAGAGAGACTTTTCCTTTCTTCTTGCTTCAAGAGAGGTTGAAGCAGGAAGGAAAAAGGTCTCTCCAATGGTCAAAGGATATGAACAGGCAATTTTTAAAGCTATCTATAGTAAAAAAAAAAATGGTCTAAATGACTATTGATCATAGAAATGAACATTAAAACAACTCTGAGGTACCACCTCACACCTAAAAGATTGGCTATTATGACAAAAAAAGGGAAATGATAAATGTTGGAGAAGCTATGGGAAAATTAGAACACTACTACATTGTTGATAGAGTTGTGAACTGATCCAACCATTCTGGAGAGCAATTTGGAATTATGCCCAAAGGGCTATAAAACTGCATACCCGTCTGTATCCCAAAGAGATCATATAAAAGGGAAAAGGACAAAAATGCACAAAAACATTTATAGTAGCTCTTTTTGTGGTGGCAAAGAATTTGAAATTCAGGCGAGAATGGCTGAACAAGTTCTGATATATGAATGAGATGGAATACTATTGTTCTATAGGAAATGATGAGCAGGTGAATTTCAGAAAAACCTGAACACGTACATGAACTGATGCTGAGTGAAGTGAGGAGAACAAGGAGAACACTGTACACAGTAACAGCATTGGAGGACTAGGTTCTTTTTAGCAATGCAATGATCCAGGGCAATTCCAAAAGACTTACGATGGAAAATGCTCTCCACATCCAGAAAGAGAATTATGGAGTATGAATACGGATCAAAGTATACTATTTTCGTTTTATTTGTTGTTATTTTTTCTTTCTTGTGGTTTTTCTTTTTTGATCTAATTCTTCTTTTAAAACATGACTAACATGATTGTACATATATAACCTATAGCTGATTGTTTGCCATCTTAAGGAGTGGGGAGGGAGGAAAATTTGGAACTCAAAATCTTACAAAAATGAATGTTGAAAACAATCTTTACATGTAATTGGAAAGTAAAATAAGATACTACCAAAAAAATAAAAGAAAAGGAAAAAAGATCTCTCCTCTTTCAAGTTCTTGGGTCAATTCTGCTCTTCACACATGCACAAAGCATCATTTTCTCCAGTACTGCTGAGAGTCTTATGCAAACACATCAGGCTTGAACCTTAGGTTAGCCCTAGAGAGTTATCTGAGGCACTGGGAGATTATAAATAACTGCTATAGAATATATTTGTGAGAGCCTGTACATTCCCTTCTCATCTCTTCTCTAAGGATAGCCTTAATTAGACTTATAAAGATTTTGTAGAAATGGAAAAGCAGCTATAAGGATCAATAATTAGGGGGCAGCTAGGTGGCACAGTGGATAGAGCACTGGCCCTGGATTCAGGAGGACCTGAGTTCAAATTCGACCTCAGACACTTGACACTTATTGGCTGTGTGACCCTGGGAAAGTCACTTAGCCCTCATTGCCCCACCAAAATAATAATAATAATAATTGACATTCTTCTTGGTGCTCATGTTCAGCACTTCCCAACTGTGGTTTTTTTTTTCTTGAAGGAAGTGTTCATGCTATATGTAGATAGGAGGTTTCTCTGTAATCTAAAAGCCTCTGCCTATTGCCATACTCACTTCTTATTCCTAAACCATATCTTTTTTTTTTTTTTTTAGTGAGGCAATAGGGGTTAAGTGACTTGCCCAGGGTCACACAGCTAGTAAGTGTTAAGTGTCTGAGGCCGGATTTGAACTCAGGTACTCCTGACTCCAGGGCCGGTACTCTATCCACTGTGCCATCTAGCTGCCCCGTAAACCATATCTTTTGCCATTGTCCCCTCTGCCCATCTTTGAAATGAAATTAACCAAGTAGAAAGTTAGGTGTTGATTTCATTTAGAGTCTTATGGAGCCCTTCCTAGAATTTCACCACCTCCTTGTCCTCCACAACAGATGTTGGCACAGATGCTGCAATTATTTTCATGTTTATCCTTTTAAATAAATGCTGATCTAAGGCACTGTTTTGCATATGGACATTTTGTTTTCTGCAAAGAAAAGAAAAAAGGACATCCATGTGAGAAAAGCACCTTGAGGTAGTGCTGAGGACCTAAGTGAAAAATACCTCTCAGATAAATACAATGTCCCCAAAGTCTTAGTGAGGCTAGGTGATGCAATGGATAGAGTGCCAGGCCTGGTGTCAGGAGGACCTGAGTTCAAATCCAGCCTCAGATACTTACTAGCTGTGTGACCCTGGGCAAATCACTTGACTCTTTTTGCCTCAGTTTCTTCATCTGTAAAATGAGCTGGAGAAGGAAATGGGAAACTTCTCCAGTATCTTTGCCAAGAAAACGCCAGTGGAGTCATCGAAAAGTTGGACACAATTGAAAAACAAGCTTAAAACTCTATAACTGAGAGGGCCTGTTTGAAAGCATCTGAAAGGCTCTAGGATAATTCTGCAAAGCATTGTTATCTACTGGTTCATTTACATATGATTGGGGTTTTTTTGGGGGGAGGTAGCATTGAAGGACATCACTGAGAAACTATAAATCATGGAATTGTTTGGAAATTAAGGGGGAAATGTATGTTGTTTGTATTATACTTAATTGAACTGTGAATTTGGGGTTTTTTTCAACCTGAGTTAGAGATGGGTCACTCTTCCAAGGGAGACCCTAATATGAATCATTGGAAGCTACAGAAGAGAACTGGGAAGTCAGAAGGAAGAAGAGGGGAAGAGGTCCGCCATGCTTGGAAAAACAAAACAAAACAGAGCTGGAGAATCAGGAAAAAACACAGCTGTTTCCCATGGAATTGGAAGAAACTCAGAATAAAATCAATTTTGGGGAGCTCATTGGCGGTAAGCTAAATCCTTCTTCCCTGAAAACGGTTGGTTGAACTTACTGCCCTTTAGCACCATCTACAGTCTGAGAGACTGGGAAACCTCCCCGGGGATCATCTGTGTTGCCTTTTAAAATTCTGCTTAGATGGAGAGAGAAACAGCTGCTTGCTGTTATTTGCTTGCCCTATTATTACCGTTTGAAAGAGAGAGAACCTCTTAGGGACTGGGGAAACCCTTTGGACCTCATAGAGAACAGATATGATTAGCTTGGCAAATCCCAGACTTAAGGAAACTTGTACTTCACTGAAGGAGTGTAATGCTACTACTGTCTTAAAGGAGTGGTAAACTGCTGCTGGAGCCCAGAGAAGGTGAGAAGACGACCAGGTGACACTCCTATTTGTGAGCCCTAATAATAATTGGGCCCACAAATAATTTTTTTTCAGATCCATTTAGAAGCACATGAATAGAAGTGAAGGAGTGGACAGTAAGCAATCTGGGGTTGAGGTTTAACAAGTTATGATTGGCAGTAGGACAAGAGGGAAAAGGGTTTGGAACTGAACTAGTTCAGCAAGAGTCAAGATAGGAAAAGGACCAAAGTGCACACAGTGAATGGGTGAGAAGGATCAGATAAAAAAATTTCAGAGTTCATTAACATGAAAGTAAAATAGTTGTGGGTGATGGCAACATCAAAAGTGTGATCATGGGGCAGCTAGGTGGTTCGGTGGATAAAGCACTGGCCCTGGATTCAGGAAGACCTGAATTCAAATCTGACCTCAGACACTTGACACTTAACTAGCTGTGTGACCGTGGGCAAGTCACTTAACCCTCATTGCCCAGCAAAAAAAAAAAAAGTGTGATCATGTGTATATTTAAGGTAGAATGGAGGGCTGGGTCATGAGAATTGAGTAGATTTAGCAAATATTTCATGCTTAAGAGTTAAATGTAGGGGGGGCAGCTAGGTGGTTCAGTGGATAAAGCACCGGCCCTGGATTCAGGAGGACCAGAGTTCAAATCTGACCTCAGACACTTGACACTAGCTGTGTGACCCTGGGCAAGTCACTTAACCCTCACTGCCCCTCAAAAAAAAAAGTTAAATGAAGGAAGGAAGGAAGGAAGGAAGGAAAGGTAGGGGAAAGCATTATTAAGTGCCTACTGTGTGCAAGGCACTGTGCTAAGCACTTTAAATGCATCTCATTTGATCCTCCCAACAACCCCTAGAGGGAGGTGCTATTATTATTTCCATTCTACAGCGGAGGAAACTGAGGCAGACAGAAGTTAAATGACTTGCTGAAAGTCACACAACTAGGAAGTATCTGAGGCTGGATTTTAACTCATGTCTTCTTGACTCCAGGCCCAGCACTCTATCCACTGCACTACCCTCTGGCATTAAAAGGATAAACACACACACACACACACACAAATATAAATAATTAAATAACATACACATGTATATATATTTATGTGTGTATATATGAATATATAATATATATTTTTTCTTTTTTCTATATAACTTTTCAGGAACAAAGTTGCCGATAACATGGTGCACAAGTCAGTTATTTTGCTTGACGGGATTATACTTATACTTATTTGTTAAATGGAAGGGCTTTTCCTTGGTGAGAGGAAGGGCGAGGCAAATGAGTTATATTGTATAGTGTTGAAAATGAAAAGACCTAGGTTTTACTCCCATGTTTGACTGGGAAGCCATTAGGGTTATCAAAGTAATGACCACTGCCATTTCTGAACTTAATAGAGTAATGTGAAAATGAACAAGCTGCTCTTTCTAAACAGAATAACTTAAATCTCTGGAATACCAAACCCCAAATGTGATTTTTTTTTTTTGGTGGGGTAATGAGGGTTAAGTGACTTGCCCAGGGTCACACAGCTGGTAAGTGTCAAGTGTCTGAGGCTGGATTTGAACTCAGGTCCTCCTGAATCCAGTGCTGGTGCTTTATCCACTGTGCCACCTAGCTGCCCCTCTCCCTCTACTCTTTACCCCATATTTCCTTAGTGAATTCTCAGCTATGTATGTTGTAGTCTTTAATCAGATTATAAATCCAAATCAAAGCCAGTTAATATCCATTAATCCAATCAATTTGGGTGAAAGCTCTCTCTTTAGTCCTTGCATCAACCCCTATTGTAGTTGGCAAGTGAAAAGTCTGGAGGTTCATTTCTTTCCCTTTGCCCTATTCTCCTCCTTGCTAGTGGTGAACCCAGAAAAGACATTTTTCCAGGGCTTTTCACTCATGACAAAATCTCCATGGTTAACAATATGCAGTCCATTAACATGATATATGAACTCGGAGCACTCTTCTGGTGAGACAGTGGCATGGGAGGCAGGAAGGCCTATATCTGGCCAGCCTCCCTACTCCTTACCCATCTCCCCAAGCCCTTATCAGGTGAATACATTTAATTCATATTTCAGTCCTTTGTACACAAAATACCAGGCTACCACTGTCCTGCTCAAGCAGCCGGAGAAAGAAAAAATACCAGCTCTCCCATACCCATCATCATTTGCTACTCCCTACATTCCAGTTGTCCCTTTTCAATCCCCATGCTTTCATCTTTTAACAAATAAAGTGTGATATAGTGGGAAAGTGCTGGATTTGGACAGAGAAGACCCGAGTTCAAAATGCATCTCTGACTCATTGCCTGTGTGACCTTTGGGTTACTACACTCCCCTGGGCTTCAATTTATTCATCTGTAAAATGAGTAGGTAACAGTGGATAATCACTAAGGGGATTTAGATCCAGTGCTCTAGGGGAGAGGCCTGAGTGCTATGCATCTATGACTGCAAGGTCACCAAATTCAGTGGCCTTTTGAAGACACTCCTCCTTCACCTATCAGCAGGTTTCAAAATAGCTGAACACTCTCTTCCTTCTACTGACTATCCCCTGCTTCCTTGGCTTCAGAGATACTTGGCCATTTTGGATTTCTCCCTCCTTTTTTTACCCAGAGCTTCTCTATCCTCTTACAAACTGAATTCCTCAAATGTTTGTCCTTGGTCATGTGATGTAAGTATGCTTCTTGGGGTGAGGAATAACATCATTTATCCATGTAGCTTTCCTATTATTTTTGCATATTGTAATTTGCTAACAGAATCTAAATTTGAGTGGGAACTTAATTCTTTTTTTCTTTATCTCTTTATTCAGTGCCTTGCACACAGAAGGCTGTTGAGGAATGTTTATTGAATTGAATTTATTTTGTTGCTGAGTTACAGAGATTGCTGGGTTTTTTTGTTTGTTTGTTTTTTTCGGGGCAATGGGGGTTAAATGACTTGCCTGGGGTCACACAGCTAGTAAGTGTCAAGTGTCTGAGGCCAGATTTGAACTCAGGTACTCCTGAATCCAGGGCCAGTGCTTTATCCACTGGGCCACCTAGCTGCCCCTAGAGATTGCATTTTCAAAAGAAGCTTATAGGCAGAATTATATGAAAAGATGTTAAAAACTAATGTATGTTCCCAAAATTTTATGTATAAATTTAATTTTTAAAGAAATCAATACACACACTGATACACACATATATAAAAACTTCTAAGAGAGCTATTTAAAGGAACAGGTAGTAAATTCTTTTGGATGTAGGGTTCATTGGTACTTGTTCAGGATTATCGTGTTTAGAAGCACAAGGGGTCTTAGAGATCTAGTCAGTCTTCTCATTTTACTGATCAGGGAACTGAGGCCAGGAGAAGTGAATTGATTTGTCCAAGGTCACACAAGTACTACGTAAGAGACCTGGTAAGTAGTTTAGTAACTTCACATTTTGAGAGTTTTTTTTGTCAAGTCCTATCAACCAGTGTGATCCTCCAGGCTTCTATCTTGCCCTTATCTTTGCTCCTGATGACCCCCATCCCATCCCACTGTTACCTCCAAGCTATTGAAGTCCTTGTCTTCTTTTTAAAAGTTCAACTCAGGTGTGGCTTGCCCCATTGAGCCTTTCTCAACCTCCTGGAATGTGTTTTTATTTAACTTTTCATTGCTTTTTGTTTTGTTTTCCCAAATAGATTTTAAGCCCTTTGAGGGTAGGGATAGTGTCCTGCACATAGCTAGTGGTCAATAAAAACGTGTCAACTAATTGATTATTACACATAGGTTGTAGCAGGCTGGTCTCTCCTTTCATTCTAGTATAATCTTTGCCCACATTTTTATTTTGGAAGCCACAGTGCTCTCACAGTGACACTTGGAAAAGAAACTTTTCAAAAATTGCCTTTCTTGTAAAACTCGTGCCCATCAAAACACCACATCAAAATGCCTCTAAGCAGTGGTCACTGTGATTGATGGGAAGGAAAACAGGAAGGTAGAGACTTATGTTCGAAGAGTCTAGCTCTTGCAAATCAATAAGCAGACCCTTATCACTTCACACCAGGACTGTTGTTGTGGTCTTCTGGTGGCTCTCCTTGCTTCAAGTCTCTTCCCACACCAACCACCCTCCTTAGTGGCCAAATGGATCTTCCTAAAGCTCAAGTCTGACCATGTTCAATCAAATCCAGTGGCTCCCTATCTGAAATCCCCTGTTTGGAATCTGAAGCTCTGCCCAGTCTTCTTAGCCTGACTCCATACCCCCACGTACTCTGTGATCCTGTTACACCAACCTATTTGCTGTTTCTTGCACAGACACTCCATCTCTCTTTTCTTGGGTTGTCCCTCATGCCTGGAATTATTTTCCTCCTTCTCTCTTTGCCTCTTGGCTTCTCTGGCTTCCTTCAAGTCCCAGCTAAAATCCCACCATGACAGCTAGGTGGCGCAGTGGATAGAGCACCAGCCCTGATGTTGGGAGGACCTGAGTTCAAATCTCCTCTCAGACACTAGCTATGTCACCCTGGGCAAGTCACTTAACCCCAATTGCCTTAAACATCGGTGCTCAACTCCAGTTGTCCTGATGTATGTCTTGCCACTGGACCCAGGTGGCTCTGGAGGAGAGAGAGAGGTTGGTGACTTTGCACAGCCCTCCCTCGGTTAAATCCAAAGCACTGCAAGTCACAGCATCACCCTGGTGTCACAGTCCTCCTCTTTGAAAACAAAGGACAAACAATAACAACAAAATCCCACCATGATTATTTCCAATTTATCTTGTATATAGTTTGTTTGCTGTTTGTATATTGTCTCCCCCATTAGATTATGGGATCTTTGAGAGCAAAGACTTCCCCAGACCTTTCTTTGTATCCCCAGAGATTAGCACATAGTGGGCACTTAACAAATGCTTATTGACTTAGCAAGTACTTACTTTGTTCTAAGCACTATGCAGGGGTTCTTGGGGTCACAAAGACACAAGGAACTTTCATTCTAATGGGAGAGATAACTTGCATACATCTAAGTATATGCAATATATTTACAAAATAAAATACAAGGAAATTTGGGCTAGAGGCAGACCTCATTTAGGAGGCTGCTGCCCACAAACACCCACTCACCTGACAGCAGATACCTGCCATGTGCCAACATTGCCTTAAATACCAGGTGACAGGACACCAACACACCTGTTTTCACCAGCCACTGTGTAAGAGTTGGAATAACGCCCCCCTGCAGGGAGGAACTGGGGGGGGGTTGGGGGGGTGGCGGTGGTGTTTGTGAGCTCTGGCCTGAGGACAAGCCTTGTGGCCTTGGCATCAGGAAGTGACGTTTGCTCATGGGTACTGTGGATCAAAGATAGCAGACAGTTAGCTTGGAGCTGTGTGTGTGTGTGTGTGTGTGTGTGTGTGTGTGTGTGTGTGTGTGTGTGTACGACCCTGTTTCCGTTTTCGCAGGAGGCTTCTGGGACGAAGAAGGGGTGAAGGGCTCTCTTTTCCCCCGGGACCTCGGCTTGGTTGGAGCAGAGATGCTGGCTCCCTTAGATAGATAGATGAAGAAACCTTGGCCTCTTTCTCTCTCTTCACCAAATTCTTATGCTCCTTAATCAATACTTAAAAGTCTAAACTCTTGCTAAAGCTTATAATTTATGGCAACTACTCATTAGATTTTTAGACAGTCGAACTAGAATTTTAGCCCATTACAGATAGCAACTTTACAACTGCCTTTCCAGTTACAGGATTCAATCTACCTTGCTCATGGCAGAATATTTATTGCTAATGTTCTACCAAACCATTAAGCTCTCCAGGATCCCCAGTCTCCCCTAAGGCTTCCCCTTCAATGTTAGTCCATTGCATGAAAAAGGTTACTTTGAGACATTCATTTATCCACGTGCCTAAGAACTCCTGCTTAAAATTTCTACAAACTGCAAAAGTTACTTTTCCATCATGCAGGGCATGTAGCAGCTGGAAATACCTTCTGCTGCGGGCTAGAAGCCTCTGTGGACTTGGCAAAAGGAGTTGGCAACTCAGTGAGCTAAATACAAAGCCTCGTAATGGGCTTGGAAGAGAGGCACAAGTGTTGGGGGAGGGGGAATGTTGATACTATAGTTCTTGCTATAGCTTCTCAGTAAATATCCCTTTGTAAAAGTTTTTGAAAAACAAGTATTACATTATCAAAAAGACCTTGGTTTTATTCCCATATTAGACTGGGAAGCTATTAGATTTCTTTTTTAAAAAAAAAGTTTTTAATTTAATTTTTTTCAATGAACAAAAATCGATTTTCTCTCCATCTCCACTCCCCAGTTAAAAGAGAAAATTCCTATATTGGTCAAGTCCAGAAATATATCAATCATTCAATAAGTCAACAAATCAAATCAGTAAGCATTTTTTAAGTGTCTACTATGTGCCTGGTATTGTGCTAAGCACTGGGAATATGAAAAGAAAAAATACTCCCTTCTGATAAGGTATTCACAGTCTAATGGGGAAACAACCTACAAACGACGATATGTCCTATCATGTGACATACACACACATACATATATATGTGTATGTGTGTGTGTGTGTGTGTGTGTATATATATATATATATATGGGGGATAATCTCAGAAGAAAAGTATATGCATTAAGAGGGGCTTGGAAAAACTTCTTGCAGAATATGGGGTTTGAACTGAGATGAAAGAAGCCAGAGAAGCCACGAGATGGAATTGAGAAGGGAGAGAATTCCAGGCATGGGGGACAGCCAGTGATAACATACATGTTAGGAAATGAATTGTCTTATGAGAGGAACAGCAAGGAGGCCAGTGTTACTAATCACAGAACATGTGTAGGGAAGTAAGTTTTGAGAAGACTGGAAAGGTAGGAAAGGGTTAAAAAGTAGGGTAAAAGGATTTTTAAAAGCAAACAGAAGATTTAAGTACTTACTATATGCCAGGCACTGTACTATCTCATTCTACACCCTGCATCTATCACTTTGTTAGGAAATAGATAGCAAGGCTATTTCAGAGTTCTGAGAGTCACAACTTCCACCACTTGCTGAACTTACAAGGATAATACATAGATGAACAAGGTTCATTCAAAGAAAATAATTTTAAGTCCTGGGAATTTTAACTTCAAAACATGAGGAGTATAGGGGTTCACAGAATGATATTAGCTCTTTGAAAGTGGGGACTTTTGGTCTTTTGTCTTTGGAACCTGATTTATATCTCCTAAGAAAACCCAAATAAATCTTGAATTGAACTTAATTATTTCAAAGGGTAAATGAGGACTCTTTAAAAAAATAAAATCAAATTTCATTTTATTCTCTCTAATCAAGTGTTTGTTAATGCATTTATTAAGGAAAAGGAGAAAGTATTAGAAAACCCCATTAACAAGGGGTGTGCTTCAAGTGAGGCTTCCTCCTTGGTTTCAAGATCTTGATGAGAAAAGAGTGGGTGGAGTAATTTAATAAGCTGACAGTCCCTATAGCCTCTGTGCTGGCATTTACCTATGTGCACAAATGAAGTTCTATTTCCGGGATTACTCATCTTTTATTTCTTCATTTCATATCTAGGTTCTCATTTTACAGGTGCCATTATTTGCAACCTTTTTCCTATGCACTCCCTTCTTTTCTCTGGCACTGCAACCACTTTTTCAAATGAGTTCATCATTTCACAGCTGGGCTATTAAGACAGCTTCCTAATCGGTTTCCCTTGCCTCAAGTCTCTTCCCATTCCAGCCCCTCCTCCATTCAGTTGCCCTTAGTGATGTTCTTAAGGGGCAAAACTGACTATGTCACTCTCCTACTCAATAAACTCCAGTGGATCCCTATTAGTTCGAGGGTCACATATAAATCCCCCTATTGGGCATTTAAAGTCCTTAATAACCTGGCCTCTTCCTAATTTTCCATTCTTACCCTTACTCCCTTTCATATATTCTGTGGTTCAGCTATACTCATTTGCTTGCTGTTTCTTGCATATTATACTCCATCTCTTGATTCCATGCCTTTGTATTGACTGTCCCCCCTGTCTGGAAAGCACTTGGTTCTCACCTACACCTCCTATCTTCCTTCAAGACTCAGTTCAAATCCATCAACTACAGGCCTTTTGAAGCGCCTCCTGCCAAACACACCAACCCATATCCCCTTCCTCTGAGATTACCTTCCACATATATAAACTGGATATTTCTTGGACATGCATTCTCTGATGTTTCTTCCCCATCAGAATACCAGCTCCTTGAAGACAGGGACTATGTTTATGACTTTCTTTGTACCCCCGGGACTTAGCATAGTGTCTGACATGTAGTAGGTGCTTAATTAATGCTCCTTGATTGACTTATTCACCCTCTCTTATACCCTCTTTTTAGCATTTATATTTGAGGGCCAGGAAGGATAGCCACCAGGAGGACCCAAGGGGAAAATTTTTTAGCCACAGAAACTCTGAAGGACGACTGATTAAATTTTAATGGCTTTGTGAGATTCATTTGATGGAAGAAATGCCCATACTGAAGAAAGTATAGAATATCCAAATATGAAAGTGTGGATGGAGGATATATATTCAGATCATAACAGGTCCATCCCACCCACTCCCCATGTGCCCCCAGATGCACAGACATTCTCTGCTTGCTTCTAGTTATTTATAGAACATAGGTGGGTTGAGTAACCTAATTGATTGTTGAGCAAGAAACGCTGATGATGTGGGTTGCCACTCCTGGTAGAAGAAGATGTAGCTTCTGCCTGGCATGTCACTTGGAGGCAGCTTTTGAGAAGATGCTATACATATTTGTGTCTTCTGGTAGCCACCTCTAGGGTGGGGGGGAGGGCAGGGGGGAAAAAAAAGGGAAAAGAAAGAAAGCTACATAATAGCTTTGCAGGTTCATGTATAATCATCTTTTTTGTCTATTCTGCTATGTTATGGAAATGCTTATTTTATTTCTTAAGTTCAGAATGAAATAAATAAATAATATTAAAACGAGAGAGAGAAGAAAAGAAAATCCGTTGACCACAGTGGAGGAAGGAGGGTCCTTCCTTACTCTAGTCCAGAGGGCCCTTTCCCCAACGTGGACTCAATTACCTGGGATTGTACCAGAAGCCCCTGCCTTCCTTGCCTCTTCTTTTGCATTTCCTTGCCTCTAGCATCAATACTGTGAATGTCAAAAGGTCCTGCAAAAGGACTGAAAGTGCATGAGACAATGGCAATGTCAACCAGAATAATTTTCATTGCAAAAAAAAAGAAGAATTTTCATTGCAACCACAGCAGTAGGATTGAGCTTGTGACAAGGAAAACATCAACAGTGGATAAGGAGGCCCAAGAATGAAGATCCTTTTTAGAGTTTAATCAGACTGTGCTCAGTGAAGGGGAAATATGAACTGACTAATTAGCAGACTTGCAAAAACTCTTCATAGCTCAGTAAGGCTTAAACAATTAACCTCTTAATTCATTTGTATCAACAGTGCTGTTAATGGGTTCTGTGCTTATCATTCTCTTTCCTTATTGCTTAGTATTCCATTTTTTTTTGTGTGTGAGGGAACTCACAGAACTTCATATATATTCCATACCTGATTCATACTTCTAAACTGGGTACCTTGGTGGGATAACTGTTTCTATAATTAATTCTATAAGTAGCAACTTTCCTGGGAATAACCAGTGTGGAGGTGAAGAGCCACTGAATGTGAGAATTGGAGATCCTACTTGCTCTAGAGATACCACCCGAGCAATGAATCCAGGATAAACTATAATGGCAGATAAAGGACAGGAATTGGAACAAGTTATTAATCCTGATGGCTTTAGCCAAGAGCTACCTAGAAAATAATTATGTTATTCCCAACTTTGTCTAAATTTGGAGGCATCTGATTTATCACCAGCTTTTGGCAGACAGAAAAAACATAGTTTGTGGGTACAAATTGTTGACCTCAGTTATTTCAGAAATGCTTTCATAATGTCAGTGTCACAACACCGAGGGGCCTAGGTCAAATTATGCCTTCCCTAATCAATCTTCTGAAACAGAAACAGAAAGGCAAGAGATATGGTTGATTCAGATGCAGTGACTTGGACTGTATCTTATCCTACAGGAGAACGTCATCATATCTCACTAAATTGGGGAATGGGGATAGAGGTAGGCACAGCAGAGTGAGACTAGTGTTAGATTCCCTAGCTTCACATCCAACTAGAACACATTAATCCTTGGGGCAGCTAGATGGCGCAGTGGATAGAGCACTGGCCCTGGAGTCAGGAGGACCTGAGTTCAAATCCCGCCTCAGACACTTAACACTTACTAGCTGTGTGACCCTGGGCAAGTCATTTAACCTCAATTGCCTCACTAAAAAAAAAAAAAAAAGAACACATTAATTCTCACTCCTTAATCAATTACAAACATACAATACTGAAAGCACTCTGACTCAGATTAAAACACACTACTTTTGATAAGAGAGACAACAATACAATGATCCAAGACAATCCCAAAGGACTAATGATGAAGCATACTATCGACCTCCAAAGAAAGAATTGATATTGATACACAGATTTAAGCATACTATTTTTTACTTTCATTTTTTCTTTTATTCAAGTTTTCTTGTGCAAAATTACTAATATGGAAATGTTTTATATAATTGCACATGTATAACCTGTATCTGATTGCTTACTGCCTCATGGAGTGAGGAGGGGAGGGAGAGGAGGGATAAAATTTGGAACTCAAAATTTTAAATAAAGGAATATTTACTGAGAAAAAACAAGTAAAGAGAGTATTGTCCCTGTATTCAAAGGTCCTGGGTTCGAGTCCTAGCTCTGACAATATGTGACTTTGAACAAGTCACTTAACCTCTCTGGGCCTCAGGTTCCTCATCTGTAAAATAAAGGCTTCTAAGGTCCTTTCCAGTTCTGAATCTATGAACCTATGATCTCATTGCAATGTTCAATCAGAACACACCTTTTATTTCTAATTCCACCACTTTCTTTCTTTTTTTTTTTTGTGAGGCAATTGGGGTTAAATGACTTGCCCAGGGTCACACAGCTAGTAAGTGTTAAGTGTCTGAGGCCGGATTTGAACTCAGGTACTCCTGAATCCAGGGCCAGTGCTCTATCCACTGTGCTACCTAGCCACCCCTTAATTCCACCACTTGCACTTTCAGGTTAGGATTTCAATTACCAAACAACTATTATTTACCCACTTCTTCACGCTTCTAAATACTCCAATTGTTCTTCCCCATCCCCATAGAACTACAGACTCCTGTTTTCTTTTGCAGCCACCAGGACACAGCTGATCTTTTTTTCTTTCAGATGAACGATATTCCAGGTTCCTGACAAATGCATGCTGTTGATACATTGGTCTGCCCAACAATTCTCAAATATCCTAGCTGAACAAATAAAGGTACTGGTTATACTCACTAATCAAATCAAATGGATTATTTTTGATGCAAAAATACAGGACAGGAACAGCTACTGAATCAGCTGAGAAGTCCATATATTCTCAAATTCTGGGACAGGTTGTTGCATCAAAACATTCACCAACTAGAGATAAGCAGGCACTGTCTGGAAGATGGCCCTAGCTGAGGTGACCCAAGTGGTAATTGTAGATGAGGGATTTTAATGCAATAAATAACTCAGAATCTGCACAATTCCTACATCAGTGAGTATATAGGACTTAGAAATGACCCAATGGGAACTAATAGTATGCAAGCTGTAAGGCTTCGACATTTAAAACTGGAGAATCAGGCACCATATGATTAAAATTAAACAAGGGAACACCTGAGTTATGTAACTAGAGGAAGAAACAATTTTAAGGAAATGAGGTGAAGAAAGACACATGAACAACTCCAAACTGTGAAACAAGGGTAAATTGAAAACAAGTCTTCTTGGCTGCCATAGCTTACAACAGTTGCGTTTTCTAGACCATTTCAGTAGTTCACAAAGGGGACTATTAAAGAGTGTGGATGACTCAGGACTATCCAAAAACATTGCTAGAAAAAACATAAAAGTGTACATCTAGTGATCTTATTTGTTACACATTCCTACCCAGGGCTACACTCAAAACTTGGGCTCCCATTTGAGGTTTGGGTTATCAGAGTGGCTGCTATCTTCTAGGGTTAATTCTATGGCTAGCTACTCCTAGCTCACAAGCCCTCACCAGTGTGCTTCTCTTTAAAAATCAGTCATTAGACTCAGCTATTTATGATCCATTCTACCCTCTATTTTATTCTTTGTTTTCCCCCCTTTTCCTTTCCCTCTTTCTTCCCTGTTGAGTTGAATTCATTTCTATCCCAAATGCTTTGTGTATGTGTTCTACCCTCCTTTGACCAGTTCATATGAAAATGAATTTTCAGTAATGACTGCTCCTTTAACTACTTCCTCATTTGTATAGCCTTCTACTTGCACTCAAATGATGTGAGATAAAGTTTCTCCCATTCCTCCCCTTTTCTTTTTTAATTTCTTCTTTTACCCTTCCCTTTCCTTATTTCTTTTATGATCATATAAAATAACAATTACTCCTAGGCCCTCTGTCTTATTTGATTCCTTTTATGATCCTCAGTGACATGAAGGTTCTTGGGAGACACTTGGATCATGCCCTCCAATAGAATGCAAACACTTCTTTTTTTTTTTTTGGTGAAGCAATTGGGGTTAAGTGACTTGTCCAGGGTCACACAGCTAGTAAGTGTCAAGTGTCTGAGGCTGGACTTGAACTCAGGTCCTCCTGAATCCAGGGCCAGTGCTCTATCCACTGTACCACCTAACTGCCCCAATACTTCATTCTTATAAAGTCTTTTCTGATTATTCACTTGTATTTACATTTTATGTCTTCTATTTCATTAAAAATCCATTTTTCACCTACAATTATACCTAGTTTTGCTGGGTAGCTTATTTTTCATTATGTCTATATTTTTGCCTTTTAGAATATTATATTCCATACTCTTCACTCTTTTGAAATGGTTGCTACTAGAGCTTGTGTGATCCTGAGTGTGGTTCCTTAGCACTTGAATTCTTTTTTTTTTTTTTTTGGTGAGGCAATGGGGGTTAAGTGACTTGCCCAGGGTCACACAGCTAGTAAGTGTTAAGTTTCTGAGACCAGATTTGAATTCAGGTACTCCTGAATCCAGGGCCGGTGCTCTATCCACTGTGCCATCTAGCTGCCCCAGCACTTGAATTCTTTTTGGACAATTGAGTTATTTTTCTTTAAGCTGCTAGGACTGGATTTTGGCTATTAGATTACTGAGAGTTTTCATTTAGGGGCTTCTTTGAGGAGTTGATCCATAGATTCCTTATATTTTTACTTTACCCTCTTGTTCTATTCTGTCTAGGCAATTTTCCTTCATGATTTCTAAAATATAGTATTTGTACTTCTTTTGGGGTCATGACTTTTAGGTAGTCCAATGATTCTAACATTATCACACCTTATTCTATTTTCCAGGTCAGCTGTTTTTGATATGATCCTTCTATATATGCAATATTTTGACTTTGTTGAAAGATTTGATTTTATCAATCTGTTGACTTTTGGCTATTTCTTGATGTCTCACGTAATCATCTTATGTTTGGGCCATTTTACTTTTAAAGGAATCTGTTACTTAGGTAAAGGACTTTTGTTTTTGTTTTTGTTTTACCTTTTGTGCTAAGCTATTAATTCTTTCCAAGTCTTTCCTCCAAGGTTTTCTTTTATTTTCCAGTTCTTTAGTGATTTCATTCATTTATAATATCATTTTTAAAATTAACAACAACAAAAAACCCTCTTGCTTCATTGCTCCTAAGAATTCTAACTAATCTTGTGGTCAAGATAAGTTTTTCTTTGAGGTATTGTGGAGTTATTTTCTTCTTCTGGGTTTGTGTCTTGGACATTCATGGCACCATAATAATTCTTTATCTTTTCTTCTAGCCTTACTTCCTGGTGACTTTGTTTAGTACAAGGCTCCATGCACTTCTGATGGGACTGCTGTGGCATCATATGACCCTGGCTTGTCTTATTTAAAGCCCTACCCCTGGATTTTAAATCCATCAAGTGCTGTGTTCTTCAAGGATCATGGGTCAGCTTGAGCCAAGTTACTGCACACTTTCAGTGGGCCCTATGCAGTCAGATCAAAAGCATGGTCTGATCATTGTCTCCCCAGGCATTTCAGACTCTTGACCTTTGTTTCTTTGTAGGCAACATATACTAAAGACCTGCCCCTGGGTGACGCTGTAGGAGATAGAACTTGACCCCAGTCCCTGTCAGCTAGCCAAAAGGTCCAGTAGATTCACAGCAATTGTACTGCTAGTCTGGCCTTGTTCTATACATCCTAGATCTAGCCCCTCTGGGAGACCTTAAACCCTAGCTATTCGATAATCCAACTTGTGTTTCATTGCTGGCCCAGTCTTGTTCAGAGTCCTGGGTAATGAATCTATATTTTCATGCTGTTGGCCTGGGTCTAGGACTGAGTCCAAGACCCCAACCCACCCCTGTTGCATCTGTTCTGATTACTTGCCTATAGGTCTTTTATTATGTCGGGCTTGAAAGATGTCCCATTGAAATTTCTCCTTAGATTTCCATATCTCTACCTAGTCTGGTCTGTTTAGAATTTTGTTGGAGAATGTGTAGAGAAAGTTGGCCTGTACTGCTGCTGCTGCTTCTTCTTACTGCACCATCTTGGCTGGCATCAACTTAATTATCTTTCAGCAGAAGCACTTACTTAAGATGGTACAGTAAGAATTATTGCTGTAAACGATTCCTCTCATAAACTTGGAACACCTTCATCCACAGATATACACAGTGCTCATGAGAAGAGGAGGATCAAATGGTACAGTGTGGCAGTAAGACCCGTATGTAAGATACACATGTGGTAAAGGCAACCCCCAACTTCTTGTAGTGTAGGACCTGGAAGCTGTTCCAACCTAGAGTCTTCATGCACACTTGCCTTTCCACAGATCTACTCTTAATTGCCCAAATCACAACGCTTAAAGCTGCTTCCTTGCTCAAGTGACCATCTCTCTGTATCCATGTCTGTTCAGAGTGTGTCCCTTCTCCCCACTGGATGCAGTATCTCTTACTGGTCCAGTAACTCCCATGTCTTGGCCAATGAAAGGGAGGAAGAAAGACAATCTCTTTCCTTTCTTCCCTCGGGTAGAGGAACAGGGATCTCTTTTTGCCACTGTCTTTAGCTCTCAAATGTAAACTCAAACTCTTCAAATTCACTGAGCTTCTCAGGGCTTAGTTATGGCTAATTTATTTTCTTAGGTAATAGCATTACTTCCTTTATTAACTTAGCCAGAAAGGCCTGCACCTCATAAAGAGATCAGGATTTAGACCTATCTTGTATATACATTACAATCTCATCGCAGATTAGACTATGGAGAAACAGAAATAATGGTATTCAATAACCCAGTGTTCCATAAACCCCCAGACATAAATTTCTTATGAAATTTCTATGTGATAAGAACTGCTGGGAAAACTAGAAAGCAGTCTGGTAGAAATTAGACTTAGATCCATTTCTTTTACCATATTCCATCATAAATTCAAAATGTATATATAATCTGAATATTAAAGATCACACAATTAAAAATGAGAAAAAAGTTGATCATATGACTTTCACAGCTATGGGTAGCAGATGAATTCTTAACCACATCATGGATAGAGGACATTTAAAAAAAAGATAAGATAGGTAATTTTGGTTGCATTCAACTGAAATACTTTTGAACAAATAAAATTAGTGCAGTTAAGATAGGAAGGAAAAATTATTACAGGGGAAAAAATCTTTATGTCAAATGTCATAGATAAAGGTTTGGAATCCAACATATATAGATAGCTAATGAATAACTTATATAAGAACAAGAGCCATTTCCCAATAGATAAGTGGTCAAAGGATTTGAACAGTTTTCAAAAGAATAATTACAAACTATTAATAACCATAGGAAAGAATGCTTCATATCACAAATAAGAAAAATGTACATCAAAATATTCCGGAGACTTCACCTCACAACCAGCAAATTGGCAAAGATGACAAAAGATGGGAAAAATTAATATTGGAGAGGTTGAAAGATAAGCAAACTACTGCATTGTTGGTAGAGGACTGAATCAGTATGAATATTTTGAGAAGCAAATTGGAATTATGCAAATAAAGGGGCTAAAATGTCTATACCCTTTGACCCAGAGTTTCAACTACTAGCATATACCACAAGGTATATAAATGATAAGAAGAATGTTCCCATATACACTAAAATATTTATAGCAGCACATTTTTGTGATTGCAAAAAACTGGAAACATAGTAGATGCCCTTTGACTGAGGAATGACTAAACAAATTATGGTATATGAATGCAATGGAATGTTACTGTGATATAAGAAACAAGTATTATTATGAATGCAGAGAAGCATGGAAAGACATGATCTTATGTAGAGGGAAGTAAGCAGAGCTAAGAAAACAATATACATAGTGACTACAACAATGGAAAGGAAAAAAAAACCCCAAACACAAATCATCAAAAGTGAATGCTTCGGGGCAGCTAGGTGGCGCAGTGGATAGAGCACCAGCCCTGGAGTCAGGAGGACCTGAGTTCAAATCTGGCCTCAGACACTTAACAGTTACTGGCTGTGTGACCCTGGGCAAGTCACTTAACCCCAATTGCCCCTCAAAAAACCAAAAAACAACAAAAAATATTCTTTATGATAAGAGACAGCTCTCTGAAAGGAGGAGATGGAAAGGATACAGGGGGAAATTCAAGAGATTTTTAAATGAAATAAAAATAAAAATGTATTTTTTTTAAAAGGAGGTTAGCTCCTTGACAGGGATGTATTTGTATCCCTGTCATTTACCTTACTTCCTGGTACATGATAAATGATTAATAAGTGTTTAAAACCAAATATCATGTGTGATTACATCAACTGAGATGTGTGTGTGTAAGGGAGAGCTAGGGGGTTGGAACCACAGCCTTCTTACCTTACACATTTTATATTATTCTTCTATGAATACCCATTTCATATCCTATTTGAGAGATTCACACAAATGATTTCCATGCTTCATTTTTATTCTTTCTGCTGAGTCAAAGCAACTACCAAGATTTTAAAGGTATAAGTATCTTATACAAATTTAAAATTATCTGGTGCTTTACTATCCCTTTGGTAGCCTCTTTCTGTCTTTTCCCCTTTCCTTTCTTCCTGTAATAAATTGTCTTAAATTATTCCAACACTAATAGTCTCCATGAAAAATTGATTGGGGTCAAGTATGGAGCCATAACTAGGGTGGGGTCATCAGAGCCAGCCAAATCCTGTTGTTCCTGTCTGATTGTGGATAAGTTGGGGGTGTTGAGAGATTTGACTCATAGTTTTGGCCATGAAATCAAGCTGTAATGGTTAGGGAAGAGATTATAGTTGATAAATACTGAGGAGGTAGTAGAATAGACAGCTTGCCAAGTCTAAGCTATATCTGTTCAAAAGGAACTCTGTCAATTCAGGGAAGGGACATGGCCAAGAAGTGCTGAGAAAGAAGCACACTAGACATGTTGTTTACCTAGCCAAATGCAGAATAAGGGTCTAGGAAATAGAGACATTTTTGCAGAGATAGGATAGATAGGCTTTGCAGATCTGGCAAAAATGAAGAAATGCTCCGAACCCCCAGTTACCTGCAAACAGCTGGCTTTTCAAGTCTGTCCTGCCTACTAAAAACTAAGCTATCACTGACACCATTCCCCATCTTGGGTGTCCTCCTTTGGCACCAGTGACAGGGCCTGTGTGGTCACTATTGGTGGAAGACACAGTAGTTGTAGTGTTCAAGAAGGTTTTCATTTGTATGCTTTGAATCCTTAACAGGGACTGCAAAGACCTGAAGTCAGACACCTCCCTTACCTTGTCCTAGCTATCTCTTGCTATCAGGCTAGTTGAGGAGGGGCTATAGGAGTATGGGATCCACGTGAAATTTCTGGAACAATGATTCTTCACGGAAGTAAGAAGTTCTAGCCACAACATTCTAGAATCAACATCTTGGTGGTTAAGCATGGCACTAAAGCTGCATGTAATAGTTAAGGGTCTGATTCCCATTCCTCTAAGCTTCCTGTCTCCTTTTTGTTTGCTTTTTGAGAGGCAATCCGAGTTAAGTGACTTGCCCAGGGTCATAAGTGTCTGAAGTGAGATTTGAACTCAGGTCCTCTGGACCGCAGGGTCAATGCTCTATCCACTGTATTACCTAGCCCTAGGATCAAGTGAGGTTGGTGACTTTGCACAGCCCTGTCTCACTTAAATTCAATTCACTGCAAGTCTTGAGGTCACCTCCCTGATGTCATGGTCTTCTTTGAGAATGAAGGACAAACAACAAGGCTTCATGGAAGATTCCTTTTGTTTTTGTTTGTTTGAATAAGGTTTCTTTTATTTTTGTTTTATAATTTTTTTAATCAATGAGAACTGATTTTCTCTCTCTCACTCCTTCTACCACTGGAAAAGGAAAAAAGACCCTTGTAATAAACCTATGCATAGCTCTTCAGTTGTCTGTAAGGTGCTTGGTTCTTCTTGGAAAGCTAAGGCCACGTTGGGGTGATCCTCTCTTCAGTCAGCGACTTCCACCACTACAAATAAGTCTCTCCTCATCCATTTCCCGAAATGGCTGTCTCTGAGCTCTCTTGCATCTACTCTGCCCTCAGCTTTCACAATGATGAGGTTACTGTCATGGAGGATAAAATTAATGCCCTCATTAAAACAGCAGGTGTAAATGTTGAAGCATTCTGGCCTGGATTATTTGCAAAGGCCCTGAACAATGTAACCATTGCAAGTCTCATCTGCAACGTAGGAGTTGGTGGACCTGCCTCAGCAGCTAGTGGTGCTGCCCCTGCTGGAGGTGCTGCTCCTGCTAGCACAGCTGCCCCAGCTGAGGAGAAGAAGAAAGAGGAAGCAAAAATAGAAGAATCCGAGGAGTCTTATGATGACATGGGCTTTGGTCTGTTTGAATAAAATTTTTTTTGGAAACATTAAATAAAAAGCTTAATTAAAAAAAATTAAACATATGCATAGTGAAACAAAACAAATTCTCTCATTGGTTGTATCCAAAAATACATCTCATTTTGCAACCTAAGTCCATCACCTCTGTCAGGAAGCAGAGAGCATGTTTCCTCATCGGGTTGGTCATCACGTTTTTCAGAGTTCTTACTGCTTTCGAGGTTGTTTATTTTTATAGTTATTTTTATTGTAGAAATTGTTGTTATATAATATGGTTATACAATGTTGTTATACAACATTAATCTTACTTCACTCTGCATAGTTTCATACAAGTTGGAAGATTCCTTTTGGATAGTCACACCCAGTTTCCAACTTGCTTGGGCTCATTTGGCATCTGTTGGTGATCTCCAGCCTGCCCGTGAGTTGTCTTAGCAACATGCAGACTGTTTTGTCATTCTGCCTGTGTGGTCCCTAGTTCTTCCAGGTAGAGATAGGCTGTGGGTACAGATGTGTGGAGTTTGAGAGCAGGACAAAAGCCAAGGATGAAAACTACAGTGGGTGAAGAACGGTGTGTTCTGGTTGGTGGTATTCACTTGTTAGAACACAGCCTTGTCATGGAAAAATAAGGGGCACAGTTTTCTTAGTGCTGGGAAATGTAACTGCAAATACACTGTTAGAATATCTTACCATCCAACTGGAGTGGTATTCAGAGGATAATTATCCACTGAGAGTAATTCTGGGGCTTAGTAAATAGAGATCTTTGGACTTGGAGCCTAGAAGACATAAGTCCAAATTCTTTTTATTTTCAAAAATCAGCCTTCTCTCTCTCTCTCCCATTTCCCTCACACTGAGCCACGCTGAGAAAACAAGAAAAACAAAATCCCTGTTACAAACATGTACAGTCAAGCAAAAGAGTTTTTCACTGGCCATGTTTTTTAAAAAGTCTTAATCTTGAGTTCAAATCCAACCTCAGACACTTGACACTAGCTGTGTGACCCTGGGCAAGTCACTTAACCCTCACTGCCCCACAAAAAAAAAATACAAAAAACCCCCCAAAACAAAACAAAACAAAACAAAAAGTCTTAATCTGCATGTAGTCCATCACCTGTCAGGAGGTAGGCAGCATTTTTTTATTATGAATTTTCAGGGATTGTGGTTGGTCATTATGTTTAACTGAGTTCCCAAGATTTAGACATTGTATATAGATATATGTGTGTATATATGCATGCATGTGTACATATGTGTATGCTTCTATACATGTATATGTATATGTTTATGTTTTGTTTTAATCAGCCAAGACCTACCTTTTCATCCCAATCACAATACCCTCCCTCATTTAGAATACGAGAAAAATAAAACTCATTACAAACATGTGCAGTCAATCATAATAGATTTCTACATTGTCCATGTCTTTAAAAATATTTGTCTTACTTTGCATTCTGAGATCTTTATCTCTCTACCAGGAAGTGGGTAGCATATTTCCTTATAAATTGACTGAAATTCTGGTTGATTCTTATGCTGATAAGAGTTGAGCATAATAGTAGTATTCTATCACATTACTTGTTCATTGATTCCCCAATTTGTGAGAAATCTCTCAGATTCTTATTCTTTGCTACCTCAAAAAGACCTATAGGCATTTTTGTACATACTTAAAGTTTGTTTAGCTTGGTATTAATCCTTCCCTTAATCTACTCTACCTGTAATTGTTGCTCTCTACTTCTTCCCTTTACCTCCTATTTCTCTGTTGAATGAAATATATTTCTGTACTCTGCACGTGTGTGTATTCCTTCTTTTTTATATCAGTTCAAATGACAGTGAGATTCAAGGGTCAGCCACCTTCCTATATTTCCTTGTTGGCATAGCAGTGGAGTTTTGCACTGTAATTATGTGAGATAATTTCCCCTGACCTTCCTTTCCCTTCCCCACCAGTATATTCCTCTTCCCCTCCCTTTCCATTCCTCTCTTAAAATCATTTAAGATATAAGAACCACTTCTAGGACTTGTCTATTTGAACTCCCTCTATGAACTCTGATGATGATTGGAAGAGAGGGGACACATGTATCAACTTTCCATATTTGAATGTAAACAGTTTAGCCTTATTTAGTCCTTTATCATTGTTCATTCATGTTTACCTTTTTATATTTCTTGTTACTCCTGTGTTTGTACTTCAGAGTTTCTCTGCAGCTCTGGTCTTTTCATGAAGAATACCTAGAAATTCTCTATCTCATTTAAGGTCCATTCTCGCCCTGTGACCACCACCGACCCCTGGTAACATCATACTCAGTTTTTCTGGGTAAATTATTCTCGATTATATAAGCCCATATACTTTGCTTTCTGGAATACCATATTCCAAGTTTTCTGTTCCTTTATATTTGTTTCTGCTAAATAGTGTTTGATCCTGACTGTGGTTCCTCAGTACTTGAATTCTTCCTTCCTTCCTTTCTTCCTTTTTTTGAAATCCAGTTAGAGCTACAGGTTTTGGTTTTTTTTTTTTGGCAGGGCAATGAGGGTTAAGTGACTTGCCCGGGGTCACACAGCAACTAAGTGTCGAGTGTCTGAGGCTGGATTTGAACTCAGGTCCTCCTGAATCCAGGGCCAGTGCTTTATCCACTGTGCCACCTAGATGCCCCCTTGAATTCTTTCTTTATGGCTGCTTGCAGTATTTTTTCTTTGACCTGGAAACTTTCAATTTTGGTTCTGATGTTCTTAAGAGTTTTCATTTTGGAGTTTCAGGACATAGTCAGTGGATCTTTTTCTACTTACACTTGGCCCTCTGGTTCTGAGAGATCTGGTCAGTCTTCTTTTAAGATTTCTTGAAATATGCCTAAACACTCTCTCTCTCTCTCTTTCTCCCGCGCGCGCTTATGCCATTCAGATTATTCTTATACTTTTTTCTCCTCTATCTGTTTTCCCATTCAATTGTTTTTTCCTCTGAGATTCCTTAGATTTTCTCTTTTTTTTTCCTTCAGTATTTTAACTTTGTTTTACTGTTTGTTTTTTCCTTGTGGGTTTTTTTTGCCTGTCTTTGTATCCCCAGCAATTGGCACAGTGCTTGGTACATAGTAAGCACTGAATAAATGCTTGTTGGCTGATCACCTTGGAACCTGTATGAAGGATAGATTAGAAAGGTGAGAGGATGAAAGCAGGGGGATACAGTAGGAGGGCTATTTTGACAGATAGTGAAAAGTAATGAGTAGACAGGAAAACAGATAAAAGAGATGTATTGACTATTGAATTGACAAGACTTAGAAACTATGTGGATATAGGGGGTGAGAGAGAAGGAATTGTTAAATATAATTCCAAAGGTGTATGCCTGAGTGATTAGAATGATAGTGCTCTCATGAGAAATAGGGTTTTTAGGGGTGGGAGGGTGAATTTAAGGTAAATTCTGTTTTGGATATGTTGGGATCATTCAGCAGGGGGCTCTCCTTGGTAAGAATCCAGGGCCTACTATCTGGGGTCACAGTGCTGCTACTTTGGCAAGTGCCCCTACCCGAGGAAGGGAAGGCACTATTCCCCTCATCCTGTGAAAAGGGACTGTCATGGGAGAAATGAGGTTTGGCAGTATTCAGAATACCACCGATCAGTCTGGCCTGGCCACTGCTACAAACTACTGGGTAGGGTGAAACCTCAAGGATGCTGAGTCATAGTCTTGGCCAGGGAATTGGTTTATCATGGCAGGGGTAGGGGAATAGAGGTAATAAGTGATGAGGAAGGAGTAGAACAGGAAAGCTTGCCAAGTCCAAGACTTAGTTTTTCAGCAGGACATCTGTAAGTTCCAGTACAGGGAGTGAACATATGTGAATGTGCCTTAGCACCATAGGACAATCTCAGGGAGTCTGTTGAGTGAAAGTCCAGGAAATTCAGGATTCAACGCCACTAGAATGGGTTCTGTAGAGATGGTGGCAGTGGAGCTGTTCTTTGAATGCTCCAAGAATGTGAGTAGCCAGCCATCTGTTCAATTCTGTTCCACCTACATGAAGCTGATCTGCAAAAGAGCAGAATCTGGTGTGAACATCCCCTTTCTTTTTCGATTCATTTTCTTCCTCTTCCACATGCCTCCTACTTATTCTTTCATCCTGTAATTAAACCATGACCATTGTTGACCCGCACTATTTGTACTGAGGATTGAAAAGACTCCTAACCTCTTAACCAAACATCCCCTCAAATTATTCAGTCCTACTGCACTCGGCACAGTATTCACCATACACTTATTTGCTTTTTTATTTGATATTGCAGAAACTGCACACTAAAAAGCTGCCTGATACTAGAAGATCTGGGTCTAAATCCCATCTTTGATATGTGACCTTGGTAAAGTCACTTAACCCTGTTTGCCTCAGTTTTCTCATCTGTAAATGAGTTGGAAAAGTAAACAGCAAACCATCCCAGTATCTTTGCCTAGAAAAAATCCCAATAGGGCTCATGGAGAGTCAGACATGACTGAAAAACAACTAAATTAAACCACTGTTTGTCAGTCAACAAGTATTTACTATGCTCTTTTTAAACACCAGCTCTGGAAATACAAAGAAAAGTAAACATAGTTCTTCCCCTTAAGGAAATCATATTCTAAAAGGAAAAAAACAACAAGCAACAATATGCATACAAGCTTTATACAATATAAATGGTAGGTAGCCTTGATAAATCATTTAATCTCCCTAGCTTTTAAACTGTAAAGTGAAGAGCTTGAACTAGATAGCCTCTGAGGTCCTTTCTAGCCCTAAATCTAGAATCTTGGAGAACATTCTTCAGAACATTTCAAGTTTGTTTCATGATATGAACAAACTTCATTATGGATGATAAGTAAGTTGTTGTATAACAAAGTTCAGGAGGAAAGAGGTAGAAAACCTGAGAGAAGAGCAATGGACAGTGTTGAAAGCTGCAGTGAAATCAAAAAGGATGAGGACTGAGAAAAGGCCAATGGTTTGGGGCAAGAGATTACTGTTGACTTTGTAGAGAGTAGTTTCAGCTGAACCGCCAAAATTCAGAGGGAAAGAGAGTGAAAGGAAAGGAAGTAAAGGTGCTTATTGTAGATGGCTTTCTCACAGTGTTCACTCTCTTCTTTCATTCTGAATTTTGCCAACATACTTGAATGGTTTTTTCCTGCCCCTCTCATGGTCCCCTTCTCCTTTTTGGTGAGTTCCTCTTGGAACTCCATTTTGTGGAAAGGCCAAGACCAACCATTATTCATTCTTCTGATTTTGCCACCATGTCCCTCCCTGGGAGGACCTAGGAAGGAAAGAAGCTGAGTATTAGAAGGTGGAAGTTAAAAGGAGTATATGTCAAGTATGCAGGACAGTCTGTACAAAAATAAACAGGAGGGGCAGCTAGGTGGCACAGTGGATAAAACACCGGCCCTGGATTCAGGAGGACTTGAGTTCAAATCTGGCCTCAGACACTTAACAATTACTAGCTGTAGGTGGCGCAATGGATAGAGCACCGGCCCTAGATTTAGAAGGACTTGAGTTCAAATCCAGCCTCAGACACTTAACACTTACTAGCTGTGTGACCCTGGGCAAGTCACTTAACCCCAATTGCCTCACCAAAAAAACCAAAAAACCAAAAAAAAAGTCAATATACGGGGAAGCTAGGTGGCACAGTGGATAGAGCATCGGCCCTGGAGTCAGGAGGACCTGAGTTCAAATCTGGCCTCAGACACTTAACACTTACTAGCTGTGTGACCCTGGGCAAGTCACTTAACCCCAATTGCCTCACCAAAAAAAAAACCCAACCCAATAATGATAACAATTACTAGCTGTGTGACCCTAGGCAAGTCACTTAACCCCAATTGCCTCACCAAAAAACAAAACAAAAAAAACCCCCAGGAGATGGAATGTCAAGTTCAGGGAACAACAAATAAACTAGTTTTGCTGAAATGGAGAATGAAAGAATAGAAGCACTGTGAAATAAATATGCAAAAGTTGGCCAAAGTCATACTATGAAGAGCTTTAAATGTCAATGTACAGAGTTTGTATTTAATACTGAATGAGACTGGAGACTTTCAGGGGCAGAGCCAGGACGGAAGAATAGAGAAGGAGCTCAGCTGAGCTTTCCCAACATTCTTCTATAAACAAATCCAAAATAATGCTTCAAATCAGATTCTGGAGTGTCAGAGTCAACAAAATATCAGAGTGAAACATTCTTTCAGCCCAAGATAACTTAGGAGGTTGGAAGGAGAGATCCATGACATGTAGATGGAGAATGACCCAAAGTCCATGTGCATGAAACACCAGTGGTGGGAATAAGTGATGGTGACAGAAGCAGCAACCATTTTGGGTACTCTCAAGCCAGAGATAGTAAGGGGAACTGCCAAATGGTCAGAGACAGAGATTTCAGGTTACTTCTGTGCTAGCACTGGATGTGGAACCAGATGCTGTTTGGCAGCTTTATTGTCTATCCCCACTTCAGGACACTTAAGGGCAGAGAAAAGCATTTCCATTCAAGAGGGAGTGGGATCCCTGAGGGGCAACTGTTTGGCAGCTCCATTGACTATACCTACTTCTGGATCATAGTTCAAAAGTAGAGAGGAGCACTTTCACTCAAGAGAGAGAAGAAGCCCTGAGGGGAAGTATTACTTTTGGTCACAAGGGATAAAGGATCCTAAGGAACAGTATTGTCTCTGATATCAAAAGTCCCTTACAAACCCCCAGACCTGGCTCTGAAAATAGCAATACAAAAAAGCCATGCCAGAAACAGAGTCCAACTTTAAAACAAAGTTCATAATGAAGAAATAGTGCAGAAAAATGAGCAAACAACAACAACAACAACAAAAAAAAGGAAAAAATAAATGTGAATTGGACAAAAGCCCCAAAAGAATTCTTGGCAGAGCTAAAAAATGATTTTCAAAATCAAATAAGAGTGGTAGAGGAAAAATTAGGTAAAGAAATGAAAGCAAAGAAAAAAAATTTGAAAAGACAACAGCTTGGTAAAAAGTTAAAAATACTTAAGAAAATAACACCTTAAAAAAAAGAATTGACCAAAAAGAAAAAGAGATACAAAAATTTCCTATGAAAACAATTTCTTTAAAAGCAGGACTGGCCCAATAGAAAAAGAGGTGGGTGAAGGAAGAGGAAGAATGGGGAAAATTATCTCACAAAAAAGACACTCAAGGAAGAACTTTTACTGTGGAGGGGAAAATGGAGGTGGTAGGCAATGTTAAAACTTCACTCATATCTAAGTAGTTTCAAAGAGAAAAATTATATATATATATATATATATTTATGTGTGTGTGTGTATGTGTGTGCATATACACACATACATACATACAATCAGTTGTTATCAGAACTCTTATCTTATTCAACAGGGAAGTAGGAGGGATAGGAAATAAGGGAAAGGGGGTGTGGTAAGAGGGACTGCAGATAAAATAAGGCTGTGGTCAGAAGAAAAACAGACTTTATAGGAGGGACAGAATAAAGAGAGAGAAGGGTAAACAGAAGAAAATAGGATGGAGGTAAATGAACAGTTAGTAATCATAACTGTCAATGTGACTATATCTCTCAAGTTGAAGTCAATCCCTCTCTAGCCAAACTTCCAACTGAAGAAGAGATTTTGAATGCCAATGGCTCCTCTCTTGTGGCAAAGCACCTAGTGCTGATTTTATCCCAGCATAGATCTACAAGGCAGGAACAGAAACTGGCTGAAATTTTCAGGTTATATGGCAAAAGGAGGTTATCCCCCAGGAGTTCAAGGATGCCTCCACTGTCCATCTCTATAAAGGAAAAAGAAATGTGTTATCCTGTGACAATCACAGGGTTGGGGTTGGGAGGGGATGGAGGTGTTTCTCTTTTAGTCATTGCTGGCAAAATTCTTGCAAGAGTCTTCCTTGATGGGTTGGATCCTTCACCTGGACGATGGACATCTACCCAAGAGCCAGTGTGGCTTCAGAAAGGGTTGTGGAATGATTAAAAAGGTGTTTGCTGCCCAGCAATTCTAGGAGAAATAGCAGAAGAACAGAGGTCTGAATACATTTGTCAACCTGACCAAGACCTTTGATATTTCCCAGATTAAGAAAAAAAGAGAGAAAATGGAATATTTAAATAACTCAATCTTAGGGAAAAAAATTGAACAAGCCATCAATGATCTCCTTAAGAAAAAAAAAATCCCCAGAACCATATGGATTTACAAGTGAATTCTACCAAACATTTAAGGAATAAATAATCCCAATACTATATAAATTATTTTTTAAAATAGGTACAGGAGTCCTATCAAATTCCTTTTATGACACAAATATCTAAACCAGTAAGAGGAAAACCAAGGAAAACTACAGACCAATTTCCTTAATGAATATCATGCAAAAATTTTAAATAAAATATCAATTGCTTATGGATAGGCTGAACAAATATAATAAAAATGACAATTCTACCTAAATTAATTTACTTACTCGGTGCCATACCAATCAGACTACCAAAAAATTATTTTATAGAGTTAGAAAAAATAATAGCAAAATTTATCTGGAAGAACAAAAAGTCAAGAATATCAAGGGAACTAATGAAAAAAAAAGGAGAGGAAGGTGGGCTAGCCATAACCAATCTGGAGCTATACAATAAAGCAGCACTTTATATTATACTATTTGGTACTGGATAAGAAATAGAGTGGTGGATCAATGGAATAGGTTAGGCACAGGAGACACAATAGTAAATAATTACTGTTTGATAAACCCAGAGACTCCAGCTTCTGGGATAGGAACTCAGTATTTGACAAAAACTGCTGGGAAACCTGGAAGATAGTATGGCAGAAAATAGGCATAGCCCAACATATTACACTTTATACAAAAATAAGGTCAAAATGGGTACACGATTTAGACATAAAGGATGATACCATAGGTAAATTAGGAGAGGAAGGAATAAATTACCTCTCAGATCTATGGAGAGGAGAGCAATTTATGTCCAAACAAGAGATAGAGAATATTATGAAATGCAAAATGGATGATTTTGATTACATTAAATTAAAAAGGTTTTGTGCAAACAGAAGCAATGCAGCCAAAATTAGAAGGGAGGCAGAAAGCTGGGAAACAATTTTTACAGCCAGTATTTCTGATAAAAGCCTCCTTTCTAAAATATATAGGAAACTAAATCAAATTTATAAGAATCCAAGTCATTCCCCAGTTGAGAAGTGGTCAAAGGATAAGGACAGGCAGTTTTCAGATGAAGAAATCAAAGCTATCTATTGCCACATGAAAAAATGCCCTAAATCACTATTGATTAGAGAAATGCAAATTAAAACAACTCTGAGGTACCGCCTCACACCTATCAGATTGACTAATATGACAAAAAAGGTAAATAATAAATGTTGGAGAAGCTGTGGAAAAACTGGAACACTAATGCATTGTTGGTGGAGCTGTAAACTGCTCCAACCATTATGGAGAACAATTTGGAACTATGCCCAAAAGGCTATGGGACTGTAGATACCCTTTGACCCAGTAATACCACTACTAGGTCTGTATCCCAAAGAAATCACAGAAGAGGGAAAAGGGCCCACATGTACAAAAATATTTCTAGCAGCTCTCTTTGTGGTGGAAAAGAATTGGAAATCGAGGAGATGCCCATCAATTGGGGAATGACTGAACAAGTTGTTGGTATATATGAATGTAATGGAATACTATTGTGCTGTAAGAAACGATGAGTAGGAAGAATTCAGAAAAACCTGGAAGGACTTACATGAACCAGGAGAACAGTGTATACAACATTGTGTGATGATCAATTGTGATAGACTTGGCTCTTCTCAGCAGTGCAATGATCCAAGATAATTTCAAAGAACTCATGATAGAAAATATTCTCCATATCCAGAAAAAAGAACTGTGGATTCTGAATACAGAATGAACCATACTGTTTCTACTTTGGGGCTGTTTTTTCTCCTTTATAAGGTTTTTAACTTGTGTTCTGCTGTTTCTTTCACAATATGACTAATGTAGAAATATGTTTAATGTTATTGCACACATATAACCTATATCAATCAGATTGCTTTTGATCTTGGTGGGGGAGGGAAGAGAGGGTGGGAAAAAATTTGAAACTAAAAATCCTATGAAAACAAATGTTGAAAACTATCTTTACATGTAACTATAAAATAATAAAATAATTTTATGAATAAAAAAATAAAATACTAGCCAGGAGATTATAGCAATATGTCACCAAGATCATATGCTAGGACCAGGTGGGATTTGTATCAGGAATGCAGGGCTGGTTCAATATTAGGAAAACTTTCATCATAATTGACCATATCAATAACAAAACAGCATATATCATATGATTATATCAATGGATGCAGAAAAAAGCTTTTCACAAAATACAATACCCATTCCTATTAAAAACACTAGAAAGCATAGGATTTAATAGAACCTTTCTTAAAATGATAAGTAGTATTAGTTTAAAACCAAGAGCAAGAATGATCCATAATGGGCACAAACTTAAAGCCTTTCCAATAATATCAGGGTGAAGCAAAGATGTCCATTACCACCAGTATTATTTAATATTTTATTTAAAATGCTATCTATAGCAATAAGCAAGAAAAAATGAAAAAATAAATATAAGCAATGGGGAAACAAAACTATCATGCTTTGCTGATGATACAGAACCCTATAGAATCAACTAAAAAACAATTAACAACTTCAGGAAAGTTGCAGGAAATAAATGCATATAAATCACATTGTGGACAAATAAGTAGTACAGTGGATAGTGTGTTGGGCATAGAGTCAGAAAGGCTCATCTTCCTCCCTGGGCAAACCACTTAACCCTATTTGCCTCAGTTTCCTCACCCATAAAATGAACTGAAGAACCACTCCAGTTTCTTTGCCAAGAAAATTCTAAATGGGGTCACAAAGGGTCAGATACAACTGAAAAACAACTGAACAACAACAAAAAAGTCATCAACATTTCTATATACTACCAACAATATCCAGCAGGAAGAGATAGAGAAATTCCATTTAAAATGACTGCAGACAATATAAAATACCTGGGAGTAGAACTGCCAAGACAAACCCAGGGATTATACGAACACAATTACAAAACACAAATAAAGGCAGCTGTAAACAATAGGAAAAATATTAATTCCTCGCGGCTAGGCTAAGCCAATATAATAAGGTACAGAAAACATAGTAGTAAATGACCATTGTAACGTAGTGTTTGATAAACCTAAAGATCCAAACTTTGGGGTCAAGAACTCACTATTTGACAAAAATTGCTGAGAAAACTGGAAAGCAGTTTGTCAAAAATTAGACACAGACCAACATTCACAGTGTTTAATAAGATAAGGTCAAAATGGATAAATGATTTAAACATGAAAGGTAATAACATAAATAAATTAGGGGAGCATGGTAAAATGTCAGACCTATGGATAAGGGAAGAGTTTATGACCAAATCTGAGATAGAGAGGATCACAGGAAATAAAATAGATAATTTTGATTACATGAAATTAAAAAGATTTTACACAAAATGAATGCAGTCAAAATAAGGAAAACAGAAAACTAGAGGAAAAATGTAAAGCAAGTTTCCCTAATAAAGATCTTATTGCTCAAACATATAGGAAACCGAGTCAAATTTATAAAAATAAGAGCCATTCCCCAGCTGATAAATGGCCAAAGGATATGAATAGGCAGTTTTCAGAGACAAAATCAAAGCTATCAATATACACATGAAAAAAATACTCTAAACCACTACTGGTTAGAGAAAAGTCCATTAAAACAACTCTGAGATACCACCTCATACATATTAGATTGGCTAACATGAAAGAAAAGGAAAATGACAAATGTTGGAGGTAACATGGAAAAATTGGGACATTGATGCACTGTTGGTGAAGTTGTGAACTAGTCCAATCATTCTGGAGAACAATTTGGAACTATGCCCAAAGGGCAATCAAACTGTGCATAATATTTGATTCAGCAATATCACTACTAGGTCTGTATCCCAAAGAGATCAAAGAAAAGGGGAAAGGACCTACATGTAAAAAAATATTTAAAACAGCTCTTTTTTTGTGGTGGCAAAGAATTGGAAATTGGAGGGTTGCCTGTTGACTGGGGGATGGCTGAACAAATTGTAGTATATGATTGTGATGTAATATTATTGTGCTATAAGAAATAATGAGCAGGATGCTTTTAGAAAAACCTGGGAAGATTTACATGAACTGATGCAATGTGAAGTGAACAAAACCAGGAGAACATTGTACACAGCAATAGTCATATTGTAAAGATAATCAATTGTGAAAGACTTAACTATTCTGATCAAAGACAACTCCAAAGTGCTTATGAAAATTTCTATTCATCTCCAGAGAGAGAATTCTGAATGCAGATTGATGCATACTTTATATTTTTCTTTATTTTTCTTGTTTTTAAAAAAATCTGCGTGTGTTGGGGTTTTTTTGGGCAACATGGCTAATATAGAAAAATGTTTTGCATGACTTCACCTTCACATATATAATCAATATGAAATTGTGGGCCTTCTCAAGGAGTGGGGAGGAAAGGATAGAGAATCTGGAACTCAAATTTGTTTTAAATGATTGCTAAATTTTTTTACATGTAATTGGGAAATATTCAACAAAGTAAATAAAAGTAAATGTTAAAAAGTTTGTATTTTATCCTAGCGGCAACAGTGAAGGAGCCACAGATGCTTATTCATAAGGAAAGGAACCTGTGCTTTAGGAATATTATTTTGTTTGGATTGTGGTTTCAACTATACCCCTTTCAGCAGTTTCTTTAACTCCTAGGACAGAGAAAAAAGGGGTGAGAAAGAACAGCACCATTCATACTAATTATCTTCATTTTTATATTATTATAACCATTTCACATAGCATTTTTGTATCTATCTTGAAATATAATGTCTAAATGTGAATCTGTACCTTTATTAAACAATAAAAATGAATCTGAAAATGTTTAATCAATCTAAAGTGTTATTAAGAGTCTATGATAAAAAAGAGTCTATGATGTATAAGACACTGTACTAGGCACATGATACCAAAAAAAGAGAAAAGTCCTTCCTCTCAAGGAGCTTACATTCTATTTTACTCTATTTATTGAATGAAGAATTTACTAAACACAGTCTCAGAGACAAAAATGTGGGGACAGTGGTTTAAAGAGTGAGAAGGAAAAGGACAGAAGAATTAGAGAGAAACACAATAGCAAACAACTACATATGTAGGAGACATATACCTGGTAGATGGACAATAATTGCAGAGGGAAGGCACTAGTATTAAGGTGAATGATAAAATCTTCTTGAAGAAGGTGGGATTTTTAAATGAGCCTTGAAGGAAGCCAGGGAAGCCATCAGGTAGAGGTAAATATGGAGAATATTCTAGACCTGGAGGTAGATGGTAGATGGAAAGGGTAGTCTGTGGGCAGAGGAAGAGATGAAGTGATACTTAAGCAAGCTCTGGGTATATTGAATGTTGTATATGTCCCTAAGAAGAACTTGCTGAGTTCATCTTTTGGTGAGTGGGTTAGGGACATCCTGGCCCATTTCCTTATTGAACCATAATGAGTAGAAAATAAAGCTGTACTGGATATCTAAAATATCCAGGTTACTCTGTCTCTTGGAGCAGAGTTGGTGTAGGAGGGAACGTTAGGGAAGAAGGGGCTAACCAGAAAATACGCTAGAGATAACAGATAATACTTTGGGAAGGCAAGTTGATAAATGACTGAAGGATTGGACCCAAAGAGGAGCAATCTAGAGAGAGGTCTAGAGTGGAGGAACTCAGAGTTCTGATCAGGCCCTGAATTTTAGTAAATGGTTGTTCACTAAGTAGATGCTCAGTGATTGAAGCATTTTAAGAATTATATCCATTATTTTCCGGAAGACACCAGCCAATTCCGAATGGTTCAACGTTCATACATTTCTTGTCATTAAAATGTTCATGTTTATTTGAATGTTTTTGCCTTGCTTGACTTCGAGATCTCACAAAAATATTTTTCTTATATTAGAGAATGAACTTGGAATTATTGGGCCTGAGGAAAGTTTAGCTGGGGGTGAGGAGTATATGGAGAATAACCTCACTGTGAGTGCAGTTGTGCGGGAAGAAGGGCAGCCTATACCTCCAAGAATCTCGCCCTCACTCTCAAAGGGGAAAAGGCAGGAAGGTGGGCTCAAGAAGAGAGCCAGTGGAGGAGTCCAACTTGATAGACAGGAGCAGTGATGGTCATTGGAAAGGTGTTGGTGCCATGGGGAAAAGCACCACTTGTCCCATACCTGCTCTGTATCAAACCCATACATTATTTTTATTACCATGTTAGTCAAACCATTTGAAAAATTACTATATTAGGCATGTCGTGAAAGAAGACAGACCCAAAGGGAAAAAAACACAAAAAATACAGAAAGTGAAAAATAGTACGCTTCAATCTGTATTCAGATCCCATCAATTCTTTCTCTGAAGGTGAATAGTATTTTCCATTGTGAGTCCTTTTGAATTATCTTGGATCATTGCATTGCTGAGAGTAGCTAAGGGGCAGCTAGATGGCGCAATGGATAGAGCACCGGCCCTGGAGTCAGGAGTACCTGAGTTCAAATTTGGCCTCAGACTCTTAACACTTACTAGCTGTGTGACCTTGGGCAAGTCACTTAACCCCAACTGCCTCACTAAAAAAAAAAAAAAAAAGTCTCTCTTTAGGGGCAGCTAGATGGCGCAGTGGATAGAGCACTGGCCCTGGATTCAGGAGTACCTGAGTTCAAAGCTGACCTCAGACACTTAACACTTACTAGCTGTGTGACCCTGGGCAAGTCACTTAACCCCAATTGCCTCACCAGAAAAAAAAAAAAAGAAGAGTAGCTAAGTCATTCACAGTTGATCATTGTATAGTATTCCTGTTACTGTATACAATATTCTACTGCTTTTGCTTTTTGCTTTTGCTCAAATTCATTTTACCTTAGTTCATATAAGTCTTTCCAGGTTTTTCTGAAATCAGCCTGCTCATCATTTCTTATAGTACGGTAACAGTTCTTTACAATCATAAACCACCACTTGTTCAATTATTCCCCAATTAATGGGCATCCCCATAATATCCAATTCTTTGCCACTACAAAAAGAACTGCTATAAATATTTTTGTACAGAAACCCATACCTTATTACAAAGTTTAAGGTATTTTAGCCAATGGATCCTTCCAAGTGCATAAGTTCTGGACATTGGGAATTTTCTTAATAGCATTTGTAACAAAAGCCTATGAGCAGGAGAATCTAGAAATCATGCCAAGGTAATTTATCTGCTATTCTTGATTACAGATAAACTAACAGTTGTGTTTGGAAATTAACTATTTATATATTCCACCAGCACTATTAGATAACTAGGTGGTTGAGGTTGAAAGATATTCAACATTACTTGGACTAACAAAAAGTTGTAAGTAAAGTAAGTGTTCAATACTTGGGGACTGGCTGAATAAACTATAGAATTTTACAAATATAACAAGAATTCAGAGAGATATGGGAAGAAATACCTGTATGAAGTGATGCATTTGGAAGAAAGGAGCAACAAAAGAACACTATGTTCAATGACTACATCAATGTAAATTAAACAAACAGAGAGACAAAAAAAGCTTGGGTCAAATACAATGGACATTAATATCATTCTATCAGAATTAAAGAACACAATGGGATTGATTTAGAGAGGAAGATTTTGTAGAGTGGATGGACAGAACCAGAACAATTTTTGAAATAACTACAATATTGTAAAGGAAAACAACTTTGAAAGACTTAAGAACTCCATAATCAATGCAATGCAATGAGCATTGCATGCTTCTCACTTCCAGGCAGAAAAGTGATGGACCATAGGTACAGAATGAGACAAACTTTCAGACATGACCAGTGTATAAATTAGTTTTGCTTGACTATACTTGTTTGTTACATGAGAGGACTTTTATTTCTTAGGGTGAGAATGATTCCATATAGATTGGGAGTAGTGACAGGGATTCAGAAAAAAAGAAGAGAAGTGGAAAAAAGAACATCAATGAAATATTTTTTAAAATACAGGAATGAGCAAAAGGAAGGTCGGAAGGAAGCAAAGGCAATCAGAGCACCATTTGTACTACGTGTCAAATTTAACTAAAAAAACAGTAAAAGATTTGTTTCATATACAATCCTGTCTTTTCTTTTATTTATATCATGAGATTTTCATGTTTGTCTAGTTCCTACATATAAAAAAGGTAAATCACGCATCCTTTTGGTTAACTCAATTGGCAAATTACTAAAGTGGAAAGTATTATGTATTATGTCTTAGTCGTGGTTTTAGGCAGTTGTACTTAATTGTATTCAGGAAATGTACTTGGGGAATTATTTGGATTTGTTTGGATTAGATGAATAAAAAAAGCATTCATTAAATGCTTACTAATGCAGCTGAGATAGACGTCTGCAGGATAGGACTGAAATCAACGGATTCTGATTCAAGGACTATAGGAATTGTGAAAGTGTCTGAAAAGATACTCTTTTCTCATTCTAAAGGATGGGGACGGTTGAAATCTAACGAGAAGCAAGAAGTAAGCATGCTGAGGGGGTAGACCGAAGGTTTTCCATGCAACCAGGAGACAACAGGAAAGGCTGGAACTTGGCTTCAATCAGGAGGGAGATGCTAGGAAAAGACTATAAGCTGAACCATATGGAAGCCACATAGAGTAATGCAGAATGGCTGGAGCTCTATCTGTCACTGAGAATGAATCTGGAGATACCCCTGTTTTCGTATTGTTCTGGCTCTTATGCTAAGCCCATATCCCCATCCTTCATTTTTCTTTTTCTTTCTTTCTTTCTTTGTGGAAATGAGGGTTAAGTGACTTGCCCAGGGTCACACAGCTAGTAAGTGTCAAAGGTCTGAGGTCAGATTTGAACTCAGGTCCTCTCCTGAATCCAGGGCTGATGCTTTATCCACTGTGCCACCTAGCTGCCCCGCCCCAACCTTCATTTTTAAAATAATTTGTTCATTTTCTCTATTTACCACATATTTTCAGAATCCACTGATTTCCCAAAGATATTATTCATTGTTCATATGTGTCTTTAGAGGATTAAATGCAGAAGAGAGGGAGGCAATGATCAGTCAGGTACAGAATAGATTCTTTATAGCCTAGCTTTTTAAACTATGGGTTAGAACCCCATGTGGGGGTTGTGAGAAATTTGGTAACAGTAAAAGGTTACATATATGTATTTTATATACTTATACACCAGGGGTCACATAAAAATTTCTCAGGTGAAAAGGGGTTGTGAATGGGAAAAGTTTAAGAAGCCCTGCTCTATATAACCACTAAGCCTACCATCTGAGGATTCAAGTAGAATAAAATATATTTTCTGTCATATATAATTATAATTCCACCAAAACTGAGAAAAATAAGTGAATCTGGACTGTATTGGACATGGGATGAACCAGCATATTTCTGGTGGGAGGAGGTTTGGTAGATGAGTGGTAGTTAGTCCTATAAGAGACAGCAACTTCAGGCAACTTCCCTTCCTTCTCTCCTCTCTCCCTCCGCAAGTTTAAAAGAAATACATCCCCTTGGGGTGGCTAGGTGGCACAGTGGATAAAGCACTGGCCCTGGATTCAGGAGGACCTGAGTTCAAATCTAACCTCAGACACTTGACACTTACTAACTGTGTGACCCTGGGCAAGTCACTTAACCCTCACTGCCCTGCAAAAAACCAAAAACAACAACAAAAATCCCCCATCTCCTTTGAAGGGCAGAGAGAAAGTATTAACTGAAGGAAAAGTTATGTTCACAGGTTGTCCGGGAAGGAGAAGCTGGAAAAGAGTGGTGCTTACCATCAGAGGGTGAGGGCCAGTGAAGGGGAATAACTTGTTTTCCTTCTCAGCCAAAAGCCTTTAATCCCCTCCCCACTGATAGATTACTATATGTCAATTACAGAGTTAAACTCTGGGGATACAAATAGAAAATTGAGACAGTCCCTGCTCTCAATGAGCTTATTCTAATTAGGAGAGATGACACATTTGGTATGTTCAGCTGCAGGATGGATGGAAGGGGTAGGAGGGTTCAGCATAGGACCAGATAGCATTGCCTAGGGTTCTAGAAGGTGCTGATTCATGGGAAATGATAAGGCCAAATTTTAAAGAAATGACAAGGCAGATAGTAAGGCCTGGTAGTCTTCCACCTTACCAAAAGGATTATAGTTGGTGACTTTCCACTTCCTAAAGTGATATGAACAACCATGTTTGCACCACAGCCAGGGGTCTGTAGGGATTTGTACCCAAGACCATTGAAGCGAAATGTCTCTCTTTAAGCCAAAGTAAAACATATCAATACATTTAAAAAATAAATAAATGTGGGAACAACAACAAAAAGATGCTTTAGAACAGAAACTGCACAAAAATTCAAGATAAATAATTTCCTATTCACATTTTCAGACAAAATGATTTTCTTCTCCACTGCTTTTCTCTACTTTATGAGGTAATACTGCTAAAATTTTTAACAGTGGAAGACAAAACATTAAAGAGTTAGAAAGTAGGGGAAAGAGAGATGGAGCAAGGCAATTAGTAAGGAGGTGAAGCAGACCAGAGAGTAAGCAGGAAGTAAAGTGAACAATATGGCTGGGGCTTCTCAACAGGGCCTCTAAGAGAGCAAGTAAGCTAGTACGGAGAAGTGGGCAGGATCGTGAACAGGAAGTGGCATTATTAAGATGTTGAAAATATAACATTAAAGAAACTGGCATGAACTGCCTGAAGAGGACCACGACATGGGGGTGATGTCATTATTTGCACTGAATTGGATTTAAATGGGAGGGCTGTGCATAGTCATCAGCCTCACTTTCTCCTCCAGAGCCATCTGGGTGCAGTGGCAAGATATACATCAGGATGACTGGAGATGACCTCAGATGTTTAATGCAATTGAGGTTAAATGACTTGCCCAGGGTCACACAGCTAGTATCTGAGAGAATTGAACTTAGGTCCTCCCAACTTCAGGGTCAGTGTTCTATCCACTGTACCACCTAGCATATGAGTTACAAAAACAAATACCACATGAGGTCTGAAAGGGTAAGATCATTACCAACCAGAGAGATTGGAGAAAATTTCACACAAAAAAACCCCTGCAAAGCTCCTGTATGGATTCCAAGCTTCCTATGAAAGCAAAGACCCACATTTTCAAGACTAATATTCTAGGACTGTCGCAAAATGGCAATGAGACATTCAATGCATCTGCCTCTAATGGGGCAGCATTTAGCACAATAACTAGCACACAGTAGGTACTCAATAAATGTTTATTGATTATCCCACAGAGGGCAATTGAGGTAGCATTTGAGTTAGGCTTTATAAAATGATTAGGAAATCAATGCTGGATGGGAGTTGTGGGAGGAAGTAAGGCATTCCAGATATAGAAATCAGAGTGAAAAAAAAGATATGGAAGTATAATAGTACAGTGTGGGTTGAAGGGGGTGTGCTAGATCCAGCTTGAACTAAGAGATGATTGTTAAATTATAAGTATGAGCATTTATACCTTAGTTTTCAATAAATGCTACAAAATCAGGACACAACTTCTTGTTTTGATGATTATTTAGACTTAAGAAAGAAATGGAGAAAGTGTTCATAGGTATTAAATTTTAAAGTGTGTTATATGTAGATTTTTTTTTTTGGAGAACTGGCTGTTAAACATTTACCAGTACACCACTTATTTTAGGAATGTGAGGAATAGTATGCTTTAGAACATTTTTTGATTTTATCTTACCAACAACCCTGGAAGAAGGTATTACAGGTTTTATTATCCCCATTTTAGAGAAGAGGAAAGTGAGATACAGAGTTACTTGTTCAAAATCACACAACTACCAAATGATGGTAGAGGCAGGATTTGAACCCAGATTTTCTGACTAAATCCACTGCTCTTTCCACTGTACCAGTTTCCTCTCTATCTTTGTATCTTCCTGAGTAATTAGCACAGTGTTTTACATGTGTTGTTGTTCAGGCGTTTCTGACTCTTTGTGACCCCATTTGGGGTTTTCTTGGCAAAAATACTAGAATGGTTTGCCATTTCCTTCTCCAGCTCATTTTACAGATGAGGAAACTGAGACAAATAGGGTTAAGTAATCTGCCCAGGGTCACATAGCTAGGAAGTGCCTGAGGCTAAATTTGAACTCAGGACTTCCTGACAACAACATTCTGTACAAACTCTTGATCCTACATTGTTTTGCATTGTTCTCTAATCATACACACACACATACATACATACATACATACATACATACATACATATCTTACTATGTCAACAAAACTATAAACTTCTCAGTGAGTAAGAACTTATACTAGTTTTGAATCACCGACAGTGCCTGCTTGATGTAATGCTGGTTACATAGTTCTTTAATTGGAGCGCAATAAATGTTGTCTTGACTGTGAGGAGTTTGCAATATCAACAAGGTTTTTCTTTCTTTTAAAACATTTATTGAAACATTTTCTTTCATCTCAACAGGCTTTTTTTTGGGGGGGGGGGGTGAGGCAATTGGGGTTAAGTGACTTGCCCAGGGTTACACAGCTAGTAAGTGTCAAGTGTCTGAGGCCGCATTTGAACTCAAGTCCTTCTGACTCCGGGGCTGATGTCAACAGGCTCTTTCTAATAAATACTCAAACAATCTCACAATATGTTCCCTGAGAAACTTCTGGTTTGTTTATTATATTATTATTAGCAGTAGTAGTAGTAATTATTGATAATAACAGATGAGGGATATATAAGTTAATTTTGATAATATGGAACTAGCCAGACCAGACCTGAGTCTTGTTGACTTTCCATATTGACTTTACTTACCCTGCCAAATCATGACTGCCAAATTAAGTAAAACTCAAAAGTCAAAGGCTTTCAAAGATGAATATAAAGGGAGAAATACAAATAGAAGAAAAAATGGAAAACATTTGCCATAACCATTTAAAAAAACCCTTTTCTGCGTCAATAACAGTGGAACCATCACACTTTGACCCTAAACATCACAGTCCTACATGCGTTTAATGAGAAAATAGAAATGGCCCTAAAGAGAACAAAGATGGGAAAGGCAGTCAAGTTGTACCAGTTGTATGTTGAGAATATCTGTACTAATTACACACACATATGTGTATATCCACATATGTGGATAGTCTATATTCAATGTATCTGAAAAAAAGAAGATACTAAAGTCAAGGAAAAATAGGGGAACTTGTTAATGAGAGAATATCAATAACTAGTGACCAGTAAGTCTACTCTCCTATTTGTACAAAATATTGGTGAGATTCATCTATATATGAATTAAGGGCATCTTCAATGAAAAAATGAGTAGGGATCAAGCAGACTTCTGCAAATGATATTCGACAATGGAGCACAACTTTGCCATTTCACAATTTAACTTAATGATGTGAAAAAGATAAGATCTTACATTTATTCTTTTCAAGATGGTGGAGTCAGAGGAAACATTTTTGCCCAGCTCACCCAACACTTTTTCCACAATAACCTAGAAAACACACAACAAAGAATTCTGATTGGGAAAGCCAAGAAAAGTCACAATTAATAATTTTTTCATTCCAGGGCAGCTTATGGAGAAGAGAGAGAGGTCAGTTTAGGGAGACAGAGAGAACCCCCATAGGAACTAACCACGAACACCCACAGTGGTAACTTGCAGTGAGGAACATTCCCGCGCCCAGAGATGGAAAAGCTGAGACAGAGAGCCAGGACAGAAGATACTGAGGTGAATGTGATCCCAGGGAATCTCTCAACCAGCACTGGGTGCAGGAATAGGTGCTTTTTGGCAGCTCCGTCACCTATCCTAATCCTGGGTCACAGATCTGGGGCAGAGAGGAAAGGCTGCAAGCAACTGTGGGCCCTAATTGCATACTGAACAAGGAACAATTCCCTCCAATGTAGTTACATGCCCATGAATGTGCAAGCAGAACAGTGACTCAGCTCTAACCCTTTGCCCAGGAGTGAGCTTGGAGTTAAATGGCCAGGGCAGGAGTCCCAGACCAAAAGGGAGCCAGCATTTCAGTCTCTCTGACCCTGCAGAACCTCCCATGGGGTTAAAAGTTACTGAATCCAATAGCAGCCTATGGAAACTAAATCACATACAAACCTATTAAGAGACCTAAACCTAGGTCAATAACATCCACAGTTCAGAACAGGAGGGCAGTGAACTGACCTTTCCCCTGATCACACCACTTTAGGAGTGCTGAAAACTGGCAGAGCCCCAGATTGAGCTGTGAAAGCAGCAGAACATAAAAGGACAGATGCTCAAGCCAGACGTTCCCCACCCCCAGGAGTGTCCAGACTCTAACATTATCATCAAGTCCAAAGTCAAGAAGAAGGCTGGAAGAATGAGCAAAAGAAACAAAAACCCAACGATAAAGAGCTACTAACATAATAGGAAAGCTCAAGACACAAGCGCAGAAAACAATGACTTGACAACAGAGCCTTAAAGTAAAATACAGATTGGGCACAGGTCCAACAAGAATTTCTAGAAGAGTTAAAGGATTTGTTTGTTTGGGTTTTTTTTTTTAATAACAAAAAAAGATTTAAAAAACCAAATGAGAACAGTAAAGGAAAAATGGGAAAAGAAATGAAAGCTATGAAAGGATATTAAAACTGAATCAATATCTTGGCAAAAGGTATAAAATCTTCCTGAAGAAGATAACTTTAAAAATTATGATTGGGGCAGCTAGGTGGCTCAGTGGATAAAGCACCGGCCCTGGATCCAGGAGGACCTGAGTTCAAGTCTGGCCTCAGACACTTGACACTTACTAGCTGTGTGACCCTGGGCAAGTCACTTAACCCTCATTGCCCTGCCAAAAAAAAAAGAAAGGAAAAATTATGATTAGCCAAATGGAATCTAATGGAATGGAAAAAAATGTGAAATATTGCATAGGAAAAACAACTGATCTGAAAAATAGATCAAGTATCTACCTGAAAGCCATTAACAAAAAAATAACCTAGATGGCATATTTAAAGAAATCATAAAGGAAAGCTGTCCAGACATCTTAGAAACCATAGGACAAAGAAGAAGTAGAAAGCACCCATTGGTTATCTCCTTAAATAAACCCCCAAACAAAGAATCTCAGGAATATTATATTTGAAATTCAGAGTTCCCAAATCAAGGAAAAAAATACTACAAGAAGCCAAAAAGAAAGAATTCAAGTACAGTGAAGCCACAGTCGGGATCACACAAGACATATCAGACACTAACATAAAGAAATGGAGAGCTTAGAATATGATTTTTACCAAGGCAAAGGATCTTGGATTATAACCAAGAATAATCTACCCAGTAAAACTCAAAAATCCTACAGGGGAAACATGGATCTTTAATAAAATAAAATAAAGGACTTTTAAGCATTTCTGATGAAATGACAAGAGATGAGTAGAAAATATGACATTCAAACATAGGACTCAGGAGAAGCATAAAAAGGTAAACATTAGTGAGAAATCATAAGGGATTAAATAAGGTTGCCTAGGGTCACACAGTCAGTAAGTGGCTGAGACCAGAATGTGAACTCACAAATATGAGTCTTCCGGAATCAAGGTTCAGCACTCTTATCTACTGTAAGATGGAGCTGCCCCTGCACAAGTAAATATCTATACAGATAAAGAGAGGGGGTGGTGGAGGACAGCTGGCACTTGAACTTCAGTCTCATCTGAACTGGTCAAAAGAAGGACACACACACACAGAGTCAGGCACAGAAATACAGTTCACTCAACAGGGAAGTAGGATGGAAAGGAGAGAAGGGAGAGGAAATTAAAGGGAGGGTAGATTAAGGAAAGGCAACTAGGTGGTACAGTGGATAGAGCCTGAAGCCTGGGCCTGGAGACTGGAGCTTGGAGCCTGGAATTAGGGAGACCTGAGTTCAAATATGACCTCAGACACTTACTAGGTTTGTGGCCCTGGACAAATCACTTAATTAACCCTGTTTGCCTCTGCCTTCTCATCTGTTAAAATGAGCTGGAGAAGGATATGGAAAATCACTCCAATATCTTTGTCAAGAAAATCCCCAAAGGGGTTATGAAGAGTTGCACATCACTGAAAATGATTAAACATGACAACAAAAAAAAAAGGAAGGAATTTGTTGTTCAGTTGTGACATACTCTTTGTGACCCCATTTGGGGTTTTCTTGGCAAAGATACTGTAGTGGTTTGCCATTTCCTTCTCCAGTTCATTTTACTGATGAGGAACTGAGGTAAACAGGCTTAAATAACTTGCCCAGGGTCACACAACTACTAAAGTATTTGAGAGTGGATTTGAACTCATAAAGATGAGTCTTCTTCTTCTTCTTTTTTTTTTTGCGGGGCAATGGGGGTTAAGTGACTTGCCCAGGGTCACACAGCTAGTAAGTGTCAAGTGTCTGAGGCTGGATTTGAACTCAGGTACTCCTGAATCCAGGGCCAGTGCTTTATCCACTGCACCACCTAGCCGCCCCAAGATGAGTCTTCTTAAATACAAGCCCAGTGCTCTATCCACTGGGCCACTAAGAAAGGAATTAGTCCTAAGTAAAACAAACTATAAGAATGTATAAAAATATTTATAGCTCTTTTTGAGGTGACAAAAAGTGGGAATCTGAGGGGGTGTCCATCGATTGGGCAATGGATGAACAAACTATGATATATAAATATGATGGTATACTATTTAGGTGGACTCTGATCAGCGTTTGAACAACTAGGATTCCAGAGGACTAATGGTGAAACATGCTACTCACCTCCTGATAGAGAGATGAAGGACTCGATGCAGAATGAGACAAATATTTTTTGAGACACGACCAATGTGGAAATGTGTTTTTATTGTCTATATATGTGTACAATGGGTTTGTTTTTCTTGTATTCTAAATTAGAAGAGAGAACGAGAAGGTGAATCTTGGCTGATTGAAACAAACAAACAAAATATATATATATATATATATATATATATATATGTGTGTGTGTGTGTGTGTGTATACATATATATATTTATATGTATGTATATGTGTATCTGCCTCATCTTTTGATTATTAGAATTATGCCTTTTTTCCTCTTTGACCATATGAAAGGAGAATCCTCAATTACAAAGAATGGTTAAAGAAAGAATGTCGGGGGCGGCTAGGTGGCACAGTGGATAAAGCACCAGCCCTGAATTCAGGAGTACCTGAGTTCAAATCCAGTCTCAGATACTTGACACTTACTAGCTGTGTGACCCTGGGCAAGTCACTTTACCCCCATTGCCCCGCAAAACAAAAAAAACAAAACAAAAAAAAGAATGTCTATTTATTCACCAAATAAATGTCTCTTAGTTATCAGTTTTAAATTGGAGGGAGGGCCTTTTATTAAATTCTGGATTTGATCTTAGTTATCCAGAAAGACAGACCATCTCCAAGGCTGTACTTCTCAATTCTATTCTCCATTTTTATTGTTCTGTTTGGTGACTCAAACCTTAAAATTAACTTTGTAACTTTGTAGTCTAGCTTAATATTGATTGTGAATTTTGTCTTTGTTTTCCACTCTCTATAAATTATAAAAAGATATTGGATGTGAAAAAGCTTTTTAATAAGCAGGGGAAACTCTACCCTAATTTGGATCTTTATCTAAGCAATAATACTTGGAGATAATTACTAAGTTGTCTCTGACAGACATCGGTTGAATAATGGAAGAGTACTGAGTTTTTCTTCCATACAATGTTGTCTCTTTGGACATTGTAGAATCACAGAATTTAGAACTTAGAAGTTGCTCAGTCTAAAACCCTAATTTCATAAATGAAGAAACTGAGGCCTAGGGACATCAAGTGATTTGTCAAAGGCCACACAGGTAGTAAGTAGCAGAGCTGTGGTCCTGGTGCATAGGATAGTGCTTTCCACATAGCAGGTACTTGATAAATTAGTGCTAAATTGAATTAAACCCAGGTCTTCTGGGTTCTTTCCACTATAATTTGCTGCCTCTGAAATTTTTAGATTACTTTTTAGTCAGCAACTTTGTATAGCTGAATTTTAAACCAAGCCTTATAACCTATAATCCACAATTAAGCTTGGGAAAAAACCCCCAAAGCTAAAGGACTGAGGAAGACATGCCAATTCTGAGCTAACCCTTGAGGGATCACTGATTAAGCATGAACAGAAGAAAGGGCATGAACAAACCTGATGAAAAATTTCATTTTGTTTCCCAAGACTTCTTTCCCCCCCAAAAAGTTAAGATCATAACAAGTAAAACTGTGATGGTTCTCAAATGTTTTACTGGGGCTGGGGGGAAATACTCTCTGTCTAGAGTTTCAGTAGTAGGCATTGTACATTGCTGAGAATACATTGTAGTCTCTTCCAAAAAGGAAAACTGTGAGCCTGCCAAAAATCCTTCTCTGAGTCTGTGATTTGTTTCGAGTTACAGAACCTTCTTTCATACTTTCACAGTAACAATTTTGTACATAAAATGCTAAGAATAACTGACCAGTGGAAAACAAAGTACAGTAATAAGATGTCAGGAGGAGTAAATCTCAGACTTAAACAATAAGTAAGCCTTGGGAACAATAAGGTAAGCTCAGAATGTCTCAAAATATCTTCCTCTTTAGGAGTGGGGAAATGGACTAAAGTTGTTCCAGCTATATACACATAAAGAAAAGCCAGTTAATGTATTAAATTATTTAGATACATTATTTCTTTATATTTATTGTCTGTTCATTCACCCACCCATCCATCCATCATTGTTTTCTCCATTACACTATAGATTCCTTTGAGAGAGGATTGTTTCATTTTCTGTACATGTATCCCCAATGCCTGCTATAGTGCTCAGCACATAACAGGAACTTAATCAATGCATATTAGTTGGTGGATATAAATATAAATTCTAAAACTCTGTTTACATTATTTTTTTTCATATTAAGAATAGCTGTCAGGGACAGCTAGGTGGTGAAGTGGATAAAGTACCAGCCCTGGATTCAGGAGGACCTGAGTTCAAATCTGGCCTCAGATACTTGACCCTTACTAGCTGTGTGACCCTGGGCAAGTCACTTAATCCTCATTGCCCTGGAAAAAAAAAGAATAGTTGTCACACGTTTCAGAAGTACACACCAAAGTACTTGTTCTATGGTCCTTCGCTTTCCGATAAAGGATAGTTTCTATAAAAGTTATACAAGGAATTTAGGCATTTCTTGGGATGACTTACCAATTTGATGCTCTTTCTGAACTTATATGTGGGTAGCCAGATGTAGTGGTGAAGAAAATACATCTCTGGCTTGCTTGGAAACTATTTTTCTTATTCAAGATTCCCTTAATCTTCACTTCTGACCTCTTTGTTTATTCAGCTTAACCCTTTGCCTCCTGCCTCAAGTTTTAAATTCATTACTGACTTAATTGGTCCTTGACTGTAAAGCAGACCTCACTTAAGATGACTAGTTTAATGACTTGGACTAATCTATGACTGCTACTAGTTAACAGAGTCTTCAAATCCAGTTTTCTCTCGTGTTGTCCTTCTACTCAGAACAGCTGTCTTTCACTTGAAGGTTTGCTAAGTACTCTATTGTCGTTGTTCAGTTGTGTCCAACCCTCTGTGACTCCATTTTGGGGTTTTCTTGGCAAAGATACTGGAGTGGCTTGCCATTTCCTTCTCCAGCTCATTTTACAGATGAGGAAACTGAGGCAAATAGGGTAAAGTGACTTGCCAGAGGTCACACTGCTAGTAAGTGTCTGAGGTCAGATTTGAACTTAGGAAGATGAGTCTTCCTGACTCCAGGTCTGGCAACTACAATTACACAGCAGAAGTTAATTTGTGCTATATATTTGTTAAAAGCTAATTTAGATGGATCATGCCTTAGTTGCACTCCAAAATCCAATATATCAAAGATAATGCTAAAACATCACTTTGTTAGAGATAGTTCAGTATAGTGGCAAATGTGCCAGACTTAGAACCAAAAGAGACTGGAGTCAATGTCCTAGCCATCTCTGCAACATACTACTTCCCTCCCGACATGATTCTCGTACTCTGCCCCTGGAATTATGCTGATCTCTGAAGACAGAGGTGAGCTTCTGTCTTATCATATCCACTTCATCCACCGCACCACCTACCTGCCCCTCTGTGACTATAGGAAAGTCACTTAAATTCAGTTAAGTGCCATAGTTTTTTCATCTTAAAAACTGGTAAAAATAATGGCTGAAATACTCACCTCACATGGCTGTTGTAAGGATCAGATGAAATAATATAGGTAAAGTGCTAGGTCAGTGTTGTCAAACCAAATATTAGTGGGGGGTCCCCACTAATCCATACTTAAGGATTCCTGAAAGCTGCATATTGATTTAATTTTTCAGTGTAATCTTATCTATGTTTGATTATATTTTATTAAATATGTATCAATTATATTTTAATCTGGTTCAGGTGGCAGTGTGATATGTGGTGGGGTATTTTATACTTCAGCACTGTATAAACATCTGGTTTTTGCCTTTTTGTTTTGTTTTGTTTGGGATAGGACTTCTGATTTTACAGGCACGAGAAATCCATTTTGGAAAGGTCTATTAAATAAAAATAATTGTTTTTTATTTAGACCTGTGATTTCATTGGTATAGGAATCTCCCACTGAGAAAACTATCTGCCCCAATGAAGACTGCCAGCTATTCTGCAATTTATATTCTTAGAGAGTTGTCTTCTGTACTGGGAAGTTAAGTGACTAGCCTAGGGTCATACAGCTAACACGTGTCAGGAGGATTGAAATACAGGTAAGTATTTGTGACTGGGAGGCTAGTTCTGCCACATTACCTCTCCAATTATTATTGTTGTTACATGGAGAATAATATAATGTTATTTGTAATAGTATAGTATCTAGGCTGATACAATCTCATCCACACTTTGGGGGATTTTCCATGTCTGCTCTAGCCCTTGTGGTTGGGGTGTCAGAGGCGCAAAGTAGGGGAGTTGCCTTGAGAGCAGAGAGTAAGAGGGGTGCTATCACTTCAACTGTCTTCCAGTTTGAGTTTCAACTCAGAAGCTTGGGAAACTCTTTCATCAGAGAGATAAGAACTGTTTGGTAGCTCTGAGTGTTAAATAGTTATTCTTTCTGTTGTGTCAGAAAATGTGTGAGGCTAGTGATGGGGTAGTACCACCTCTTGGCTTCTCTGCATCAGCAGGGTTGTGACAAGACGCACTCGGGTGTGTCAGAGTAGGCACTAACATTTGGCTGTCACCATGGAGGTGGCTGAGCAAGACACAAGAGATCCTGGGGGACTAGGGAGGAGGCGGGTAGTGTCAGTGGCTAATGATTATGCTTCTTGGAACAATCACTGGCATCGTATGGAGAGCAGAGCTGGTCCGTCAGTGCTGGTGAGTCTTCTGAGGCTGCTGTTGCTGTGGTTCTGCTAATACAAAGTTCAAGAAAGCATGACTTAGGGGCTACCTAGGACCCGTGACTTCAGACAGATACTCAGGCTGGGCTCTGCCATCACAACATCAGTAGAATTGGGGCTTGCCTACTGGTTAACCCCTTGGGTGAGTAATTGGGTGGTTCCCTATGTATTTTGTGTATAAGTTGGGAAGTCTATTTTTTATATCTCTTTGAGAAAGTGGAGGTCTCTGGGGAGCCCCCACTTGTTTGGTCTACCCATGGGTTGAGGAAGTAGACTGGAGGAAAGACATAGGTAGCTCATGATTATAATGCTTAGCTTCTTAAACTGTGGGTCACATAACTGAATGTGGGGGTCATGAAAAGTTAGACAACAGTAAAAGGTTATTTTTACCAATTTTATATATCTCTATACCCTGGATCACATAAGGTATAAAGGGGGCAAGAATGGAAAAAGTTTAAGAAGCCCTGATATAATTGGAGAGAGGAAGATCTGAGTACAAATCACATCTCAGGCACTCATAATCTGTGGGATCCTGAGCAAGTCACTTAAACTCTTATCAGTCTTGGTTTCCTCAACTGTAAAATGGGGGTGATAAAAATAACACCTACCGGGGCAGCTAGGTGGTGCAGTGGATAGAACACTGGCCCTGGATTCAGGAGGACCTGAGTTCAAATCTGGCCTCAGACACTTGACACTTACTAGCTGTGTGACCCTGAGCAAGTCACTTAACCCCAATTGCCTCACCAAAAATAAAAAAATTAAAAAACCAAACAAAAATAAATAAATAAATAAATAACACCTACCTTGTAAGGTTGTGAGGAACAAATGAGGAAATATGTGTAAAGAATTTTGCAAACTTTAAAGCAACATATACGTATGAGATGTTATTAAGCCCGGATGAGTTGTAATCACCCCAGGAATGATATTAGACTGATCATGGGCTAGGTTTAATGGTATGCACTCTTAAAAAGACTCAGCCAAAATGGTAGTGAAGCAGGGTTATCTGGCATATTGGGCTGTAATCTGTCTCTTTAACTTCCCATCATTGATCTTAGTTCTGCTCCTTTGGATTACATAGAATAAGTCTACTTTCTCTTTGGTGTATTTACAGCTTCCCCGTTTTAAAAAGGCGGCTGTTATATCCCCTTGAGGTTTTCCTTCTCTATGCTAAATGCATATAGTTCCCTGAAATACTCCTTATCTAAAAGTAGTGACATCTGTGGGGTGGTGGGAAGAATACTATATGTTGAGTCAGAGGACTTGGGTTTGAATCCTGGTTCTTCCACTTACAACCTGTGGGATATTGGCCAAGTCACTTAACTTCCTGGGGCCAAGGTTTTTCATTTATAAAATGATAGCACCGGACCAGATGTTCTCTAAGGTCTCTTCCAGCTCTAGATTTATGAGCCACTGACATGCTTTCGAAACCTTTTCTAATTTCTACCACAGCCCTCTGGATACTCTTAAGTTTGTCAATGTGCTTTTGACATGATTGTCAGACTGGGTACCATAGTAAATGCATGGTTTTATTAATGAAAAGTATAGCTGAAATATTGCCTCCCTTGATCTAGACACTCTTTTAAGTTAATAAGCCTCAGACTGCATTAGCTTTCTTAACACCATGTTGGTTCTCCCTGTGCTTGTGTTAAACTAAAAGTCTTAGTTTTTTCACATGAACTACTATCAAAATAGATCTCTACCATTGTCTGTCATTAGTTCGTTTAAATTAAATTCAGGACTTTATATTTATTACTCTTAAATTTCATCTTATTCGGTTCTGCCCATTAGTCTAATCTACTAAGGTACAATTGGATCCTGTTTCACTAATTAGACATTAGCTATTTTGTATCATATACAAATTTGAGCCTTCTAAATCTTCATCTTTATAAAAATGATGGATTCAAGACAATCCCAAGGGACTGATGATGAAGCATACTATCCACCCCCATAGAAAGAACTGATAAAAAGAGCACTTGTGGATTGTACATATATATAACCTGGTTGCTGTCTTGTGGAGGGGGGAGGAAAGGGAGGGAGGGAGAAAAATTTGGAACTCTAAATCTTATGAAAATGAATGTTGAAAACTACCCTTACATGTAACTGGAAAAAATAAAATAAGTGTTGCAAAAAAAATGATAAATAGGTCATAGGTGAGGTCAAAGTCCTATGGCACAATAAATTTAGGACTCTCTGATAAACACTCTTTCTGGACAGTCATTCTGTGAACAAGCTATGAATCTACCTAAATAGTATTATTATCTAGCTCACATTAAATACAAATAAACTGCAAAAATTTAAACTGTCTTGCTAACCAATCAAAAAAAAACCATGTAGTTATTAATTCAAAGGAGAAATTGTCCCTGCCCTCAAGGAATTTACAATATAATGGGGGAGATAACATGTAAAGATGAAGGTATATAGAGAATATATACAAAGTAGTAATATTAAAGAGGACACAGGCAATTTCAAATGACTTAGAAATCTGGGGCTTCCTTCAAAACAGAATTCAGGGATCACCATCTCTAAGAAGCCTTTCCTTATCCCCCCACCCCAGGATTTGCATTCTCAAGTCTTAAAATTACCTGGTAATTTTTCATTTATTTATTTATTTATTTGTATAAATATTGTATCTTTCCAATTGAAATGTACTCTCCTGGAGGGCAGGGACTGTTTCACTTTTTTTTGGTCTTTATATCCCTAGTACCTAGCTCAGTACCATATATATGTATCTATGTATGTATATTTATACACACATAAGTATATATATATACACACACACACACACACACACATATTTTATATATACATAAACACATCCAGTTTTTAACAAGTATTTGTTGAATTGAATTGAAGAAAACTAAGGAGTCCAAGAGCAGATGGGAGGATGAACGATAGGCAGGGCAGCTCCCAGTGACTTGGGAGACAGAATATTTCATTTGGGAGGATAGTAAGTAGGTCAATTTGGCCTACTGAAGCCATTTCCTGAGAGCCACAACTTCATCCCTTCATTTATCTTAAAATCCCCTTGATATCATCCCTCACACACTTTTCCTTTCCTCTAGATTCTGTTAATGAAGTAGATCTTACCCCTTTATGTATGTGCTCTGGAACCCTTCTCTTGTCTTCCTCAGTAAATTGTCTCCTTAAACATGCCTGCCCCCCATATTTAACCTCTCCCTATCAACTAGTTCCTTCATTAGATGTAGCAATCACCTTAAAATACTGCATTCCATCTTTCCTCCCTTTCTCAGATTCCTTGTTGTTTCCATTTTCTCTCCTTTTTATTCATTCCTTGAGTCTTTGCAAACTGGCTTCTGACTTCATTATTCAACAGAAACTTCTCTCTCCTTAATTGTCAAAGCTAATGGCCTTTTTTCAGTCTTCAACTTTCTTGAATTTTTTTTTGGGGGGGCTACATTTGATACTGCTGACCACTCTCTGGTCCTGAATATTTTTACCTCTTTGGGTTTCCCTGACATTATTCTCTCCTTGTTCTCTTACCTGCTTCTTGAATTTTCTTTGCTGGCTTATCAACCCAACCACACCCCTGAACTGTGGGTGTTCTCCAGAGCTCTATCCTGGGTCCTCCTTTCTCTCTTGGTGACCTCATTTACTCCCATGGATATAAATGATCATTTCTATGCATATGACTCCTAGGTCTATATATCCAGTGCCAGTCTCTTCCTAAGCTCTAGTCCTATATCACTCAACTATTTATTGGATATTTCGAACTGAATTTTCTAGAGACACTTCATATTCAGCATTTAAAACAGAACTCATCTCTCCCCCCCAATCAAAATGTTTTTCCCTATTCTAAATTTCCTTATTTTTACACCATCATTATTCCTGATCTTCTAGGTTTATTACACTATGGCTACCTTGGTTCTCATTTTCTCTCATTGCACATCTTATGGAATTTTAATTAATTAGGATTAAGGATTTTTTTTTGGGGGGGGGGAGTTGTATCCCTGTGCATCGCAGTGCCTGACACATAGTTGGCACTTAATAAATGGTTGATTGATTTGGCTGGAATGGAGCATATAAGAAGGGGGGTAATGTGAAATACATCTAGAAAGGTAGGCTGGGGTCGGACGTGAAGAATTTTAAATGCAAAGCTGAGCAGATTATATTTTAACCTAGAGGCAATAGGGAGCCACTGAAACTTCTTGGGCAAAGAAGTATCAAGGTCAGACTTATGTCCTAGGAAATTTATTTTAGTGATCGTGTAAAGAATTGATTAGGGCTCCTTCCTCAGTAGACAGGCAATGACAACGGTATTTAGTACAACAAAATTTCTTTACTAGAAATATGAAAATATACACGGGCATAAACATTACAAGTAGGTAGTTACAGGCAGGGAGAACTGACAACAGAGCCAAAGGATGGCAAACATAGTGGTTAAATCTTACCGTAGATATGTACTTGTCAGGGCAGCTAGGTGGCATAATGGATAGAGCACAGTCCTGGATTCAGGAGGACCTGAATTCAAATCCGGCCTCAGACCCTTGACGCTTACTAGCTGTGTGACCCTGGGCAAGTCACTTGACCCCAATTGCCTCACCAAAAAAAAAAAAAAAGGTATGTACCTGTCCCCTGAAATCACCCCATTCTATGGCTCTGCCAAGAAGATGGAACTCTTAGTTTCACACTGTATCAAATTCCGTCTAGCAATCAAGAGAAACAGTATCTAGAAGAGCCCATTTTGGAGTCGGGGAGACCTGAGTTCAAGTCGAGCCTCTTATATATATCTTGCCTGTGTGACCCTGAGCAAGTCACTTAAGTCTCAGTGCCTCAGGCAATTCTTTAAAGGTTCAAAGATTCAGAAGGTGCTGATCTTCATATCAATATAAACCACAAGTCCTGTCCAAAAAGGCATCAGGTAGGTACCACTGAAGGGCAAGGTCTTGGTGACTCCTCCACATCTTTGTTCCTAACTGTTCCATAGCTCTGGTTCCTCCTTGGGTCAGCTCTTTCGCCATCCAGACCCACCCACCCACCCACCCACCCAGTCAGCCTGCTCAAACTCTTAAGTCGTCTGTTTGAAGTGCTTTTTTTTTTTTTTTTGCTAAGATGACCACTCCAGCAGGTCTGTCAACTCTAAAGGGTTAGGGTGACAAAAATTTGCTTTCTTGTTCCATCTTGCTTCTGGTTGCTAGGGCTAGGACCAAGCAAATCAGCCCGGGGCTTCATTTTGCAAGACTGGAGAGGTGAGATAAGGCAAGGCAAAGGAGTGACCTTTGTTCTATATTCTCGCTGGAGTTAAAACTGTCACATATCCTAAGTGTGTATTCCTTTGTGGACTGGATGAGGTGTGATGAACTACTTATTTTCCTAAGCGTGCTCTCCACTCCCTCTCACCCCCTCCCTACAATACACACCGTTCCCGTCCATAAAAACAACAGCTTTTCGGAGGCTGCTGGGACAATGAAAGCAATGCTCGGTGTGTCAAGCCTTGCGTGCTTCTTGGAGGAGGGCCAGGGAAAACAAGGTACTGTGTGGGGCTGCCTTTGCATGCACGCGGGGCGCCCAGTCTCCTCCGCACGTCAAACGTGTAGGGCGGGGGGTGGGGATGGGGTCTTAAGAGAGCACAAGGCTGACCAGAGTCCTCTTAGCTTCTTTTTTGAGGCGCGTGGGATAGTAGTGGGGTTGGTGGTGGTGGTGTTGGAGTCGGAGTGGGTAGGTGAGGCACACTCAGCCCGTGCATGCTCTTCCAGTTCTCAAGAACACCTGGGGAATTAGGAGGGAGTGTCGAGATGGTAGTGAGAGAGAGTGGGAGGACGTTCAGGGCGGAGGGGTTCTAGTTCTACCCGCTAGCGGCCGCAAACTAGCCAGAGCTTCCCAGGAAGCCAGCACGGACGAAGGCGTGGCCAAAACGGGCGCGGGGCGGAGCTGCGCGCTAGCGAGGGCTTCCCAGCCAGTAAGAACAGGACAGGGGCGTGGCCATGGCGGGCACGGGGCGGGGCTGCGCGCGAGGCGAGGGGCGGGCCTGCGCGAGGCACGGCCTCCCCGTTCTCCTTCTTCCCCCCAATTCCCCCCCCCCCCTCTACCCGGGCTTCCCAGCCTCCCCCGCGCTTCCTTGGTTCAGGCAGTCTCTGCAGCGGGCGCGCGTCCCCTTCCCCGGCTCGTTCCGTGCTATGGCGGCCTACAGCAAGTATCTGACGGCGCGGAACTCCTCGCTGGCCGGGGCCGCCTTCCTAGTGCTCTGTCTGCTCCATAAGCGGCGCCGCGCCGCCGCCGCCGCCGCCTCCCGCGCCGGAGGCCCTCAGCACGGGTAAGTGGGGCCCACCGCCCCCTCCTCGGGAGTCCGCGTCGCGCACCCCTGCGTCTCGAGCACACGCTCCGGGGTCCTGCCGGCGCCCACCCCATGCCAAGCTTCCGCCGGGTAAAGCCTGAACGGGCTCAACCGGTCTCGGCCCCTAGCTAGTCTCTGGAATCCGGGGGGTGGGCGGGGGCGTTCTCCTCTGCCGGAGCCCTTGACCTCCTCCCTCCCCGCTGTGCTCGAGTGCCCGCGTCCCCCTCCCCCTGCGTGCTCGCGTCTCTTTCCTCTGCCCCTACTCTCCCGGGTGTCTTTGGACTCCTTCCCCCCGTCCCCTCCCCGTTCCCCCTCTGCCCCCCCCCCCAATTTAGGTGGTTGCGGGGCCGGGCCTGTGAGCCCCCTCCTTCCGGGTCCGCAGCTACTCCTGAGCCCCAGGATAGTCAGGGGTCTGCCCGAAGCCATTATGGAGGAGGGCGAGTCTTAAAAGTCCCTTAGAGCCACTTGGCAAAGTTCTCCAGGAAAATAATTTGTGGGCTTGGCCGGTGGCTTGTTATCGAGACCGGCCGAATCTGTGACCCAAGAACTTGATTGAACAAGTTGTCCCCTTCCCGAGGTGCTTCACCGCTTCCTCCTGCTCACCAGGTGAAAGGTGAAATTTCCCTCCCGTTCAGGTCTGTTGCTTTAAACTAAAGGATTTTAGTTGGGAGATTTAGCTTCTGTTTTTAGTATTAGGGAAACTGGGGGAAGAGGGATTCGGGGGTCGCCGTTGATCCTGTAGAAGAGCGGGGGGAGGGAGGAATTTAGGAGCAGTGAAGAGTTTCCGTATCTTAGATAACTGGGTTTTTGTTGAAGTTATCACCCTATAGTCCAATGCCCTGTGCCTCCATCTTCATGTTCTGTTGTTTTTTTTTTTAAATCACTATTTCACTTCATTAAAATTGCCACCACTGAAATCTGGAGCAAGAGGAAATTGAATTTTATTCAACTGTAAGAAGTATGGATAAAACTAAGGAACAGAGTACTTTGTTCAGTTCTCTGTTATTAACTGTAGTTTCCAATTGGAAATAGTTGTGAATTGCCTAAAAGACTTGGTTTGGTAGGAAATTTTTACATGAAAATGAGCACACCTGAGAGGGGAAAAAAACCTGACAGCTCTTTTGTTATCTAGACACTACAGTTCTTTACATAAAACAATTTTTCACCTCTTCAAACTTATTTGATTTATTCTTCACCTAGAAAGTTATCAGTTTTTTAAAAATGCAAAAATAAAAATATAAAGTGACTTTGCATAATCTCTCAGAGTAGTGCTTAAATGAATAGAATAAATTTATTAGTGTAGATAACAGAACTAAATAGACCTTGATACAGATTTTAGATATTTGATGGGAAAATAATTTTACATTAGCAGTAGAGTAATAGAATATCATTTTTCTTAAAATCACTCTAAAATGAAAATACTTTTAGAGATAATGCAAAGCATTTTGGAATTAAATTTTACTCTGGGGAATATATTTGAATAAGAAATCATTGCTTTATATGCTGTTGAATGGGCATAAAGAAGAGATCATAGATAAAATTGGGAATAAAACCAAACAAAACAAATTACTTTTATTCCTCGAGATATTTACAGACTTTATAAGAATTTTAAAATGTTATTTTTGGGGGTGTAGGTGAAATAGTCAAATCAACTTTATAGGGATGGGACAGGACCTGTGATTTCATTTGTAGAAATGACTCTTGAATAAGTAAACTCCCTCTACCTATGAAGGTATTTACCTTCTTTGCAATTTAGAGTCTTAGAAGGTTGCCTAGGAGCACTGAGAGGTTAGCTAGAATCAGAAGCAAGACTGGAACTCATGTCTTGTTGGTCTGTTTTGTCTGCCATGCCAGGATGCCTCTGTAAAGCTTTATAGGTATACTGTGGTCTAGATTGTTTTAATTATCTTTCTGTAACCATCTAAGATAAATTAACCCTTTGTGTTACATGTTGTAAAAATTGCCTCTTTAATGGGTGGAGTATTTATATTTAACTGTCATGAATCTCTTTGGGAATGGTTAATTAGATATACGTAAAGATTAATCAAGAAAGAAGACCAATGCCTTTTCAGATTCTGTGCAATTAAACATGTTGGACACTAGAAGCCTCTAGAGTTGAGGTCTTGTAAAATAAGGTGAAAGCATTTTTTTTAAGTTTAATACTCATCAGACCATTAGAAAATGGACTGACTGACTGAGCTGGTAAATCATGCTGCCACATGAAAATTGGCACCCGTATAGAACCAGAAGAGTTCTACTAACCTGTAAGTTCTAGGAGGGAAAGCGCCTTCTCTTTTCTAAAGTTATATTTCTTTTAGTACCCACTTAGCACAATGTTTACCTGTATACACTAAGTACTTAAGTATTTTTTTCATTTATTCAAAAGGAATTTCTTTTGGGGAAGGCAAAGCAGCATGTTCAGTTCAACACGTATTTGTGGAGCACTTAACCCATGACTGTTTGATAAGAGATCAATATGTAAATGATATGGCAGCTCCTGCCTTTTAGACATTTCCACCTGCATATCTCATCTACATCTTACAGTCTGCCTGCCTAACATTGAATTACTTGTCTTCCCCTCCAAGTCTTTCCCTCTGTTCAGAGGACCACCATCTTCTCACTCAGCTTTCTACCACTTGCTCCTCACTCTCCCTGCTCCCATATTGAATCCGTTGACAACACCTGTCAGTTTTATCTTCATACTATCTCTTGTATATGCAACTTTCTCTGTTCTGAAACAGCTACCACCCTGCCTTTCTTTGTATCCCCATGTCCTAGCACAGTACCTGGCATGGAGCACTTAATAATTAAACATTAAAATTTTTTTTAAATGTCAGGTTATATATGATTAGGTGACAGCAATATTGATAATAAATGTTATAGAATTCAGGAGAGATCAATATGAGTGGTTAAGGAAGACTTCATGAAGGAGGTGGGACTTGATTGGGGCCTTGAAGAAGGGATAGGATTTTAGATTTTTTTATATGAAAAAAAAATATTAAGGGTTGTTCATTTCAGTTCTTATGTCTATGAGTTTCGATGAGAGGAAGAAGCTTTCTATTGATTCCCTTAGGCATTTTTGGGGAGGATTATACAAAATCTACCATAAGGGCAGGCAGACTCATGTACCTTGGTTAGTTTTCACTGAACCTAATTTGTAGGGGAAAACATTGATGAAGTATGAACAAGTAATCTGTCAGTTATGAATTCTCATTATTAAGTAACTTTAAGGCAAAATTCTAATCGGATGGACTTATTAAGATATAGGAGTATGTAATCCTAAAATACTTGGGTTTCTCCACCACCCATATTCCTTCCCCTTCCCCCCCCCCACTCCAATAAAAATAATGAAATGTTTTAGAACATCTCAGAATAGCTAATCAGAAGTAAAGCAATTTGACTTGCCTTCCATGTTACTTTTCTGGTTCTTCTTGTACCTTTCTCACTACTTCTGTCTTCAGCCTGTGTATATTGCCCAAAGTTTAATACTTGGTACATTTTCTCTCTTAAAATTTGTAGAGCTTTAGCATTTTAGAGCTAGAAAATACTATAGAAATAATGTAGTCAATTTTTCTTGTTTTATATATGAGGAAATAAAGGTCCAGAAAGGTTAAATAATTGGCCTAAAACTTTCCTGACTTCACCTGCATCTTATGAAGATGTAATCTTTTTATTTTCTACCATTAGGATGTCTTCATCTGAATAAGCTGTCATAATCACCTTTAATTCATGATAGCATAAATTCAGGAATCATGAGACCCAAGCTTTGTCAACTTGTAGTGTGAACCATAGACAAATCATTTCACCAATCTGGACTGCAATTTCACTCTTAAAATGAAGGGGATTGGACTAGGCAATTACCTTTCAATTCTAAGTCTTGATTATAACTAACTATATAAGCACAGCAACTTTTCTCTGGAAAACTATTTCCTATAACAGATTCTCTACATCAGTTATACGACTTCTCTTTCCAGGAATCATCTTTGACTTTGCCCACTCTCCCCATGTCTAATGTGTACATATTTCTAGTTCATTTTTTCTTAACTATTTCCACTATCATCACTCTCTTCTAAACCCTTCCTAATTCCTTACTAGATTAGTTCAGTAGCTAACTAGTCTTCTTGCAGCCAGACTTTTTCTCATACTCTATTCAGGAATGTTTATTGAGGTCTTACTATTTGCAAGTTATTATAAGTGTCCTGGGACAAAAAAAGAAGTAGAAGACACAATTATCTGCCTTCAGGGGCTCATGGTATAGTTGGAGATTTCACTGCATACCCAGCAAAATCTCAAAGATGGCAAAAGATAGGAATAGTAAGTGATGGAGGAGGCAGGACTAAAGAAAGAGGGCTACATTTCCACACTATTGGTAGAACTATGAATTAGTCTAAGCAATCCTGGAAAGTCATTTGGAACACATGCCAAAAAGTGATTAAACTATTCATACTCTTTGACCCAAAGATTCCACTATTGTATATATACCCTAAAGTTTGGTCAGAGATGGAAAGAAAGGTCCCATATTGACCAAAATCCGTGATTTTTGTGGTAGCAAAAAACCAGAAATAAACACTCATCTGGATAGCTAAATAAATTGTGGCACATGAACACAATGGAATATTATGGTGCTGTAAAATGACGAATCACAGAAATACAGAATTAGAGTTGGAAGGGACCTTAGTGGCCATCTGGTTCAACCCATACATGAAAGGAATCCCCACTGTTACATAACTGACAGTTTGTCATCTAGCCACTGCTTGAACACCTCTAAGGCGGGGGAGGATTGAATATGAACAATTCAGTAGTGTATGAAGGTATATATGAACTAGATTGTAGTAAGCAGAACCAAGAAAAACAATATACACAATAACTGTAACAATGTAAGTGGAAAAAACAAAATAATTGAAACTGAATGTAATTTTAATGTGATTGTAATTATAAGACAATCTGTAATTATAATGATGAAACGTGGTTCCAGAGAACAAATGAGAAAATGTACTTCCCTCTTTTCTTTGAAGAGTTGAGGGACTATGGGTGTGGAACATCACTGAAAGACTTGGCTCTTCCCAGCAATACCATGATCCATGACAATTCCAAAAGACTCATGATGGAAAATACTCTCCACATCCAGAGAAAGAGCTATGGAGACTGAATGCAGATAGAAGCGTATTATTTTTGCTGTTTTTTTGTTTTTTTCTTCTTTCTTGTGGTCTTTCCCATTTGTTCTGATTCTTCCCTCACAACATGACTAATGTGGAAATATGTTTAATATGATTCTAATGTATAACCTATATCAAATTGCTTGCTGTTTTGGGGAGGGCAAGGGAAGGAGAGAGAAAAATCCGGAACTCAAAATCTTACAAAAATGAAGTTGAAAACTATCTTTACATGTAATTGGAAAAAATAAAATAATACTATTAAAATAAGTATTAAGTAGTTAAAATATAGTTGAGGAGACTTCAACACATGTGTAAAAACGAAATGATGTAAGGAGAGGTTAATATTATATATTTGGTGGGGCAGCTAGGTGGCACAGTGGTTAAAGCACTGACCCTAGACTCAGGAGGACCTGAGTTCAAATCTGGCCTCAGACACTTGACACTTACTAGCTGTGTGACCCTGGGCAAGTCACTTAACCCTCATTGCTCTGCAAAATATATTATATATTTGGAGAGTGCTTCATATATGTTATCTCAAATCCTCATTGTGGTCTTGTTAAGTAATCACAGCAATTTGTAGGGATCCACAGCACTTAGAGCAGAAAAGGATTTTAAGTTGTAAAATATTTAACATTTTAATTGTCTTAAAATGTACCTGTCTTAATAAGCACCTCCCCAAATGGACATTTTTTTTATTCAAAGTAGAACAGAAAAAGAGGATTGTACATTAAATTGGAAATCTCTGTTTTATATAGCTTGCCTTTCCTTTGGAAAGGACTATAAAGAGCATCCAGTCCAACAGTGAGGAAACTGAGGCTTAGGGAGGTTGGGACATATCTAAGGCCATGCCGTGAGCAACTGTTAAAGGCAGTATTTGGATCTAGATCCCTTCTGACTCCCAAGTCCATCCACTGCCTTTTCCATTATAGGCCATTGTCTTTCCTAAGCACTTTTTTCATAGCCGTACTATGAAAATTATCAATCTCATTTTACAGGTTAGGAACTGAAGCTTAGAGAGGCAAAGTAATTTCAGTCATTGTTCAGCAAAGCTAACTAATACCTTAGTACAGTAGAAAGAACACTGGCTCTGAAGGCAAGATGTGGGTTCTGACATTAACCACCTCTATGGAGAAGGCAGTGGCTCAGATAGAGGAACAACAACATGGTTGGATGGACAACTTACTTAACCTCCTTGGATCTGTTTCCTTTCCTTATTTTATTAATTTTTTTTTAGTGAGGCAATTGGGGTTAAGTGACTTGCCCAGGGTCACACAGCTAGTAAGTGTTAAGTGTCTGAAGTCAGATTTGAACTCAGGTACTCCTGACTCCAGGGCCGGTGCTCCATCCACTTCGCCACCCAGCTGCCCCCTTATATTTCTTAAATGAAAAGGCTGGAGCTATAGTTGCTGAGGCTCCTTTCCGCTCCAGAGCCATGAACCAATGGCATCAGTTGAATCTTGACACACCCAATAGTTTATCACTTTTTCCATCAGTTACTCTGCTTGGTTTTGATTCCAGGAATACCATACCCTTTCCAGGATAAGCTGATCACCTGAAATCTCAGATTGATCCAGCTTTGGTACTCAACAGCTCCTTAGTACCCTCAGTTGCCTCTCCCCTTTGACTGTAGGGCTGGAGAGCAGGGCAATAAACTCCTAAACCCTTCTTTTTATAGAAATTTTACAGTCTTTTACAGTTAATTTCATTTCTATCAGCTACTCTGCTTAGTTTCAACTCTATGAACATCATGCATTCCTCTGTTCTGGGTATCCCTTTTCTACTTCCTCACTACCTATTCACTCCAATATTGTTGCAGTCTGCATTACCAAAAGAAAGAGGCAGATTTTGGATAAATGCAAAGATAAATTTTCTGACAACTATAACTGTTTGCTTTGGTTGTTAATGTCTTAAAATAGAATGGGCTACCTCAGGATATGGTGGGCTTCTCCTTACTGAAGGTTGTTAAAGCAGAGGTTGTTGGGTGATGACTTGTTTTTGTACAATGAATGGATAGATGCTTATTCATGTAAGAATTAAACTAGATAGCTTCTGAGGTCCCTCCCAACTCAATCTTTGAGTAATTGAGTTAAAAGTATTTCAATAATTCAAGGCTGTCTAATTTTGTAACTAGGCGGGGGATGTTGTTACTGGTAAAAATCTGAGCTCAGGTTTGGACCCCAGGTTCTTGGACTCTTTCAGTGAACTTTCTACTATATACTGTTACATAGATGAAAAGAGTGAAGCTGAAAGACCCATTGCTAAAAAGTAGTGGAGTTGGGAGGAGAACTCAGGACTTTGGACCCCAGGTTTCTCTTCCCATGACCTCACAAGTATACTTTGTCAGAGATTATATCTCCAGAGGTAGAAATAATCTAGGCAGCATAGGAATGAAAGCATAATTTTAAACAAAGATAACACAGGATGGGTCAGAAAATATAAAATATACATCTAAGAACCTAGGAGAAAAGAAAGGAATAGAGTGGCTTGAATTAATATTAGTATTTAGGAAATAGGACTCCTTTTTTAATAAACATTTTTATTTAAAGTTTTGAGTTCCAAATTTAATCCCCTCTCAAGCAATCTGATATTGGTTAAATATGTGCATTTATGTAAAACATTACCATATTGGTCATTTTGTATAAGAAAACTCTAATAAACAAAAAAAAATGAAGAAAGTGAAAATAGTATGCTTTAGTCTGTGTTCAGTCAAAATCAGTTCTTTGGAGGTGGATAGTCTGCTTCATCATTAGTCCTTTGGGATTGTCTTGGATCATTGTATTGCTGAGAATAGTTACATCATTCACAGTTCTTCATCAAACAATATTGTTGTCACTGTGTACAATATTCTCCTGGTTCTTCTCATTTCACTAGACATCAGTTCATACAAGTCTTTCCATACCTTTCTGAAATCATCCTGCTTGTCATTTCTTATAGCACAATAATATTCCCACTATAATAACATACCACAGCTTGTTTACCATTCCCCAATTGATGGGCATTCCTTTGATTTCCAATTCTTAGCCACCACAAAAAAGCTGCTATAAATATTTTTGTACAAATAGGTATTTTTTTCTTTTTGGGGATATCTTTGGGATGTAAACATAGCAGGATCAAAGGGTTTGCAGAGCTTTATAGCCCTTTGGGCATAGTATAGAACTCCTTTATATGGAGAGAGAAGTAAGGAGCACACAGTGAAAGTGTTGGAGAGGTCTTGCCAGGCACATTTTCTAGGAAGGGGGCCAATTACAGGTCTTGGAAGAAGCATCTGAGGCAGAAACAGGCTTCTCTGCCCCCAGAATTTCTAGGAGATAAGTTTCTAGTAGCTACTTATCATCAGGTGAGTATCCTGTGTATCTTACATTTCTGACAGGTAATAGAATCCCCATCTTGCAGATAAGAAATGACTGAAGTGTTGATAGTCATTGCTTTCAGTTAATTTATGTGCTATACAGCATACCTTTAATAACATTTACAGCACTAATCTTAATTTTGCTTTCTTTTGGTAAAAATAAATTTTGGGTAATGACAATGATAGATTCAAATCAGGTTGTTTCCACCTCTGATTTTATAAGATGCCTCCTGTTATCTAGGGAGAATTGTGAAATTCCTAGGAGTATAGGGGCAAGGACTGATTCTGGGAGGTTAAATTACTTGCTATACAGTCAGCTCAGTAGAGAATTACTATTGTTAATTTTCCCTTTACACAAATATTTGAGTAATTCTTATATGTGTGTACTGAATGTTTTGGTTTTAGAATCCTGAAACCTTATCTTTGTACTTTTTTCAATTTAGAGCTTAGAGCTAGAATATCCATGGAAGTATACTTGTACCTCACTTTATTCAGTAGACATAAAATATATAAATGTGAGTTAGTAAATTTAACTTTTTTTTTCTTCACAGCAACCTTATGAGGTAGGAAGTACAAGTATTTTACAGATAAAGAAACTGAAGTTTAGAAAGGTTAAATTACTTGTTTATAGTCATATAGCTTGGAAGTGTCTGAATCAGGTCTTCTGGCTTCAGGCAGACTGTTTCCACTGCTGCTCAGATGTGTACCTAAATTGTAATCTAGAAGAGGGAGATAAGATATGTATGCAAATGACTGTGATATTCTAATAAGTGTAATAAGAGAGGTACTAGTACAATGCAGTTGTAGTTGAAAATGAAGAGGTAACTTGTCTCTTTAGGAAATATTTCCTTAAGGAAGTGGCATTTGAACTGAATTTTGAAAGAGGAATTAATGGATGGAACTAGAGTAGGGTGTTACGCTGATAGAGGAGGGAAGTCATTTCCAAGAAAGCTGGAATTGAGGTCTCCTTCATCAGATTTCTCCTAGCACTTTGAACCTCTTTTTCATACTTAGGACATTTATATTTGTAATCAATTCAACAAGATTAAATTTTGTTTCAGGAAAAAGCTTAGAGATCATAATTTTCCAGCCTAATCTCTTCCTTCTGTTCAATTCTGGGCCCATCACTGTCCATATGCAGTGTCCAGGATATATTCATTAATGGAATTGTTCTATAAACTGAACAATAAGCATCTTTTTTATCCGGTTGTTTTTTTTCTATGAGGTTAGTTTTAAGCCAAAATCTTTTTAGTGATTTTAAATTAGTCGCTTGTGGCTTGAAGTCAACCCAGTGTCATCTGCTTTGTTTGGCATTCAGAGCCCTTTATAACCTTCTCCCCTCCTACCTTTCCAGTCTTGTTACTCCCCAACAAACACTCTTTGATCTAGTGACACTGGCCCCCGGCTATTCCATGAACAAGACACTCCATTTCTTGGTGCCAGGCATTTTCTACCCTCAAGGAGCTTATATGCTTCTCCCCCCCTCCCTTTTATTTGTGTGTGTGTGGGGGCAATGAGGGTTAAGTGACTTGCCCAGGATCACACAGCTAGTAAGTGTCAAGTGTCTGAGGCTGGATTTGAACTCAGGTCCTCCTGAATACAAGGCTGGTGCTTTATCCAATGCACCACCTAGCTGCCCTGGCGCCAGGCATTTTCTCTGGTTGTTTCCCATGCTTAGAATGCTCTCCCCACTTCCCTCTAACTACTTACCTCCCAGGCTTCCTTTAATTTCTAGCTAAAACCCCACCTTCTACAGGAAGCCTTCACACAACCCCTCTTAATTCCAGTACTTTCCCTCTTTTCGTTATTTATCCTATATATAGCTTGTTTGTATATATTTATCCTATATATAGCTTGCTTTGTATATATTTCTTTGCATGTTGTCTTCTCCCATTGGAAGAAGGGACAGGAGCTGGGTTTTTGCTTCTTTTTGTATCCCTAATGCTTGGTACATAGTAGATACTTAATAAGTGTTTATTAATTGACTGGCAAATGGATTGAATGTGTAGTTAAGATTAAGGTAAGGGAAGAATTAAGGGAAATAACCAGGTTGAAAACCTGGGTGACTAAAAGGTTGGTGGTGACCTCATCAGAAATAGGGAAAGTTGGATGAGAAATGGTTTAGGATGAAGAATTTTACATGTCCACAGAACAGTCAGGTGGGTATGTCTGGAAATCACTTAGTGATTCAGGACCTGAGTTCAAAAGAATGATTCTTGCTGGATATGTAGATTCAGGAGTGATTAGTAAAGAGCAATGATAATTGAACTCATGGGAGCTGTAATCATGAGAGTGTGGAAAGAAGACTCCAGAAGAATCTTTGGGGGGAATGATTTGCATGATGATCCAGTAAAGGTAGTTGAAAAGAAACAGTTATCCAGATTAGAGGAGAGATAGCAGAATCACAGAAGCTAAGAGAGCAGGGAATATTCAAGAGAATAGTTATTAGTATCAAAGGAAGCAGAAAGGTCAAATAGAATGAGAACTTCTGGATGTCGTTGTTCTTTGTCCTTTGTTCTCCAAGAGGACCATGACATCAGGGTGATGTCATGACTTGCACTGAATTGGATTTAAGTGAGAAAAGGTTGTTCGAGGTCACCAACTTCATTCTCTCCTCCAGAGCCATCCCAGTGGCAAGATACACATCAGGATGACTGGAGATGGCCCCGGATTTTTAAGGCGATTGGGGTTAACTGACTTATCCAGGGTCACATAGCGAGTATCTGAGGTGAGATTTGAACTCGGGTCCTCCTAGCTTCAGGGCCAATGCTCTGTCCACTGTGCCACCTAGCTGCCCCAGAATGAGAACTAAGAGAAGTCCATTGGACTTAACAATTAAGAGAACATTGGTTACTTTACACTATTTCACTTAAGTGGTTTGGTCAGAAGCCAGATTGCATAGCATTGAAAAGTGACTGGGAGGTTAGGAAACTGCAGTCTGTTATAAAAAGAAGAGATAGGATGTTAGCTTTGAAGACACGTCTTGAGGGGCAGCTAGGTGGCACAGTGGATTAAAGCACTGGCCCTGGATTCAGGAGGACCTGAGTTCAAATTTGGCCTCAGACACTTGACACTTAACTAGCTGTGTGACCCTGGGCAAGTCACTTAACCCTCATTGCCCCACAAACAAACAGACAAAAGGATATGTCTCTTCCTATTTTTTTCCAGACCCAACATCAGAGATCTGTATGACAAGAAAAGGTGGATGTCTTGTGGTGAGAATGAAGGATAACTAATGGACAGCCTGTGTACTTCATTGGTTTTCATACAGTGTTAAGAAAAACAGAGGAAGGTACATTGATTTGACCATCTGTGGAGGATTTATGGGAAGGCATGAACAGGAGTCACACAAGATGACAAGACACAGATAGGTGATGATCTGCCTCATTGTAGGGAGTACCAGTATCAATGAGATCACAGTTCACTAAAGTGCCATGTTTGACTAGTTTAGTCTGGAGCAATAATTACATAAGGTAACCGTCTCTTTAATTTTCCCTTCTACTTAAATGGTGAATTTCACTGTTGCTTTAATTTATCAACACATAGACTGTTGAACTCTCACATAAGTCACTGCTCATTTCTATTTGTTAATCCAAATTCTTTTTTGTTTTTTGGGGGATGTTCAGTATTTGCCATATCAGGCCCTTTTTAGCTTTCTTCTTCATAACAGAAGTATAAGGCTCCTGAGTATTGGTTACATGCCTTTGAACTATTTCCTTAATCCCGAATCATATTTCCCAACATGTTTTTGGCCATCCTTTCTTGGTTCTGGCTTAATACTTAAGCACCTGAATAACAAGGGATATGTGTATCTATTGCATCAAAAGCATTTTTAGCACATCAAAAGTGGCTGACATATAATTGGTACTTAATAAATGTTTGTGGAATTGAGCTAATGATCTTTGTATTTTCTTTTGCTTTATTGACAACTTGTATTGAAATTTTTATTGTAATCATTTATGAATGTGTTCACAAGAAGTAATTATTTAGCATTTGTACTGCCAGAATTCCATATAGTTTAGTCATGAATGAATAAAGAAAGCACTTATTAAATACCTACTTTGTGCAAGGCCCTATGCTAAGTGCTGGGGGTTCACACAGAAAAGTAACGTAGTCCCTCTCAGCTACATTCTAATGGAGAAGACAACACACATGAAAATTTTCAACAGCAAGTTAGTTGAAAGACCTATAGGCCTTGGGCTGCAGTGTCAAAATAAATGTTAATGTCTCTTCTCTAATGTCATTATCATTTAAATATTGTTCATAACTATTATTAATATGAATATTGTTAATATTATTCCTGGCACTCCTGGGTTCAGGATCCTGGGCTGTCTCAGTCAGGGTCGGAGAGGAGTTGGTGATCAAGGTGTAGTAGTGGTGGTTTGACTTATCTGGCACATTCTTCCAACTTTTTCTCCCTCAGGGTGCCTAGATGCTTCAGCTAGGCTGACTTGCCTGCCCTTGTAATGTGGCAGTTGGTTGCCATCTTAATTCATCTTTATGACTTCTAGTATCCAGATACTAGTCTGGACCATAAGAGAAGTTAATGAAGTGCCGGTTTGTAATGAGTTGCACCTTCTCAGTCTTTAGTATTGCTCTGAAAATTGTTTACATCTTTTATGTATTTTAGTCTTCCTCTGCTCAATTTCTAAGCCATTGTTTAGCCTCATAAGTTGAATGAGTATGACCTAGTAACTAAAAAAAATTGTAGCTCCAAAAGTTTCCAAACATTTATATTTTCAGAAAGTTTCATATACTTGAAATATTTTGGGTTGGAATTTGGAGTGACATTCTAGCTGTCAATTTTGCCTTTTCTTCTTGGGTCATTCTTTCAATCTGGAGTAGAAAATCATGGTATTCCTCTCTCCTTTTGAAACAGTAACTGCTGTTGGCAGAACAAGCTTTTGTCCCTGCCAAGGCCGACAAAGGATTAAATTAAAGGATCAGGTGGCTGCTCACCACTGACTACAGTGAAAGCTGTGTCTTTTACTTCCCTCAGTTGTTAGCATGGAGTTTTATATTTATATATTCAGCATAAATACTTGTTGATTGAATGAAGAACCTATCAGGGCTTCTCCACTTGTGACCAACTACTAACTGACTGCTAACTGTTATTATCATTTAAAGCAAGAATTAATACAGAATTTTGTGCTAAATTACATTCACAGAGAATTGTAATATCATAGATTAGAGCTGGAAGGGACCTTACACTTCATTTACTCTAACCTCTCATTTTACAGATGAGGAAACTGAGTCTCAGAGAAAGTAACTTTGGTTGGGCCATATTGGGTTAGTGGGAGATCTGGGATTTAAACACTGGTCCTCAGATTCTACATTCAGAAATCTTTCTATTGTACCTTGTTAAAAGAAGCTTATGTGTATGGGATAATGTCAGGAATAAGAGTTTTTTATTAGCTCAAAATTTAAGGTAGAGATGGAGCTCCTGATAAACAAAATGTTTTCCATCTCAAAGTATTAGATGTTGGAAAGAAAGGTAAGAAATTTGGTTCATTTAGATAGTTAACTGTGAAAAGGATGCATAGTTTGAGAGAGAAGTTTTGAACAAATATGAACATGAATCAAGTTTCTTTGAAGATTGTCATGCAGTTTAAGTGATAAATTGCAAAGAATTGATAGGGAAGCTTAAAAAATTTATGCATTTCTAAGGAATCATGGCAGCTGATGGAGATGATATTCTAGTTAAAACAAAGCATTTACAATTCTGGTAGTTCACTTTTTTGAATATTGACAAACATGAAAAAACGTGGCCAGTAATAGCTAGAGGGGTTGTGGGAAAGACAGTCAGATAATGCACTATTGATGGAACTGTGCAGTGGTTCCACCATATTTGATTTCCTTTTGGAATTATGCAAGAAGAGTGACTAAGGTGTCCATACTTTTGGGCTTGGCAATCAGTCAGGAACAACGTATTAAACTTCTGTTATATGCCGGACCCATTAGTAGGAATATAAGTCTAGGGAAGTAAAAAATGGAATCAAAAGTCTAATAATAATAGTTAACATATCCCATTTGATTCTCTTGACAACTCTGTGATGTAGGTCTCTTGCTGCAAGTCTGATGACAGCACTCTGTTAGTTCAAGTTTCACTTGGGATCTGATGAGGTACTTGTAAGTCATTGAATAGTTAAATGGTTTACTTTGCCTTAAAGGAAGGATATGCAACAAAGGTAAAGTGGCATTTAGCGTCTGTAGACAAGGGCTCCATATGGCATCTGGTTAGGTCAGCAGGCCAGGGTACAGTGAATTTAGTGGTCTTCATGACTTTTTAATGTCCCTAGATGACCAGAATGCTTCATCAAGAGAGTCAAAAGGACAATCAGGTCCCAGGGACAGCTTTATTGCCTTTTAGGCCAGGAAAAACAAGGAACCCTAGTTCTATTACAAGGTGCTATTCTCATTTTGCATATAAGTAGAGTGCCAGGGTCTATGTGGATAGTGCTAGTGACTGCTAATAAGTGTCTACAGCATGATTCAAACTTGTTTTTTTCTTGCTCCCTCCAATGTATATAAAAATAGTCATAGCAGCTCTTTGCAATAGCAAAGTACTGTTAAGTTGTCAAGTGACTGAGGTCGGATTTGAAATCAGGTATTCCTGACTCCAGGGCTGGTGCTCTATCTGCTGTGCCACCTAGCTGCCCCAATAAAATGTTTTTTAAAAAACGACCAGGTAACAAAGTCTGCTGTGGAAAACAATATCCTTGAACCCAGAACAGGTGGCATAGTAGAATGGAAAGAGCACCAGAGTGGGCAACAGTAACTATAACAAGAGCAGTCTCTTTTAAAAGCACATTTTGAGGCTTTCAAAAGACCTTGGTATGAATTCTGGCTTTGTCACTTACTAATTGGGTGACTTTGCATTTCTTTGAACCAATTTCCTAATCCTATACTGTGTATACTGTTACTTGGATTACCTGTCTCCCAGGTTATTCTCAGGAAAGCACTTTGCAAACTGTAAAAGGCTGTGTAAATATGAGGTATTATTATGACTGAAAAATCACACGTGAATGTAGTGTTGCTTTGTTTCTTTGACATTAAAGTCATTCAAATGGGGAATCAAGTTAATTATGTATCAGTTCTGAGGTATTTGAAAAAATTTAATTTAAAAGCTACGAATTATGGTTCACTGCTTTCTTTATTGTTGATATTGCTTTCGATCACAATGTACTTTTTGTGAAAACTTTTCTTTTTAAACCAGAAAACATATTACTGAATTTAGTTACCCATCTTATTAATCAGATTTTACTCTAAATTACATTTGGCCATTTCCTAAAACCAATAAAATTTGTCATCCTGGAAGTTACTTAAAAGGATGTTACATGGATTTTCAAAGTGAGTATGGAAGAGAAGTTTAAAAATAATTGAAATGAGCATGTAGTTTCCCAAATTGACCTCTTTGAAGAGGAAAATATCTTATTTAATGATAATAGACAATAAAGTTTTATAGGGAATAGTTCCATAGGGATAACATTGATGTACACAGTAAGCAATGTGGCTGTCAGGTAATGCTCTGAGGATTTCTTACATACTTAGGTGCCAAGCACTGTGCTCAGCCAAATGGTAACAAATCCAAAATGGTGGGGTTTTTGTTTTTAATAGAAGTTGTCTTGTTCATGATCTTCATTTAGTTTACCAATTAGATGTTTTCTGTTTCTGTTTATAATAAACCACTTCATGGTTTAATACCTCTCAATTCAGCAAGCATTTATTAAGTGCCTACTATGTGCCAGGCACAGTGCTAAGTGCTTGGAGTACAGAGACAAAGGTCCTGCTTGACCTTAAGAACATTGCCCTGGGAGTGGGGTGGGGGAGAGAGTGAAGATGAACAGGATATACACAGATAAATATATAAAAATAGACATTTTCTTGGGTCAGCATCACACTAACAATCAAAAGGGGCTGTGGAATCAGAAAAACCCTTGTAGGAGGCCTTTTTGCAGTTTTGAAATGAACTTTGAAAGAAGCTAGGGGTTCCATGAAAGGTGAAGGAGAGTACTGTAGTCATTAGGGAATGACAGTTTACACAAAGGCACAGGAGTGGTATTCCAGTCTTATTCATAGGTGTACCAATGAGGTGTTTGGGTTTGGTTTTTTTGTTTGTTTGTTTTAGCTTTTGAGAAGCACTTAAAATCTAGAAAATATGTACTTAAATAAGCCATTCTTGTAATAGAAGAACACTATAAACTTGTTGTAATGTGGCCCTATTGAGACATCTGTATGGCAAGACATAATAATAGATGATATTCATTGTAATAAGGCCTGTTTTGAAAGAATTAAGTGAAAATTTTGGAGGTCAACATGGAGTCCCATTATATAAACTCTTATTCTCAAGGGGGTAGACTATAGAGATTTTCCATTATCCCACCTTTTTACTCAATAAACTAATTTCCAAAGTCTACATTCCCTGGGAAGGAATAGGAGTTGTCCTTGTAGGCCCCTCACATGCTATGCTGCTGCCATAGCAGCAAATTACCTTGATTTGGCTGAGGGTTAGAATGCAGGGTCAGTGAATTTCCTTGTTTTTACGTTACTTATTTAAAGGTGCTATAGTAGGAAGCTACAATAGATTCAGTGTAAGGAAATCTGTTATCCTAGTTTTGGGAATTATTTTGTCAGGATCCCATGACCTCTGACATAGGCATGTAGGAGAGAATAGTGCTGACCTTGTAATAGTTATCGTTGCCCAGTCTGTGTGTTTTCTGTGCCTAAGGTCTCAAGTTGTAGAACAGTCCAGTACACATTTCAATTGACTTAAAAGATAGAATCTGTTTTTAGACTAGGTCATTATTTTTTATCTAATCTTTTTGTTTCATTTATTAAAATGATAACAGACTAATCACATTTAATATTGCACTACACTAGTTATCCTTAACCTTTTAGTATCTTTAGTAAATTACTTTTCTTCCACTATTGACATAAGGCTTTGATATTCCAAGATGTCTAATTGGGAAATAGAAGGAAGGGAACTTCCTTATGCTTTGAATTTCTAACCCATGATTTAATTGCCTTTGGTTTTAAACTGCCTAGTTGCCTTTTTTTTTTCTGACAGATTTGTAGGTGGGTATTACAGTTCAGCAGGAAAGCTGTCTAGGTGAGACGGCATTAATCTGAAAGCCAAGTCAGACTGAGGAATAGGCATAGTGAACTACAGTTTTAGTACTACTGTGCTACTGATCATTTGCTTAGCATACTTTGATCACTCACTTCTTGTGTTTCCATTACTCCATGGAATTTCTGATGGCATGATAACTTGACCTTGATTCCAGTATTGCAGCTTGTGTTTGGAATTTGGGTTTTTTTTTTTTTTTTGTAACTCTGACCCTGATTAACCTTACTGGAGGATGAGAGGGCCAGACCTTTGCCTGTGAAATTACAACTAATCCAAAATGCATTCCCTATTGTATTTTCATACCTCATATGGTGATTGGTCTAGTTGTTGTAGTAAGTTACAACCTCATCCTTGCAGGCACAAGAATTTAGATAGAGATGGCTATTCATTGATCTTTTTTGTACTTCATCATAGTTTTCCTCAGTATCCCCCCTCCCTTCCCTTTTCAGAAAGTCATGCTATATAACAATATTTTTTTTTTTTTTGGGCAGGGCAGTGAGGGCTAAGTGACTTGCCCAGGGTCACACAGCTAGTAAGTGTCAGGTGTCTGAGGCCGGATTTGAACTCAGGTCCTCCTGAATCCAGGGCCAGTGCACCACCTAGCTGCCCCCACAAATATTATTTTTTAAAGACAAGAAAAAGGAAAAAATCAGCACAACTGGTCAATACATATGAGAAAAAAATCAGAAAACTTGAAACATGCCACACCAATAGACCTCCCACTTCCTTCCAGGCATGCTTGATCTTTATAATTTTTCTATGTTCACTTTTGTATGTGTGAGATTTTTCTTTCCATTTACATTATTGAAGTTATTATGTATATTGTTTTCTTGACTCAGTTCACTTGAGTCTATATCAGTTCATGTAGCTCTTTTGATATGTCTCTGTATTCATCACATTCATTATTTCTTACAGCACAGTAACATTCAGGTATCACAGTTTGTTTAGCCATTTCCCAGTTGATGGACATTTACTTTGTTTCCAATTCCTTGCTATCGCAAAAAGGTATTGCTATAAATATTTTGGTGGATATGGATACTTTCTTCTTATCAATGGCTTCCTTGGGAAATAAGCCCAAGTAATATAATAAAGTCTCTGAGTCAAATGGTATGGACATTTTAGTCATTTTATTTGCATAATTCTAAAGTGCTTTCCAAAATGTTTGTACCAATACATAGCTCCACCAGCAGTGTATTAGTGTGTCTATTGTTCCACAATTTCTTCAATATTGACTTGGAGTTTTTGGTCATCTTTTCCAAATTGCAGAGTGTAAGGTGAAACCTCAGGGTTATTTTGATGTGCATTTCTCTTATTATTAGTGATTTAGAGCACTCTTTCTTGTGCTTATGAATACTTTGCAGTTCCTCTTTTGAGAACCTAATAGTATTTTCTGCTTTTTGGATTATTTGGTAACTCTCTTCCTCTTACACCCTGGGGAATTTTCTGAGTATCATAAGTAGTAGTAGGTGTTTTATGGCACTTTGTAAGTTAATTTTTTAAATCTAGCTATAGAAGCTTACCTTTGAAAGAATTAAAGTGGCCTACATTATTAGGCATATGGAAGGGACTGTGTTATTAAAGGTAGAGAGTTTTTGTTTGTTTGTAGGCCATTTATCTATACCAATTAGTAAAACATTTATCAATTATTTACCCAACAAATATTTATTAAGTCTCTACTATGTACTGCTACTGTGCTAGGCACTGGGGGACAAAAAGACCAAAATGAAATAGACTTTATCCTCTAAGAGCTTGCCTTCTATTGGGAGCGGGGGTGGGGGGAAGTGGGGCAAGAGAACAATGGCATACACAGCCAAATCAGTAAACAGTATCTAAAAATAAATGCAAAGCAGTTGAAGGATACCACCAATTGGGGGAACCTAGAAAGGACTCTTGAAGAAGGTGGCAGTTGAACTGAGCCTTGAGAAAAGAAACTGGATTCCAAAGATTGGGAGGCATCATGATACAGTGGAATGGGAGTTAGATTTGAAAACAAAAAACTTAATTTGAATCCTGGCTCTGCCTTTTATGAACTGATACTTAATTAATTTGGACCTCAGTCTCCTCATCTGGAAAATGTGGAGGTCAGATCATCTAATCTTTAAGGCCTCATTCAACTTTAAATCTATCATCCTATGAGGTGAGGAGAATAGAGAATATATTAGGTATATTATCTACCTGCCCTATTACTGTCTACAATACTGCAATCCTTCTAGTTATCTTGGTTAGCTATCTTGCTGTCATCCTTGATCCCACACTCACTCTCACTTCACATTTTATTTTTTTTTTAAATTAAATTTTATTTTATGTGAGACAATTGGGGTTAAGTGACTTGCTCAGGGTCACACAGCTAGTGAGTGTTAAGTGTCTGAGGCCGAATTTGAACTCAGGTCCTCCTGAATTCAGGGCCAGTGCTCTATCCACTGCACCACCTAGCTGCCCGCACCTCACATTTTAGCTTAGTTGCCAGATCTTGCTATTTTCTTTGTCTGCAGCATCTCTTATGTTATCTTCTCTCCACTCGCATGGCCAGTAGCCTAGTTCAGGCCATCATCACATCTCACCTTGTGAGGGCCAAAATTTGATATACAGAGCGTTATTTGGGTGATTCACCTTAATATTAGGGTCCTGGAAATATGAGGGACCTTTTAGGTTCACCCTTCCCTCTGAACTGCCCTTTTTAGATATTTCTCCCAGGCCAATAAGAAAGGAGCCTCTAAGCTTTAGTTCACAAAAGGATCAGATTTTATTACTTGGGAATTAATTAAACAACAAAGGTGAAACTAATAAAAATCAAAGATAAGGAAATAGGAAAATAGAAATACAGATAAATACTCTTAACTCTAAACTTAACCTATTCAATCCTCAGCCACCATAACAGCAGTCGCAGGAGACAGACAGAACTCACACCACCACCGCAAGGGGAGTCCACCAGACAGAGACCGCATTCAAGGAAATGCCTAGTGTTCTGGAAGAACCCTCCACCTCCCTTTAGGGAGCGTTCAATCTTTCCTCCCCCAGAAGGGGAGGTCCTTAAAAAAACTGTCCATGGAGAGTTCTCCTTCTGACCTCAGTAGCATATGTAACATTGGGGTGGGCCAGGCGTGGCCCCTCCCAAATGAGTCCGCTAAAAATGGCAATATTAATCTTTACCACAAATAATTTTTACCACCACCTTGAGTATTGAAATATACTCCAAATTGCTCTTACTTCCCTCAAGTTCGAAACCTCCCCAGAGCTACTAAAGTGATATTCTCAAAGCATAGGTCTGACCATGTCACCCATCCCCCATTCTGCCTCACTCCCCCCACTCCCCCAACTTAAATTACAGTGACTCCCCGTTACCTTTAATATCAAATGCAAAATGCAAACTCCTCTGTTTGGTGTTTAAAGCTCTTCACAGCCTGTTCCTCTCCTACCTTTCCTGTTTCTTTATATGCTGCTCCCCTCCATGTATGCCATGGTTTAGTCATAACTGGCCTACTTGCTCTTTCTCACACGGTGTTTTATTTTTCGTTTTTTTGCCTTTGCACTGCCTTGTCCCTCATGCCTAGAATGCTTTTGTTGATTTTTGGAGCCAAATGCAGGAATTGGTATATTTTATCTTTCTTCAGGACAGTGACGTGGTCTGACCTGTGCTTAGAGGCTGTCTATTTTGGCAGCTGGGTGAAGGATGGATTAAAGGAGGAGACTACAGAGAGACCACTTAAGAGATCATTACATGGGTTCAGGAGTGAGGTAGTTATGATATGGATAGATAGAAAGGGATGAATGTGAGAGATGTTGTTGACGTAGAATCAGCAACACATGGCAACTTATTTGATGTGTGGTTACTGAGAGTTTTGACTATTCTTAGGCCATGAACCTGGGTGAGTGAAAGACTAGAAGTGCCCTTGACCCAAAAAGGGAAGTTAGGCTAAGGTTGTTGTCTAGTTATTTTAGTTGTATCCGGCTCTTTGTGACCCCTTCTGAAGTTTTCTTGGCAGAGATACTGGAGGGATTTGCCAGTTCTATCTCTGGCTTATTTTACAGATGAGGAAACTGAGCAAACAAGGTTAAGTGACTTGGCCAGGGTCACACAGCTAGTAAGTGTTTGAGGCCAGATTTGGACTCAGGAAGATATGCTGCTCCTAGGATAAGGAGGGCTGGGTTTTGGTAGAAAGAAAGCAGGTTCTGTTTCGGACATACTGAGTTTGAGATACCTATGGGTCATCCAGGTATAGTTGTCCAGCAAACAACTGGAAATGTGGGACTGGACTCGGGAGAAAAATGAGGGCTGGAAATGTAGATTTGAGTCAATCTGTATAGGGTATTATGTAAAACACTATAGAAGATGGGGGAAAAGGAAAATATAAAACATCTCTTTTTCTCAAAGCTTATATATTTTTTTACTCTTTTATCAGTTTGGCAGAACATTAATTTGCCTTTTATCTTATTGAGTACCAGAAACTGTTCACCTTATATTGGCAAAAGCATGGGTGCAGTTGTCATTGTGACCTCAAGCCCATGAAATGTTTGAATTTGTTAGGGTTAGGGTTATAATTCTGGCTTTAATCTCCCTAATTTTTGTAAGTCACTGAACCTGACTACCACTAGGAGTGAATAGATGGCTTATCTGTTTATGATGGGGCCCATGTTCATTGCCCATCCTAAATTGTGTTACAGAACTGTAGTCATTTGAAGGTGCACAGCTAGAATCCAGAGTTAAGTAGAAATTGAAAATGAAACATTCATGGAAGATAGGTTAAGATCAGGAAAGGTGTGGGATCCAGTGGCTTTAAAAAATGGCCAAAAGGTTACTGGAGCATGTAGGTGGCTCACTGAATAGAATACTGGACCTAGAGTCAGGAAGACTCATCTTACTGAGTTGAAATCTGGCCTCAGACATTTACTAGCTGTGTGATCTTAGTCAAGTCACTGAACCCTTTATGTTTCAGTTCCTTATCTGTAAAACTTAAGCTGGAGAAGGAAATAGCAAACCACTGTGATATTTTTGCCAAGAAGACCCCAGAGGGGGTGATGAAGATTATGATATGATTGGGAAATGGTAAAACAACAACAACAACAAAATGAACACTTGGGAATTAGGAGGTCCACATAAGCCATGGTTAAGATAGAACACTGAGCCCCAGACTTTGGAGGAATACAGGATTGATTGAAAAACATGAGGCCAACATGGAGCAGCAGCAGATTAGCAAGGCTAGTTAGGCAGATAGGAACCAACAAAGTAAATGTTTGACAGGGTGGTGGATGAAACTGAGTCTGTTAGAGAGAAGCATACTGTAGTGAAAAGCTCATTGATCTTGGAGTGAGTTCAGTTTCCAACTCTGACTAGTTAGCCCTGCTGAGTTTCCTTAATTGTGAAATGAAGATAATAGTAATCATGCTGCCTGACCCTGAAAGGTTTGTTGTGAGGCAGTTGCTTAGCTTAGCAAAAGCAATGAGAAGCACTGGCCCTGAAGTCAGGAGGACTTAAGTTCAAATCCAGCCTCAGACACTTGACACTTAATAGCTGTGTGACCCTGGGCAAGTCACTTAACCTCCTTTGCCCCACAAAAAAACCAACAAAACAAAACCAACCAACCAACAAACAAAAAGCAATGAGGCATAGTGTAATGAGCCACTAGATGGATTTGTAGTCAGCAGCTTGGGTTTAAATTCTGCCTTTGATACTTGCTGTGTATCCACAGGCAAAACACTTAAACTCTATAGCTCTCCTTTGTATCCTCTTTCATCTTTATCGATATAATTAATGTAATATTTCTCAGGGGAGAGTCTGGTATTGTTTCACCCTGAGAGGGAAAGTGCTAAGATTCCCTAAATGAGGATTAAGGAAAGATGTCCATCTCTATTAGCCTAAGTTCTCTGACAGTTTAGGTCAGCTGGTAGTGAGGAGTTACTGGGTAGGCCCATTAAGCTTCAGGAACAATGGTTTCCAAACCATTTTTTAAATAGCAAATATTGGGCCTTCCAAAGCAACCCTTTTTATAGAGCAATCTATACAGGTCACATTTTATTCAAATGAAGTTAAGAATTTATTACAGGTTTATGGGAATACAAATCTTAAATGTCAGCATGTTTAGTTGTTGACATGCTCTTTACAATATTTATATTTATAACAAAATATTTAAGTAATGGACTGACTTGGTTTTGAGGGCACAGAGTTTTTCGAAACATCATTAATATTGTAGATGGCAATTCTTTTTCAAACTTTATTCAGAATTTGTAAAAATGAAATATATTTGTCAGCAGAAAAAACTTGTTTTATACAAATTAGATATTACAAATGGCAAAAAATTTGTACAGCTTTGTCTAATAAACCTGATAAATCTTAGTCCACTTATAACTAAAATATAATAAGATTTGAGGGTTACATACTAACAGGCAAGTCTATTAACCATTCCTATTCAAATGAAGTAAGACCAAATGAATCATATTTGTCTATGATTGATGGATTTTGTATCCATTCATATTTAGACATTTCTAGGTCTTTAAAATCAAATGAGAATTATTTCTATATATTATCAGGTTGGGGGCAGCTAGGTAGCTCAGTGGATAGAGCACCAGCCCTGGAGTCAGGAGTACCTGAGTTCAAGTCTGGCCTCAGACACTTAACACTTACTAGCTATGTGACCCTGGGCAAGTCACTTAACCCCAATTGCCTCACTAAAAAAAATAAAATAAAATATATATTATCAGGTGATTAATAAGAAAGTATTTACTTCCATTTTGTACAAAGGGTAGGTATTGTTAAAATCAGAAAAATAAATGTAAATTTATTATCTATAATGCTAGTTTTTTCATTTCAGGACCACATTATGAATTTTGAGGATCTTGCATTGATTTATTTAAAATATTTAATATTTTAAAATGTTCATGCACATTTAAGGATTTTTTTGTTGTTTATAAAATGAATTTGCTTCATCTTTATTATTATTACTAAGAAAAATGGCAGGTTCTTCTTTAACCTCAGTGCACTGAAGTATTTTGTGTTTAACAGTAATATAAAAGTGCCCAATGCTTTGCCCCTATATTGCCACGCAGTTTTCCAAAGAACCTTCCTTTAAATGGACTCTTCATTAATAAAGTTGTAACAACTGCTAAAATTTCATCTCTTCACTTTTATTTCTCGGCATGTGATTGTAAAATGTTATGTATTTAGATTTCATGAGGGGCCACGTTTTAAACTAGTGCTTATAGATTTATATTTTATATTTTGTTTGAGTTCTCAGTACAAAGTCCAATACAGTTCTACATCATCATTTTCATTTAAAAAAAAAAAACCAACAAAAAAACCTATCAGTTATTTTGAAGAGTTCTTATGCTATAGCATTTTCAGCAGTCTTTCATTTAGGTATTATACATATGTAAACAAAGGGACATTTTAATATCTGTTGTCTCATCATACCCTTTTAGTACAGAAGAGGAAGATTTATGCTTCTCATTTAATTTGTAGCAAATGTCTTCAGACTTAAGGGTGATACTGCTTCCCATCATGATATCTGCATCATTTCTACTTCATCACTCACTAGCTTCAGGTAGCTCCAACATTTCTCCTATAAAGAGTTCTTATATTTAGCAATTCTGTAACACCTTTATACAATTCAAGCAGTTCTTTTGATGTTACAGGCATGATTTTTGAAAAATTTATATTTGCTTAAAAGTATCTTATTTTCTCTGGGAAGAAAAAATTTCTTGGCTTGCCAATGTATTCTGCATGTACACTTTTTAGAAGTCATTTCACTTTATTTGGTTTCATGAAGTTTGCAGATAAAACATTTTTACAAAGCAGATAAAACAGTGTTTTTATTTCATCATAAACATAGGGTAGATTGTATTTCTTGGATTTGGACTTCTTACTTTTATTTCAATATTTTTACTTTATGCTGTCTCTGTTGTCTTTGTTTTACTTTCAGCTACTCTAGTGGATTTTCTTTTTAAATGACTTTTCTGTTTATTTTCTACAAAATATCAGGGACAAAAAATTGGAGACAAATTTTAATTTTATTTTAGAAAAGTTCAAACAATTACAACTTTCTCATGTTATTTCAGTTTTCTAAAGTTGCATTTTTTGGGGGAAATGAGCTTGTTATATTATATTTGTCCAAATAAACAACACTGGGAAATGTGATAACTGTTATGGTACTTTTAATTTATAGACAAACAGTTTGGAGTTTACACACTTCGTGTTCAAAGCCATATGAAGATAAAGTCAATTTATGTTATGTGTCTACTATGCCAACTAATGGTGATGGTTATCTGATCATATTCTAGTTGAGATTTTACACCAGCTGAATCAGATTTGAAATTGCTTGTATATGACATTATTGGCACAGAACCACATTAGTTTTGATTTTGTTAGCAGTGATTTAAATTAATTGTGTTTACATTGAAAAAAGTAGATATGATTAAAGAGGAATTTCATGAAAAAATTAGTATATAAAATATCTTATCCTCATCTTGTCAGCATAATCAGAATTAATTTTTACTACATAACCATTGTCTTTTTTTAGTATTCAAAGGGTGTGGTAGCTTCTGCCTTAGTTCTTTCTGGTTCACGTATCCGCTAGTGTTGTGGCCATATTGTAAGAAAAGAGCTTTGGGAACTCAGATTTATCTTTGTAGTCAAAATATACTTCACTCAACTAAAATGGTCCTTTAAGGTGGAGGAACATCAGCTTCACTTGAAACATAATCTGGCTTTCTCAGTTCTTCATTTCTCTAGTTGTTGTTGGCACTTGTTGCTGTTGTGGAAGGGCAGAGATAAGGACACCAGATACTTTGTGGAAGCGCCTGTTTCGAGCCCTTCCCTGGGTATTGGAAATAGAAATTTAGATAAGACAATCCATGCTGTCAAAGAATTTACAATTTAATAGGAAGAAAAGAAAGTAAAATAACTATAACATTATAAATATATTTTTTGTCAAGTCTGAAGGGAAAGGTTACCAACCAGGTAGATAAGGGAAGACTTCCCCAAAGAGCTGAATTTTGAGTTGGGCATTAAAGTATGGGTAATCACTCACTGAGTGAATTGGGGAAGGGAGGGCATTTTAAGCAAAGGGAACATGTGAGCAATGGTAGGGAAGCAAGACAATACAATATTTGTTCCTGTGTTCAAACTTTGGGTGGTAAATTTGTGGGAAAAGAGGAGAAATCCATATTTGATATTTTAGTTTATTATTTTATATCTTTAGAGATAATAACAAGTAAAATAACATTTAATATTTACAAAAAATCAGGTAAAATATTAATGATGGGCAGAGCTTGCAACAATAAAACAAATATGTATAGTCAAGCAAAACAAATTCCCTCAGTAGCTCTATGCAGATATATCTATGTGCCTATATACCTATGTATGTCTCATTTTCTAGTCTAAATCCATCATGCTTCTGTGATGGATAGCTACATGTATTTGTGTTTGTGTACACACGTATGCATATGTACATATACGAGGTAGGCCAAAAGTCACAATGTTTTAATAACTTTTTGAAAATTATTTTTCTTTATTTTTTGCCATTTGTAAGATTTGCTTTTTCACATATAACATAAATTCATTCCCTTTATATACTGCATATGATGCTATGGTATTGTAAATTAAAAACAAAAAATAAAGGAGTTATTAAATATTGAAATCTCTTTGTGACTTGTTTTTCTTTTTTTAAATTTTTTTTTTGGGTGAGGCAATTGGGGTTAAGTGACTTGCCCAGGGTCACACAGCTAGTAAGTGTTAAATGTCTGAGACCGGATTTGAACTCAGATCCTCCTGACTCCAGGGCCGGTGCTTTATCCACTGTGTCACCTAGCGGCCCCCCCTTTGTGACTTTTGATGTATACACACACATATATATTAAATGGGATTGGAAAAGAAAAAATTTCTGTTCATTTAAAAAATTAGAAGTTGGAAAGGTGCTACAAAGGTGCAAAAATGCACTTTTAGATGGGGGGGGTCACTGTATTATTAGTTTTACTTAACAATTTTACTGTGTTAAAAGAGACCGCTTATGAATTAGAAACAAATCTGTAAATGTTTGTAATGTAAAAATAATTCATATCAATAAAGCAAAGGAAAGGAAAAATAAATATTTCAGAGAGATATGGAAATATTTATACAAACTGATTTAGAGTGAAATGCACAATCAGAATGATTTTGTACTCTTTAACATTAATATAAAAACAAGAAGTTTTGAAGTCTTTTCTAAACTGGGTGAATGGGAGGACATGAATATAGATTTCTATTAATTAAAAAAAATAGAGATGGTGGGGTGTTTTCAATATGCAATATTGTATGTATTTTCAGATGAGGTCACTGTATTGTTAGTTTTGCTTAATTGTTTTACTTTGTTACAAGAGACCTTGGGATGAAAGTAATCTTTAAATGTTTAAAAAACAAAACACATCAGTAAAACTTCAAAAACTCAAAGTAAATCATTCTCTTTTTTTTCTCTGCAGTAAGAAAAGTGGAAAACCACCATTACAGAGCAATGAGGTAATTCTTTAATATTTTCTTTGAGGTAACACTTAATAAACAATTTTGAAATATAAGTGTAAATTGATAGAACTCTAAAGTTGAACCTAGTGCTCACCCATTGCAATTCCCCTTCCAGTGTAGGAATCCCTTCAAACATCATCCCTGACAAGGTCTTCTAGCCTTTGCTTGATTGTTTCTTGTAGTTGTGAGATCGAGGCACATTACATTCTTGGATAATTCAATTTATTAGAAAGCTTTTCCCTAGGTTGAGCTCATTTGTTTCTTTGAATTATACTCATTAGTATTAGTTCTGCCCTCTGAACAACACAGCTAAATTGTATTCCTTTTCCAGGTGGTGGCCCTTTAAATATTTGGTGACTGAATTCAAACCTTTCTTGTCATTTGCAAATTTGATGAGTATGACATCTGTGTTTAATAGAACAAAAGCAAGGACTCCACTGGAGATCTCTCTCCAGACTTATATCAGTCCATTAATTACCAGTTTTTTAGTTGAACCATTTTGAATTCCCTAACTGAATTTGTAATCATTACTATCTTTTCATGCTGTCCATGAGAATACCATGAGAATCTTTGTCAAATAACTTGTTCTTAATGAACCCATGTTGCTTCTTAATGATCACTGATTCCATTTCTAAATGCTCACAGACCATTCCTTTAACATTTCTTCATGTGATTGTTACAAGAAATTGACATTGTTTTCCCTGGCATGTAGTTTGAAGGATTCATCTTATAACCAACTTTGGATACAATGTCTTCTCCTGTTCTCATCTCTCATTGTGTTTTGAAACTCACTGACACCAGTTCCATCACATTTGTAGTTCTTAAATCTCCTCAGGTGTAGTTTTTCTAAATCCAGTGACTTGAACTGATTTAGGGCAGCTAAGTCCTCTCTTATCATCTCTTTATTTATTTTGAGTTTTACTTTCTTGTTAGCCAGTTTTCCAGTGTGAAGGCTTCTCTTGTTGGCAGAGGGAACGTGAGCAAAAAAGGAGTTTAGTAGTTTTTCCTATTTATCCCAAGAAAGGTTTCTGTTGATCAGCTTCTTTCCCTTAGCATACCTAAAAGGGCCTTGTTGTTTTCTTTAAAGCCTTTTCCCCTTTTGACTTGCCCAGGGTCACACAGCTAGTAAGTGTCTGAGGCTGGGTTTGAACTCAGGTCTTCCTGACTCCAGGGCCAGTCCTATCCATTGTATCACCTAATTTCCCTTCCACACTTTTTTTTTTTCTTTAGCCTTCTTTTAAAGCTTCAGCTTATTTAGGGTTTTAGCCTTTCTAATATTCTTACAGGATCATTCCAATCTTTAATAGCCATCTTTGGATATCTACATTTGCATCCATCTTCTGTATGCCATGTCTTTTTTCAATTCTTAGTAGTTTCCCTTTTAAAAAGAATCCCTTTTTCTTCACCAGAATTATCATTGTTAAAAACCTCAGATCTCATGTGAGAAGAATCCCCTTGTAGAATTGTGGGCTGTGGTATAGAACTTATCTATGCTCTGCACTCTTTGAAATGTATTTTCCTAAAGTCTAGGGCACAGATCAGACTATCTTCATCAACTATGTGTGTAATTTAAGATTCTAAATGTGGATTCTAATCTGTTCCCCCAGTTTTGGGGGAAACTGACTAAAATCACTGATAAAACAAGTTTAGGTTTTTAAGGGTTTATTGGAAAACAGAAAGAAAAAGATTGAGAACAGAATTCCAACAGCTTGGCATTCCTATCTTTCCTCAAATTTCATGTGAAGTCCTCTGCTGCCACCACCACCAAGTCAGGAACCCCAAAAGCCCCAGAGCTCTCTGCGCAGGCTCCCTCTCCTGCTTCCTGTCTCCTCCCAGAAAATAGGAGGCTCCTCAAGTTGATTGGCTGGTAGCCTTGATAGACAGCACCCATGAGCAAACGTCATTTCCTGACGCCAAGGAAAAGCCACAATGTCTCTGAGGCATTTCCTCATGGTGGAGCTTTCCCACAGCAAGTCTCCAGTAGGTGGCATCATTCCAATCATTACAGTCCCCCCTTTTGTTCCTCAAGAAACAAAATGTTTCTTTGACGGAACAGTAAAAAGAATATAACTATTGCTAACTAATAATATGTGAACAACAATATAGAAAAGGAAGAGAGGAAAGTTTTGTCCAGAGGGGCGATTTTTTTTTTTCCTCATGAACTGACGCTTTGACATTAGTCTTGCAAAGGGAGAGCCTCTGCATAGAGTACATGTTACAGATGGCATAGGCTTTTCCTTATGGTGGAGCTTTCCCACAGCAAGTCTCCAGTAGGTGGCATCATTCCAATCATTACATATGTTATATAAGCAGTTATATCTGCTGCATATAAGATGACATGATTATTTAGGTTCCTGTGATCTTAAGGGGAAAAAATGGTTGTCATAGTAAAAAAGGCAGCTTTGAGTTGTTCAGTAATTCATCTTTCTTCCTTCTGGCAGGACAGTATATTATGTACTACTGCCGCATGTCTCTATGCTAGATGTTTATGGCCTATATACATAATTGAAGAAAGTGGTAAAAATTTCAGTTAGAGATTAGTGAAAATTAAGATGTATTATCTCCCCATAAAAGTCTGGCCCTTCCCTCCAAAAAAATCTATCAGTGAACCTCTGTTTAAAAATTCCTGTTTTAGAAAAAGGTAACCTTTGCCATACTCCAGTAATGAGTTGCACTAAATTTCAGTGATACCTATGAAGTGGTAGGTATCTTGATAATGCATAATCTAATATTTCCATGGATTTGTAATCTCATCAAGGTAGGTTTTCCTTCCATTGACACAGTTTATCCTCTATCTGCATCTGTCATCTGGTACAACTCATGTCTAGGTCCTCCAATAAATTCTCCACAATGGGTCCATTTAATATTGAGTATTTTCTTCTAAGTCACTTAACCATCCCTTACTCTTGCTTTGACTGACAGACCTCCTTTTCTTATTGTCCCTGGTAATATCCTATGCATAACTTCTCCTGCATAGTTGTTTTTTGGAAGCATTACCCTGCCAAATTTCTTTCCATTAACCTTTGAGTGACCCTCAACTAATTCTTTGGAGACTGGTTTATCATTACTCATTCCTTATAGCATCACCAAAAGAATATTGGTGTTAAAAGATGAAATTTACTTCAAGGAAAAGCTTGAAGATATTAAAAACACTGCAATTTCCTAAAGTCAGTCAATAAACATTTTAAATATCTACTATGGCCAGGCACTGTGCTAAGTGCTGAGGATACAGAGAAAGGTAAAGCTAGTCCCTGTTCTCAAGGAGCTGATAGGGGAGACAACATTTAGACAACTATGGACAAGCAAGATAAATTGAAGGTAGTCAGGAGAGGAATGGAATCTGCATTATAAAGGAGAAGTTTCTTTTATAAAGTAAGATTTTAGCTGAGACTTGAAGAAAGCCAGGAGGCAGAGATGAGGAAGGAAAACATTCTAGGCATGGGAATAGCCATTGAAAATGCCTGGAGTTGGATGAAGGAGTGTCTTATTTGAGGAATAGCAAGGAGGCCACTGCCACTGGATCACTGTGTGTGTGTGGGGGGGGGCGGGGTAGTGAAGGGGGGTAAATTATGAATGGCTTTGAATGCCAAACAAAGGATATACTTGATCCTAGAAGCAAGGGAGTCACTGGAGTTGATTGAGTAGCTGAATGACATGATCAAACTTGTACTTTAGGAAGATTACTTGCAGGCTAGTTCAGTAGTCCAAGTTGAGATGATGTGGGCTTTCAGCAGGGTGGTGGCAATGTCAGCAAAGATAGAGGAGTGCATATGAGAGATATTACAAAGGTAAAATTGACAGGACTTTGTAATAGAAGGGATATGGGGAATGAGAGAGTGTGGAGTTGAGGATCACTGCTAGGTTGTAAGCCAAGATGACTGAGAGAGGATGCGTGTGCTCTTGACAGTAATAAGTTTGGAAGGAGGGGAGGTTTTGAAAAAAGATTGAATTTAAGATGTTTAGAGGATAATTTAGATGTCTAGTAGGCAGTTGGAGATGTGAGAGTGGAGGTCAACAGAGAGATTAGGGCTGCATAAGTAGATTTGAGAATAATCATTAGTGAAATGATAATTGAATCCATGAGTGCTGATGAGAACATCCGTTGAAATAGAGGGTAAGAGAAGAGGGACACCCACACTTGATAGGCACAACCTGCACAAAGATCCATCAAAGGAGACTGAGGACCAGGTGTCTAGGTAGAAAGCGAACCAGGGTAGACTAGTGTCAGGAAATCCTAGAGGAGAGAGTATCAAAGAGAAGAGGATGATTGATAGTGTAAGACTGCAGAGATGAAAGATGAGGATTGAGAAAAAGGCCATTAGATTTAGCAATTAAGGGATCATTGGTAACTTTGAAGACAGCAGTTTTGTTTGAATGATCAAGTCAGAAGCCACACTAGAGAGACCTCAGAGAATGAGAAGAAAGGAAATATAGGCATTGATTGTAGATGGTCTTCTCAAAGGTATGAGAGATATTGGATGATAGGTAGTCAGGATGGATGGATCAAGTTGAGGTTTTTTGAGGATGGGAATGGCATGAACATTTTTATAGACAGCGGGAGAGCAGCCAGTCAACAGGAATGATTGAAGATAAGTGAGAGAAGAAGATAGAGAAAGCAGTCTGCTGGAGAAGTTGGGATATTATGGAATTAATCACTTGATTCACAATATAGAATGAATAAATCAATCACAATATAGAGGGTTTTGTCTTGGCAAAGGGCTTCCTCTTCATGTGATCCAAGGGTAAAGGTTGAGATGGTAGCAGAATGCATTTGGGTATTGTGAGATTAGGAGAAGGGGAGAAGAGGGAGTTCTTGGTTCACACAAATCGTCTCGGATTTCTTTGAAAATATCCCTTTTTATCGTTTCTTATGGTGCAATAATATTCCATTACTACATTCATGTGCCATAATATGTTTAGTTGTTCCCCAATTAATGGGCATCCTATTAGTTTCCAATTCTTGCCACTACAAAAAGATCTGCTATAAATATTTTTGTGCCTATGTCTCCTTTTCCTCTTTTTTGATTTCTTTGTGGGTATAGGCCTGGATTTCCTTTCCTTCACCTCACTATCAAAATTTTCTTTTTCTTTGACTCATTAAATCAGGTGTTATTAGAACAGCTTCACTTTTATGTATAAATGACAGAGATATATAGCTCTTCTTGCAGATATTTATATCACAGGAAAGGAGCTTATTTATTCAAATGAATATTTTATTGCTGGAATTTTTGAGATTTTTTTTTTTTTTTTGCGGGGCAATGGGGGTTAAGTGACTTGCCCAGGGTCACACAGCTAGTAAGTGTTAAGTGTCTGAGACCGGATTTTAACTCAGGTAGTCCTGAATCCAGGGCCGGTGCTTTATCCACTGCGCCACCTAGCTCCCCCGAGAATTTTTTTAACCTTCTAGTACTTCCTGTCTCCTTCAGAAGATCCCTGTTTCCCCATTCAAAGTAGTTTGCCAATAGTAAAATAAGTGGAATTATAAGTGTTGAATATCATGTAGCCATATACCACCCTTAGCACTATTTCCCCTATTTTACAAATGACTTCTCTGCTGAACTCTGTAAAACCAAAATGATTACTGAGAAAGTTTTCTTTGTTCTTAGTGGCAGAAGAAAACTATTCCAGGATAAAAGATTTTATCCCTTGAATAGAAACAGTCCATTTCTGTTTGTACATGGTTGTTCTGCTGAGTCTTAGGGAATTATGTTTTGTCTATCTAGTGTTTTCCTTCAACAAAGCTCTATAAAGGTTCTTGAGCTTTGGAATGTTACCTCACTTTACTTTAATTCCATTTCTGGATTTGATCATATTCTTAAGTTTAAAGTAAACGACTGGTGTTTCTTCATTTGTTCCTAATTCTTGACCCTATTTTTAATCTTTAAGTAGTTTGGGTTGGAGTGCTTCTTAGCAATTTAGTTTTCAAACTGGACATCACTTCCTAGTTTTTATTCTTTGAACTGTTTTTTTTCCCCACATTTTCACCTTTGAGGTGTTTCAGATGGTACTTCATGACAAAAGTTTGCTCACCCACCTCCTTCCTCTCTCTTCTTTTCTTGAATTCTTTCCACTTATGTGAGGATTGTTCAAATGCAGGTTCTATCTTTATCTCCAGTCTGTATTTGTTTGGGTCCAACAGTAAACATAAAACATAGGGGGAAAAGTTTTCAAAGGAATAGGTCTGATAATGTTATCTTTAATAATCTTGCTATTCTGTAACATCAATTTTCCCTTCCCCCACAGTTTATTCTGCATCTCTAGGAGGAGACAAAACAGTGCTAAGTTTTGATAAAACCAGAAGTTTACACTTGTCAACAACATTCCAAACATATGTTGACTGTGTTGTTGAATAGATAGGATCTGATAGTTTGTACCCGCACTATTTCACTTCTACTATGTGAATGATAACATCATAGAAATTTAGACTTGAAAAAGAATTTAGAGGGAAATGTCTTTTTACTGCTACCTGTATGTACATCAGGCATGTGCTTTATGAAGATTATTTTTGTGCTGCCCCTGGTAAATATTGTAGTTTACAAGAATGAAAAGGAGTCAAAATGCTAACCCACAGCCAATGTCTCTTCTCAGTTAAAGGTACTGAGGTACCTTTAGCTTCTCCCCTTCACCCCCAGTTGTGAATCATTTCGTTATTAAACATGTTTTAGATTCTGTGCCAGATGCTAGAGATGAGATACAAACAAGACAGTTCTTTCCCTCAATGAATTTATATTTTATAAAAATTGGAACTATGTAAAGAGCTATATAGCTCTTTACATCCCTAGTGACTTTTGGTGGGGGGGGTTGGTAAGGCAGTTGGGGTCAAGTGACTTGCCCAGGGTCACATAGCTAGTAAGTGTCAAGTGTCTGAGGCCGGATTTGAACTCAGGTCCTCCTGAATCCCAGGCCGTGCTCTATCCACCATGCCACCTAGCTGCCCCTCCGAGTGACTTTTTGACTTCATTTTCCCCCCTTTCAATGAAAAGTCCAACCAATTTTTGAAGATAAGTACTATAAGTGCTTTTTCTTGGTATCCTCTCCCTTTTCTCTCTTCTTGCCTCTAAGGTCAAAACTTATAATTTAATACTTAGTAGATATCCCTCCAATGATAGTTTGTATGTTTGTAAACCACATACATCACTTCATCTTGTTCAACTCTTATTTATGCTCTTCCAAAAATAATTGCTGGAGGGTTCACCCAGTGTGTTAGGAGGTCATACTCTAGGTCTTTTCACATCCATTATGTGTAAGACTACTGCAGCATTTGAGCTGTCAATTATCTCTCTTTGCTACAACTGGTCCACTTTTTTGGGGGGGGGAGGTGAGGCAATTGGGGTTAAGTGACTTGCCCAGGGTCACATAGCTAGTAAGTTGTCAAGTGACTGAGGCCGGATTTGAACTCTGTTCCTCCTGACTCCAGGGCTGGTGCTCTATTCACTGTGCCACATAGCTGCCCCTAGGTCCACTTTTTTTTCCCTGATTCTATATCTCCTGTGGATGATTTCTTATGCCTTTTGTTACATTGTCTACAAATCATCATTTATTTATTAGAGTATATTTAAGCCCACTGTAATCTCACCATTGTTTTTGTTTTCAATTTTGATTTTTCAGAGATTGTGGTGTTACAGGTTCTTTCAATTAATTTTTCCTTCTTTTGCTTCTTGTTTTGAGGCAATACTTATGATATTTCACCATTTTCTTCTATAGGTTATACAGATAACTTTCTATTTTATTTTATTTTGGTAACTTAGCATTTTTCCCCAATTACATTTAAAAACAATTTAAACATTTTTTTCAAATTTTGAGTTCCCAGTTCTCTCCCTTTCTCCTCCCCCATTGAGAAGACAAGCAATTTGACATAGGTTATACACGTGTAATCATGCAATACACATTTCCGTGTAAGTCATGCACAACAAACTTTTGAGATAGGTGCTGCTATTATTAAATTCTACAGTCTTTAGAAAACAATTGTGTTTTTAAAAATGATAAACATTTTTATTTAAAGTTTTGAGTTCCAAATTTTATCCCTCTTTTCCTCCCTTTCTTTCTTCCTCCCTGAGGTGGTAAGCAATCAGATATAGGTTATACATGTGCAATTATGTAAAATGACTTTCTATTTTTAAAAAGTGTTGCCTTTTACTTGCCAAGTCTTTCTATTTTGCAAGAGGTACAAATGTTTGCTGGCTGAAGGAGTTCCTGGGCAGTTGTGGCAATTCATATTGATAGAACTTCCATTGGAAATGGTTTTAGTGTATGTTGTTGTTAGTTACTTACTTCATTTCCCATTTTTTTGGAGTCAGTGACTTATTTGAATAGGTGAGGTTGAAGCTGTAGTAATTATATGCTGTCTTCTCAACTTCATCCTTTTTATTGGTGTTGATTTTGATCTTTGCTCTAAGTCAAAAGTCTGAACACTACTGATTTGAAAATGACATATCTTTAACTAGTCGTTTTCAACCTTTTAAGCTATCTGCAATTTTGTTTTGTGGTGTTACTTTTTGCATGCCATGCCCATCATCTTCTTGGTGAAGGTATTGATAATATAGATGTGAGACATTTTTTAATCCTGAACCAACTTATTTATTATTTTCCAACTTATTTTTTTGCTTTCCTTCATACCCACCTTTTTATTGAAGTCACTGAATATTAAGTTATGTGTCACTTAGTCTAGAGTTTAATTGCATTCTTTATAGAAATTTTCTATCTGCTCATTCTCTGCAAAAGATTTTGGTACTTAATCTGCAATAACTACTTCGTGATTGTCTTTTTTCCCTGTTTATTTGAATACAAGTTGACCAGCTGTCTACATGGAATTATTTCTTGTTGCATTTGGATGTACAATGAAACTAATTTGACCAACTTGTTTGCCCCTTCAAGGAGATAGTGAGTCATCTTTATTTCTATTTAGCTGCAGTTTCCTTTTTTTCTTCATGTTTTGTATATAGAGAAGATACTGCTATTGATATTGCAGAATCTGAATTGGAAGGAACCTCAGAAGCCATCTTTTTTTTTTTTTTTTTAGTGAGACAATTGGGGTTAAGTGACTTGCCCAGGGTCACACAGCTAGTAAGTGTTAAGTGTCTGAGGCTGGATTTGAACTCAGGTACTCCTGACTCCAAGGCTGGTGCTCTATCCACTGCGCCATCTAGCTGCCCCATTCAGAAGCCATCTTGAATAGGAACCCATTATGTGATTCAGTTTCAAGTGCATACAAACCATTTCTTGAATAATGCAATCTAGATTTTACCAAGTAATCTCGCTAGCCTTTATAGTATGAATACCATAGTTCTTTCAGCAACCCTAAGCATGTTTCCTCCCCTTTCATTGATATCCCTCTTGTTCTCAACATAATAGTTTTTTTTTAAGAAAACCCTTTTTGTTATCTTTAGCATTTATCAGAAACATCAGCTCATTGTTTTCCTGATACCAGTCTTAGAGGGTTTTGCCTTATGCAGTAGTCTTAAGTTGCCAGCCCTCTCTGTGCCAGCCACCCTCCCTTCCCTTACATAGCTTATGTATATCCTTGTAGAGCTTTCTAACCAACCTGTTTAAAGTCATTAGAATCAGTTATAATTGCACAGCTAGAATTTTATTTTTGATTCCCCCATTCCTCTTGAATCAACTTAATTTTTAGAAATCTTGTTATGAGAACTTGCCTATCTTGTATCTGAACTCTATGAAATTTGCTTTCCTAAAGGCTATGGTTATGTGTCAAACTATTTAGTGTTCCCCTCTATCTCTTGTGAAATTAGAAATCTCAGGTTCATTGTTCTTATCATTTCCAAATCACCAGTTTCTTATTATTTCTCATGAGCAAGTTCAGAATAACAGTCCTCTATTTTTCTTCTGGCTTTTGAAAGATGAATTTATCAGCAAAGTAAATAAAGAACTTTTCGATTGTCCTGTTTTCTAGCAGAGGGAGAGACCACCAGCAGGTGTCTCCCAGCGGTATCTCCCTGTGGGATAATTGATATCTCCATTACTACCATAATCATTTGATTTTGACAACTTTGTGATTTATGTGAGAAATTCCTTATCCTGTTTTTTTCACTAGCCTAAAGGCTTATTTATGGTCTACTCCTACCACTTTGCCCCCTTTTCTTCCTCCTTTGAGCCTCTTCCAAATGCCTTCTGCCTTACTTCCCTCCTCTTAGGTTAATTAATTTCCACCCCGATCTTTTTGGTATACAGTGTTGCTTAATGTTGCCTAATCAGTTATATTTGAACAGTGTGTTCCCTAAAGTAGCTTCATTCCAGTCATGAGTTGCATCCTGCCAAGTTTCAGTGATAAGTAAATAGGATTTTGTATGTGAATTAAGATCTCCAGCCTTATTATAATTCTTAAGATCATATGCCATATTTGAATTTCTAATTGCTCATTGGATACCCCTGTCCTAAAGAGCTTCTTAGCAACTCATATTTAACGTGTTTAAAATTAACTGATTTTTCCATTTAAATTTGTTTCTCTTCTTGATATCTCTCTCTCCACTGTAACAGCATTTTCCTAATGACCCATACTTCAGATCACTGGATCATCTTTGATTTCTTCTCTTATTTCACATATCAAATCTAATTACTGTATATGTAATATCTTTTGCATCTGTATTAGAAGTGTCATCACTGATTGGAGACTGCTCACTTTAATGTTCCTTCAAAAGTTCTTAGCACCAGGGCAGCTAGGTAGTGCAGTGAATAAAGCACTGGCCCTGGATTCAGGAGGACCTGAGTTCAAATCCTACCTCAGACATTTGACACTTACTTACTAGGTGTGTGACCCTGGGCAAGTCACTTAACCCTATTGCCCTGCCCCCCCAAAAAGTTCTTAGCACCTAAAGTAATATAGGATAAATATACTCAACAGTTGAAAACAAAGTTCTGTGTAAAGTTCAGGGGAAGGAAGTTTATTACCTACTGGAAGGATCAGGGAAGGTTTCATCACATTTGTGTTGGCCTTTGAAGGATGAGTGGGCATTTAATAGGTAGAGGGGGAGGGAGAGAAAACATTTCAGTTAATAGGAAATAGCATGAACAGAGATATAACTGGGACAGTTCAGGGAATGTTTGAAGGGCATAGTATTCTAATTGGAAGAGTGTGGACAGCCTGTGCAGGGCAGTGGTGATAACGGGTAACAATAGGAATGTTGGGTTATGGAGGCACCAGGTTTGGAGGGTCTGGAGTGCCAGAGAGAGAGGTGTTTGGACCTCATTTGGTATGGAATGGGATGCCATTGAAGATTCTTGAGTAGAAGAGTGATCTACCCCTAAGAAACAGAAGACTGGTTATCATATGAAGAGAGTAGTGCAAGTGGGTAATAATGAGAGGTGAAAGAAAGATTGTAGAGACAAAATGGATAGGACTGTAACCAAATGATAAGGGAGAAAGAGGGAAGAGCTAAAACGCCAGGGTTTCAGGTACAGGAGACTAAGTGTATGTTGGTGGCGGCATTAACAGAAACAGTGCAGTTAAAAAGAAAAGCAGATTTATGTGAAGCAATAATAAGTTTGATTTTAGTTGTACAGAGTTTGAGGTGCATAGGAAATACCTCTGTTTCTTGTCTTTTAGGTAGTTTTAAATTCAGATCTTGGAAATCAAGGCTGGAGATTTAGATTTGAGAGCTTCTACAAAGAGGTGACATTTCAAACAATAGCAGGACTATATTTCCAAGGGAACACATAGAAAGAGAAGAAAAGAGGGGCAAGAGCAGAATTTTGCCTTAAGGGATTAGGAAAATTATGAGGACAGTAGAAAAAATATTTGAAACAGACACATACAAGCTTGAGTTAATAAAAAGGTGCCTCAAAGGGAGGGATAGAATTTGGAACTCAAAACTTTAAAAATGTTTATTTAAAAAAAAAAAGTGAGCTTTTCCCGGCCTTCACACCATTGTGGTCAGACTCTCCGTGGGCCCGCTGCAACCTCGGACCCAACCTGAGTAGAGCCTAGACCGCCGACATGCACTTCTCAGCTGCCTACCTCCTGGCTGTCCTTGGCGGCAACGACTCCCCCAACTCAGGGACCTGAAGAAGATCCTGGACAGCGTGGGCATCGAGACGGACGAGGAGCGTGTGAAGAAGGTTATCTGCGAGCTGAGCGGCAAGAACAAAGATGTGACCACACGGGAGCAGTAAGTTGGCCTCCATGTCCTCCTGTGGTGCTGTTGCTGTTGCTGCTGCTGCCAGTGCTGGCTCTGCTGCTGCAGAGGAGAAGGAGGAGTCAGAAGAGTCTGATGATGACATGGGCTTTGGTCTCTAACTGAGCAACTATCCTGATCCTGGAGTGAATAAACCTTTTATTTAAGAAGGAAAAAAAAAGTGAGCTACAGGAAAAAGAAAAGGAAAATTTTAGAGGCCAGATTGTTCTTTCCATTTACATTATTGTTGACCCTGTGCAAATGGTTTTCCTGGCTCTGCTTACTTCACTTTTTTTGGGTTCATTTAAGTCTTTCTATACTTCTCTATATTCATCATGATCACCGCTTTTAGTACAGTAATGTTCCATTACATTCATGTACCATTTGTTTTGGCTGTTCTCCCCAATTAATGAATCAATCTTTGGGGGGGGGGCATGGGGCAATGAGGGTTAAGTGACTTGTGCAGGGTAAGTGTCAATTGTGTGAGGCTGGATTTGAACCCCGGTCCTCCTGAATCCAGGGCTGGTGTTTTATCTACTGTACCACCTAGCTGCCCCCGATCTACTTTTTAAAAAATAGTTCTTTGATCCTGCAATTGCTGCTATAAAATATTTTTATGTATATGGAAGCTTTCTTTTTGTCAGCTACCTTCTTGGAGTATATAGCCAGAAGTGAAATCTCTGTGTCAAAGGGTATAAATATTTTAAGTCATTTTATTTGTATTTCAAATTGTTTCCTAGAAGGGGGTTCAGGACAGAGCCCTGTGGGATAATTGTGAGATATTTTGAAGTAGTTGCACAGTTGTAACAGTTATCCAATTGTGGTAACTTTAAATTTATTACATGAGATGGAATGCTGAATTTGGGGAAGTAGGCCAGTTTTACTTGAAAGTAGAGCCTGTGAAAGGGAGTAATGTATAGTAAGTTTAGGCTGAAGAAGTGATTTTCATCCAGATCGTGAAGTGCTTTAAATGCCAAGAAGAGGAGATTTGGATTTTATCCTTCAGGCAGTAGAGTAACGTTGGAACTTACTGAGAAGGGGAGCACCATGAATACCTAGGTACCTTAGGGTATTTATTTTGATAGCTTTGTAGAGGATTGTATTGGAGAGAAGAGACAGACAGTAGAAGCAGGAATACTAGGTTACAGACTTTGGCATTAAACCAAGGGAGATGTGATTTGGCCTTGAACTAGAATAGTCAGTAATTAAAGAGAAGTGAATTGATGTAAGATTTCTAGATGTGGAATTAAGATGTGGAACAAGACTTTGTAACTGACTGGATCTTTAATTGCCAGCCACCAGACTCATACTCTTGAGCTTTTTCTGCTTTTAAAATTTGTAAGATTCACTTTTCAGAACTTTACCCTGTCATTATTAGTGCTAGACACATGAAAATAAAGTAGTTACGGGGGGGGGGGGGCGACACAGTTGTGTTTTGTTCTTTACTATTGCAGTAGTTCTTAAATTTATGTTTCTTGTGGGACTATATGTAGCTAAACATCCCCTTGATTTCTAGTTCTTTGCCAGCACAGAAAGAGCTCCTATAAATATTTTTGTACACAGAGGTCCTTTTCTCTTTATTTTTATCTCTCTGGAATACAGAGCTAGTATTGGAATTCTGGGTCAAAGGGTGTGCACTTTTCTAGCCCTTTGGGCAAAGTTTCAGATGTCCACAGTTCCAAACCAGAATAGTCGGACCAGTACCTATTTTGGCCTCATCTCTTCCAGCGTTTGTTGTTCCCAGTAAGTGAGGTGGCACCTCGGAGTTGTTTTCAATCGCCTTTTTCTGATCAGTAGTGACTTAGGCAGCGTAGGGCTGCTCATCCATGGGGGAATGGCTGGACAAGTTGTGGCATGTGATTGTGATGGACTACTATTGTGCTGTGGGAAATCATGAAGGGAGTGGATTCAGAAAAACATGGCAAGATCTATGTGAAGTGATGCAAAATGAACTGAGAAGAACTAAGAAATCACTATGTGCAGTAACAGCAATGCTGGAATGATGATTCAAGACAGTTCCGGAGGACTCGTGATGAAAAAATGCCATCCACCTCCAAAGAGAGAACTGATGAACTCTGAGTGCAAACTGAAGTATAATTTTTCACTTTATTTTTTAAAAAATGTGGCCAATATGGAAATGTTTTGCATGATATTTCTTGCTTTCTCACTGAGGGAGGGGTTAGTAGGGAGGGAGAGAATTTGGAGCTCAAAATTTAAAGAAATAATGAATTTAAATGTTTTTTTTTTTAAAAACAATACATTCCATGTTTCACAACTATAGTATTTCGCTTATTATGGCATAAAAATATTCCATTACATATACCACAATTAGTTCAACCATTACTCAGTTGTCTAAGAGGCAATCTGAGAGTTGGGTGGCAAGTGGCACCAGATGTGGATAAACAGCCCCGAAAAGGGCTCTGCAAGCCAGAGGGCTAGTGTTCCTTGCACAGATGGCTTCAAGAAGCTGTGGTGTGTGCAGTGGACACACTCTGGTAGAGTTGTCTTGGCAAATGGGCTAAACCAGGTTATGGGTGACAGGGCTCAAACCCATTGATGAGTTAAAGGGGGATGTCTGTCCCAAGCATGTGAAGATATTCCCTGGTGGAATGAGCGCTTGAGAAGAATGTGTTCCAACAGCCATGAAGGCAGCTGAAGTAGGCTCTGTGGAGTGCTTGGCCAGACGCTGTATCTTGGGCCATCCCCAATCTTGATTTTTGTCTTTCCCCTGAACTTTGATGAAGAGAGAGGCTGATGACTGTGCAAATCTGCCCCACTTAAATACAGTTCACTTGCAAATCAAGACATCTCCCTTGATGTTGCTGGTCCTCTTTGAAAATGTAGAACTAACCACAGTATAGCTGAACATACTTTGGACATTAAGTATAGTTGTAAAAGGGATAAATATTTGCAAATAGAGAGGTGAAGTTTTTCAGTCTGAATCCCAAGAAACAATAGGAAAAAATGGAGAAAGAATGGTTCAGGGATTTCAGTGTTCTTCCTGTCAATCAGTTTATGATAACTGGGGAGAGATTCCTCCAGAAGAGGGTCTTTCTTCTTTACTCTTAGCTTTTAAAACCCTTTGGGATTCCTGACATTTTTGTTACAAGTGTTCCAAATCAGCCCTTCAACACACTGTCATAACCTTCAATTATTTTCCTTTATTAAAATTTTTCCTTGTGTTTTTTGGTGTGTTGAATTGCTTTTGTCATATTGTAGTATACAAGAGAACCTTGTGTTCTTGCATAAATGTAGTAATTAAAATGTTAACTTGGACAGAGGTAGCATGGTTTAGTTTTCTGATTAGTTTTGTGAGATGTCCCTATCTAAAAAAATTTAACTTTTTTCCTTCTGTTTGATATTATGTAGAAAGAAGGAAAGAAAGAACGGGCTATGGTGGACAAGGTATTCTTTTCAAGAATTCAACAAATTCTGAAAATTATGGTTCCTAGAACATTTTGTAAAGAGGTAAGTCTTATTTTGAGAAAACAGACCCTGTTATAAAGTAACTTTTGATATATGTCATAGAGAAAAATGATAAGTCTGGAGGAAGAAGACCTAGGTTTGAATTGGATTTCTGCTGCATGCTTGTTGGGTGACCATGGACCCTTTACATCTCTTAGCTTCAGTTTAATTTATAAAATGGGCATGATCACTGGACAAGGTTGCTGTGAAGAAATGTGTTTTTTTCAGCCTTTAAGCATTGTATCTTCTTTTTGGATTGCAGGTCAGATCGTTTCCTATGTGGACATACTAAACACTGTCTCATTCTTCAGTCTGTCCGTTAGTGACATCTTTCTTAGAATAAACAGACTAAGCAGTGTTAGAAACAGAGCTCAATAAAATAAGTAGACAAAAGCATTGTAGGAAGTTTTGAAATGTGGTTGAGAAGAGCGACCGATAACCTGAGGGGCAAAGGAAATAAAAGGACGCTGTGGCATGGCCCTGGAGTTGGGAGGACCCGAGTTAAAATGTGGCCTCAGACGCTTAATAGCCTTGTGACTGAGCAAGTCACTTAACCCCAATTGCCTCCCAAAAAACAAATAAGACAAAAAGCACACTATAGAAACAGCCCGTTCTTCTGTGTGCAGCAGGACTGAATCAGGCAACACAAGTGTCTGAGCACACACTGCAAGACTGTCCCTCCCAACTTCTGGCACCTGAACCAACAGAGTTAATTTAGGAGGGGAGCTGGTAGTAAGAAAGAAAAAATAGGTTCATGAGCTTTTCTGCCCTTTTTTTATTCTAAAAACATTGTCATCATCAGAAACACAAAGAATTGTTTACATTAGTATTATTATAACCAGAACATTTACTTGTATCTGGACCTGTAGAAAGGGAAAGGAGAATAGAACAAACATTTATAGAGTGCTTACTCTGTGCTAGGCAATTTATGCTAAGCATTTTACAACTGTTAACTCCTTGGATTCTCTCAACAACCCAGGAAAGTATGAGCAGTTATTATCCCCATTTTACAATTGAGGAAACTGAGGCAAATTAGGTGAAGTGACTTGTCCAGGGTTACAAACCTAGTCAGTGCCTGAAGCTGGATTTGAACTTGGGTCTTCCTGACTCCAGGCCCTGCACTCTGTGTAGTATATTGTACTGCCTGATTGCATCTATTATACATACAGATACATAGATTCATAGACTAATAAGCCATTAGAACTTGAAAGGGACTATAGAGGTAGTTTAGCCCTAACATTTTTATTTTTCAGATGAAGAAACTGAGTCCCAGAGAAATTAAATGACTTGTTCAAGACACAAAGCAAGGTAGTAACATAGTTCAGCCTAGAAGCCCTCATGTCACCTGAGTCCTGGCTCATCATCACTATAATTAAACATAATTTTTTCTCTCTAGGAATCTGTGATTCAGAAAGAGAAAATAATATTTCAAACATACATTTAATAATACAAGTCTCATTTGTCCTGGTTTATCCAGATAATAGTTCTTAACCTTCTTTTGTGTCATGGACCCCTTTATCAGTTAGGTGAAGTCTGTGGATCTCTTCTCAAATGAATATTTTTAAATGCATAAAACGTTTGAAAACTCACATTACAAAAGAAACTAATTATATAAAAATAAGTTATATTAAAAAGTTTACAGACTCAAGGGTTTTTGTTGTATTAGTTTACAATATATTAACAAGGTGTTTGATGTTGGCAGTACTTACTGATTACCATATCTTCAGTCTTTAACATACGCTCCTACAAAGGTATTTGAAAGAGTGATAAAACTCTTAAAAATCTGTAGATACATATACCTAAACTATATAGTAGAGTTCAACTATGTGTTCATAATTAAGTGGCAACACACAGACATATATGGGGGAAGGCAAGGAGAGAGAGGGAGGGAGGGGGACAGAGACAGAGACAGAGAGGGAGTGTTAGTTTATATGTCAATGAACGAAGATGAATTGGTAGGAAATTGCGAGGCCCAAATCCTTAAGGAGTTCACTCCTGAGATAATATGCTTCTTTGTCTAAGATACTTTATTAATCCAGTACAGGAGGGATAAAGGGGAAATGGGCGTGCTTAATTGAAAAAATATTACCAAGGTTGGAATGGTGTTAATACTACATAATATTGGAAAGACTACTGATGGAACTGTCTGTATATAATAATGACTTTGTACAGGGTAACTTCTTGAGAATTCTAGACCTTGGGAGAACATATTTCCAGAAATTTAGTTATATTTTATTTTTCTTGGAGTTTGAGGGGATTGAAAGCTGTATCATGGGTTTAGGATTCAATAAACTCAAGGACTCTGAAACCTTATTGCAACATGTACCCCCTTGGACTTGTCTACTTGCTATTGAGGTCCCCCCCCCCCCGTTTTTTTTGGTGAGGCAATTGGGGTTAAGTGACTTGCCCCGGGTCACACAGCTAGTAAGTTATTAAGTTCTTAGGCTGGATTTGAACTCAGGTCCTCCTGACTCCAGGGCTGTTGCTCTATCCACTGTTGCACCTAGCTGCCCCCTGAGGTCCCATTTTTACCCTGCTTTCATTTAGAGGAAGAAATTTTCACAACTGTACTATGGCAGCTTACAACCAACCTAGACCAATAGAGTTGCCCTGTACATAGAAAAATATGTTGAATTATCTGCAATAAATGGATACGTGTGATTTACATGGTAGTGAATAAAGAAAGAGTGGTAAAGAATTGTGAGTGGAGGGATAGGTGTAGATGAAATAAAGGGTATTTATTTCTTAGACTCTTAAGGAGTTGAAGGAACTTTAGTGTCTGATTCAGTGCTGAAATTTCCTCCACAACATTGCTTGCAGGTGGTCATCCAGGCTCTATTAGAACACTTCCATTGACTATCAAGCTTATTCCATTTTTGGATAGTTCTAATTGTTAGAAAGTTCTTTATTATACTGAGCTGAAATTGACTTCCTAGTAACTTCTACCTATTGATCCTTTTGGACCAACTTTCAATAAATATAATTCTTTTTTCACATTAATTAAATCCATGTTGCCCCTTAATCCCTGAGTTGTTCATACCACCTTGCAGTATACCGCCCTGTCCTGTGAGGGGATTGTTTGTACTCTCACATACCAGGACCAGGGTAGGGTAGGAGAGAGTAGGATAGCAAGGTAGGCTTTCTTTTAGATAGGCTTTAAACTAAACATTTTAAAACTCAAGGTAACTTTATATTTAGTTCCTATGTTATTTTAGTACTTTGGTGACTCTGATGTCACAAATGTCCTTGTGGTTCAGATCACAACCAATAGGTTTTCATCTCATCTTGTGTAATTCTTGGCTGTATTCTTCAGTCAGTTCTTTGCACTTTAGGGGGATTTCTCTGTCTCTTAACCAAATTGTCCATCTGTTGTGCCATACTTTTTAGAATTTTTTATCTTCCTTCATTTCTTAAGGTGCTGTGATGTTCTGTTTACATTCATATACTACAATTTTATTATCCATTTCCCACTTGATGTATTTCTACTTTGTTTACAGTTCTTTGCTACCATAAAAAGTACTGTAAAACATACCTACTTTCATGACTTCATCTCTCACTTTTCTTCCAAATGTATATTTTCAGCTGACAGTAATTGGTGGAGAATTCTGGCATTATCTCTAATCATAATAAACCTTTCATGGTCTCATAACAACTATTCACCTTTAAATTGTGCCCTAAGATTTAGAGACCTCCCATTATCCCCTCCCCCAAATCCTGCAAAATATATACTATATTTTATTATAACCAGTTTATAGACAAGGAATCTGATACTCAGAGAAACTATTTAATTTGCCCATGATCAAATAGCCTGTAGTTTTCATTCTTCTCTCTATGCTTTTATTCAGTTGTGTTTCCTTATAGTGCTTTACTGTTGCTTCTCAGCCAATTCAGATTCTGCCTATCCTTTAAGATCCTTTTATTATTGTTCTGTCGTTTCAGTTATGGTTATGTCCAACTCTTTGTGATCCCATTTAGGGTCTTCTTGGTAAAGATATAACAGTGGTTTGCCATTTCCTTCTCTAGCACATTTTACAGATGAGGAAGCTGAACAAACATGGTTAAGTGACTTGCCCAGGTTCACATAGCTAATAAATCTCTGAGGCCAGATTATGCCTGATGCTCTATCCAATGCACCACCTAACTGCCTTTTTGAGATCCTTTTCAAGTTTTACCTTTTATAGGATGTTTAAAAAAAAAAACCCAAACAACAAACCTATTCTCTATCTCTTCCTTCTTTGTATTCGTAAGAGAACTTAGAGTTTGTACCATATAATTTTAGCTCTAGATTATATAAAATTTTAGGATTAAAATAGTATAATAGAATGGGAAAATGGGAAAAATGTTATAGATTGTCTGTTTGAACCAAATACTATTACAAATGAAGAAACTAAGGCCCAAGAATAGAAATTAATTTGCCCAAAGCCATAGGATTGGTTAATAACCAGCACTGGGACCTAGACACCAAATATCTTGACTTCCAATTTAGCACTCTTTCTGCCACATAATAGTATTGTTTTTTCATTGTTTGTTCCCCAGTTGAGGTAAATTCTTCAAGTATGATAACTGTAGCTCTAATAATGCTGGGCAGATACTGATAAACTTACTACTTCTTGGTTGTTGACTATTGTATTAGGGATTAGAGGTGGAGGGGAGAGAGATAAGGCATTATTTATTTATTTATTTATTCATTCATTTATTTATTTATTTTTGGTGGGGCAATGAAGGTTAAGTGACTTGCCTAGGGTCACACATCTAGTAAGAGTCAGTATCTCAAGCCGGATTTGAACTCAGGTCCTCCTGAATCCAGGGCCGGTGCTTTATCCACTGTGCCACCTAGCTGCCCCAGGCATTTATTCATAGATTGAAAAAATAAAATTTAACCTAAAAAAGAATATTTTATGGGCAGAATTATTATCATTGTTTCATTATTAAAGCACAACTATTAGCAGACATTATATAAACTCCATCTTGGAAAAAATTGTCAGCTATAAGGTAAGTTGAGGCAGGTAGATGCTTGGATTTCTATAATAATGGTATTTGTTGCCAGTTGCAGTATTGGTTATTAAAATGAATAATGTATTCTTATGGTAAAGGGAAAACAAAGCTCAGGATTATTTAACTGCTTAGGGTTTTTAAGCATTGTTTAATTTATTGTATGTATTTTCTTCTAGACAGGTTACTTGATACTTATTGCTGTTATGCTGGTATCTCGCACATATTGTGATGTTTGGATGATTCAAAATGGGACACTCATTGAAAGGTATTTTTCCATTCACTTCTATTATGTCAAAACTACTTTGCCACCAATTCAAATTTATTGTATTATCAAGAGAGAATCTAAATTACTACTAATTTAAATTTAAAATGATATAAATCATCAACCTGAATATTTTCAGTTGATTAGGCAATTATAATCAAAACATTAAAAAAATTTTCCATATATTCCACCAGGAAGCAAATAATTATTATAGGTTGCCACTAGAAAAAAGTAAACCCCCAAATATCTTGAAACTAATGCTTTTAATATTTTCTTTACTCTTTTTCTGCATATTGAAGTGTATTGGATTTGAACTTTGAGACCATTTTGAATTAGAGTTTTAGCTTAGAAATTAAAGACTGAAGTGTTCTGAAAAGGTTTTTTTAATTTTCTTGTAAGTTAAGAGTTTTTTTCTTTTGTGGTCTGCTTTTAGACTAGGATAGCTTTACTAATCAAAATATTTACAATGATCATTTACTGAAATATTAGATTGAAAGCTGTACCAAAGGTTTTGAGATGAAAATATTTTTCTCTCTCTGAGATACCTTGTATGTATCTTGGGAAATTTGGTGAGAGACAGGGATGCCAAAATTCTTCATTTTTTCAGTTTCTTTTTGAGGGTAGGGGAAATCAGCATTACTTATTTTAAAATGGCATAATTATCCATATTACTTTTACTGAAAATGTGATTATTAGTGCATTTTGCTGAAACTGAACTGCAATCAGTCTATGCTTTTTGACATGTAGCAGTTTTCTGTCCCACTTATTCATTGTTGTCTCACATTTATATATCACTTATCTTTGCCCTTACTATTTATATATATATATATATATATATATATATATATATATATAAACAAATATATATGAATCAAGTCCTTAGTTTCTTTAATAGGGATTCATATTGTTTGTCTTGGGACATAACAGAATGGGGAGAAAGATGTGACTTAACAAATTTTTAAAAACATCTAGAAACCATAGGATATGTATTTGTGTAGTCAGCCCGTATATACAATTTACACCAAGACTGTAATTACCACTTCTCTAACCATCCCATTGTTTGCTCTCCCTTTCTTCATCCTCCCTAAGGCTGATCTTTTGAGCATTCCCCTTCAAACCTGACCTTGATTTTTGAGGAAGTGGGGGTATGGGGGTGATGAACATTAGAGAAGAGACCATAAACAAAAGGACCAGTTCATGGAGGCCCATGCCTTGAATCCTGCAGAATAGTGCAATAGAAAGAACAATAACTGGGGTCACATCACCTGGGGTTGCATTTCACCTTGTATGCTTATATCACTTGACATCCTGACACCTCAGTTTTCTCATGTGTAAAATGAAGGGACTGGACTAAGTGACCTTGGAGGCTCCTGTATTCTCTAGTTCTACAGTCTTATGAATAAAAACTTTTAATAAGATCTTCAAAGATATTTGCATGGGGGTGTTGTTTGTGTGGTAGATTTGGTGTCTAATAACCTTACTTCCAAGGTTCAAATTTCACAACTGGTTTACCACAGACAAATCTCAGCTCAGACCTTCTGTTTCTTTGTGGATTATTAAGTCCACCTTAAAGTTAGTGGTCCTGTGATCCCAACTTTGAGTGCTTCTTTAAAGTTACAAAAAACCTTATGGAGAAAAGTATAAGGCATCAGTCATTTTAACTGTTTTAACTTGGGCTATCCAGATTACCTCAGAAAAACCCTTCCAAGTTTTAAAAAGGCAAGCAGATTAGTATAATGGGAAGAAATCTAACTTTGGAGTTAAGAGGACCTGGGTCCAAATGGGGCATTTGATGTTTTATTACCTCTGTGACCTTGGGAAGAAACAAGCCTTTATTAAGAGTCTACCCTTGTCAGCCATTAAGCTAAACAGTTTATAGTATGTTTTCATTTGATCCTCACATCAACCCTGTGAGGTAGGTGCTATCATTATCCCCATTTTACAGTTGAGGAAACTGAGGCAGGCAGAGAGGGTTAAGTCCAATGTCACACAGCTAATAGGTGTCTCAGCCAAGATTTAACTCAAGGCTTCCTGATGCCATGCCTTGTACTATTTTCTTTGTACCACTAGCTGCCTTGTATAAGTCATTTAATCTCTCTGGACCTTAGATTTTTCAGCTATAAGAGCTTGAGAGCTATGACCGTATAACATAAAATTGTTAATTGTTCATTACACTTAGCATTTTAGCTTTAGGTAGATCAATTTTATGATACATAGAATTGTGGTTTTCACAAGACTTTTAGGGTCACTTGTGTGATCATTATATCCAGGACATTTATGCTCATCTTATAGGACCTGGAGACTATTTTACTATTTAAGTTGTTATAGATTTTAATGGTTGTATCTTTGCTTTTATGACATTATTTCTTTAATATATAACTTATTTGATACTCTGTCCTTGAATAACCCAACCCTTGATTTTAACTTTGTTCTTTGGAATAACATAATCCACTTTACCATGTGGTTTTCAGGAATATGCTGCAAAAGCTGTAGAGGGGAACTGCCCCACACACCGCTGAATTATAATGCTTCCATGCAGGATAATTTTTGTTTATATTTTCATACCATTTAATATTTATGGTAGTATGCTAAATAAGTTTACAGGATATGATAAAAATTGCACAAAAGTGAAACATTTTCTATCAGGACTGTGGAGTATTATCTTCATAAATTTCTCTCATTTTCTACTTCCTAAACATCTTTGCATCTTGTTCCTTTCTAATGAAGTGATAGCTCAATTAAAGAATCATCATATGGGGATGAAGCTCTTTCATAATCTTGCTTACATATACTTTATATGTTTCAGAAAGCAGTATTGATATATATCACATTGTTGCTTCATGGCACTGTGAAACATCATGGTATTAATTCAAAGAGCTTTGGACCTGAAACTGGGTTGTCTGATTCCAAGTCTTAGTTCCACTGCTTAGTAATTATGTGACCTGGGATAAGTCCTTTAACTTTTGGGAGCCCCAGTGTCCTTGCCTTGCCTTGCTGAGGCAGCACAGTACTGTGAAAGGAATGCTCCATTTGGAATTGGAGGACCTGAATTCATATTCTGCCTCTGCTATGTAATCTGTCATATCCCTTTACTGAGCCTCATCTGTAGAATGAAAGGGTGAGACCAGATCACCTTTGGGAAAATTTTTATCTTTATGTTTTTGATATATGGTCTATAAAATGGGGAGTGTGACCTGGGGACAGAGTGTTGGATCTGGAGTTGAGAATACCTTTATTCAAATCCTGCCTCTAACATTTAGTAGTGTTTGGCCCGTTGCAGCTTCATTTCACTCTTGTGAGTCTCAGTTTCCTTTTTTGTAAAATGGGGATAGTAATAGGACCTACCTCACAGAAGGTGGTCATGTAAAGTGCTTTGCAAACCTTAAAGAGCGATATAAATAACTAAAGTTACTATTATTTATGTATATGAAAATTCCTAAAGCACTTTATATGTCTGCTAACATTTGTGTGTGTATCTTTTCAGAGCTTCTATTTTGACACAACACAGTTCAGGGTAAATAAGTCCAACTTTATGCTTTTTTTATGCTTCCTCCTTCTCCTTTGCCCTATTTTCCTTCTTCTCCTTTTCCTCCTCTTCCTCTTCTCCTACTTCTTTACTTTGCATGCCTATACCTATGATTTTATTTTATTTTATTCCCCCCCCCCCTTTTTTGGTGGGGCAATGAGGGTTAAATTACTTGCCCAGGGTCACACAGCTAGTAAGTGTCAAATATCTGAGGCTGGATTTGAACTCAGGTTCTCCTGAATCCAGGGCTGGTGCTTTATCTACTGCATCACCTAATTGCCCCCCATACCTATGATTTTAAACTTGTTGATTTATATTTCTTGTGTAAATAAATTTAGTTATTAGCACAAATAGGAATTTGAATTTAAACCTTTATTTCCATTTGTCTTAAGGATAGTTTTGTCACCTTACTAAGGAATTGCAGACATCAAATGTAGAATTTTTTAAAAAATTCTTTTTTAGGTTGAATGCTGGTGGTCAGGGAGGCCCCTGAAGTTTTGCTATTCATAAGTCTAGATCTTAAAGTAAATATTATTTAGTCATCAAAGGGAACCTCAGGGGAGGAGAAATGATTAAACAAAACTTCTGTTAGTGGTTTTTCCTAACCACTTGCCCCACCTCTCCCCAGCTTTAGGGAGATGAGTTGGAAACTGGCCTAGCTGTGGTAATTGGGTATATTAGAGTTCTGTTCATCATTTTTCAGATGAAGAAAGAACTAATTAAGTTATTTGGCAAAGGTCATATAGCTTGTTATTAATAGACCTTACACTAGAAGTAGAAGAGTGTGTGTATCTTCCAGAATATGGCACTTGTAGTAGCTGTTGAAACCTTGTTGCTAATCTTTAGCCTCATTCTGTTCCTCAAGTTTCACAGGTACACGTTTTGTTTTCCTGCACATTTGATGTACTGCAGACAGATATTACATTGGGTTATTTAAAACCAAGAGTGAGAGTTTAGTGCTTGCCAGCTTTATGTTGGTACCTTAGATTATCCTCTTGTTCTGTTACTACTTATCGACTATGTTTTTTCCCCCAACTCTGTTGCATACATAGTCATATTCAACTTTCCTTTAGATATTTATATCCTGAATCATACTTATATTGCTTAAACCGAATTCTATTTTATTTTCTTAACCTTCATTTCATTACCCTCTTATATTTCTTCCTTTTCTTGCTACTTGCTAAATATTTCTTCTAAAATAATTAATATATTTCTTTAGATTTAACATTAACTGTATTCACTTTAGACTTCTTTCCCTTTACCATGGAATCATACAAGTCTGGAGCCAGAAAAACCTTAAAAGATAATCTAATCCAACCCTTTCATTTTTGCAGATAAGGAAACTAAAGCACTGAGGGCTGATTAAATCATTTGACAAAGGTTATATATCTTGTTAGTAATAGATCTGGTACTAAAACACAGGTCTTCTGATTTCCAGTTAACTTTTTCCACTTCTACACCAGAGGCTGGGGCTTCTGTTTGCATATGTCTTGGGAGATATATATTGGAGTTGGCAAGATTCTCAGTAGGTGGGAGTTTACATTTGTCACTAAGTTTTTATGTCAGGTTCTTCCAGGTTTCCATTCCTTCCTTTTTGGGGGCAGTGAGCCTGAAAAAATATAATATATATGAATCAAGTTCTTAGTTTGAGCCACAATATCAGGTATTGCTCTGCCAGTTGTACGAGTTACTGATTAAGGAGGGAAATGGGGTATCAGTTACTGGCCTGCAGGTAAACTAGATCAGGCTTAGAGATCAGTTAAGAGTTACTGATCTTTTGGAACCCCTATTGTAGACATTAGATGTCAAAACTTTTCTTACCTTTTCAGATGAATTTTTTAAAAGGATTTAGTGACTCCTTTCAAGTACTCTGTGAATTCTTATAATAGTCATTTTGAAGTTAGTTAAGTTATCATAGGTACTTTTAAATTTCTGGTTTTAGTAGAATGCCACTTGAGGATTTTGTTTTCATTAAATGTTACAAATTTTTAAAACTTAAGAATTTAGATTATTGAACAATAAATTATTTGGAAACATGTAGAAAGCTAAGGTTACCTGCTATTTAAGCATCAGTTCAAATGCTTTTAGTGATTTGTGTATATATAGGTGTGTGTGTGTGTGGACATAAATGCCAAGAAGAATACTCTAAAAGGAACTTAACATGGTTCTTGACATACCTTGTTTTAATTCATATTCTATATAACTTTAGGTTTCTTTATCAACAGCTTGCTAATGCTTTTGCTTTGTGGGTAAATCTGATAAAAGGAAGGATCCTTTTCAAAGAAATAAATTATTGTTCTTTTCAAACTACAGAAAAAAAAAACAAATGAGTTCTTTACCGCTTTTGAAATTTCCAAGCATTTAAATAGCAGGTTTTTAGTGGGACATTTTAAAAATAAATAAACGGAAACTTTTGTTTTAAAATAATTTTTGTTAGAATAATTTGCTTTTATGTCACCTGCATTTTGCATCCCTACCCCTTCCAGAGAGCAGTTTTTATAATAAAAGAAATAAAAAGAAGGAAAACAAAAGTTCCCAGTAACATATTGAAAGATTTTGGCAATATATGAAGTGAAACTAATACTTTAAAAATAATTACTAGAACACCTATAGGATTTTTAAAAATATAAAGCAATTATTTTTTCTTTTGCAGTGGAATTATAAGCAGAAATAAGATATTATTCAAGAAACACTTTATAAAGTTTATAGCTGCTACTCCAATGGTAAACCATTGCTAAAAAAATAGCATGCATTTATTGTATTTTATAATAATGTGTGTTTCACCGCTTGAGCATCACTAAGGCACTTTGCTTTACATGAATTCCAGCCAAAGTTGTTAAGCTTTTTGTTGTCTTCACTGTTTTATGTACCTAATGTTCTTATCAATGTAAATAACATTGTATTCTTATTTGTTTTATTGGTGTTCATCACAGTCAATGTATTTTTTTTTTTGCATTTTGCTATTTGAGGAGTTCTTTTAAAGTTTAGTCTTCAATTTTAACCTTAGTCCCAAAGATTTAGCTTCTGGTATAATTTTTTAGATGATTCTAGATGATAAACTTTGGCCGGGGTGGGGGGGGGGGAGACACAGATAGACATTTTTAAACTAAGGATTCCTATTCATCTTCTTGGTACTATCATTTTTCCTGGTTACTTTGTTTTTACAAAGGCTTTGATAATTTTATAGTTTTCAATTCCAAAGGAAGCCATTAAATATAATTCTTCTCTGACATACATAATAGCTTAGAAGATGTAAAATATACTTTAGTTTTGAATAATAATGTCTTAGATACCACACTGAGTAAATTTTTCATTCTAAAATTCTTCCACTTCTTTGACTCAAAGAAGTGGAAGGGACCATATGCTGGTACTTATTCTTAAATTCATTTCACTCCATATTTTTTAAAAATCTCCATAGAATCAGTTCTGTGTTGTCCCTTAGTAACCTATTCCCATGCTTAACAACTTGACATGATATTTTTCCTCTCTGAATCCTTTTTAAAGTAGCTTAATACCTATTCCTTCTGTCCATTCTCCAGTAGAGAATAACTAGTTGTTGGGAATAACTGGTCGTCATTCTTGTTATATAGGCAGCCAGGTAACATGTTGCATAGAACTTTGAACATGGAGTCAGGAAGACCTGAGTTTAAATCCTGCTTCAGTCACTTATTAGTTTTGTAATTCTGGGCAAGTCACTTAATCTTTGCTTCAGTTTACTCATTTTTAAAATGGGGATAACAATAGCACCTACTTTACAGGGTTGTTGTGAAGATCAAATGAGATGGTATTTCTAAAGTTTTGCAAACCTTAAAGCACTGTATAATGTTAGCTATTTTTATTGTTGTTATCATAGTTGTTTTCTCCCCCAGGTAGAGGACCCTAAGTGAGGAACTACCTCAGCTGTTCTAATAAAATGTTAATATGTCAAAAGTTGTGACCAGCTTTTTTGTTTTGTTTCATTTTTTAAAGAAAATATTTTGACACCTTTTTACTTATGGATTCTTTGGATAATTAAAAATTCCCCAAAGTAAATGAAACAATGTACAGAGTCTGCTTACAATGATGATTTGCTTCATTTGCAACTAACACTCTGCATGTGGTGGTTTGCAGTGGTATCATTGGTCGCAGCAGAAAAGATTTCAAGCGGTATTTGTTCAACTTCATCGCTGCCATGCCTCTCGTAAGTGTACTTCTTTTTAAAAAATCAGGTTTGTGTATATATTTTTAAAAATGATTTATTATAAATAGAACTTTTAAAATCCATTCAGACTTATGGCCTGAATTTTTATCTCAAAAAAATTACAATCATCTGTTGTATTAGCCAGAAAAATTGCAGTCCTTCCAGTATGACTTACGGTTCCATTTCATTTCATTGTACATAAAGGACAGGGCCTTAAAGCTGGTACTTTTTATTTAGTGTAGCCAACTATATCCTATAGAACCTACAAATCTCAAAGCTATTTAGTCTTTATAGAAGACTCAATTAGAATTTTCAGTCTAACTTTATTTAACTACTTGAATAAAATATAAATGCAGTTTTGGGGGTATTAGAATTGTCAATTCCTTTAGTTTTTATTTAGTGGCTTTTTGCACTGTGGGGATTTTAACATTCAATTGAGGGGAAAAGGAGAGACTGCCCGTAAGATACCCATTTTAGGGGGCAGCTAGGTGGCACAGTGGTTAAAGCACTGGCCCTGGATTCAGGAGGACCTGAGTTCAAATGTGGCCTCAGACACTTGACACTTACTAGCTGTGTGACCCTGGACAAGTCACTTGACCCTCATTGCCCCGCCCCTCCCCAAAGATATCTATTTTAAATTGTCAGAAACCTAGATTTAGTAAAAATTGATGGGGATTGAAAAATAAATGGGAAAAGAATAATCAAAAAAGACCATTATTTAAAAAAAATTATTTAAAAAGTTGAACTAAGTATAGACATTGTTAATCTTGGGGTGAAGGCTCAGCCAGAACACTGATCTTTAGCATTTGTTTGTTTGAGAGGTTGTGAGGTAGAAAACAGAATTTTCTTGGAAATATTCAGAAAACATATACAAGGTATCCCCTAAAAATAAAGTAACCTGATATATGAAATTTTACTTTAGTGGAATTGATGAAATAGGAATGAATTTGGTATATATAAACTTCAGTTAATCTTTAATGAAATGTTGAGCTTTTCCTTGAGAAATTCAGCTTAAAGTATATTAAATTTTCCTCTTGTGTCTGGGATGCTGATGGGCATACTGGAATTATATAGAAGTCTGCTGTCATCTTTCTTGGTTACTGGAAAAACTTTTCAACATTCTACTGTAGTTCACATTGTATTAATTTTGACAGCATTGTAGCCAGCTACTCTGGCAAGAGAAATATGGAAACTTAATGAGACATTTTGCTATGTATTCTCTATTTTCTCCACCTTTTTCTGTATCTTCTCTCTGAATCATTTCTCATAATTTGTAATGAAAATAAGTAGGAAAATAAGATTGGATATGCAGAATTATATTTTGCAGCCAGCTTTTAAAATATGAATTTATGGATAGAATTCTGTTTTAGTAAATTTGCCAGTATTTTATAATTGTACCTTTGTATTCAAACTAAGATGAAAGCTTATTGTAAACTAGTATACTATTTTTGTTCTGTATATAGTGGACACATTGGGGATATTTTTCCTAACATTTTCCTGAATATTTCTGAAATGCTAGTTCTTGAGAAAGTAAATATGACCAAGTCTATATTTATCCCTTCTGTTATTTTAATACAATGAAATATAAACAATCTCAATAAAATTTTACATTTTCTCAAAAATGCTGTGTTGGACACATTAAGGGTTTTTATTTTGGGGGTTGGGGTAGGGAGCAAAATAACTTTTTTCTAATCAAGTTCCTTTGGAGAAGAAGATATTCCTGGATCATTTTATAAGACTCTGAAACTTTTTTTGGAAAAACAAAAATAAAGATTGTCTCTTAGGGAGGGACATCAGAAGAAAAGAGCTACACACAGATCTCAATATTTACCAGAAATCTAAGTTTTTAACCTGTGTTCTCTTAATGAAGCACCAACTTATAATGGTTAGATATTATAAATATTAAAATATTGTTGTATTTTCCATAAAATGGGTAGAATAAGGTGAAGAACAGGTTAAGTTACATGGAATCCCTATGGGAATGAAGGTCTCTTAGAATATACTTTCGATTTTCTCAGTAAAGGTGTCTTTCCCCATCCCCCACCCCCTATTTCTAGAGTAGTCTTAGGATCAGCGGGAGGGAGAGAATGTTACCAATTCAGGAACTGTATAATCCTACTAAGATGGATTATTCATGGTGTCCCAAAGCTCTTGTGTTACTGTGCTTATATTCACTATTTCCCTTATGTTTAGAAAGTAGTCCTCTTGCTCCCCATCTTCATCTGTTGATGTTGTACCCATATTCCATATTTTAATGTATAGCCTAAATGCTGTCTTTTCCATGACATATTCCTTTTTCCACCAGCCAGAAATTATCTTTCTTTTTTTGGATATCATTTTTATATGAGTTTATTTTATATTTTATCTCATAGTTACTTGCATTTCCCATGTATGTCTTGTAGCATATCATAAATTCCTTTAAATCTAGGACTCTGTTATTTATCTTTATGTATTCCCTAGCACCTAGCATGGTGCTTAATAAATGTTGAATACAGATCTGAGGAGTAGGGTCATCTTTTGAAATTCATGCCCTTTGAAGATAGGCACACTGAGTGTATTGTTAGTGGAAGTATGGATCACATTATGCAAATAAAATGACTAAAATATTTGTAGATTTTGACTCCTAGGTTTTATTACTAGGAATATACCACAAGGAGGTCGTTGATAAGAAGAATGGCTTCCCCATATACACTAAAATAATTATAAGTAACATGAGGGGGGTTTAGCAAAGTAGATTCTATAGATTGGGGAATGGCTAAACAAATTGTGGTACATGAATGTAATGTAATATAACTGATTTTAAAAAGGACAAATGTGATGAAGGAAAAATGGAAACATGGAAAGACCTACATGAACTGATGCATAATGAAGGGTATAACAGAGACAAGGAAACAATTTACACTGTGACTGCATCACTGTAAATGGAAAGAATAACAACCACAAAACATTTGAAAATGAATGTTGGAAAATTATATAGAACAAGCATGGCTCTAAAGAAGAGATATGAAAAGATACATCCTTTTTTGGAGAGGTGGGAGGTCCATGGATATGGATCATAGCAGATATTTTCAGAACTTTTCTATGTATTGACCAGTTTTGCTGGTTTTTTTCTTATCTTTTTGTCTTTAAAAATGTTTTGTTACACGGAATGGCTTGGGGAGTGAAGGTGGGGAAGGGAAGAACACCAGAGATTATTGCAATGTAAAAAACAAAAGATTGCAATAAAATTTCATTTTTAAAAAATTATGCTCTCTGGTTCTACAGCCAGCTTCCCAGTCTAATCATAGTACTCCACTAACTTCTTAGACATTTACTTTTCAGTGACTTAAGTACCTGACAGTGTTTCTTTTTAACTTAACCCCTTCCAGTCATCCTTGGTGACTTCAGTTACTTTATAGTGATACTTCATCCAATTCTCTGGATGCACAGGTCCTTGAACTCAATTCCTGTGGACTAATTTTCCAGTCCCATTTCATCCACTCACTGGTGTCCCATATCTCACAGTTACTTGGAACTGTTCCTGTTCCTTGCCCTCTGTTCAATACTTTTTCTTTTTCTTTAATTCCAAGGGAAGAACTTCATATTCATTTCTGTTAAATTTCATCTTGTTAGCTTCAGTTCTCCATTCATCTGTTTAGGATAATTTTAGGTCTCAGTTCTGTTATCCAGTGTATTAGCTTGCTTTCTTTGACAAATTTGATAAACCTATTATGTATGACTTTACCTCCCAGAGGGTTTTTTTTTTTGTCAGAAATGCACTGGGTAAACCTTAAAGTTCTGTGTAAATATGAGTTTCTGCTTTTATTTCTTCATAAAACTCCTCTGATTCTCAGTGTGGCATGGAGGTAATCCTGGGTTCTCCAGGAGGACATAAGAACTAGAAATTGCCACCAACCAGAGAAGCCTTCAAGAATGGACTATATGACAAACTTTTCTGCCAAGAATATGGCAGGAAATTACAGTGATGCTTATTAGCAGAGGACTGATCCTCTGGACATGAATATTTTGGGATCATGGTTGCCATCCATTCTAGGTAGTCCTTTTCTGTCTTCAAAGTGATGGTAGGGAAGCAGATAAAAGGAGGTAGAACTACACAATTCTTAGACCATCTATAATCATTAATTTACCTATTGGCATGTGTAATCTCTATCTGATGATCATTGAGTTGGTGCCTTACCAGAGGAACTTAACCAGAACCCTTGAAAGGACGGGAAAAGAAAAAAGAAATTTTAGTTATATGGAAAGGCTTCATAGAGGTTCTCAGAGAGCCTAGTGAAAGAGTTGGATTTATTTTCATTGTGTGCCCAAAGATAGCAATGTATTTCATAGATCCTTTGGTCCTCTTGCCTTGCAATACTCAAAATGAGTATAAACAAAAAGATTGTGGTAAATATTCATTGGTATGTGAATTACATGGGACAAAATAATAGTTAAATGTATTGAGTTATAGAATACATTTTTCACTTTTACCTTAACAAAGCTTCTCATATTAAATGTATTTTTTGCTCTAGTCATTTTTTGATGATTTTTCATTGGGTTCACAAGATTTTGTGCATCATGAAACTATATTAAAATACCATTTTAAGTCTAGCCTTGATTATAACCCCAAAGGTTTTTTCCTCTTTTTAAAATTAAAATTAAAAAAAATCTACAGACATTTCATAGGTTTTAAAATGGGGTTTAAATCAAGAAAATTCCCAGGAGTTGTGAGTAAAGAGAAGAAAAAATTAAGAGGACAGGATGGAGAAAAGTACATAATCATAACTGAATATCATTTGGATGAACTGACCCATAAAATGGAAGATCCAGGATTGAAAGGATTAGAAAATAGAACGTGGCAGTATGTTGTTTATAAGAAATGCTGTTGAGATAAAAAGAGTCATGGAGTTTAAGTAAGTCACTAGAGCAAAATCTAAGCGGCAAGATGATGTGGTAGATACAATACTGGGCCCAGTGTCAGGAAGACCTGAGTTCAAATGCAATTTCAGACATTTATTAGCTGTGTGATCCTGGTCAAATCACTTAACCGTTGTCTACTTCAGTTTCCTCATTTGTAATATGGGGCTAATAATATCCACCTCCCAGGGTTGTTATAAGTATCAAATGAGGTAATATTTCTAAAGCATTTAACACAGTGCATGACACATACTGAGTGCTATAAAAGTACTAGCTAACATAATCATAATGATGATGACTATGCTTTAGTGGAACTCAAAAAAGCAGCAGTAGCAATCATTTTAAATAAGGTTATGCTGATTAAAGGTTTTGGGTTTGTTTTTTTTTTTTAAGATAAGCTGGGAAATTAATTTTCATGACTGTTACATCCTTGGGTCCACAGCCTTTTTAAGTGAGAAATTTCTTTGAAGTTTTTCTTTCATGTCTTCCACAGATTAGCCTATAGTTCTTTACATTTTAATGCTTTAAGCAGTTTGTCCAACCTGGCACTTGTCTTGTTAGCTTTTTAAAAAGTTTGAGCCACTGATGTTTGAATATATGTTGGGGGTATTGAAGAAATGCACTGCATGCAACCCTTCCCACCATTGTGCTGGCTATGCCAGGAAGGTAGGAAGTAAAATGTGCCATTAATTTTTTTTCAAGAAGTCTTGTGTAATATTACTCTAGTTTTATACAAGCAGCATTAGATTCAGAGTTAGAGGGCCTGGATTTATCATTGAATTGCTCGGGGGCTCAATTTATTAACTTACAAAATATTATAATGACCTCTGAGGTTGTTTTCAGCTCTAAATCTATCATCTTATGACCGTTATAGATTCTAAACAAGGATTTCCTACCAGAGTGGAGTTTTTCTTAATGTTCCTTTTCACAGATTTCATTATACTACTTTTTACTGAAATCATTATACTGCTTGCATTTATCCCAGGAAAACTACAGAATATCCTCAGAAATGATCACTAGTTATTGGACAGCAATCAATTTAACCATCTAGAGTAGAAAAACAAATTGGATGAAAACACAAGAGCATAGACTGTATGATGTGGGGCTAGATGAGCTGCTTATTCAATATTCCCTTAAAAGTTTTTATCTTGAATGGTTGGTGATACAAATAAGTTGGGCCAAGATTTAGGTTGGAAGTAGTGTTCTAACTGAAACTGAATGGGATTTTCACTGATCCCAAATGGCTTCATGCTTCAACACTGATATTTAAATGATGATGGCATATAAAAGTGAGAGAAAGGACAAATGAAAAGATGTCAGGATATAAGTAGGCAGTAGTATATTTGTAGTAATAACTTGCACTTTAGAAGTGACAGAATAAATAATGTCAAGGACCTATGTTACCAGGAAAGGGAGTGCTGTATTATGTAGTGAGAATGAGAGAAATCCGATGGACAAAGTCCAAAAAAGGCTACGTTGGGTATCTTTGAGACATTAAAAGAAACAGTAGAATGTCCTAGGTTCATTGCATTGGACCCTATTGAGAGGATTTATAGAAACAAGGACAAAAATAACGAGATGAGAAATCATGGAAGGAATTGAAGTCTGAAATGGAATAGGGAAAATGTACATTCACACTTCATTCTTCTCAGCAATACAATGGTCCAAGATAGTTCCAAAGGACTCATGATGGAAAATGCTTTCCAAATCCAGGAAAAAAAAGAACTGTTGGGGGGCAGCTAGGTGGCGCAGTGGATAAAGCACCGGCCCTGGATTCAGGAGGACCTGAGATCAAATCCAGCCTCAGACACTTGACACTTACTAGCTGTGTGACCCTGGGCAAGTCACTTAACCTTCATTGCCCTGGGGGGGGGGGGAGAAATTAAAAAAAAAAAGAACTGTTGAATCTGGATGCAGATCGAACCATACTGTTTCTATTTTTGTTTTTGTTTTTCTTATTCGAGGTTTTTCCTTTTTGCTCTGATTCTTTTCTCATTATGTGACTAATGCAGAAATATATTTAATGTGATTGTACATATATAACCTATATCAGATTACTTGCTGTCTTGGGGAGGGGGAAAAGAGGGGAGGGATGGAGAAAAATTAGAAACTAGAAATCTTATAAAAACAAATGTTGAAAATAATCTCTTGGGGGCGGCTAGGTGGTGCAGTGGATAAAGCACCGGCCCTGGATTCAGGAGTACCTGAGTTCAAATCTGGCCTCAGACACTTGACACTTACTAGCTGTGTGACCCTGGGCAAGTCACTTAACCCCCATTGCCCTGCAAAAAAAAAAAGAAAATTATCTCTAAACGTAACTGGAAAATAATAAAATATTTATATTGGAAAAATGTGCATTCACGATGTCCAAAATTCATGTAAGTGTTAATGTTGCTAAATAAAAATATATGTTGAGTAGAGCAAAAGGGGAAAAACTCTCCAACAGACTAATAATACTGTTGGAACCTGTCATTTGACAAATTTTTGACCTGTGTAACTGAAGTATCATCCAGTTTGCATCTCTCTGTCTTGTCTTCATTGGTATTATTATGTGTGACTGTCAGATGTTTTGCTGAAATCAAGTAAAATACAGTGCAAAAAGAGCTGAATGTGAAATTCAGAAACCTGTTTTCAAATCTTGATTCTTGGTATTTAATAACTTTGACCTTCGACAAATCATTTCTCCTCTCTGAGACTCATTTTACTTTTGTGTAAATTAGAATACCTACATTATTCACCACTTCTAATTGTTGAAGTAATTAAATTAAGGTTATGTGTAAAGTGTTTTGTAAACTTTAAAATAAGTTGTTATGTATTTTGTCTTTCCCACCCATCAAGTAACTCAAAAAAAGGAAATGAAATTAATCTTCCATACTTTGTTCTTAACGAACTGCTAACCTCCCTCCCTGCTTTTAGTAATGTTTTCTTCACTTTCTAAATGTTTTCCAGTTGTCCTTTTAATCATCTATTCTAGACTTTTACCAGGAATTTACATCAGTTTCACTGTTTTATAGTAACTACCTTCCTCCCCACTTTTTTTTTAAAAATTCAGGATAATGTTTGCCTTTCTCTAGTTTTAGGGCACCTCACCCATTCACCATGATTTCTCCGAGTTCACTGACATCAGTTAAGTAGTATGTGCAAGTTCTTTCAGTAGTAACCTGGGTGTATTTTTTTCATGTCCAGTGTCTCGAGCTAATTTAGATTTAGTAGGCTTGCCTTTTCCATCTCATTTACCTTGAGTTGTTGTTCCCTCCTCACTTTTTTTTTTTTAAATCTCAAGATTGTTCTCCAGGAGAGAAAACTGAGGCAAAATGGCACCTCACCTAGTGGCTCTTCCTCAGAAGTCTTTCTCTCTGACATTTATATGGGCATCTGTTACAATTGACCACTTTGTTTCTTCTTTAAACTCTCTTCTTTCTTAATGATCTGCTGCTTTTCTTCTAGTTTATTCTTCTTTAGTTTTCTTCACTTTTTCCATTTCCTCCCCTGGTACTAGAAATATAGTCATTCCCTGGTGCTTTATTTTCTGTTTCTTTATCCTAGGTCCCTTGGTGATCTTGTCTAGTTGTATGGCTTCAACTATCCAGTCATATTGATCTACTTGGTGCTCCCCATACTTGGTCTTCTACCTTCTGCTATCTTGCATGCAGGAAATTCACATCTTGCTTACCTCTACCTCCTTTTCCCCCAGCCCTTACATCCTTCAATTGACCATACACATAGCCGCCACATTCGTTTTCCTGATTTGCAGATTCTTGGTTTATAAAACTAAACTTCTCAGAAATATCTCCAGTGGTTCTCATTTGCCCATGAAATAAGGACCAGGCATTTAGTTGAGTACTTTGAGTACTGAAGGTTTTCCACATTTTGGTTTCACTTTATCTTTCCCATTTTACTACAGGATTAACTGTTTGAACCCTTCTATGCCTTCCCTAACATCAGTTATTCAGCAAACATTTACTAAGCATTATGAGGCAGGCGTTGTGTTGAAGGCTTCAGGTACAATGGATCTTAAATTCTAATGGGGGCAATGTAGATATCTGTGTGATGAGACCCAGAGTAGATATCAGGCAATTTTAGAGGGTGAGCTGCTGGCTGGCCTTTGAGAGCGCGCTTGCATTTGAGTTGAGTGTTTAAGGAACACAGGGTTCTAAGGCAAGGTGAGGCGGGAGAGCATTCCAGGCACACGGACATTGATGCAGAGGTACGTTGTTTGTGCACCGTGTGTGAGGAATTGCAAGTAGACCGGTTTGGCTAGATTGTAGAATGTGTGTGAAGACTGCTACGTTAAGTAGTTTGATCCAGTGTTTATATTTGATCCTAGAGTTTATTGAGTTGGTGGGGGAGAGAGGAGAGGGTCACTTGGTCAGGCCTACACTTTGAGAAAAATCACTTTGGTAGCTGTTTGGAGGGTGGGGGTATTTCAGTAGTGTAGGAACACATGAGTAACTAGAGAGTGTGGCTCCAAAAAGGACAATATCAGATAACTGATTGCATGCAGTAGGTAAATGAGAGTGAAGAGTCGAGATTATATACTTGGGGTGGACTAGAATGGTCGTGGTGCCCTTCAGCCATACTAGGGAAGTTCAGAAGAAGGGGATGTTGCAGGGGGAGTGTAGATGATAAGTTTGCTTTGTACACACTGAGCTTGTGATGCCTTTGGACCATCTTTTTAAAATGTCCCTTAAGTAATTGGTAATGCAGGTCTGGAGGTTAGGACAAAGTCTAGAGTGAGATATAAAGATCTAGAGTCATCTGCATAGAGATAATAATAGAACTGCAGAAGGTGAAGGGGTAGACAAAGGAAAGAGTATGGAGGGAAAATAGAAGGCCTAAGGCAGAGCATTGTCAATATTCATAGTTAGTGGGGGTGATGGAGATGAAGATCCAACAGAGGAGACTGAGGAGGAGTGGTCAGACCACTCAATCCCGTCAAATTGTATTGAGTACTGTTTTTTTGTGTGTGTGTGTGTACACATATGCACATACATGTATTGCTGGACATAATTATTGAAACAGCATCTTTGTTAAACTGACTAGACAGATATATATGTTAGAGAAGCTTTTGTTTAGTCGATTTAATATTCTTGTCTGCTAAATAGTATTAGTAGGAGTTCAGCCTTGCTATATTAAATAAGGTGATATTTATGATAGCTATTAAAGGAGATACCACTTATATTCTGTATGTTGAGTAATGTTGCTACATTTGCCACCATGAATTTGGAATCTTTTTGAACAGTAATTCTTAAACTTTTTTGTTCTACATGCAAAAGACCCTATCGATCATCTATCCTTAACTCACTCCCCCTTGCCATTACATTTTTATAAAACAAAAGTACCTCACCAGGATTAATATAATGAATAGTATTTTATTAAAAGAAGAACAAGTAAGCTATATTATAAAAATTTTTACCAGAAAAAAGTATAAAATTTATAATTATATAGGAAAGACTGCATGATATGATATAAAGTATAGAGAATAAGTCCTGCAGATAGTGTGGCCTTAAGTGTTTTGTTGAATTCATTTTAATAGAACACTAGCCTGAGAGTTAGGAGACCCGGGTTGTAGTCATAATGACATTGGACAGGTTGCATAATCAAGAGGTTAGATTGAATTTTTCCATTCCTTCTAGCTCTAAAATCTTATGATTTCTTGGAGTGGTGCCATATTAATGTCAGGTAGTAGGAATTTGAAAATTATAGATTGATAGCCCATATGCTTTATTGGTTTCTTAAAGATCCTAAATCCAAAGGAAGGCCTCTGGTATAATATGTTGGTCTCTAGAACTAACTCATAGAAGGACATGGATAAGAGTCTCTGGATGGACACGTATAGCTACCCTCACTGATAAGATCACAGACCAAGTCATAATATAGGAAATTATGTGGGAGAATCCTCATGTCTGGTGGACAGTTGACAGATTCTATAATTATTTTTCTAGTAAAAGAAAGCAATAGGAGACAAAATTATAACTGGGAGGAGGGAACTAGGTGTGGTATTTAATAATTGGTAGTATATGTTATAGTAAAGTTCTAAGCAAATTCTAACAAGGTTATGTCAGCGGCCCTTTTCACAGCTTTATTAGTATGCTTCATAACTTGGATTTAATGACATAACACTCACAGATTTGTGCAAGGCAGCATGGCATAGATAGAAGACTGATGGCAGCATGGGGAAGACCTGGGTTGATGGCTTACTTCTTGACACATAATGCTTGTATGATTGTAGACAAGTCATTTAACATTTAGGGACTCCAGGCAACTCTAAAACAATTAAGTTGCTGAATGGTTTGCCCATACGTATTGGTGGAGGGAATTTACTTACCAAAAATCCCCTACACTAATGAAATCTTTGGTCTAGGCCAATAAAACAAAATATATATTTTTATACATTTTAAATTAAAAGTTTGAAAACAGATTTTTATTGATTTGAATAGTTGTTGTCCAATTATAAAAATTTAGGATTTGGAGACAGTAAACAACAGGGATCTAGTTATGCTTTAATAATAAGAAATGAAATGAAACTAATTACTTGTTTTTTTGTTTTAGATCTCTCTGGTGAATAACTTTTTGAAGTTTGGGTTAAATGAACTTAAACTGTGCTTCCGAGTAAGGCTCACTAAATACCTCTATGAGGAATATCTCCAGTAAGTGATAATCTTTTTCTTTTTAAAAAAGTTATCCCCCTATAGAAAGAACTGATAAAAAGAACACTTGTGGATTGTACATATACAACCTGGTTTCGATCTTGTGGAGGGGGGAGGAAAGAAAGGGAGGGAGGGAGAAAAATTTGGAACTCTAAATCTTATGAGAATGAATGTTGAAAACTACCCTTATATTTAACTAGAAAATAAAATAAATGTTTGTTGCTTAAAAAATAAATAAATAAAAGCTATCATGCAGTTGTATCTATTTCATATAATTGAGATTTGTTTTTATTATTCTTAAGAAAAACATTCTCTGAAGTAGCATTATGTAGAATACTGCATTGTATTAGCGTTGCACTAAGAGTCAAGGGACTCCAGTGCTGCATCCAACCTGCTACTATCTAGCTGTGTGGCCTTGGTCCAGTTAGTTCACCTTTCTTGGCCTTAGTTTTCCTTATCTGTAAAATGAATGGGTTGGATTTGATAATCTCCAAGGCCTTCTCAAGTTTCAACATTTTGTTTTTCTTTGTTTATATTCGAGTTTGGGAAAATTAAATCTATATGCTTTTTCATTTTTGTGAAATCTTTGTCTTCCTGTTGTTTCAGAGCTTTCACATATTATAAAATGGGAAATCTGGATAACAGAATAGCTAATCCTGACCAGCTGCTTACACAAGATGTGGAAAAGTTTTGTAACAGTGTAGTTGATCTCTATTCAAACCTTAGTAAGGTAAGTTTCTGAAATAAATTTTAAACTTTATAATTTCTGTTGCTGAGCTATGTAGTTCTTAAAGGATTTAATGTTCCATAGCAGCAAATTAGTATTTAAATGTTTTTATGACACAACATTTGTAGTAAGATGAAATCACTGTATGAGGAGTTCTAAATTAAAATTTGAACTAGCATTTAAGCCTTTATTTTAGTTTTTAAAAAAAATTTTTTTTTTGGTGAGGCAACTGGGGTTAAGTGACTTGCCCAGGGTCACACAGCTAGTAAGTGTTAAGTGTCTGAGGTTGGATTTGAACTCAGGTCCTCCTGAATCCAGGGCTGGTGCTCTATCCATTGTGTCACCTAGCTGCCCCATAGCCTTTAGTTTTTAAAAACACCATTTTCCAGCAGGTTTTTTTTTTTTTTGGTACAAATATCTAAAGTACTTTTGCTTCTTATAGATTTTTACCCTCTAATTTGGTTTATAATTAAAATTTTTGGAAGCAGTTTTCAAAACTGTTAAAATTTTAACATTTAAGTTCTTGGAATTATATGTTATCTATAAAAGATTATATATTAGCTATATTCGCTTCTTTTTGCCAGCTTTCTTAGTTTCATTCCTAAAGCTACAGACCAAGTTTAGGGCTTGATTGCTTCATAGTGGCATTAGTGCAGTAGTTTCTTTATTGGATTCACCTTCTCTTCAGTCTCATTTTCTTTTATTTAATGGTAAAAATTATATTTGTCATAGCATTGTTTTAACTCTACCCATCAATAAGTAATAACCACACAATTCTCTTCTTAAATATTCAATAATACCTAACTACGTCAAATAAAAGATGGGGTTCAAAAGCCTCTACCACTTACACTGCTTAATCTCATCTAAGTGACCTATCCTCACCTATCCTCCATCTAGTCCTACTCTACCACCATTACCCGTGCTCTACATTTCTCTCCAGATCTCTCTTTATATTCCCCTTGTTTGGAATATATCTCTTTGCCAAACTCTTCTCAGGATTTCTCTCTCCCCAGACTTTACCTGACTGATTCAAACTTAGAGATGCTCTAATAATTCACTCTTTCCTCCTCTGATCAAGTGTATTCTTCTGTAGTTCATGTATGTATGTTATATGTATTATTGCCAGTCTTTATATGTTCTTGTATATTCTTTAATCATTTGTCATCACTAGGATTTTTGTTGGGAAGAACTTTTAGCAGATTAACTAATATAGTCACATGTACTTTTTGGAGGGTGACATATGGGAAAGCAGGATAAATCTTATTCTTCTTGACATCCCTTCAAACACTTAATGTTAGTTATGTCCTTATATAATTTCTTCTCAAATTAAACATCCAGTTTTTCATTGTAATTTTCAATAATACATCTTGTTTTATCTTCTTATTACATTGTAATTTTCATAAGGACAGGGACTGTACATTTCACCACTATAATTCCTTTTCTTACTGTAGTTTTATACATATTGAATTGCTATACAATGTTGACAGTTTCACATTAAATGCTAAATAAAGCTAAATATTTTCTTATTTATTCAGCTACTGATCCAAATAAGATTAGTTCTGATGCTATTTTTTTATTTTACAGCCATTTTTAGATATAGTTTTGTATATCTTCAAGTTAACAAGTGCAATTGGAGCTCAGGTAAGTTTGCGTTGTAACCTAATATATTACTTTGTATTTTATTATAGATTCTTTAACGGTCTGGATAAATGAATATATATTTCAGTGTACCTAGATTGTACCCAGGGATTGTAAGGTGGTAGGGATAAAATCCTAATAGAAACCATGTGGCATTGTAGTGATTTAACTTTTTTTTTTTTTTTTGGTGAGGCAATTGGGGTTAAGTGACTTGCCCAGGGTCACACAGCTAGTGTTAAATGTCTGATGCTGGATTCGAACTCAGGTATTCCTGAATCCAGGGCCGGTGCTCTATCCACTGCGCCATCTAGCTGCCCCAGTGATTTAACTTTTAATGCCTCAAGATTATGAGTCAAATAAAAGGATAAACTTTATAAGTTTGTGAGAACTATGAACACATGAACAATAGCAGCTATCTTTTCAGAGTAATTTCTGAATGTTTTGGGTATGATCCTGTTGCTATGAGAATTTCAAATGCTGAATTTTTAATATTACTTGTTGAATATTTCCAAATTGTTTTCAGACTTTTTCAGAACATTATAAACATTTAGTATGCGCTTTATGCAGGACAGCTTATGTTATGTGTTCTGGCCTCATTGTTCTTTATACTGCTCGATAGAATGAACTTTTTAACACTGAAGAATTCAGCATTAAAGTGTAGCTTTAATTAAACTATATGTGTAGTGGTATTGAGTTACAAGAAAACAGTAAACTTTATAGTTTTACTGGTTTGTATGCTTGTCATCTAAGAAAGTACCGAGAATGAAATCTTGAATCTCCTTTAAACTTTGCTTTTTCTTTCTAACTCCTTGCTTTCCTTGGAGACAATATTTAATTTCTTTCTCTTCAGCATAAGAACTTTTAGTAGCCATTTAATTTTTATTGATATTTAAAATTTTTACATCACCCACATTTTCTACAGTATCTCTCCCAGAGAACCATCATCCCTTTTAATAAAAAATGAAAAAAAGAGAAAAAAGTTAAGCAAAAAAACTAATATATTGAAAAAATTCTAAAGTTATAATTTTTCCACTTATGTGATCCTTTACTGTACATAGAAGTGAGGGGGAGATATAGTCTTTGTTTATTATAATTTCATAGTTTCTGTTTTAATTCATTGTTAGTGTTTTCATTTACATTGTTGTAGTCATTGTGTTATGTATATTTTCCTAGTTCTGCTTATTTAATTTCACATTCATTCATATTTCTTTCCATACTTTCTTTTTTCCTCATATTCATTGTTTCTTGCAGTATAGTAATATTCCATTATATTCAAGTAACACAGTTTGTTTAGCAATTACCCAATCAGTGGGCATCTTAAAAATTGTTATTGGTGACTATACATGCATAAAAACTATGTGTGTGCATTTATATGATTTTAAGGTGAAAAAAATGTGAATTTGAAAAATAACTTAATTTTTTGCATATAGATTGCATATTTAGCTTTTAGCATAAATATGGTTAACTCAAGATTTTAGTTTTCAATAAAAATTAACCACTATTAATATGTTATTATTTTCTCTTTTCTATCTAATAATCATAGAAACCACTTTTATTTAAAGTCAGTGTAGATGGTAACTTTAGATTTATGCAGTAGTTTTTTCCTAGTGGAAATATCATGATTTTTTTTTAGTGTTTATATTTTCCCCTGACAATTACAGGGACCAGCTAGTATGATGGCCTATTTGGTTGTCTCAGGCTTTTTCCTGACCCGCCTCAGGAGACCCATTGGTAAGATGACAATGACTGAACAGAAATATGAAGGTGAATATAGATATGTTAATTCTCGGCTCATCACGAACAGGTAAATAGGATTTGGTGAAAGATATGTTACATATTCATAGTAGTTGCAAAAGAAGACTAAAGATGACTGATAAGTTGCTTATTAAGAATAGAAAAGGGGGCAGCTAGGTGGCATAGTGGATAAAGCACTGGCCTTGGAGTTCAAATCCAGCCTCAGACACTTGACACTTAACTAGCTGTGTGACCCTGAGCAAGTCACTTAACCCTCATTGCCATGCAACATGCAAAAAAAGAATAGAAAAAAAAAAATTTCTCCTGTTATTGAGATTTCAGAGAACCTTTCAGATTTCCTGGTGCTATTTAATGTATAGTGCCCCTGACAATGACTTCCGTATCTTATGTAGTTAAAATTGAGTTTCATTTCTTAAATCATATCAAATTAATAAGCTTAGATAAATATATAGTTAAATAGATGATGTATTAAGTACTTACTTTATGCCAGGAACTGTGCTATAAATACTGGTGATAGAAAAACAAATGGAAAAGAAAAACAGCCCTAACTCTCAATGCACTTAAATTATTATGGAGGAAGATAGTACATAAAAGGGAGCTGAGAAGGGTCTTGGGGGTAGGAGGAAAAGTTACCCAGATGGGGGCATAGTGACAAAGTCCAGAGAGTCACAAGTGGATCTAGGAGAAAAATGGAGAACAGCTGGCCTGGGACCTTCTTCAGGATGGAGATTCAGTGGGGTGGAGGGAACTTCCAAGGTGGAATGGCAGCCAAGGCATAGTGGCAAAGTCTTTAACCAAGAAGATTGATGAATTGTCTTCTCATATCTATTCTTGGGGACCAAGCTTGGTCATTGTAATTTTGCAGTATTCAATTTCAGTTATTTTGTTTTTGATGTTCTTTCCATTTTTAGGATTATATATTAAATTTTATTTTCAGAATAAAATATTATTTCTAAGCTATATCAAAAATTTTCATAATTTACTTAAATGGTTTATCCTCTTCTCCCCTCCCCCCTCAACTTATTTTGATCCTAAATGAGGCATGAGGAAATTTTATGAACTTATAAATCTGCTACAAGTTTTATCAAATTTTGCTAATCTTGAAGATTCTAAATCTCATAGCATTCTCTGTTCTTCATAATTTTAAAAAGTTTCCTTGAATGTGAAAGATTATTTTAATTCAATTTAGCAAATATCAATTAAAAATACTTTTCATGTAAAAGAGAGGTTGGTGAGGGAGGTAATTTGCAAAGGGATTGGTTCTAGTTATGCTAGCAGGTTGTCTTATTTTGAAGAATAAATACTTCTTGGTCTAGGCCTAGGGAATAAGTGTCATATAGATGTATTTACTTATCTAGGGTTGGAGATGTGTTGGGGACACATAGATTGCCTACCAGGGGAAATAGATGGGATTTTTTTTTAATGGGGCAATGAAGGTTAAGTGACTTTCCCAGGGTCACACAGCTAGTAAGTGTCAAGTGTCTGAAGCTGGAATTGAACTCAGGTCCTCCTGAATCCAGGGCCAGTGCTTTATCCACTGCGTCACGTAGCTGCCCCCTACCAGGGGAAATAGAAAAGAGATAAACATATATTTTAAAGAACTGCTTTTTTAAAATTAGTCTTTTGTTCTGGCATGGACAAAATTAATTTTGGTTAGAGATGTCTTTACTGGTAGCAGTGTTTAACACAACTTTTAACTGTTTTAATATAGAAAAAATGTACGTGGGTAAAATTTCAGGAAAATCATTTTCTTGACATTATTTCATATGGTGCATGGACTGAATGTCCGAGTAAATTCAGAAACTATGGACGCTTCTCTTAGAAACTTAGTTCAGTGTTTAAGTGGTACAATTTTCTAATTTTAAGTAGACTTTGATAAAAATTTATTGCTACTGTCAGCATTCCTTTTTGAAAAGTAAAAAAAGGTAAAAAGTAAAAAATTAATAATTTGAAATATCATTAATATTCCTGATATTGTAATAAAAGGGGAAAAACAGATTGATGTGCGTTTTAGTGGTGATAGTCATTCGTGACTATTTTGAAATAGAGGTAGGCCAGCCATAGTGAATAAGAAACCTGTTTTCATAAACCAGGAATTAAGACTTTTGCTGTAGTGTACAGATTGTAGGTAGGTGGGCCTCAGACCATGGCTGTATAGAATTGTATTATTTTTGTGAACAGATAAAAAGGGTAAGGTCATTTTTCTCAAAAGTTGAGAATGAAGTAAGTGGTCAATAGTGATAGTCACATACTGTCTTCTTAAGCACAAGAGATACATTTGAAGTCACTCATACTATGCTTTTTCTGAGACTGAGATTGTATATTAATGCTCCTTTTTTTCTTTAATAGTGAAGAAATTGCCTTTTACAATGGAAATAAAAAAGAAAAGCAAACAATTCATTCAGTCTTCCGCAAACTGGTAAGAAAAAAAGAAACTATGATTGACTTATTAAAGAAAAAATTTATTACTTTGGAATTAGTGTGTTATGACATACGTTGATGGTTCAATAGATCTGTGGTCATCAATGCAGCCAGTCCTTTCAACAATGTAGATCGCAATCCATCCATGCCCTCTCATCCTATAAAACTCTTGTCCATGTTCTTCCATATATTATCCAGTGGTTAGGAATTGGAGATCCACCCAAAATGTTGGGGTCTTCCTCTAGATATCTTAACATTGTGTGAATACAAGTGGAACAGACAGCCTCACATGGACAGACAGACAGAAACATGTATATATGTATAGTAATGAGTAACTTCAAACATTAAACTGCTAAAACACCAGATAACATGAAAATTTATTATTTTTAATAGTGAGGAAATAACAGGTCACAAATATTGGAATGACTTTTGAATCAGTATTTAGTCAGTCCATCAGTGCCACAGAATCACAGATTTTCAGAAACATTAGGGATCTCAGAGACCATCTCGTCCAACAAATTTCCCAAAACAGTCTCCCTCAGCGGCATATTCAACAAGCAGTCATTCTGCTTTTGTCTGTGAGGCATCATCCGTGATTTGGAGCTAGAAGGGATCTTAAATGGCGTCTCCTCCTCCTCAGAAATGAAGAGTCTGGGACCTGAGGAGGTTAAGTAAACTACCAAAGATAATACAGGTCGTCTGACTCCAGATTTTCTCACTGAGTGCATTCACTCCTAGGGAATTTCAGTGGCTCTCCATACTTCAAGTAGAAAGTGACCATAGCAGGGAGATGAGGGGGAGGAGGAGGAGGAAGGAATAACAGGAAAGGAGCTGGGGAGGGGATGCTTCTTGGAAAGATTGATCGTGTCGGATGGTGGATCCACCTTCTGGAGTTCCTTCATATTTGGAGGTGAGGTAGGGTGGCGGCACTAGCTTTTGGGGAAGATCTTGTCAATGATTTTCTTGGACGGGGGCGGGGGAGGTGAATTAGGTTCAGTTGTGACTTATATGCTTTAGTATCTCTGAGGCTTTACGTTTGATGGGGCCACAGAATGGCTCAGTTATTTAGGGCTAAATAACTGAGCCCTATCAGCTTGATATACAGGGCATATCAAAAGTCATAGTGCACTAAAATGTTTGAGATACCCTATGTATAGACTTAGATCCTTAACATGATTTTCTCAGTCTTGGGAGTAAATGTGATCCAGGGCCACTATGCTCTCTCCTAGGCCTATTGCTATCTTTTGTGTTTACTTCATCTTCATTTCCAAAAATATTACCATGTGGTCCCCACCCAGACAGCCATCACTTTGTCAACAAAAGAAAAAAATAGGTACTTGAGTAAACTAAAATGGCTAAGTCTGAGAATACAAGGTTCCCCACATAGTCTTCCCAGCTCTGCAAAGAGTACGAAGATGCATTTAATATCTCTATTTTGGGGCTAACTTTGATCATTATAATTATACAGTATTCAGAGATTTTGTTGTTATTTTTTCTGTTTACTATGTTGTAACTGTGTTATCTTCTTTTTTCTGGTTATTTTATTTTTCATCAATTTATATCTTCCCATGCTTCTCTGCTTGCTTCATAGTCATCATTTCTTATCTGTTTGTTTAGACATTTCTCAGCTGATCAGCATCTACTACTATAAGAAGTACTGCTATAAATATTTTAGACTGTAAGGTATCCTCCTTTCTATTGCCTCCTTGTAGTACATGCCTTACAGTGGTGTCTCTGGGTCAAAGAGTCTGTTATAGGATAGAGACCGTTAGATTTGGAGTTAGAAGTTGGGTTCAGATTCCATCCTCGTCTCTACTTTGTGATTTTGGATATATCTCTTGATCTCTATGGGCATGGGGATTAGATAGCCTCTAAAGTTCTCTCCAGATCTAAATTTATGATCTTCATTTCTGTGGCATGGGCAGTTTAATTACTTTCTTAGCATAAGTCCAGATTGCTTTCCAGAATGGATAAATCAGTTTATAGGTTCCTCCAACAGGATATTAGTATATCTTATATAGTCTTCCTGCAGCCGTAACATCTTTTGTCATCTTTGCCATTTTCTTGAGTGTGAGGTGAACATCCTAGTTGTTTTGATTTGTATTTCTTGTTACTAGTGATTCTGAAAAATCTTTCATAGCATTAATAGTTCATCTTATTCATCTTTTGAGAATTATTTGATCATTTTCTTTGACTAATCCATTGGGAAATGGCTTTTGATCTTAAATATTTGTTAGTTCTTTCTATATGTTGGATATTAGATCCTTTTCAGAGATAGTTGATTTGAGTTTTTCCTCCAATTTCCTATCTTGCAATTTAATTGAATTGCTTTCATTTGTATCTGTTTATTCATAACTTTTCAATCTCACAACATTTTTTAAAACATGGAAAATATTAATAAATAGTGTATGTTTTACTTTTATATTTGGCCAGGTGGAACACTTACATAATTTCATCTTATTTCGATTCTCCATGGGATTCGTTGATAGCATTATTGCCAAATGTAAGTATTTCTTAGTAATTTTTCTTCTGATACATTGAGATTTATAAAATAAGACATCAAGTATTTATTTTTGAACATTTTAAGTATAAATATTATGTTACAGATCTTGCCACTGTGGTTGGTTACTTGGTCGTCAGTCGTCCTTTCTTGGACTTATCGCATCCTCGACATCTTAAGAGTACCCATTCAGAACTTTTGGAGGTAAACAGTTTGTGAAATAAATGAATATGATATCCCATCTAATTAGACAATGAAGGTGAAAATAAACTTATTTTTGTTTAAGGATTACTACCAAAGTGGAAGAATGCTTCTGAGAATGTCTCAAGCTCTGGGCAGAATCGTCTTGGCCGGTCGTGAAATGACCAGATTGGCTGGGTAAGGACTTGGTAATGGACAACAGCAAAAGTCTTTTACCTATATGTTGTTATTGATGACATCTAGTTAATTTATTCAGCAGATATTTGTTGTTTGTCAGCACAGTGGGTGATAGAAAGATGTGTAAAAGACATGGTTTGTTTCTTTTCTCTTCTTTTTTGCGAGGCAGTGGGGTTAAGTGACTTGCCCAGGGTCACACAGCTAGTAAGTGTCATGTGTCTGAGGCTGAATTTGAACTCAGGTACTCCTGAATCCAGGGCCGGTGCTTTATCCACTGCGCCACCTAGCTGCCCCCAACATGGTATGTTTCTTCAAGAAACTGAGTCTATTGGAGTGTGTAACACATTTATAGAGATAACTAGATAAGAGAGATTGTGATAAATGCTATATGAATTATTAAAACAAGTTGATATGGAAATTAAAAGAAGGAAGAGATGACTTCCAGCTCAGGGGAATCAAGGTAGGCTACAATTTGAAAATGAAGTTTGGGCTTCAGCCTGTGAGGATGTTTGGGATCTCAGTAGGTGGAGATAGGGAGGGTTGGGCACTGCATGCAGAGGCAGCAGCCTTGGAAATGACCCAGAAGCAGAAAAAGTCAAATCTTCCTGTGCACAATGAAGTAGTTAAACATTGATTATCCGAGGGCAGATTTTTCTTTACTGATTACTCTTGCTAGTCTGCTTTCACTATTATAACTGGTATCAGGAGTGAATGTTGCTGGACTATAACCATTTTTCTCTTCCATTACAAGGAAAACAACCATAAGTCATTTAGTCAAGAGATATTTATTAGGCACCTGTTCCATGCCAGGCACAGTGCTAAGTGATGGGGACACAAAGAAAGTTTAAAAATATCCCCTGCCTTCAAGAAGCCCACAGTTTAATGGGAGATTTGAGAAAAGGCTTCTCTGTGGTCTAGGGAAAGAGGGGATATGCTCATCTCAGCTCTGCCATTTTCTAGCTGGGTTACCTTGGGAAGGTCACTTGCCCGTTCTGAGCCAATGAGTCATCATAAGTAAAATACAAATGATAATTCCTGCCCTGCCTACCTTAGAAAACTATTGTATCAAGGTGATAATAGATGAAAGGACTTTGAAAACCAGAAAACATACATCATACAAATAGCTAACCTTCTTGAGAAGAATAGGTACATTCACTGCTACAGCTTCCTCTTATGCACTCATTTCTCAGCCTCTTGTGCTCTGGTTGTCATTCTAATACTAATGCTAATAATAATATCTCACAGAGGTCACCACTGTCCTAATTACCAAACCTGATGATCATCTACTAAATTCTTTTTACCCCACTAGATTACTTGTGGACTTTAAGCTTCAAATGAGATAATATTTGTAAAGCACTTAGCAGGGCTCTTAATAAATACTTGTCTTCCACTTCCTGGCTCTCCCCCCTCCCCCTTCTTAAGGGGAGGAACTATGTCTTCCAAACTTCAGATTTCTAAGGTTCCAGCACAGTAGTCAGTCTGTAAAAAGCATTCATTAAGGGGCAGCTAGGTGGCGCAGTGAATAAAGCACCGGCCCTGGAGTCAGGAGTACCTGAGTTCAAATCCAGCCTCAGACACTTGACACTTACTAGCCGTGTGACCCTGGGCAAGTCACTTAACTCCATTTGCCTCACCCCCCCCCCCAAAAAAAAAGCATTCATTAAGCACATAATTACAAGCAAAAAGTAAAATAATTTCTGCCCTTGGGGAGCTTTCATTCTAAAGAAGGAGGCAGCTCATAAAAGGAGGCAGGGAGAAAGGTACCTGGCATGATGGAGAAGTCTGAAAGAGTGTAGCCTGGTGGGAAATGAAGAAATGGCTGACCTGGGCATCCTCTTTAAATGGAGGTTCTGGGAGGAGACAGAAGGAGGGACCCCAGAGACAGGGTACTAGAAGAATAGGTTTCTGGGAACTCATGACAAAGTCCAGAGAAGGGCAGTTGGGTGGGAAGTGAAGAGATACTACTCTATATGTTATCAATTTAATAATTATTGTACTATTTTGTTATAAGTATTTTAATAGTTGTATTTGTGAAATTTTATCTTCATAATATTTCACTCTGTTAACTACAATCATCCTGTGTAGTTCAGGAGAAAGAAGTCAGAATTTAGAGTGAGGACAGCTAGGGTTGAATCCTGGCTCTATCCTTTTCTACCTCGGTGTATTACCACAGGCAATTCAGTTCTCTCTGGGCTTCAGTTTCCTCATCTTTGTGGCGTCTGAGGCTCCTTTCAGCTCTAAATCTATGTTCCTTTGATCACTTTTCTTGGATACTTTCTACTCCCTTTGGTTTCTATGACAACTCTGTTGCCTGATTCTCCTCCTCCCTCAGTAATTTTTCTTTCTTTCTATCATTTTCTGTCCCCAAATACAAGGCGTTTTCTTTTAGTCAGTCATCTAGCATTTATTATATGCTTATTGAATGCCAGGAATAGTACTAAGCACTGGGATTACAAAGAAAGGTTAAAAACAGTATCTGCTGATGGCGCAGTGGATAGAACACTGACCTTGGAGTTAGGAGTACCTGAGTTCAAATCTGGCCCAGACACTTAACACTAGCTGTGTGACCCTGGGCAAGTCACTTAACCCCAATTGCCTCACTTAAAAAACAAAAAAAACAAAACCAGTATCTGCTGTCAAGGAACTTACACTCTGATGGGGGAGGCCATGTGCAAACAGCTGTGTGTGTGTGTGTGTGTGTGTGTGTGTGTGTGTGTTTACATATATAAACACACACAGGATAAATTGGGAGTAGTTTCACAAAGAAGGCACTAAGATTAATGACAGGGAAAGGCTTCTTCCCTTTGGTAAAACTTTAGCTGACACTCAAAGGAAATCAATGAATCCAGGAGGTGGAGATGAAGAAGGAATAAAGCAACCCCTTATTTAGAACAGCGGGGCCCTAGGCAGTAGTTTCTGGTGTTGAGAAAGGTTAAGGCCCCAGGAGCCTCGTCTCTGGTTCTGATGGCAAGGAATGTTGGGGGAAAGATGATGAGAGAATGAAGTGAATTATAGGATTATAACTGTAGAGCTTAAAGAAACCTCACAGATCATTTTTTTTAGAGATGAGTTAACTAAGGCTCAGTTGGTTGACTAGCTTACCAAAGGTCACATAGGTAGTTTAAAAAACAACCACCTTAGATACTTTGCTTCCACAATCATGGCTTTTTCATATAAACATAATAATTTGGTACTTTTAGTTTTTAATTTTTTTCTTTTGCTCCATTTCATAATCTTAAATTGTTTTTATAAAACTGTTGTAACGATTGGAATGACGCCACTTGCTGGAGACTTACCGTAGAAGAGTTCCGCCCATGAAGCGAAGGTCTTTGAGGGCGAGACCAGGAGTCTTTTCTTTGGCGCCAGGAAGTGACGTGGGCTAGTGGGAGGAGGAAGGAAGATACTGGCGCTTGGTCTCAGCTCTTTCCTGAGGACTCTGAAAGGAGCTAGAAATGTGCTCTCCCTTTAATAGATAGGAATCTAGGCCTTTATTTCTCTCTTTATCAAATTCTTATTCTCCTTAATAAATGCTTAAAAGTCTAACTCTTGCTAAAGCTTATAATTTATTGGCGACCACTCATTAGATATTTTAGACAGTTTAGCCAGAATTTTAGCCCTTGACACTGTAAAGTTTTATGGAATTATAAAAATTCAAAATGTTTTGTTGCTTTTTTTACTTTTTAAAAAAGTTTCACAGCTCGGATTACAGAATTAATGCAAGTACTGAAGGACTTGAATAATGGCAAATATGAGCGCACAATGGTGTCTCAAGAGAAAGGTAAATAAAAATTAGTTCATTTATACAATTTCATGTTCTTAAAGATCCATGATTGACCTTTGATACTTACTTGTCATTTAAGGTGCTGAAGGAGCTCAAGTCATTCCCTTGATCCCTGGTGGAGGAGAAATCATTAATGCAGATAATATTATTAAGTATGTACAAAAACCTAAACATTATAAAGCTTTAATCACAACTTTTACATCATTAACCTCCTTTTTAATGTATATTAATGTGTTAATACAAAATTTACCTTTGTGTATGAATGTTCTTTGTAGGTTTGATCATGTTCCTTTAGCAACACCAAATGGAGACATCTTGATTCGTGATCTTAACTTTGAAGTAAGTTTTTATATTATTATATATAAAATCAAACCACCCTAAAAATAGGAACTAAAAAATAAATATGAAAACTTGTTATATGGTTGCAGCTCTGACACATGGTATGGTCTTGTGCAACTCTTTGAGCTTATTGAAGTATCATAGTTTTAAGATACTATTTTACTAAAATTCTATCAGGCAACTAGTTCTGGCCTTTTTTTTTTTTAAACATCATTCTTTGTTATGACTCTAAAGACTGGAATGGTGCCAAAGCTGCCTTATAAATAATCTGTCACGGGAGTCATATGATATCCCATGCCAAGTTCATTTTAATAGTGAATTTTGTTTTCTGTCAGCTGAATGGAAAGAATATGGATTCTTTGATTTGTTCCTAAATTTATTGTGTTTACATGCAAGATTATGATAGGCTGGTGGGACAGGCTATTTTAAGGGTTACTTTTTGCATTATTTACTTGTGTACTTTTTCTCTAATTATTACATAGATTTTAAATATAGTTTGGAATTTTGTATCAAAGGTATTCATGGTATAGGAAAAAGAATGTTCTATTTGGAGTCACAGAACCTGGGTTCAAATTCCAATTCTGCTTCCTTGTAGAGTACCTATGTGACCTTATATAACAAGCCACTTTCTTTCTCTGAGCTGCTTTCCTCCTGTCTGAAATGAGGTAGCTGGATTAGATGTCCTATAAACCTCTTTCCAGCTCTGCATTTTGTTATTTCAGTTGGGAAAGTACTGAAGATTGTTATCTGACCCTGATGTAAGTCATATTGTTCTTCAAGAAATCCAAGGAGAAAGCAGAGTATTCAACCTGCCAGCGAAGGGCTATACAGAGAGACAACTAGAAGTCTGGGCAGTTGAAAGGATCTAAACAGAAAAGCCTAACCCCAAGAGCACTGCTCATGAAGCCTTCCTGCTTAGCGTCCCCCAGCAAGCTAGAGAGCCCAGACTTAGCCTTTATTTACTGAGAACAAGGGGAACTTAGACCAGAGTTTATCCAAGAATAGAAAGAAGGGCCCAGAACCTGTGATTTAGAATTGGACAAAGGAAAGAGGAGAGAATCAATGTAATAGAATCAGATTGCATAACCTCACAAGGCTGTCATGAGGAGCAAATGAAAGTGTATATGTAAAATTCTTTGTAAACCTTAAAGCCCCTATAATGAATGTTATGTTATTATTAAAGAGATCACTAGCATTGAGCACACTCTTCAACACTGCCTTCTTTGCAAAGAGGGGAACAGGAGTTAAAGAAAGGGAAAAATAGATGAAGATAAGGTGGAAGAAAGTCCATAATTAGCCATAATAACTGTGAATGTGAATGGGATAAACTTACCTCTTTACTCGGTAGTTGCTTAAAATTCAACAATAAATAAACATTGTTGAATGACAATTATATTTTTGTGGCATTGTATTGATATCTCCCTAATTTCTATTTTAGGTTCGATCTGGAGCAAATGTTTTGATTTGTGGTCCAAATGGATGTGGAAAAAGCTCACTTTTTCGTGTTCTTGGTGAAGTAAGTTCAAGCTAAGTTCAGAATGTACAGTTTTACCTTGTATTGCCAGACTATAAAAAAAATGAAATGTTTTTTTTTATTTCCTGTTCAGCTATGGCCTCTCTTTGGTGGGCGTCTAACTAAACCTGAAAGAGGAAAACTGTTTTATGTTCCCCAGGTAAGATCCTGTTAGAGTTATTTCATAATCTATTGTTTGAAAATATTTAAAAACCAACTGTCTCATTTCTACTGACCTTTGCTTTGCTGTAAATCAGAGACCTTATATGACTCTTGGAACACTTCGAGACCAGGTGATTTATCCAGATGGAAAAGAGGACCAGAAAAGAAAGGGGATATCTGATCAGGTAAGAGAGTTTATATCCTAGTCCTACTTCAAACATTACATTGTGGAATCTTTGTCTCATTTGGTGATTGCTTCAGTAGCCCTGAGGTCAGTGTGCTCAGCTAATGCATTCTCAGGAGGACAGAAATTTGAGTATATGGAAGTCTCTACTTGATTCTTTTCATTTTTGGAATTAAGTAGTTTACCCCAGTTTGGCATCTCTTTCATTCAACAAACTTCTTATCTAAAAAAGTGACCATTTCATACTTTAATATCCCAGTCTTAGCTTTGAAATTGGTTATCTTACCCCAACTCTTCCATTTAATTGTGCACAATATTCTTCTATAAGCTACTTAACATATTTTTAAAGTGGTAAGTATTAGATAAATTGAAAGTGTTTAAAACAAACAAAAACTTGTGGATATCTTTAGGAGTAGAAGAATGCTTCTATTCCATTCTCTAAAAGTGGAAAGAGGAAGTAGGCCAATTGGATAGCAAGTTGAATCCATCATAATTTTTCCCAAAGGTGCTGAAGGAATACTTAGATAATGTCCAGTTGGGTCACATCCTGGAACGTGAAGGAGGCTGGGACAGTGTTCAGGACTGGATGGATGTACTCAGTGGTGGAGAAAAACAAAGAATGGCGGTATGTCTGTCTACCAGAAAATACTGAATGAATACTTAGCTGTTCACAGAAATTCACTGTTGTATAAACTAGTATTTTTATGAACAAGAATTTAAATTTTATTTTAATCATTCTAGGAAATTGATTTTTACATTAATATGCTTAGGAGCATAAGATGACTGATGCCCATTGATGAATAGTATACATTTCACATGTTTGAATTGAGAATTCCCAGATGTAATCAGACAAAAAGAGAAATAGCCTCTGAAGCTGGCATCTTGTAGGATCACTTTCTAAACTATATCAGGAGAGTTTGGGGGTGAGCTAGGTCTGTACAATTATGGTGATATAACAGCCAGAATGAAAATTAATCACATTGTTCTTCAGAGCTAAGTGGTACAGTGGATAGAGGGCCAGACCAGGAGTCAGGCAGACTCATCTCCCAGAGTTTAAAGCTGGCCTCAAGCACTTACTAGCTTTGTGACCCTGGGCAAGTCACTTAATCCTCTTTTCCTGTTTTCTTCAAAATGAGGTAGAAGAGGAAATGGCAAAGCACTCCAGTATCTTTGCCAAGAAAACCCCAAATGGGGTCATGAAGTCAGATAAAACTGAAAAACAACCAAGCAACATGAATAATGTTAAAGAAAATGAAATGCAGAATATCCAGGATGTGAAAGTTGTGATTTAAATAGAAACCAAGAACTAACTATATATGTAGTAACATAGGGTAAACTGAGAATATATTTTGTATTTGGGGAGTGATAAGATTTTTTTTCCTTTAGAATCTTAGAGTTGAAAGAAGTCAGTTGGAAACTAGGAAAACCCCGTCTTCAAAAAAAAATTGTCTCTGTAACATCTTTTGAAATGTCTAAAAGGTAACAAGATGGAGAGCTAGACATTTTCTTCACAAGCTGGAGAACCAGACATTTTCCTCCAGTAACCAATAACTCAAAAAACTCAAGAGAAGAACAATTAAAATTAAATCCACAAATCAAGAAAGAAATTAGGGAGCCACACAAATAACAGCTTACTAGTGGAGATTACTAATCTCTGTGATGCTTCAGTACCTTTCTTTCCCCTTCCCACTGGCCTCCACTGCTTAGTCAGAGAGCAGAAAACAATTCGCATGCTTCTGTTTTAGGACCTACTCAGGTATTTCTCTGCTGCAGCAGTATCTGCTGGAACACTGCCCTCATCCCCTGCCCTTGTTGCAAAAAGCAGCAGACCTCAACTCTGCCCAGCCAAGACTAGAGGGAGGAAAGGACTAAGAAAGGGATAGAGATCATGCTTTTCTTGGGATGGCACCTAAGTTAAGGGAACCCTATGGTGGCAGAAACTCTTCCAGAATACCTGGTCTTCCCTCCTCTAAGCCTGGATGGCAGACACTCCTAAAGAGTCAGAGGGAATTGGAACAATGGGCCATTGTATGGGGCTGCAGTGGACCTGATGGAAAGCAGATTGCCACCCAACTGGAACTAGCCCTTTCTTCCCTGAAGTTGCTTAGAGCAGGAACCAAGACCGGTGGAAAGTGAATTCCTCACAGTGGGAGGAGACTGAGACAACTTTAAGGTTCATGCCCATGAGTAAACCCACTATCAAAGAGGGAAGAGTCAGAAAGTAAGTAACAGAGGGGAAAACACACTTAAAATCCATCAAAGATCTCAGAAGGAAGAGACACAAAACACTGAGGATCCCCAAGAGCATGTGGAGCTACAAAGGGAAGACACATCAAAACCTTAAGAGAAGTTAAGAGGGAACAAATGGCAGGACTTTCAGCTTGCAGAGCAGCAATCGTTAGAGAAATACAAGAACCTGAATCCACAGTAGAGCTCTCCACAGAAGCAAGAGAGAGAACAGGTTGGAAATACAAATCCAACCATAAACTACAGTGAAGAGAATGTCCATGGGCAATTGGTAATGTCAGGTTGAAACTTAATGGGAGGTAGTGTCAGTTATCAAGGCTTTATTAAGCGCATACTGTATGCTAGACTGTGCGGGGCAGCTAGGTGGCGCAGTGGATAGAGCACCAGCCCTGGAGTCAGGAGGACCTGACTTCAAATCCGGCCTCAGACACTTAACACTTACTAGCTGTGTGACCCTGGGCAAGTCACTTAACCCCCATTGCCTCACCAAAAAAAAAAAAAAAGAAAAAGAAAAAAGAAATTAGACCCTGCTCTCAAGTAGGTCACAGTCCAGTGGGAAACACAGCGTGGAAACAACCCTGTACAAACAAATATAGAGAGGGTAAATTGGAGATACTAAACAAAGGTAAATGATTCGCATTAAAGGGAATTGGGAAAGGCTTCTTGAAAAGGATGGGATTTTATGTAGAACTTGAAGGAAACTACGGAAGCCAGAATGGAGGTGAAGGATAAGCATGCCAGGCGTGGGAGACAGTGTCTTATGTGAGAAATGGCAAGAAGGCCATGTTACTAGGTGTCATCTCCAGAAAGAGAATAGCAAAATGCTTTGTAAACCTTAAAGCACTCTAAAGATGAATTATTATAACAAGTTTTTCTTTATATTGAGCCGTATATACCTACCTATAATTTCTATCATTGTCCCTAGTTCTGTGCTCAGTAGCACTGAGCATCTCTCTTCTCCATGAGAAGTCTTTAATATAAAGCCAGCAGTTACTCTTCCCATTTACTACCTCAGTCCTCAAACCTTCATAGAATGTTACACAGATAGAAGGGAACTTGGATACTATCTAATTCAACCTATACTAGAAGCAAAGTGCCCCTTATAGCATGGTCAGCAAAGCCATCAAACTTTCTTGGGAAGATATCTAATGAGGGAGAAGCTACTTCTTCCCAAGGCAACCTGTTCTGCTTTGGGATAGCTCTATATTTTAGGAAGTTTTTCCTTATATCACAGCTAAAAATATCTCTTCACAGGCTTCCTTCCACACATTGAAGTAGTAGTGACTGACATTTACACAGCATTGTAAAATTTGTAAAGTGTTTTACATACACGATCTCATTTAAAACAAGACTATGCAGTACACGTATTACAGATATTGTTACCCCCATTTTAGAGATGAGGAAACTAAGGACTAGAGTGAAATCTTTAAAACATGTTCAAAGCAGATTAAATATATCCACTGTAATATTGTAATCATGCTATCTTGTAAGCATACTATCTTGATGATAAATGTAAAGGCTCAGGGTAAGTAATAAAATACTTTAAAAAATATTCATATTCAATGCCTTAGTGCCTGTCTTTAATTCCTGGAAACAAATAATAGTTTTTTGTATAGCTTACAGATGTGTATTTCTATTGTTTCTTTTAAAGAATAATTACATTTAAATAATTTAGACTAAGTGTACTTTGCACAGTTCTGTTTTAGATGACTCTTTTGACTTGTTTCTTATAATATTTTTGTTTCCTATTTCAGATGGCAAGATTATTTTACCATAAACCCCAGTTTGCCATTTTAGATGAATGTACTAGTGCTGTTAGTGTTGATGTAGAAGGCTACATTTACAGTCATTGCCGGAAGGTAAGGGTCTGAGTTTTAAATTCTCTCCCTCCTTCCTGCTCCTCTCTTACTCCTTGATAAGGCAGTTAATTTTTATGAAGGTTCAACATATAGCAAGAAAAAAGTATATTCCTTTCTATTCCCATTCAGTTTTCTCCAGAAGTCTATCATATCTAACTTTTCTAAAATTCTATTCATCTCCTTTTTTATTTTGTAGTTAGATCTCTCTATCTCTGAGAGAAGAAAGTTGAGGTCCCCCCACTACTATAGTTTTACTCTGTTTTCTCCTCTAAGCTCATTAAATCTTTAAGAATTTGGATGTTATGCTATTTGGTACAAATACATTTAGTATTGATTGATATCACTTCATTGTCTGTGGTGCCTTTTAGTAAGGTAGTTTACCTGCTTATCTTTTTTAATTAATTGTTTACTTTTTCTTTGTCCAAGTTATCACTGCCTTTTTTACTTCTGCTGAGGCATAATAGATTCTATTCCAACCCCTTATTTTAACTCTATGTGTGCCTGATTCAGGGAATCAGGGAAATAGGAGGGGAAAGGGATAAGAGAAGGTGTGGTGAGGGGGTATGATAAAAGGGAGGGCAGAAGGGAGGCAGTAGTCAGGAGTCAGAAGTAAAACACTTTTGAGAAGGGACAGGGTAAAAAGAGAGAAAGGAAAAAACCAGAAGAAAACAGGATGCAGAAAAATGTATAGTAAGTATTCATGTGAATGTGAATGGTATGAATTCACTCATAAAACAGAGACAGATAGCAGAATGGATTAGAAACCAGAATCCAACAATATGTTGTTTATAAGAAATACACCTCTGCCTTGGAACTGTGACCCAGAAGTGGGAAGAGGCAACAGAGTTGCCAAACAGTGCCCTGTCCTGCACCCAGTGCTAGCACAGGGGTCCTCTGTAATCTCTGACCACTTACCTGATCCCTTTACTATATCTAGCTTGAGAGCTCCTGAAACTGCTGCTGTCACATGTGCTCCAGGCCAGCTAGCATCCCATTGTCAACAGGTTTTTCCTATAGACCTCCAAAATTGTCTTAGGAAGGAAAAATGTCACATGGCAACTTTTTGTTGGCCCTGCTACTCCGGAATTTGATTTGAGGTGTGATTTTAAAGTTGTTTGGATGGGAATGTTGGAAGAACTGGGCTACTTCCCCTACTTCTGCCATCTTGGCTTTGCCCCCAGAAGTGGGTCAGAGAATTTTAATCCTGAAATGAGGACCATGGATTAGAAAGGGTTCTTTCCTTCCCTTCCTTGTTTACTGTCTATGGAGCAGTAGTTCCTTGCCACCAGATGGTGGTTACCCCCTGGTGTGTCTAATCAGGCATTCAAAGAGAAGATAACCCAGAAATAAAATGACTCTCCGAAGGATAAATTCTACCCTTTTAATAACATAATGTAGAAAATGGTGATTTATTGTATTTAGTCAGAATTCTGAGAGAAAGCATACAAAGGAACAAATGAGGATTCTCTACCTTACTCTCTTTAAATTTATTTTTTTTTGCTATTATGTCATACCTCCTTAGTTGTATATTCAGACTTACTAAACTGAGCTTTTTCTTCTTTGTTTTGGAAACTCTTTAAAAAATTAAGCCTGCTAACTATCAGAGAAAACTTGACAAATCCCTTAATTTTTTTTTCCTTTGTGAATAACTTCTCACCCCTCACCCATATCACTCTTCAAAATGGTTTTCCTTCCTCACTAACTGCCTAAAATTAGCCTTATTTTTTATATCTCTATCTCAAGAGAGACTGACTTCAAAACCTACCTTCCCTAACTTTAATAAAGGCTTTTATAAAAGCCATATATGTCAGTTCTGTATAGTTCCAACATATATGTGCTTTTGATTTCACAGTTATTAAGTTGCAAAGGCATAATTTGAACATAGATCCTTTAACTTTAAATGCATTGAAATATTTTACCCCCTTAGCACCACTCTGGTATCACATACACAATGTGACATGCTATATGCATTAGCACCATTGTACAAAAAATTTAAATATCAAAGGAATCGGTTATTCATAGAGAAGGCTATATTATGTTATTATTTAGATTGTGGGGGACATGGTATGGTGGAAAGAACACTGGACTTGGAGTCATTGGGGGGTCCTGGATTTTAATTCCACCACTTACTCATGTCTGAGTATGAATAAGTTACTTAATTTCTCTGGACCTCAGTTTCTTCATCTGTAAACAATAAAAGGGTTGGACTAAATGATCTCTAAGCTCCCTTTCAGCTCTAAATCTATGATCCTAATTGAGTTTTTTGGAGGATGGAGGAAGTGGTAATAGCTTTCATATTTATTTGTATATTTTTATACTGAACTGAGAAATCTGATCAGATGTATTTTCAAAGTAATGATAAGAGTAGTAGGCATCATCATTGATGAAACAGCTCTCAAAATATTGAAGCAAAATAACAGTATTTGAAGTTTACTTTTCACTGAAAATAATTTACTGGATCTTCTGAAATATGATTGAAAGGACTTATCAGTTCACTTAGTAGATTAAGACCTCACACTTTAGGACTCCTTATCTGGCCTTAGATTCTATCAATACCACCTGAAGAGAGGATCACTTTTAGCATAAGTCAGAGAAGTGTAGTGGATTGAGAAGAGCATGGGGTTGTGTGTATATCTGAAGACTTAGGTTCAAGCCCTGGCTCCAGCCCTTACTTGTTCTGTTACTTAGAATACATCACTTTACTTCCCTGGTCCTCTGTTCTTTCATCTATTAAGTGGGAGCAATAGTATTTGTATCATTTAATCACCAGATTCTGAGGAAAGAATTTTATATGTTACAAAGAGCTACATCAATATGAGTGCTGATAGTTACTGCTATGCCTGTGGGAATGTCATTACATCAGTGAAGTTGGAAAGAGATCTAGAAGTTGTCTAATCCGCCTTCCTCACTTTACAGTTAAAGAAACTAAGGCCCAGAGTAATTACCTGACTTGATCTCCATATCACACATCTAGTGACAGAACTAACATCAGAATTCAGGGCTTAACTTACACTTAGAAAATCAGATCTTTGAGTATACTGTGCTGATGCTAGTTTATTATTGAAGTTATATCACTTATAAATACATAAATTATTTTTCTTGATTTTAGGTTGGTATCACCCTTTTCACTGTGTCTCATAGAAAATCCCTTTGGAAACACCATGAGGTTCGTATTTTTTGTTTGTTTGTTTTTAGTTCATTTTGAATTTTCATTTTGTTTCTTGTTTCCAAATAAAAAATAGTTTCAGATATTTTGAGTTATTTCACTTTTCTCATTCTTTTAAAATGTCCTATAAAGGGGGGTGGCTAGGTGGCGCAGTGGATAAAGCACTGGCCCTGTATTCAGGAGGACCTGAGTTCAAATCCGGCCTCAGACACTTGACACTTACTAGCTGTGTGACCCTGGGCAAGTCACTTAACCCCCATTGCCCCACACAAAAAAAAATGTCCTATAAAGTTCCTTGAGAAATGGTCATTTTATTAATATTTATTAAATGCTGTGGTCCTTTTTTTAGTAATCTTGTGTTCTTGGAAGCAGCAGCTACCTAGAAAAATATATACCATCCCAAATTACTTTCTTTGTGGGAACTTAGACTTCATGTTACGTGTAAGTCACTCTGCTAGGAGATGGAAATATCATAACAAAAATGAAAAAGCCCTTCTCCTCAAGGAACTTGTATTCTACTGGAGTAAAATGAGTGTGAAGTTCATGTATGAAGCTATAAATGGATTTTTAGTAATTTCTGGCTTAATAGTGATTATAACTGTTTGGAAATATGACTAAAAACAGGCCTTATTATATCTGGCTTTGAGAAAAGGGATGGACTAATTAAATAGGAATTTGGGGAATGTTTTTAGTTTTCATGGTTATGAAAAGATGTTGATTAATGTCTCCTGCTTTTCTTCATTGCACTGTAAAAAGTTCCTGAGTAGAATTATTAAAACATGAACTTTACTGTATAAAGTTCTGTGGTATTGTAGTGAGATCAGCATGTCGTGTTCCATTTGTCTCTATGCTAGAGTGAAGTCATTGGTGTGTTAGGCTCTAGCAGCTAGAACATCAGTGGTCTCTATCAACAGAAATGCACCTGAAACTCTAAAAAGCAAATTAATTTGAATTCACTTACCCTTTAAGATTAATTTATGTTACATATTACTTTTAGGATAAGAGAAAGCTATGGCAAAATGAAGCAATTACTGAACTCCTGATATGAGCAAGGTCTACTGCCTTAACTAGGATAGACAAAGAAGTTTTATTATCTACCTGGAGAGATAAGATGCATAGATGTAAAAAGTTAGCTAAAAATTACTTCAGAAACATTGGAAATCATTGCATTCTAGTCTTGTCAAATGTTCCTAGTTTAGAATTTTAGAGAGAAAATACCTCAAAGTGTTCTTATTGAAGTTATTAATACTGTAATACAGTTATCTTAGCCTAATTAAGCCAAATATTAGTGTTAGAAATTCATTTCTAATACATATGGAATTTTTAAAAGCCTATTTTTTCTTGAACAGGGATAACTGTTCAAATCAAAGTTTCTGTAAAACACACCCAGACCTATGTGTTTATAAATATTAGAAGAAATTTTAAAACAATTTTTTTTTGTTTAGAAAAAGCAGGGGTAAGTTGCAGGTAGGGCCAGTGTGAGTTTCACACTGACCCTCGATAAATAATAACTGAAAGGCAAAGCAATATTAAGAAATCAGAAGAGCATCCAGGAGTCCGGAAAAAAAAAAAAGCTAACCAAAACATGGAATTGTGACAAATCAAAAGAATAAACTACTGCTATTCCAACAAGAATTACAAGTCATTTTGATTTCCTCCTTAAAGAATTTCTTATCTTCCTTCAAAAAACACTGTTAACCTACCTAATAGAAATGTGTTTCTCTAGGCCTTTTAGTTTCTCATCTAGTAATCTATCATTTTGTATCTTCATATAGGTATTGTATAGTATTAGCAGAAATAAACAATATACTCGGAAAATCACAACAAATATCTCCTTGCCCTCCATACTTCAGCTGCATTTGTAGCCCCTGTTTTCGCCAGCCCTGTAGCAGACATTTAAAAATTTAAAATAGAAGTGTGTTCTCTACCTCCTTTGTGATACCTTGCCACTATTCTTGAGAACCTTCTGTTTACTTTCTTGGAGGTTCATCTTATATGGTGAGGTTTTATTAAGCACACAGAATCTTTGTTTGGGTTTTTGTTTTTTGTTTGTTTTTTGTTTTGTTTTTTTGCAGTGACTTGCCCAGGGTCACACAGGTAGTGTCAAATATTGGAGGCTGGATTTGAACTCAGGTCCTCCTGAATCCAGGGCCCAATACTTTATCCACTACACCACCTAGCTGGACCCAAAATCTTTTTTTTTTTTAACTTTGTTCAAGATAAAGCAGCAGTTGAGTTCACTTGAAAAAGTTTCTCTTTTCAGCACTCTCACCATAGACTTGATTTGCAGTCATCTGCACTAGAAGTTTGAGTTGTAGTGGCATGAAATATGCAAAAATTTTAATGTAATAAGTAAAGGCTTGCCGATACAAGGGAAACTTTATCTTAGTTAATGCATTTTCCTTCTTTCCTACAGTATTACCTGCATATGGATGGGAGAGGCAGTTATGAGTTCAAGCAGATAACTGAAGACACAGTCGAGTTTGGCTCTTAAAATGTGAACAATTACAGCTGCTTCCTTGAAATAAGTTCAGAGTATCTATGGAAATACAAAGTACATTGTAAAATAAAGTTATTAAGCTTGTTTAAAAACAATTAACTCTAGGCACACAGTAATCCAAAACAAGCGGTTAAAGACATTTACTATTATGTAGGATATTGCTAATTGTGTATATGTTGGTTTAATTATTAATATGTACTAAGAATGTCCTTATTCTTGTGGTTAAAAACCTGCCTAAATTAAATTGGGCTTAAATCAGTGTAACCTGATTCATCCTGGGATGTAAACCATTTGAAGTCAGCTAATTTGACTTTTGTGGACCTTCCTTTTCCTTCAGTGAAGAGCCCTGTTTAAAATTGGGGTCATCACCTGTCCTGTCCTAACAAAGCAGTCCTGGGTTTTCTTTACTTATCCCAAGGTACTGGGGAACACACACACGCAAAATCATAGGGTATTTTGAAAGTCTCTCGCACCATCACATAAATAGCAGTTAGTTGCACAGTGACAGATTTTTTTAGCTGCCACATTTACACTCATTCCTCATGTCTCAGAGTGCTTTTGACTCCATGAAAGCCTCTCTGACCTCTCCTTTTCTAAGTAACTAATGTGCCCCCTCCCTTTATAGTGTTGGGTTGGTTTGGGGGTTATTTTTGGAGATGTCATGACAACATCCACTTTGTCTTGCTTACAAGGGTGGTAATGATCTGCCTTGCCTTCTCAGTTTGGGGGAAGGACCTTAAAAATCAAGTTCCACTGTTAAAGAGATTTTTAAAAAAAATTTTAAAGAATTGGACAAGTTTGTGTATCCTGGTAGACCATTCCTTAAAGTCTGGTGGTTCTATAGTGTTAACATCTAAGGTGTCAGAGGAATGCCCTGTGTGAGGGTATTGCACTGAATAGGCAATGTGGTCTCTCATTCTCTTACCATGATTTCATGTTTTAAAAAAATGGTCTTTGATCAAAACAATGTGTGTATGGGAGACATTATTTGCGTCCTAGGGTCTAGTTTACCTGTGTGAATTCTGAATGCCTTTTTATTATATTGGATCACCATATTTAATTACTTTATCCTGATGTAGTTGATTGCTCCTCAGATATCATTTCTGCAAACCGCCCTTAAATTTCACATATTTACTTTACATAATGAGAACTTCAACTGCACATAATCAATATAATTAGTTTGATCGATTTTGTCCAGACTGGGGCTCAGAAAGGCACATTTTGTATTCTTGTCCCTGCATAATTCTGCAGATCACTGGCTACTAAAGTGAAACTTGATGTACTCATTCCATGAGACATAACAATGTTTTTACCACTTCTCTTAGAAAAATCATTTACTTCTCATTTACTTTCTGTTCAAATTAAAAAAAAAATTAAATCTTATACAATGACTTTTGTTTGTCCTTTTTAAAATTTTGATTTGTAATAAGTGTGTTAAATACTGTATAGTTTACACAGTGGCGATTTAAATAGCACCCAGAGAATAAATATTAAATGGTCATATGCTCCCCAAAATGACTTATTAAAAACCTTGGGTTTCAGTTGAGTATATTTCAAGTACTCTTCCTAAACATCTCTGAATCTAGAGTCATATTTCTTAAAGACATTTCTGATATTGAGGAATTCCTACACATGAAGTTTTACTTTTAAATATTAGTAAGTCCTTGAGGTGGCCTAGCATGATAATTGAATAAGGTTAAGAAATAACTCTGTTGCTGACAATGGACTCCTGCTACCAAAGAAATAGCTGATTTCTTTTTTTCATCTCAGTCAGATTCTTTATCAGCTTTTCTAGGACACACTTAACTGTGCTATGTGCTTTGAGAATGCTCAAAACTGTAAGAAAAGGTTCAAACTTCCTGGGAAGCTTAGTTTATGTAGTATTTGCTGTTATTTACATTATTCCAATTCATTTCATTTATTTAATGTTTTTCTCCACAATAATACCTTTTGTAAGGAGCTCCTGTAGTTTATTAACTAGAGGGGTAGAGATAAATGACTATCATAATAAACAGTTTGGCCATTAACACAAGTAAAGTTTTGTAGATTGTATATACACTAATTCTGTGAAAATTGATTTTCAAAAATTTGACTTCAGAAATAAAACCTGTTCATGTGTATTTCAGGGTCCTGATACAACTTCATACCAAGTGTATTCTTTGTTACTAGGGAAGGTGCTGAGTTGGCCAAGCATAGAATAGGGTGTTTCAGGGGGAATGCTCTTTTGGACTCCTTCTTTCACTGATAGAGACTGTGGCTTTCACTCACTCTTATAACAGTATAATAAAGCAGCTTCAGAAGGCCCTTGTTAAACTTTCCAAAAGTTAACAGCAAGTTATAAGTATCATAGAAACATTCTATAAGTGGTGACATTGGATTGCATTTTCTTCTCACAACTGATCCAAGTTAACTTTGGCTCATCACACAACATTTACCTTCTCCCTACATTAACCATTTTTTCTTTGGCACACAGTCTGTGTACGTGAATCGTGTACTATTGTATGATTTTTCTGTTCAAAGCTTTAGTAATTTTATTTTTAAATGCTACTTTCAGATTGTTTCTATCATGCCAACAAGCCTATTAAAATTTTAAAGTATACAAGGACTTTTAAAAATAATGCCTTTTTCACAAAAGATGGTTCCGTTTAACTATTTAATAGAATAGCTACTCCAAAAGGAAGCAGGCTATAGAAGACTATAGTCAAAAGTACCAGGGTTCAAATAACGCTGTAAAGTTGCTATCTGTAAAGTGGCTAAAATTCTCGCTAAACTGTCTAAAAATCTAATGAGTGGTCGCCATAAATTATAAGCTTTAGCAAGAGTTTAGACTTTTAAGTATTTATTAAGGAGCATAAGAATTTGGTGAGGAGAAAGAGGCCATATCTATTTAAAGGAGCCAGCATCTCTGTTCCATTCCACACGAGAGAGCCCCATGCCCCCTGTTTGTCCCAGAAGCCTCTCGAGAAAACGGAAACAGGCCATCCACCCGCACACAGCTCCAAGCTAATTGGCTGGTAGCTTTAATCGACAGTACCCCCGAGCAAACGTCACTTGGCTTCACTTCCTGACGCCAAGGCCACATGCCTCAGGCCAGAGCTCACAAAATGTTCCTCCCAGCAGGGGGCGTTATTCCAACTCACACAGCTCTGTCACTACCTTAGGTAAACAAGCCACTTGACCATCTTGTCTATAAAATGAGGAACTGTACACTATTTCTTCGAAGGTCTCTCATCTCTAAGTCTTTGAACCTATGTTTTAACGTAGAGCAATAATAAAGGATCTTTGTTGCCATCCCAGAAGAAAGTCATTGGCCTAGTTAAAGCCAGTTGGGGTAGGGGAGTGGAGGGCATAGGGAGAAGTCTGATGTACTTTAGAGTCTCTTTATAGTATAGTATGGTGAACATGTAAAGCAGATACTGTGTCATTTCCTTTGAATCACCAGCTGGATCACAGAAAGCTCTTTGTGCTGTCGGCAAGAAGGGTTAAACTTGTGTTCTTTGGCCCCAGAAAGTAGAACAAGAAGCCTTGAGTGGGAATTTCAGAGAGGTGGATTGAGGTTTAAATTGGCAAATCAAGTCTGAGATAGGTACTACAGTTATTATTCCTAGCACAGTGCCTTGTGCTCAGTAGGCACTTAAATGACACAAATTTTTTTTTTTTGGTGAGGCAGTTGGGGTTAAGTGACTTTCCCAGGGTCACACAGCTAGTAAGTGTCAAGGGTCTGAGGCCAGATTTGAACTCAGGTCCTCCTGAATCCAGGGCTGGTGCTCTATCCTCTGCCCCACCTAGCTGCCCCGCCAAATTCATTTTTAAAACATTAAGTCATTAGCACGTGCCAAGCACAGTGGCTACAGAAATAGCATAATCCTTGTCTTCAAGAAACTTAGGGCCTAGCTTTCTCATACACAAAGCAAATGTATCAGAAAAGGGTTTCCAAGCAATCATGGAGCGTATTGGATGAGTAACAAGAGGCCCAGCCATCTATTCCTGAGTACTGAATGGTGGCTAAAGGCTGGTGAAGGCTGAGAGAGGAGAAGCCTCAGGTAGGCTCGAGTAAGTGCAGCTAAATGGACTGAAATGAAGATCACAAGCCAGTGCAAGCTGATCATTGGACCCTGAAACCAGATCTCGGCCCAGGTCTGTCAGAACAGAAGGGGCCAAAGCCAGCCCCCACACTTTGCAAAGCCGGATACGGATCTTTGCTGTGTACCCAGGGTAAATTCTGCCTGGGTCCCCTAAGGGGCTGTCCAGGAGACCTGAAGCCAGTGCACTCTCCTTAATGCAACTGGGGCCTTTAGGAGACATAACCAATTGCCGATTGGGGATTGTACAAGGAGACAGAAATTGACCAAGGCAAACCAAGGCAGTTATGTACCACCAGAATACTGAGACAGAGGCTAAGTATTGATGGAGGGAGGTGAGATGTAGTTACAAGTCATCCAGAAGGGCAGGGCTAGTGGCACACAGATAATGGTACAGGATCCAATAAGGTCCATCTACTTACCCAACCTGTCCAAGAGTGTCAACAGATGAAGTCTGACATTGGTGCCAAGTTCCAATCCAAGAATTTTGCTGAAAGTGAGAAACAGAAATCCCATAGGTTAAGAAATCTAAGAATTAAAGTCAAAAGAAGTCACTCAATCGTAAGGACAGAGCCTCAGTGGAAAACAACATCCTAGCCACAAAGACCTTAAGAATACCTGGATGAAATGAAGCAAGAATTTTTTTTCCCCCCAAGGTAGACTTTTATTATTATTGTCATCTCTACACACACACCTCCCCTCATTTACAACTTTTGCTTGCTACAGGAACATGAAACAAGGCCTGTGTGGTCTGCAGCCCAAAAGAAAAAATGACAATCAGAAAATGGTATCACATTCAGTGCCATTGAAGAAATCAGCAACGACAACTGCTGTATTCATAGCTGCTTAGTCTGTTGGGCAGTAACTGCCCTGCAGATAATCCTGCTCCATTAGACCAAAGGAAGCATCAGAGGACTCATACTGGGGAGACTCCCAGCCCAAGATGTATACTTGACCCATGAGGACTGAAACCTGGACCTTTCCCTCAGCCACTGCCTGAGACTTGGCAGTGAAGTGGCAGATGAATGCACCCTCATGCATTCAGACAATTCCAAGCTTCGGCCCTGTGTGATTTTTCATACTTCCCAATTCATTGTGAAAGCTTCGATTTCTAAATGATCATATTTGATCAGCCTTCATTCTAATGACATGATTCTCCCCATGTTTGCCTACACTTTCATTCAGGTAGGGGAAGAACTCCAGGGTTGTACAGTGGGATGTGCCATCTTTGATGCTTGACACCAGCATAGGATATTCCATGTGGCTTGACATCCTCCAGGAGTGATAACTTTCATTTGTGAGGCCAAGGAAAGACAGGTGAGCTCAAACCTCATGCGATTATTCTGCTTTCCTGTAGCTCCATGGGACTCATAGTTGATCCCTTCTTGGTACAATTTCTACCTATTCTTGGACAATGCAGGGTCTGTCACAGGCAGTGTCCAGGAGGTAGTGGTCACTGAATTAGCTGCTCAGATGAACTCCACAGATTCCTTACTGACACCCTTTTTGACCCTAAGCTTCAGTGTCCTTTTGCTGGCCTCTTCAAAATCCTCCTGTCTGGTGTTGGCTAGGTAAGCATAACATCATCATCACCTTGCTCCTAGGCCTACCTCAGGATTACAGGATGTGTCTAAGCTTCTACTGTAACCAAGAGCCACAGTACTTTTTCCTGACATCCACACTCAGTGAGGATAGAAACATAGGACTGGCAGGAGGTGTGGAGACTAGATTAGTTGAAAAGCAAGAGGTTGTGTGTGTGTGTGTGTGTGTGTGTGTGTGTGTGTTTTAATGACATTAGAACTGAAATAACTCTGGAGGGGGGAAAATGGAAGGAGAATAAATAAAAGGTGGGTAACCTTACCCAAGTAGAGGATTCCCTGGACAACAAAAAGGGGTAAATAAAAGCGACTCAAAATATCAAAAGAACAGAAGAAGAAAATGCATCTACTATCGAAAACAACTAGCATGAAAAACAAATCAACCATTGGACTCTTGAAATTCATGACTGAAATGTGCTAGAGCCAGCTCATACTACTTGCAGAGAGAGCCAATTGTTAAATTGTCAATGTGAACATTTATTTGTTGTTCAGTTGTGTCTGACTCTTCATGACCCCATTTGGGGGGTTTCTTGGCAAGGACACTGGAGTGGTTTGCCATTTTCTTCTCCAGTTCCTTTTACATATGAGGAAACTGAGGCAAACAGGGTTAATTGACTTGCCCAGGGTCACACAGCTAGTGTCAGCTCCTCGATCCAGACCCAGCACTCTATCCACTGTGCCACCTTGTTGCCCATGAACACTTATGCCTCAAAATTGGCAAACCTACTTATCAAGGCTTGGTTTAGACTTAAGAAAGTGATGGGGAAAACTTCTTATAATGCAGGTTAAACTTCAAGTGTCCTATGCCTTTTCAGAGAGCTAGTTAAACATTTACCAGCATACTTCTGAAACTTTCCTCAGAAGTGCTGATGGACTGAAGCTTGAGGCCAAGCTATTGATTTATTTCATTTAGCTGGACTTCTTGTCTATAAGAAAGGGCTCTCCAGTGATGCAGGAGGCGGCAGGAAATTGCATGTGGGGGGAAATGTCATTGAGAAATGTTTTTTTAAAAGCATCAATGAAACATTTTTAGCAAAAACACTACCTTTCTTGGCTCTGAGCCTGCTCTGATTGTGTTTATGTGACAATCGTGTGTATAAACAGAAGGGGCATGGAGGGGAGAGGCAGCTAGGTAGCACAGTTGATAGAGCACTGACTAAGACTTAGGAAAATGCAAGTTCAAATCTGGCTTTGAATACGTGCTATGTAACCCTGGACAAGTCATTTAACCTCTGCCTGCTTCAGTGCCCTCCTCTTTAAAATGGGCAACTACATTCCAGGGTCATTATTAGGATCAGATTTGCAAAGCACTTTGTGAACCTTAAAGCACAAACAAATGAGTGCTGTTATAAAATTGTTAGCTCTGGGAAGAAAGATAATTTGATGGTTTGTGGCCCGGTCATTGGTTCACATTTACAAACATGGGAAATCTCCTGAGATGCCCAAGACAAACTCCAGACTCTACATTTCCTGGATGAAGATAGGAACCCCTTCTCCGTTCCATTTCCTAATTCCTGTGGCACCCTGTGACAATCACGAACTTGACGACATATGGTACTTAACTTCAGCTGGGCTCTCACTGCTATTTTGACAGCCCTCTGCCTTTACAGACTCCCTATCTCATTCCCTCTCAGGAAAGATCCAAACC